>NC_136721.1:18951399-20151399 GCF_936440315.1 Barbus barbus | reverse complement strand
TAAATTAATATTTCTTGTAATATTATTGTGGAAACGCTGATACATTTTTTTCAGGATTCTTTGAAAAGGAATTTCAAAAGAACAGAATGTATTAAAAACAGAAATCTTTTGTAACATAATTAATGCATCCTCGCTGAATAAAATTATAGAAACTTCAAAAGAACAGCATTTGTTTTTTTCGAAAAGTCATTATAACTGTCTTTACTGTCACTTCTGATCAATGTTATGCATTCTTGCTGAATAAAAGTATATTGATTTATTTTTTAAACATTGTACCGATCCCAAACATTTTGAACGGCACTGACAGGGGCATTTATGGTCACAATTTCAAAACTATTATTGATTTCTAACAGGGAGGAGGTCAGGGAGCTCTCGATTGCCCTGTCTGAATCTAGAGGAGTAGATGCTGGTATCGCACCTTATGAGGAGTACACAGTCAACTGGGGTAGTGAACCAAGTGATAAGGACATTAAGAAAACGGTTGTGGACATGGAGACGGACTACATCTTCCTGGTGCCAGCCCAAGCGGCCCTGTACCTCCACTCTGACCATGCCAAGTATGCTGACCTCTTATTATTTACTGACCTCTAAAATGAAACTGTACAGTATAAACCTTAAAAACAATCTTTCTTTCCTCATTAGATCTGGACGAACCTACTCGTACCTGTTCACTGAGCCCTCTCGCATGCCTGTCTTCCCACTCTGGATGGGTGCAGATTAACGTTGATGACCTTCAGTATGTGTTTGGGAAGCCTTTCAGCACTCCTTTGGGCTTCTTTCCTCGTCATCGGGACGTCGCTAGATACATGGTTTCCTACTGGACCAATTTTGCTCAAACTGGGTATATAAAGATTAAAATACTTACATTATAATACTTCATCCTATTCAGCTTAAATGTAATAACTGTAATAATGAAAATATATATTAGAATACTATGATACTAGGCCTGTCTATTTCTCTGCAATTTTTTTTTTTTTTTTATATATAAATATTTTGTTTGTTTCTATTTTTTATTTTCTGTTTTATTTCAATTTCAGTTAATTTTTTGATTTACTTATTTTGTTGTGTATTTTTGTTATTGTTTTTTTAAATAGGTCTATATAGTTTTTATTATTATTTCAGTTTTAGTTTTGGTTGTTTTAGTACATGAAAGTACATGAGTTCAGCCAAAAATTTACTCACCCTTAGGCCATTCAAGATGTAGATGAGTTTGTTTCTTCATCAGAACAGATTTGGAGAAATTTAGCATCACAGTACAAATGGCTGATAAAAATATTACAAGTATCCAAAAGTAATCCAAAAACAATTTCATCATTAAGATGTGTTTAACTTCAAATCATTGCTTGAGGCTATACTATGAGTCTTCTATCTATAATACTTGTCTGAATGAGGAGAGAAATAAGCAGCAAAAAATGACAATAACTTTTTCTCTGGAGGAAGCTTTATTGGTGAGCAAGTGATGAGATGCTAAATTTCTATAAATCTGTTCAGATAAAGAAACAAACTCAACTACAACTTGGATGGATTTTGAGTGAAATATTCCTTTAACATTACTTTTATTTCAAGTAACACTTTTTTAGTTTTAGTTAACTATAATAACCCTATATGTCATTTCTAACTTCCCTCATTGTCTGTCTTTCTTTCTCCCTCACAGTGACCCTAACAAAGGTGAGTCCAGTGTTTCTGTAACCTGGCCTGAGTTTGCCAGCAGTGGCCATCAGTACCTGGATATAAACAACAACATGAACAGGGACAGTGTGAAGCAGATGTTGAGAACGCGTTTGGTTTACTACTGGACTACTGCCTTTTGCAGCTTCCCTGCGGTCCAGAAGAACTGAGCACTACCAAACCGACTAAAGAATCATGTAGCCATTCTAGCAGTGAATATGATCCTAAGATTCATGCAATAAACAAAATATTTGATGTTCAAAACATGTTTTCTGTATTAACTTGACATTACCTCAAAAGAATGCAATGCTGTTTTGTGTTCCAAAAAGCTGAGAGCATGTTTTCTGAAAATAAAATTTTCTTATCAGTTAACATCATTTCTATGATTCTTATAAGCTCAGATAACTCTATTACATTAATACAGCTATATAGCGATATTGTGGATAAATGTGGAGGCACATAATCTAACCCAAAACAGTACAAGGGGCCCTGAATCAAATCCTCCTGGTGCCGTCACTCCCCTTCAAGACTGAATTTAGTCAGGGCCTCACAGGACTCACAAAACATGGAAACAGAATATATATATCAGAATATATCTACAAGGACAGCAAACCTGAGCTGAAATTCCTATTTACAACGTGTTTTCGTAGCGCTGAGTAATGCAGCCAATCACAGACATATGTTGATTCCTTGAACACCTGTGATTGGCCATTGCGACCACTCGGCTCTAATCGCCAGTTTTTGTTTCCTGTATGCTCGCGAATCCTCTCACTGTAAAACTCTCAACGTATATAAGAAGTTTATTGAATATACAGGAACTTGTGAGATCGGGGACTTGTACCATGATGGTAGTTGAACAAATTCAGTTACAGGATTAGTTTTGAGTTGACAAAACCAAACCACTCCAATCTGGCTTTGTTGGTTTCGTGATGCTGATCATCAACTTATTTTGTCAACCCAGACTAGGCTTTGATGCTGAGTTTGTGGAGTGCATGCACATGAATATGTGACATCATGGCGAACAGCCAATCACATGCCTCTCAACACAGAGCAAGTGTGATTCACTTCTCACGAGAGACCCAGCGAGATTGAAAACACTTTTGCTGAAGGTTAAGAGATTGAAGAATAGGAAGAATTTAAATGCATTTACACTGACGAAAGTACTTGTCCATGAAAGAGGACAAATAAAAGAAATGCTCTTGCTCTATCAGTGCAGTCACAATGAAACTTGTGAAGTTAGACTTGAACATGACTTTTTAAAGCATTATCTATTGATTCTACAGCTTATTTATATCAGATATGATCTGTATATATTCTTTTAAAATATTTTTTTTTGCATTATTGTAAGGTGTAGGTTTAGGATTGGGGTAGGTGTAGACGTTAAGAAAATCTAATAGGTAGAAAATTAAATTTATTGTTATTTTCCGGTCATAGCTGGAGTTGATTCCAAGTGTTCCATTTGCATTTGGAAACTGTTGCTGTGAACCCACATCATGCGGTCAAAGGATCTCTCCATACAAGTGAAACAGACAATAGTTTGGTACATTCTGAGAAAAAAAGAACGCACTAGTGAGGTCAGCAACATAAAAACACCTGGACGTCCATGGAGGACAACAGTGGTGGATGATCAGAGGATCCTCTCCATGGTAAAGAAAAACGCTTTCACAACATCCAGCCAAGAGAAGAACACTCTCCAGGAGCTAGACGTGTCACTGTCATAGTCTACAATCAAGAGAAGACTTCACAAGAGCAAATACAGAGGGTTCACCACAAGGTGCAAACAAGGCCTGATTAGACTTTGCCAAAAACATCTCAAAAAGCCAGACCACTTCTGGAAAAGTATTCTTTGGATGGCTGAAATTAAGATCAACCTGTACCAGAATGGCAGGAAGAAAAAAGCATGGACAAGGTTTTGGAACAGCTCATGATCCAAAGCATACAACATCATCTGTGAAACATGGTGGAGCAGTGTGATGGCATGAGCATACATGGCTTCCAGTCGCACTGGGTTAATGGTATGGTGTATATGGATATACTCTCTGCCCAGATTCAGTTAAATTGAGCAAAGTTGATTGGGTAGCGCTTCATAGTACAAATGGATGATGACCAAAAACACAGCAAAAGCAACCCAGGAGTATTTGAAGGTAAAAAAGTGGAATATTCTGCAATGGCAGAATAAAGTCCATCTCCTGATTTCAACCCGACTGAGCACGCATTTCATTTGCTGAAGACAAAACTAAAGGCAAAAATATCCACAAACAAACAACAACTGAAGTCAGCTGCAGTAAAGACCTGGCAAAGCATCACAGGAAACCCAGCCTCTGGTGATGTCTATGAGTTCCAGCCTCAAGGCAGTCATTGTCTGCAAAGGATTCTCAAAATAATATTAAAAATGAACATTTTATCTATGATTATATTTATTACATTTATTTATTACATTTGAGCCCCTGAAAATGGAGGGACTGTGTAAAAAGATTCCTAAGAATTTTATGTTGTTCATCCCCTTGAATTAAAGCTTAAAGTCTGCACTTCAATTTCATCTTGATGTTTTTGTATATAAATATATAAAATAAAAAACAACCCAAATAACCTCCCACCCAACCCACTGTGGGAATTCTCACTCAAAGTTGAACTCAAAAGTTGGCAGCACTGTAATCTTCATGAACCCTGTCATAGTTGGCTGCTAGCATGAGTCACCAAAGTGCAGTGGTGACGGAAGACCAGAGAATTACCACCCGTTTATCCAAACAGCTGGTACTGGGATTTAGGCTCTCACATGTAAGTAACAACTGCCAAAAATGGTAAATTAAACTGCGCAGGTGAGGTAAAATTGCGTCACTGGGGAATGTCCCACAGATTTATTTCTCATTTTTGCAGCAGTCAAAGTGTCATGGGAACCCTCATTGATCAAATAATTACACACAAGCTATATAAAACACAGTAACGTGGGAGAAGAACATTATAAAACAATACAGGACGTGTAAATGTTGGTTGACGTATTTGCGTCAGTGGACGCGTTCTTGCAGAAGCACATTTGAATATCCTGTATAGGCCCTACTGGAAGCAAATTGAAAGCAAGTGTGTGTACTTTGCCGAAGTTGTGCCCCATCTAAATGTTTATGAATGCAGAAATGAATGCCTCCTTAAGGATTAATGAATTACAAGACAACCAGTGTTTCCCTATGAGACGCCGCGCATTTTCAGTCATGTGTTATCCTACTGTTCTGCACACGCAAATCTGAGACTGAAATAGCTTTCCACTGATTGTTTTTTGGAGCCAGATGGGTTTTCAGGTCACTTCAAGAACAGAATCACTCAGTTTCATCCTGACTGATAGTAATGTAACTGTTTGTGGCATATGTTACATCCTCATGTCTGTCAAATATAAAGACAAATATAAAGCTTATGACCCAATGTTTTTGGGTCATAAGCCCTGATTAATTGTTTCAGCTCAACATGGTACGTGGTGCTAGTATCTCCAATGTCATAAATTGATTAAATTTTATTACACACACACGTAATGATAAACTGTAAATATTTAGAGAGAGATATGGTTGGTGTGTGCCTCATAGGAATATCATCTCTGGAAGGATAAAACACTAAATAATGCATTGTTTATTATTAATATAATAATAGCAAAATAATAGGTATTCAATAGAAATGGATTTGTTTGCTGTTTTTTACATTGTGAAATTTTATTGTTGTCATTTCATCATCCAAAATATTTAAGAACTATTCCCTGAACTGTTGTGTTGTCTATCTATCTATCTTAGATATTTTATTATTAGATATATATATTGACTTAGAGAAGTCATTTTGGCAGATGGTGAACTGATTTTATTTCTATATATTTATTTATATATATGATTTGGCCTGTGTATAAAAGCGGCAAGACTCGATTCAATGCCACACTTGCAGCAATTGATGATGATGATGATGATGGCGATGCTGGGAGTTTTTATCTCTGTTGCTCTCATCCTGGGCACCACAAATGCAGCTTCTGTAAGTGTTCTGTATTTTTAACAGTTCACTATGTTTATGCAGTAGAGTAGTTTAATAATGAAGCTATTATGAAGTATATTACTAAATACCTCTATTACTTAAAATGATACCTATTTTAACTTTTCATACAGGGCCCCTAAAGAGACGATAATGGGGGAAAATTATGAAATGGAAGGAAAAAATATTTAGATGATTTTGCATTCTTTTGAGAAACTTTGCTTTCACTTGCAAAACTTTTGCGCTCACTCACAATGTTTGAACTGTAAACGTGTTGCAGTTGGGAGCGGTGTACACCGAGGGAGGGATGGTACAGGGAAAGAGTCACAGTGCTGGACTCTTCCGCTATATGGACGTGTTCAAGGGAATCCACCTGAGAATCCACCTGATTCATCAGCTCCACCTGACAAATTACAGAAGCCTGTTCATTACCCAGGCTGGGGCGGTGAGTACACCTGTCTGTTTTCAGGCACAGCTAGGGTCTAAAATAAGTGAGTGTATTGACAGTGCACTGCTGCTGACTCTACCTGAACAGGTGTTCTGAAAGCCACCGACTACCAAAAGAGGTGCATGCAGCTCAATCTTCTCGCTACTAATGTTGTGGGCAGTGAAGACTGTCTCTACCTGAACATCTGGGTCCCTCAGGGCAGAACTGGTAATGCAAACTTGTCCTAATTCACAAAACAAAACAAAAAAAGTATGTTAAAAGGATAGTTCACACAAAAATTACAATCCTGTCATTTACCATGTGTGGCTTGACACCTTCTCCTTTGCAGTGTCTACAAATCTACCTGTTATGGTGTTCATCTATGGTGGTGACTTCCTGTTTGGTGCTGGTCAGGGTGCAAACGTTTTGGACAACTATCTGTACGACGGACAGGAGATCGCAGACAGAGGAAATGTCATTGTGGTGACATTCAACTATCGTGTCGGATCCCTGGGATTCCTCAGCAGCGGAGATGCTGACACACCTGGTAAGAAATTGTGTAAAAGATTTCATTTGAATAAGAGTCATAGAAATATTGCAAATAATAGAAATATTGCAAATGTTTTTACCAATCACATATTATGGGGACATGCAAAAAATCAAAAATACAAGCATTTTCACTAGTTGTCTCACATAGAACTGCACAAGGTGACATAAAAAAAGATAGATAGGAGGGAAAATTATATTATAATGCTTTGCTCTTTTTTGCATTATGTCAAAACGTGTGATGGAAACAACATTAGGTGAGAGGAAACTATATTTCAGTGTTTTTGTGAGCAAACGCAAAGTTTCTTAGGGGAACACTTGAAAAAGTGTCTTGCAAAACTCTCACAAATGTATCGTGTTCCCTTGAGAAACTTGAAATAAACATTTTACTCCCACCTCATATTATTTCCATCACACAAGTATTGCAAGAAAACGCAAAAGCATTGCAATATGTTTTCTTCCCTTCAAATTTTTTTCCATAATAACCATATTATTTCATAAATTATAATAGCTTATAAACGTTTTGTAATTTACATTATATAAACATTATTTATGAATCTGAATCTATCCTGTCAGATAGTTCTCATCCCTTCAGATGTTGCCATCGGGATCACGCTTTAAACTCCCAAAATTCAGAACTAACAGATATAAACATTCTTTTGTACCTGCTGCCATTCTGCTTCTCAATTCTATAAAGAACCATAGATCATTTATTGACTTACTATTATTGATTGTTTATTGGTTTTTATTGTTATTAGCCTTGCCTGTAAGGTAGGCAATCTCTGTATTGTGTGTGTGATTTGTACTACACTCTTGCTTAAATTAAATTAAGTAAGTACAAATTCAAATTTGAACTTGAACTTGAATTTATGAATGTTCTCTGAAACATTCTCTGTTCCTTTACTCTCCTCTTCAGCTGGTGAAATTCATGTTCAATCAGATTTAAATCTGGAAAAGACTTTCCATTTCTTTGCCCTTATAAATTCCTTGACTGAACTGGCAAGGTGTTTTGGGTCATTGTCCTGATGCAATATGAAGCACTTCCCAATGAATCTGGTGGCATTTTCTTGAATATTGGTAGGCAAGATGGGTGTGTACCCTTCCAAATCATTCTGCTACTGTCATCATACATTAAGTCATCAGTGAAGTTGAGAGGAGCTGTTCCAGAGCAGCCATGCATGCCCATGCCATGACACCACCTCCACCATACTTTACAGATGAGGCTGTATGCTTGGGATCATTTGCAGTTCCCTTTTTTCTCCACATTTTTGCTTTCCCATCACTTAGATAAAGGTTCATCTGTGTCTCGAAAAACTCTTCCAAATCTCTTCTGGCTCACCTTTGTGCTTTTTTGCAAACTCTAATCTTGCCTTTCTATTTTTGGTGCTGGTCAGAGGTTTGCATCTTGCTGTGTAGCATCTGTAATTCTGTGTCAAAGTCTCCTGAGGACAGTAGATTGTCAGAGCATCATCCCAGCTTTCTGGAAGTTGTTGGTGATTTTACAGACACGTCGTTTAGGGTTCATTTTCACAGTTTTTATGATTTGTCTGTCATCAACATTCACTTTGTGAGAATCGGAGCGGCAGAGAGAAAATGGCGCAAATCAAACGATCCGTCGGACCTGAGTAGGTATCAGTCTTTGCTTTCATCTTTCTCTACTGAAGTCCACACTGCTAAATCCTCACATTTCCACAACAAGATCACCAGCACTCCAGACATGCGTAATCTCTTCAGAACATTTAATTCTCTCCTCTGTCCCCCTCCTCAACCTCCCACCACTTTGATAACCGCTGATGACTTTGCCTCTTTTTTCACAGACAAAACTAGAACAATCAGTAACCAGTTCTCAACTCCACAGGACCTCCAATCAACCACATCCACTGCTCGAACTCCCATATTCTCCTTCTGTCCCCTCACCGAGGCAGAAGTATCCAAACTTCTCCTCTCCAGCCATCCTACAACATGTCCTCTCGACCCGATCCCCTCACACCTTCTCCAAACAATCTCTCCCACACTCTTACCGGCATTCACACACATTATCAACACATCTCTCCTCACAGGCATCTTCCCCACAGCATTCAAGCAGGCTCAGGTAACCCCACTGATCAAAAAACCTACATTAAACGTTTCTCTTTTAGATAACTACAGACCTGTCTCTCTCCTTCCATTCATAGGGAAAACACTCGAACGAGTTGTCTTCAACCAGCTCTCACGGTTTCTTTCACAGTACAACAAACTGGATGCTAAACAGTCAGGTTTCAGGAGTGGCCATTCAACAGAGACTGCGCTACTCTCAGTGACTGAAGCCCTGCGAACTGCAAAGGCTGATTCCAAATCGTCAGTCCTCATTCTGCTGGATCTTTCTGCTGCTTTTGACACTGTCAATCATCAGATTCTCCTGTCTACACTCTCATCACTGGGCATCACTGTGATTCCACTTCGCTGGTTTGAATTCTATCTCACCGGTAGATCCTTCAGGGTGGCCTGGGGAGGGGAGGTATCCAAACCACATCAACTGGTCACTGGAGTTCCTCAGGGATCGGTTCTTGGACCCCTCCTCTTCTCCACATACACTACATCGCTGGGTCCCATCATATATGCACATGGCTTCTCCTATCACTGCTATGCCGATGACACGCAGCTCTATCTCTCTTTTCAACCAGATGACCCAACGGTAGCTGCACGGATCTCAGGCTGCCTGGCGGACATCTCGGCGTGGATGAAAGAACATCACCTACAGCTCAACTTGGCAAAGACGGAACTTCTGGTCTTCCCTGCCACTTCGACTCTACGGCATGACTTCACGATTCAGTTAGGCTCATCAATGATTACCCCATCAACTTCGGTCAGAAATCTTGGTGTAATCTTTGATGACCAGCTGACCTTCAATGAGCACATTGCAAAGACTGCTCGATCCTGCAGGTTTGCACTACACAACATCAGAAAGATCAGGCCCTTTCTGACAGAGCATACTGCGCAACTTCTTGTCCAGGCCCTTGTTGTTTCTAGACTGGACTACTGCAATGCTCTTCTGGCTGGTCTGCCATCAAACACAATCAAACCTCTACAAATGATTCAGAATGCAGCGGCACGACTAATCTTCAACGAGCCCAAAAGAGCGCATGTTACACCTCTCTTCATCTCCTTGAACTGGCTACCAGTGGCAGCTCGCATCCAGTTCAAGACACTGATGCTTGCGTACAGAACTACCACAGGCTCAGCACCCTCCTACTTCCACTCACTATTACGAACCTACATCCCCTCCAGAAGTTTGAGATCTGCTAGTGAGCGACGCCTTGTGGTACCATCACAGAGAGGCTCAAAATCACTCTCCAGAACATTTCTCGTTCACCATTCCTAGCTGGTGGAATAATCTTCCCACCCCTATCCGGAACGCTGGATCCCTGGCAATCTTCAAGCAACAACTGAAAACGCATCTCTTTCGGCAGTACTTGACTTCATCCTAAACTCAAAAAAAAAAAAAAAAACCTTTCCCTCTATCTTTCTCTCCGCTTACTAGCTTGTACTTATTTGAACAATGACTGAGACTTGGTGTTACGAGCACTTCCTCTGTCTGACTGCCTCTTCAAGATCGCTTTTTGCATTCCCCAATTGTAAGTCGCTTTGGATAAAAGCGTCTGCCAAATGACTAAATGTAAATGTTACTTTTTCAAGTTTGGACCACAAAAGGTCCCATGAATTGACTTAAAAGGGGTTTTCATATTGTTTTTTAATTCTTTAGAATTTAATAATTTTAATTAACTATAATAACACTGGTGCCACTTGTGTTGCATGATGATAGCTGTATGTAATTTCTATCTTCCCTGTCTTTCTTTCTCCCTCACAGTGACCCTAACAAAGGTGAGTCCAGTGTTTCTGTAACCTGGCCTGAGTTTGCCAGCAGTGGCCATCAGTACCTGGATATAAACAACAACATGAACAGGGACAGTGTGAAGCAGATGTTGAGAACGCGTTTGGTTTACTACTGGACTACTGCCTTTTGCAGCTTCCCTGCGGTCCAGAAGAACTGAGCACTACCAAACCGACTAAAGAATCATGTAGCCATTCTAGCAGTGACTATGATTCAAACAATAAACTAAATGTATTATGATCAAAACAAGTCATGTTTTCTGTATTATCTTGCCATTACATCAAAAGAATCCAATGCTATTTTGTGATGCTTAAAGATTACTGAAGATAACACAACTTTTTATTCCAGTTAAAGTCATTTCTATAGTTCTTAAAAGCTCAGAAAACTCAGATAAAGGTGTTTATTGGCATGGTCACATACCCCTAAATAATAGGGGCCCCGAACCAACTCATCCCGGTGCTATCAGTCCCCTTAAAGATTGAATTCACTGGAACAAAACATGGACAAAGAATATCTAATACACCTATAAAGGTATTGTTTTTACTGATTGTGATACTGGTTTATTGGAACTTAAAGCAATTAAAATTCTTAATCTATTTGGAAAATATCACCAAGTTATAGGCTACAGTTCTGGAATGATGAATGAATGGGTGTTCATGTAGCCTACACTGCTACTGAATTTAATATTAACTGAATAAAAACCAAATACGCCAATGCACTTTGCTCATGAAGTAAAAGTACATGTACAGTGTCGCATTGTACATTTATTGCTCTGATTCTGAAATCTCACCTGCGTGTGGGCGTGGCCTCGTGAATGTCAATCACACGCAGCGTCACGTATCCACGGCTCTCTTGAACGCCCTAGAAAAAAACCGCATAGCATGCATAAACAAACACTACCGCTTTACTGTCTACATAGAAACTAAAATGAGAAGGAGGGCTTATCGAGAACACTGACTGCCTGTCATAGTGTATATGACATCGCAGGTGTCATGGAGAATTCACGGGTATCATTGAAGTTCAAGGCGGTCGCGGTGGCAGCGATCGGTTTCACTGCCACATTAGTCATGCTCGTTCAAGATCCATCAGACACGGTGCTCGGAGGGGGATACCCAGAACTGTGGCGGAAAACCGGACTGGCAGGAGCCCCTACGCGGGCGGCAGCCTGCATATTCGCGGGCGTATTGCTCCTAGTGATGGGCTGGTTGTACAGACTGTTATTCGCTCCTCTGGAGCTGCTCCGCGGTGTGGATGAGGTGGGGTACATCGCGGAGGACGGGCGCTCTCGTGCCCAGGCTGCCAACGAAGTGCGGCGGCGACGGAAGACCGGAGAATTACCGCCGGTTTATCCAAACGGCTGGTACCGGGTTTTAGACTCTCACATGCTGGAGAGAGGAGATGTGAAGAGTGTGACAGTGCTGGGTAAGTAACAACAGCCAAAACGTTAAATTAAACTGCGCATGTGAGGTAAAATCACGTCACTGGAAATGTCCTACAGTTTTATTTCTCATTTTTGCTGCAGTCGAAGTGTCATTGGATCCCTCATTGATCAAATAATAACACAGAAGCTGTGTATAAAACAAATGATCAAATCATCGTTTTCGGGTCACTTCAAGAACAGAAACAGTCATTTACATCCTGACATTCCCGGCTTGAAGATCAATAATGCAGATGTTTTGTCGCACATGTTGCATCCCCATGACTGTTTTATTTAAATGAGTTGTTAAAAAGAGAAAAAGTCATTTAAAAGATGAAAGCTTAGAACCTAAAATATGTACCTTATACATTTATTTAAAAAGGCTATTAACTGATGTAATTGTAAGCATTTTTTGCCATAAATTTATGCCATAAGTATCTATGCTAACAGAATTAATATCATACATATTTATGACAAAAATACAGGTCGCTGAGACCACCTTGAACTCATTTGGGTGATTTCTCACAGACACTACGTTGTGTATGTTGCTGCAAGATATATTAATATCTTCGATCAGTTTGTTATGCAAAATCAGCATAATTATTGAGAACCTTCTGAGACATGCTTGAGGCTCTTATTGATTTCAGAAGAACTGTCTGTGCCAGTATAATCATTCTCGATCTTTTTCATTGTGCATCACTCTGACAGACTATACACTGATCAGGATTAAGCATTTGTGTACGTGCAGTCCTGTCATTGCAAAGTCTTTGTCTTTTGTTACTGGATTGTGTTATGTTTAAGTGCCTGTTGCTTAGATGAGTTTCTGTGGGATGCCCTATCATGTTGCAAAGGCCTTTTGGTTTTCAGTGAAAACCAAACAAAACACCTTTGTAGTTTTGTTTTTGGGATACAAAGAAACGCTGTTGTGCTGGAGACTTTTGAACCTGCAATGCCCTTTGCTACCTCTTTTGACTTTAATAAATGCTGAATGACTGTCACTACCAAAAAAAAGGTACTGTAAGTGTACAAGATGACACATGTTTGACATCGGCTTAGATACCCACAAGACACACGCTTCTCCATCACAAACCCAGAGACTAAAACGCAGCATCTTTTAGCAGTGAGACAGCTAAAGTGATCTCAAAGGGCACATCATTTAATTGCATGCAGTTACTGCTACAGCGTATTGATGTGCACTTCATAAAACCTTAGTTAAATGGGCTATCGGGCTGGATGCCTCAGTAGTCATTATCAGATAACAGACATGATACTTGATATGCTTATGCGGCTGAAACACACTCCTCTCTTTCTCTATTTATACATAATTTTAAATGTACTGTATATGACCACTTCATGGCTATTTCTTGTCGTTTGTACTTGCTGTGTAGAATGAATGACAGAGTATTTTCATAGATAGTGCTTGCTATTGTCATATTGTCTGTGGGAGTGTCGACAGTTCTTGATCACACAGAACGAGCAGAAACGCATTTTCCACTAGTTAATCAATCGCGGATGGTTTCATTATCTCAGGTGGATAAAAAAAAATTGTAAGGGGATAATAATAGTAATAAAAACAAAAATGTGTCACCAAATATACTTGGACGGCCCACCCAGGTAAAGTCTATGTGTGGGAAGCACTGCATAATGTTTGTTGGATTCCACTGCCTTTTTCTTTGTCATTTGAGTCTAGTAGCTTTTTTTCAGGGGCTCTGCATTGCAGGCAAATAAAACCCCTCAGGTCAGCATAACAGAAAGAGAGTTTTAATTGTTCCTAGCTGTAGACCCTGTTTTTAAGTGATTATTAACTTTTCAATTTGGCTAATGATATAGGTTGAGACCTAATAGCAAACAGTGTCACACATGCTCAATGATGTGACATAAAATGTCATTCTCAGCTCTTAATTCATTTCTGCATATTAATTGAAAATCATTTTTTATACACTACATATAACTACACTACTAGCGAGAGTATGTGATATAACAGTAGATGAGGGAACTTGGGGCATAAGCAAGCAAGACCAGGCTTTTTCTAAAAGGAAATTCATCCAGAATGACAGTCGGTGGCAGTTACCCAATTAACCTAAGGGGCTTGGTTCTCTTTCCAAAAGACCTGTTCTGCCCTCTTTAGCTTATTGTAACTAATTGCAGGATGCTATTTTTATATTAATATTATTGTTAAAGCAAAATGAGAAAATTACATTTATTTTTATTTTCCTCCAGGACAGCAGGTGGCAGTGTTCCGTGGGCAGGAAGGCAAGGCCTATGTGGTGGATGCTTACTGCCCTCACTTAGGCGCCAACCTGGCTGTGGGTGGCCGAGTCGTAGGGGGATGCATTGAATGCCCCTTCCACGGGTGGCAGTTCCGTGGGGCTGATGGGAAATGTGTCAAGATTCCATATGCAGAAAAAGGTGAGAGATCAGAGAAGCACTAAGACCTCAAACCTTTAATCAGTAGTGTACAGTACATGACCTTTTTTTTTATATTTTTAGTGCCTGAGTTTGCAAAGGTGCGGTGTTGGCCCAGTTGTGAGATCAACGGGCAGGTTCTGGTGTGGTTTCACTGTGACGGGCTGGAGCCCAGCTGGAGAGTGCCAGAACAGAGCGAGATCACCCGCGGGGAATGGGTGTACCGCGGCCGTACCGAACATTTCATTAATGCACACATTGAGGTCAGGCAGCATATTTGTAACGCAGCTCATATGTGAACGATGTATTTTATATTTCTCAGTGAATATGATGTTGGTATCTGGAAGTCATTTTAATTCACACTGTGTTTTCTCAGGAGATTCCAGAAAATGCAGCAGACATTGCACACTTGGCTCATTTGCACACTCCAGGTATCGTCAGTGGAGTGGATTTGCGCTATACTAACAGCAAGACCTGGGAGTTTATACGGCATGACTGGAAGGTTTGATTCCTCTCACAGACATTCATCCCAGGGAGAAATGTCAACATCAGTGTTATTTTAGTCTTACTGACATATTATTATAGTTTTTAGTAATATTTTAAAATAGATTATATATATTTTTTTTTATTTGACATTTTCTAGTTCTATATAGTAGTTTTAGTTGACATAGTTTTGGTTATTTTAGGACTTCCTATGCTATGTTTACACTGAGTCATAATTACTGTAATTGACAACTTTATTATACTCTGAACTGTTCACAATCATGGACTCAGGACTTATGATTGGCAACGTTTGCATGTGGATCAGTACTGGAAATATCCAAGTGGACTTAAGTGTTTTTTAAAATATTCTATTAATAATTAAGCACAAAAATTCTATCATTATTTACTCACTCTCATGTTGTTCCAAATCTGTATGACCTGATGTGATTCCAGGTGGAGTGGAAGCCTGAGTCTGAGCTGAACAAGCACTGTTCACAGATGTTGGTGAAACACGCTCTCACTGTGTTCGGACGCCACTGGCCTCTTCTTGATTTGGACGTCCTGGCCAGACAGGTAATGACTGGACCGTCGGCTAGAGGGCGGAAGTGAGCCGTGCAGACTGAGAGAAATGCCTGGAGACTAACTGACTGTGATTAGCAGAATGGAAAACAAGTCATGAATGATATTGCACACAACAGCGTGTCTTGATCTCTGTGTTCTAAGGGTTGTTCTCTGTATTTTAAGCAGTTAGTCGAGTGCATACAGAGCATGCTGTTATGTAAATTAAATGTGTGTGTGTGTGTGTGTGAGAGAGAGAGAGTGTGTTGGATGCCGTAGGATGTGTCAGATTTACAAATGAGATGCTTTTCTTGTACAGTGAAGTATGGCTGCACTAAATACGGATTCTTTGCTTCAGGAATCACATGTTATGGGTAGATTATTTAGATTCTGTCCTGAAAAAAAAGTTTAGCTTTTCACTTTTTTTTTAATGAATTTGCAAAACAATGTCAAAACTTGAAAATAAGGTTCAATTTTTTTTTATTTGTATGCCTTTTTATCTAATTTATAATTAAAATGTATTAATTTATTATTTATTTAATTATATGTATTTTATTTTATATAAATATGCTATTTTTCATTGTTAATATTTGTTTATATTACCTAATTTATTTGACCTGAAACATTAAAAATGTACTTTTTAATATATTTAAAATGTATTAATAAATAAATGTATTTTTAGTACATGTAAAATTACATAACATTTTTATTGTTATTGTTAATTTGGTGCATTAACTAATGTTAACCCTATAGTGAAGTGTAGCCAATTAGTTTTTTTTGTTCGTTTGTTTTTTTCCTCGTGTATATGTAGCAGTCCAAGTCTCAATGCCATAATTTTCCCTCATGGTCAGTTGTGCAACATTTTTCTTTTTGTGTTGTCTGAAAAGGAACTGCCTTGTCACCATAGTGACGGCGAATAATCCTGACGGTATGTGTGAAAACAGTTGTAATTCAAGGCTGCGCTTGGATCTTCACTTGAAGTTGAATTTAAAAAGTGTCTTTATATTTGAGAGTAGAAAGTGCTGTAGGCATGAGAGGCAGAATCTGAATTGTGTTATGATTTATGTGAATTAATCTATTTTATTTAGTCTCACACAGTAGAATGCAGCATAAATTACTTTGATTTTACTCCCTGGTGATATGAATGAAATCTTTTATGTTTGTAGGTGGGTCCAGGTGTGGTTTTCCTGCTTTTTGAACACAGTTTTCTGGGTCGGGGTGTGATTATGCACTGCGTTACCCCAGTCGAGCCATTACTGCAGTGTGTATCACACACCATCTTCTACCAGAGCACCATTCCTCCCCTGGTACCAAAATTCATTCTTCGAGCAGAATGCATTCAGGTAACACACATTTGACCGTACATGTTATTTATAGTAAATTTAAACTTATAACTTTTTTTTTTTACTTTCATTTTTTTTTAAATTATTTCACTTCTGCAATAATCTGCTGATTGTCTTCTTTAAAAAGAGACCAACTTTATCTGTATTCAAAAAGCACTGATGAATTATAACAATTTAACTTTAAATAGTGCCCTTTCAAGTCTGTTTTCAAAAAGGGGGGATTGACAGTTAAGGGGTTAATTGGCAATTTTGTTACATGTTGCATCCATACACTACTGCTGCTCCTTAAAGGGTTAGTTCACCCAAAAATGAAAATTAACCCACGATTACTCACCCTCAGGGAATCCTAGGTGTATATGACTTTCCTCTTTTGGACGAATCCAATCGGAGTTCTATTAAAGGGGTCATACGACGTTGCTAAAAATAACATTATTTTGTGTATTTGGTGTAATGAAATGTGTTCATGTGGTTTAAAAACCACATTATTTTCCACATACTGTACATTATTATTGCTCCTCTATGCTCCGCCTTTCTGAAACGCGTCGATTTTTACAAAGCTCATCGTTTTGAGAAGCGAGGTGTTCTCTGATTGGCTAGCTATTCAGTGCGTTGTGACTGGCCGAATACCTCAAGCGTGTGATGCAAATGTTAAGCCCCTTACAGTATTGTGATGCTGTGTCCCGCCACGATGACACAAAAACAATAAAGCCCATGATAAACGAGGCATTTGTTGCATCCAGTGGGGACATAATTACTGATTATAATGACTTATACTGTCTTTGTATGTGTTGCGTTGCATTGCGCCATGTAAACATTACCATGTCTGCATTTGTGATAGGAGAAACAACAAACAATAAGCACTACTCTACACTGCTCAAAACTCACGTTTGAATAGTCAGTGGCAAATTCTTTAAATATGAAAACATACTTATAGGCTGTGAATCAGAAGCGCCAGATTGTCCTTGCAAAGTTGGAATTGTCCCACTTTATAGAAACAGCCTTTGTGCAAGCCAGCATTGTAGGCTACTCTCCCAGTCTCTAACCCAAAGATACGCAAAGAAAGAGGGCGTGATTTTTATTCTTGCTGTAGTATTGTTGCTGCCGCCGGCACCATGTTCTGTGTTTCGTTGTGAAAGCGAAAATACTACACTGTAAAAAGTGATAAGTTGACTTAACTTTAAAAAAAATTGAGGAAGAATAAAAATCACGCCCTCTTTCTTTGCGGATCTTTGGGTTAGAGACTTTAGTCTTTGCAACTTTAGGGGTCTTATCTATGCATGAACAGCTTGTAACACTCCAAAGAGAAAGGAAAACTTGAAATCGCATCATATGACCCCTTTGAAAATTGTCCTGGCTCTTTCAAGTTTTAAATGGCAGTGGGTGGAAATGAAGTGCAATAAAGCGCATCCATAATAAACATTAGATACAGTTTTGGATGCGCTTTATTGGACTTCTGTTGGACTGTTGACTGAAAACACCCGCCTACTGCCATTATAAAGCTTGGAAGAGCCTGGACAATTTTTAATATAACTCCGATTGGATTTGTCTGAAAGAAGAAAGTCATACACCTAGGATGTCTTAAGGAACCCTTTAAGGCTGCATTTATTTGATCACAGATACAGTAAAAAACTGTAATTTTAGTAATTACAATAACTTTTCTATTTGAATGTATTTTACAGTATTTTAAAATGTAATTTACTCCTGTGATGATAAAGCTGATTTTCAGCATCATTACTCCAGTCTCCAGTGTCACATGATCCTTCAGAAATCATTCTAATATGCTGATTTCAAGAAACATTATTTTCTTATTATCAGTGTTGAAAACAGTTGTGAAAACCATGATATGATATGTCTTTGATGAACAGAAACTATATATAGATACTATCAGTGTTTATTTTAAAGCTGTTTTGTTTAGTTACAATAACCTACCAAAGGATGCTTATGGGATCTTAACTGATGGTTTTGCTGTTACAGTTCGAACGAGATGTGATGATCTGGAACAACAAGACATACATCTCCAAACCTATGCTTGTGAAAGAAGACTCAGCCATTCAGAAACACCGACGCTGGTTTAGTCAGTTCTACAGTGAGAACAGCCCACGACTGCGCTACCAGCACGACACTCTGGACTTCTGAACGTCTACTATGCTTCAGCCCGTATGGGTTGCTTAAAGGCCAATATCAATATTTTTTTAACTGAAGCTGATATTTTGTTGGAATTTAAAAAAAAATTATTATGCACAATATGCTAATTATGCTAAAATAAACACAATGCATTTCTTGAGCAGTTCATTGTTTCAACAAACAACATGCAAAGACAATAATAAAGCAAATGCTAATTAAAAGTGCACTAGCATTTGGATATTACAAGTCAAAATCTGGATATTATTATTTTATTTTTGTTTTTAGTTTGATTGCAAAACAGTAGTTTAAAAGTAGGTGACTTGTTTCCACCTTCAGAACGTTCTGTCCTTGTTGAAGTGCTTCAGACAATCATCGGTCAGTAAATAACAGTTGTTTATTTCTATCTAGTGTGCTGCTGAACTGATTGCAGAATTACACATTACAGCTACTATCTTATTCACATAGCATAGCATATATACACATATATGTATTCTAAAATACAATATATATTCTTTACAATAAGAAAAATACATTTAAATTTATTAAATTTAATGCAAATTTTAAAATTAAAAATATTAAAATGTAATATAAAATAAAAAATTATATTAAAATTGTAATAAAACGTTATTTATATACAGTTTATTATTTTAATTTTATATATTATTCTAAGGAACAAATTCAATTCTATTTATATATTTATATTGTTTTTATCTGATTTGCATAGCATGGGGGTGTTTTTAATCTATTTCTATTTATCTATTTTTGTATAAAAATGTTATACATACACACATATATATTCTAAAATACAATATATTCCTCACAATAAGACAAAAATGCATTTAATTAAATAATAAATTTAATTTAATTAAAAATTTTGATTTGTTGATCCAATTAGTAACTTTGATTCGTGCACTGTGACAGGGCTTGGCTGAAAGCCCTTTTTCAGGTTTCACCCTAATTGATTGTTTATTCTCCAAGCTTGTTAATAAAGGCGCCTGCCATTATCCAATAGACCAAAACACACTGTGGAAATTAGTGACCACCAAATAGCTAACAAGTAGGTATAGTGCAATTACCGGACATGTTGCTATCAATTACCATCAATGATGGTTATCTGCTCAAAAGGGCCACTGCGGCAGAGCAGTGCAATTCCAGTGCAGTTCATCTGTTTCCATCCACTATCTGTCTCACAAGGCTAAGTGGCATTAATGAATATGTTTGACCATGCCGACAGGATGTGTACATGACATACACCATATGTTAGGTCTTGTCCGGTTAATACATCCTGATTGTCATCTAGTGAGATGGAGCGATCATCATGCTGGGTGATTGCCCTAAACATATGCTGGTATGCAGATGTTTCGCCCTCGCTAATTAAGCCTTCTGAACAGCTCATCTCCTGTCGAGCCTGCAGTGTCTTGTGTGTTTTGTGTGTCAGTGTTCAAAGAGCATGCAGTGGGTGTACAGACTGTTCCTCTGCTGAGTCTTTCTGCGCTGGCTGGTGCAAAACAAGGGGAGGAAAATTATGACAGACCCTGTGACAGCCCTAGGCACTCTGAATGAAATGATCTATGATTGTAGAAGAATTCTTTTCTTGAATCAAATAACCATTGTTTGGTTCCAGGGCAAATTAATTACTGCCATATAATGTCAGAATATATTAAAAAATTATTGAATTATAACAACTTTTACTCTGAAAAGTTTTGAATTTTACTAATACAAAATATATTTACTAATATATTTCTATTTATTTATATAAAATATAGTTTATTAAAATGATTTCTGTAGAAAACTTTGCCATGGCAATACACACACACACACACACACACACACACACTGTTTATTGCATTGTTAACACATTTTAATTGGTATAGCCTGACCATGTGAAATAATGCATATGAAGTTCCTGAATGTGAATGAATACAATGCACATTGTATTATAAAATAATGCCATGTCCAAAATTGAAACTGACAATTTGGTTTCTTTTTACAAAAGAGAAGCCATCACAGTTAAACTGATGCAGCATTAGGCCATTAAAATGTAAATTAGACATAATATGTGTTTCCGGAGAGCTGATTATGCACATTATTTTTATAATTGCATTAGCTAGAGATGTATATTCATAGATTTTACAATAAACTGTACAAGACTACTTTGTTTGGGTCTCAGATCTGTTTCATACATATTAATTAGCTTTTTTTTGGACTGCACGGCTCTGGGAGTTTTCGCATACAACAGACCAGCAGTAATACAATGTCACTTTTTGTTTCTTTGTAGACCACATGAGGATATCTCAGGTGCATTGCACAACTTAAAAGAGGTTTTTAACTTCAGGCAGTGTCTGTGATGTTGCTTCGAATCACATACACTTTAGAAGTGGGACAAGTTTTTTTTTAGAGCGCCTCTGAGTGCAGCTTCTAACCTTGAGACTGCTGATCTGGCAATAAAGAAGCTGAAGGTAAACTCACCTAACATCTGCTTTAATATCACCTTTGACTCGTGTCCAAACACAGGCAGATGGTCCTGATGGGTATTCTGAAAGAATGACAAAATTATTCCATTACCTCTAAATGACCTTCATAATAAAGCATAAAAAGAAAACATTTGACTCAGAAACAAAAGAGTTTGTGGTGAATCTCCAGTGATGTTGAACACAGGTGCAACCGTGATTTGATTTAATCAGTTTCCATCTTCTTTTATTGAACATTCTAATGAACAGATTCCACAGGGAATTCCGTGCACAGAGCCAAAACCAATTCCGACAGATGGAACGATCAGCATGACATATAGAAGAATGATCCAGGATTCTGATAGCTCGAGACCACCATGTGTGGACAGTATGGCCAGACTGAGCTCCAACTCCACCGATTGCCCAATTTGCAACCGTACGGCTCTACGGGCGGGCAAAGCATGGAATTCCTGAACTGTGACCATAAAGAGTGCCAACTCTGTTTCATCAACATGCTGAGACTCCAGCCGTGTCAAATGCCTCCTATGTCGCTAGAAAACCCCTCTATGGCAGACTCATAGAGATAACTTTTGGAATTCTAATCAGAGACGGTGTGGTTGTTTTGTAAATTGACGAATGAGATTCAGCAACGCTAGATAATGCAATGTAACAGAGCAGCTTCATTCTTGTTTTCCTGGCCGGTCTGGCATTAACCCTGTTGTTTGCTTTGCAAACTAGCCACAGGCTGAGAACTCCAACGGTGAACTAATTTATTGAACTTGACAACAGATGCCACTAAAAAAAATTTGAAAGAGATATGAGCGGTGCTTGCCCATGCAAAATCTGCTGCCAAAATGCCAGGGTGTTCTGGGTGGTTGCCAGGGTGTTGTTACATATAATACTTAAACACAATCTATCTATCTATCTATCTATCTATCTATCTATCTATCTATCTATCTATCTATCTATCTATCTATCTATCTATCTATCTATCTATCTATCTATCTATCTATCTATCTATCTATCTATCTTATACTATATACTATACTATTATTTATCTCCTTTACAGAGTAAAATAAAGATATAAATAAACTGTCAAACAACTGTGCACAACCTTGAAACACCATAAAATGTTCCCTGTTCGCTGTCATCAATAATTAGGACACGCATACATAGAGAAAATGGTTTAAAAATAATAAAATGTCTAAAATTCAATGAGGGAGCCACATATATCATCGTCTAGATGCTGACAGAAGTCTTTTGATGTGGATTAAAACGGTCAGAAATAGAGCAGCTATATTGTGCCTCAGTTTAAGAACAGACAGTCCTCTTTTTCGTTTTAGCATATTTTTGGTGTAACATTTGGCTGGTCGAAAGTTCTGCTCTTGGTCTGCGTCCTAGTTTTCTGAAGAGGCGATTGGACATCATTTATAACCATAGCAACCCTCTGAGGTTGGTGCAATGCCACAGTACTTCTGTGTGCATACTTTATCCAAAGATGTTTGTTGTCTTGATTTGATTATTTTACCCAATCTGGCCTAAAAACAGAATTTACAGGTTGTAGGCAGAGGTGATCAATATTACTATGTTTTCATCTTTTTTTTTTTCATCTTCTCACGCTCTGTATTGATGTATAATATTTATATAAGAGACTCATTCTTGCATTTAGGCTGCACATGCAGTTTGCAGAGCTAGACCAAGTCACTATTTATGGCGATAAAAAAAGGACAGAGATGAAAAGATCAGTCATCAATTATAGATTGACATACCACATACATGAGAAACGCATCATGTAGTTCTGCACAGTCCTCGGTTAGCATCTAGGACAAGCCAGAACAGCAGGGAGACGTTTCTTCTTAATCCATTACCAGCCTGAAAACACACACACACATCACATTTTTAATGTCATTATTTTTTGTTTTTGAAAAAAGTCTTAATTTTACAGTAAATATTTTAAATATTTACTGCTCATTGAACTTTCTATTCATCAAAGAATCCTGAAAGAAGGATTCGTGGTTTCCACAAAAATATTAAGTAGCAGAAACTTTGCTTATATTGATTATATATATATATATATATATATGAATTTAAATAAATGAGTTTAAATATATATTTTTTTAAATAATGCATTGCGTTGGACCACAGGTTGCGCACCAATAATGTTACCATCATATTCTCCCCTAAATTAAACTAAAATTCAATTAACATTTTTTAATATGAAGTACAGCAATTACTGAAGGATAAATGTATCCATTCCCAACATACATAAAAAAGTGTTCATTTAGCTTGAGATGGCACATCTCACAATAAATTTATTAACACTTAAACACATAATCTTTTCTGATAGCATATTTAAGATCTTACAAAATCCCCTGGACCTTAAGCACCGCCTTATCTTTTCCTTTTTCTGCTCCTATTGCCACACACACACACACACATTAGAGGTGTGTCATCTCTTAATTAGTCCTGACTGTTCTTTGGTAAATGGTCTGTCTCTATGAGTGAGTGTGTGTGTGTGTGTGTTGGCAGAAGCGTCATTATATAACGACTGCAGTGCAGGCTGTCCCAGCTGTATTGATGTGCAGAGATGTGGGAGTCGGGGGGAGGGAGCTGAACACGACCGAGGCCAGTGAGAACCTTGTCGCTTGGTCAGCCTTTTGTGTGGCTCCCAGCAAGCGAGAGACATCCGAGTATTACAACACCTCAGACAGTGAAGTACATGCCACTGCCAGCGCATTCCCTGCTAAACTCACACTTATACGCTATCTAAAACCATAAACGGAATCCTTATAACTCATTCTTGAGATAACAACATCCATAATTAAATAAGCTTGCTTTGTATTTCTAATGATTCTTCTGTGCAACAGACTATAATTTGACTTTATAATACAAGTAAATAAAACTATGCAGCTATATAAAGATGCCCCCCCTGAGGCGTGTGATACATTATTTAAAGTCGATAGCATAACTAGAGCAATTGTGACCTAATTTACAAATCCCCTATTCATATCAGAATGTGACATTCACATGTAGAGGGATTATTTCCCACGGATAATGAAATATTAATAGGGTTTCGATTGCAGGTTCTCTAACACAGGAAAATTAAATCAAATCACAACACAAAGCGAGGCCAAATGCATATGTCAACATCAAGCATTCAAGGTGTTCACGTGTTTTGTGGTGCATGTTTATAAGGCGTGCTAGTGTCACTTCGTCTCATTAACACCCTGCGTTGCCAGCGCGTACAAAATGCCTACATGTGAATACTTTGAAACTTCACACTTCAGGAGAGAAGCTTGTTTCCTTGGTAACCGTTTTTCCCCTTTTGTCCTTATGTGCCTACCAGTGCATAATGCTGCTCAACACATGCACCTGCATAGAAAGCGCTACCCTTTCTTCCCCACAAGTGAGCAGTACACTTTTTTTTTTCAAAGCACCGCTCTTGTCTGGAGCTTTGACATGCATCTTTGAAATAAAGCACAAATTAAGGGTTTTGCACAGCTGCAATTTGAAAACCTTAAAGCAAGAGATGCTCAAAGAACCACGAAGACCTCTCAGACCTGCCATTTTAAGTAATTACTTTTAAAGTCTAGGTTTGAAAGACAGAGCAACTGATTTCATGATTGAAAATGCTGAAATGTAGATGGCGTGATGCTTACATAATTGAACATCAGTCCTTAAAATACAACTTTGAGCGCTGGTGGTTACATTTAGCTGTCTTAAGTCAGTCTTTTTGGGTGGGAGGCTATGCTAGAAGCAGGTGAGCTGAAAATAAAGGTTTGAAATAGAGCCAAAGGGGTTTTTAGAGTCAAGGAGAACTTCTGGTGCTTTAAAGAAACCAATACAGTGATCTAAATACAACTAACAACTGTTTGTGCCAAGAGGTTTCTTTGCTGAACCTTGAGGAACCTTCATTTTTAAGAGTGCATCAGGGCCTGTCTTCTAGCAATACACTTTATCTATATGGCTTAAACACTGTCTTGGGCAAGAATATAAGGAAATATCCCAATTTGACCATGTTTTGTAACCATTTAATCCCACAGTTTTTGAATAAGCATATGAATGTTACTTTTTGGATATAGAACAAAGATTATAGTAATGATTCAAAGTAATGAAATTATGTTTTTATGGGACACAGTTGCTACAGATAGAAAACTTGAGGCAAAACTGCTAAATTGCTCAATTATATGTTGCATAGTAACATAATATAATCCAATAAAAATTACATTTTGTCTCATTTAATGTAACACTTTGAGAGCTACAGTTTTTTAATAATAAAACTAAATATAAAATAATAAATCAGTTATTTAAAATGGGCCTTTCACAAATGTGATCAATGGCATGTTTAGCTATACATTGGGACCAATTTTGTTTGTGTAATTTTACTACATTATTAATAGAACTTTTAAATATCACCAAATATAATAGCTATATTTGAATTATGAAATTTCACCTTCAATTTATCTTTCAGCAAGGAAAAACTGTTCATGTAAAAACGTTCACATTATATCTGTTTCATTTACAGTTGAGAACTATCTGTACATCAGCAACTCTTATAAGATCCATTAAATTCAAAAGAAAATGCGGTAGGAATATGTGGGATTAAATGCGTTAGAAGCATTGGAATGTGTCGATAAATGGTCGACACCAGACCTTTCAAACCCATATGTTTCTTTCTACCCGTTTATAAAAATAAATAAAACAATTCGCTCCAAATGAAAAACAATTCTAGCTCTTTTTTAATGTCAAGCTTGGATTGTTTGTGACATCGGAGCGTTTTAATTCTAGCGGAACGCCAACGCGAAAAACTGGAGGAGGTGCGGGGGCGCGCGTAAAAGAGCGCGCACAGCTGTCAGCACCAAGGACAGCGCTCCGCCGCAGAACAACAGCCGAAGCGCAGAGACGCATCACTGATTTCTGCTGCCAGCCTTCATGTAGTATGCGACTCTCCTGCTCTGCCTGTCTTAACGGGGAATTAAGTGAAAGGCTGCAGTGAATGCCGCTTCTCTCAGATGCCATCGCCTAAATGAACCGGGCACCATGTACAGATCGCCGCAGTGTGTGTGTGTGTGAATTTCGTACCTGGGATTTTTTTTTAGTCTAAAACTGCAACGCTGGACATTGCTTTAATTCTTAACAAGCGAATAGCTCAATCAAGAGCCTCCGGCAGCACTAAAAAGGGAGGACACTGGGGCTCTCCGTGCGCTCTTCTGACCCTCCACACGATGCGTCTGCTTCTGCTGGCCGCGTTATTCTCCTGCTCCTGCGTGCGGGGCGGCTGCGAGCCCAAGATTGTGAACATCGGGGCCGTCCTGAGCCAGAAGAGATACGAGCAGGTGTTCAAGGATGCGGTCACTCAGGCGAACCAGGTTTACGGAAGGGATAAATTCAAGTTGACCGCCATCTCTGTCACTCACAAAGCTAATGCGATTCAGATGGCGCTGTCTGTGTGTGAGGATCTCATTTCCAGTCAGGTGGGATTTTTAGTATCAGCGTTGCACTGTGGCATTTTCATGTGGCGAGATCCAGTATTAAATCAAATGGCTTAAGGGGTAAACATGTTAATGCAATATGCACCACTCAGCTTGAATTAATTTATTTAGCTTTCATAAGGCAGTGTTTTTTGAAGCATGATATTTTCCATTACAAGTGCCACTATTTAGGTTATTGAAAAGTGTTTCATTAAATATGCAAATATATTCATTAGAAAGAGTTACAGATGTACTGATGCCAACTGATCATTTCTAAACATTTATCGCACTGTAAAACTGCAATTAATAACCTATTTATCCTTTAAAAATGACTTTTGTTTAGATACTTTATGTATTCAGTTGATTTAGTCATAAGATATTTTTGACTTGAGTGCAATTATATGAAATGCATATTATAGGTTAGACAATTTTTAAATATTTTTAGACAAACTTATATACAAATATATATATATATATATATATATGTGTGTGTGTGTGTGTGTGTGTGTGTGTATACACACAGTATATGTATATGAAGAGCTCAGATGCAAAAGCCTCTAAATGCAGTCTGAAATTTTTCTCAGGCTTTTATGTTAATGTTCAGTTATTTAACTTTAATAGCAATGAAAACAGCCTATTTATTGCCATTAAAGTGAAATCACTGAACCTAAACATAGAAGCCAGATAAAAATGCTCATTTTAGAAGAAAATTTCAAACGGCACTTAGAGGCTTTTGCATCTGAACTCTCTCTCTCTCTCTCTCTCTCTCTATATATATATATATATGTATCTTCTTTATATAAGTATAAACACTATATAAATAGTGAGGGTGTATGTCATTTTAAAAAATGCTGAAAATAAAAGGAACCATTTTTACATATTCTGGCCTTAAAATATAACCTAATACTGTTGATTCACTCACATTCAATATAGTTTTTATTGGAATAATATTCCATTAAATTGGATGTTACAACATGAAGCCCATTTTTTAGGTTAGCCAACAAAACAGTTTTACAGTATAAGCACTGACCCGTGGAGACTTGGACAGTTGAACTTGGTTTGGATTGTGGCAGTAGATTGAGGCTACCTAATTCGTTTAGATGTCTAAACAGGACAGCCTGTCAGATGATGATCCAAGCAGGTCGATGGACTCACGGTGGGAGGAAAGGTTAATGTACTGTATCTGACCCCACAGAGCTTTGATGTCAGGAATGAGTGAGATGACGATGCTGGCCGAGGGCAGCAGCTGCAAAACAAACTAGGTGACGCATGAAAAATCAATGATTTTCAATGCAAGCCGTTTCTATTTTCACAAAGTATTACTGTGCTTGATAAAAATAAAGATGGGGCGGAAGGGTCAGCATGGCATCGTATCTGCAAACTGCAAAATGTCTTTGGAAGAGGAACCTACTGAAAAGTGCTAGAGACACACAGCTAATGTTCTTTATAAATACACCATATGAATACTAATGTTTACTATAAACACAGAATAAAGAGTGGAACTGCACAACCACATTTTCATTTTCTACCCATAAAAATTACATTTGTTGGTATAAAATAATGTAGTCAGGTTAATTTAATAATGTTACTTAATACTTTGATAGATAGATCTGCTCTTAAAACGATCACCACTCAGTGCTAAGTTTTTTTAATGCCATATAGCCTGAGAAGTGTAAGAGGAGAAACCATGATGGACTGCAGTAGCAATGCCCTGCATGAAGTGTAAATGAGAGACATTTTCACTACTGAATAACTACTGTCACACTCGTGGGAGTAATTCTGCCTGATGCTTTGTTTCATTAAAAGCCTGCACACGCAAAAATCACATTATGCGGTTCCGCTTTAAGTGCTCTCTGGGCCGGTGATGTCATTACAAAAGTGCTGAGGTAGAAGTCTGTCTCAGGCCTGGATACTGCACTGAACAAAAACTGGGTTGAACATGAATCTCTCTCTCTCTCTCTCTCTCCCGTCCTGTTCATGGTGCTCCTTTGTTCGTTCTCTCACTAATATTCACACCAACCTCCCTGGTCAACCCAGTGTGTGTCTAGTGCATATACCTTCAACAAATTTGGGCCGTAAGGTTGTGTAGTTAGCAGGATGTCAGGATAATTGCTGAATTAATTTCTTGGTTATGTGAGATTCTTCCATGCGAAACTGCTGTATCTCTCAGTCTTAGCGCCTTTGGCACAGTGATGTCTCTGCCCACTCTGAAGACATTCTGTGACAGATGGAGCCAATGTCAGAGGGTCTCTCTGGAAACACATAATGTTTTTCTCCATTGTTGTTTTTCCTTCTTAATACAGCATATTTTTTGAAAAACAAAAACATGTTTATATAAGCCAGATTCCTCTTTGTCTCTTATGCTCCATTGAGTCCAACCAAACATCCTTCATCATCAATCAATCAAATTGTCAATCTGTCTGACTGTGATAGATTTATTCACAGAATGAGGCCAGATCCATGAGTCATAGAGATCACTCCACTGTGATCCAATCTTGACTGCTAGTTTGAATTTAAACCAGTTCTGGGATCTTATTTGCAGGTGTACGCCATTCTGGTGAGCCATCCACCACAGTCCAATGACCATCTGACGCCCACTCCGGTCTCCTACACTGCAGGGTTTTACCGAATACCTGTAGTAGGGCTTACCACCAGGATGTCCATTTACTCAGACAAGGTGGGCTGCAATGAGAGATAAATTTAATTATTCGCTTTCACTATGAAACATTTTGGGTATTGATGAGTGTTTATTCAAGTATGGAGACTAAATAAATGTCCATACTACGACTAGTTTAATTAGTCTGTTAACAAAAATTACAGTAGTGCAGCTTGATTGGAGAAATATTCTGACATTAGTTTTAGTTACTCTATCTGTAAGTTCAGTTGTTATGCTAGTGGGTGAATCTTTTTATGACTGATTCAGTGAATCAATAATTCAACTGATTTGTTTAAAACACTGATTGATTCAAGAACAAAATTAGTGGTTGTCATTGAATCATTCATGAATGATTCATTCAAATCATTCAAAGGAACAAAATAAAGTGACTGTCTTCTTGCTACCAATTTGTTCAGAAATGCTGATTCATTTAGTAATGAAATAATTGACTTGTTTGTGAAATATCTATATTTTATTTTTTATTCATTTTCACACAATAATTACTGAAACAGATTATCTTAATTTTTTTAAATGTAATATTTTTATGATGTAATTTTATAAATACAAAACAATGAAATCTATAAAACAGAACTGAACAATCTATTTAAATAAATAATGACAAAATCCTTAAACTATGGAAGATTGTTTCTGCTACAAAATTTAAAATAATAATAATAATAATAATAAAGGTGATTACATCTTTTTATCTCCCAGTTTCGACTTATTTTTCCTTTCAGAATCGTGATAACTTACAAGAATTACAATAAACTCGCAATTCTGGATGAGTTTAGCGCAAAACTCACAATTCTGTAAAAAAAAGAATTGTCAGATGTTAACTCGCAATTATGAGTTTCTTGTGATTTTAGGTTTATATCTCGCAATTCTGAATTTTTTTCTAAAAATTCCAAAAAAAATTCTGAATTGTGAGATAAAGCGATTCAATAAAAATTTTTAAACGATGTGTCCCAACTTTCTTCTTTTTCTGTCTACCCTTCTACTAGTAGCCAAAAGAAAAAAAATTGTATAAATAAAAAAAAAAAAACCTGTAGTTGAAGAAACACCTTATCAAAAACAGTAATTTTAAACTTTGTCTCCTACTTCTTTTTTCCAGAGCATCCATCTCTCATTCCTCCGCACAGTGCCACCCTATTCCCACCAGGCACATGTGTGGTTTGACATGATGCGGGAGTTCCGCTGGAATCACATCATTCTAATTGTCAGCGATGACCACGAAGGCAGAGCGGCACAGAAAAGACTAGAAACACTTCTGGAGGAGAGAGAGACCAAGGTAAGCTATTCCCAGTTCAAGGATTCCCAGTGCGTGCTTGTATGCAAGCGTGTGTGTATCAATCGCAAAAGTCTTCTATGTATGTAACTGTTTTACTTTTTTGTCATGTGATCACATCTCTCATGCCATGTTGTAAATGTTGGCTAACATTCTAAAACCAAAGGCGTCAGCCATGTCTAATGTGGTCTGATTTGACTTAACGTGCGTTATTTGCTCATTTCATGTTGCTTTCTACCATAGTCAAAAACTCCTGTCTATCCACAACAGGAGCAAAATGAAAACCTTAACCTGGGGCGTTGCAAAGCATCAGTGACTTTTTGAACATATTTATGCTGTGTTTATACACTGGTATTTTTGTAGCCTTGAGCCACAGATATGATCCTTGCAATTGCGAGTCTATCATCAGTGTCTCATGAGGTGCTTTAGAGCTGTGATTGCTTCATAAATACAGTGGTGCATTGTGGGAATTTTGACCTTGCAGAGGTTCTGCACAATTTCCTTGGGGATAAAAGCTAAATCACCAGCCCACATCCCCCCTGCTCAGCACTGAGGTAATTATTGTTGCCCTCATTGCTGCGAGAGATTATTAACAGTGAAACTATTTAGGTATGGTGCGAATTGAGCTATATACTCACAGAGATGCTTTTGCTGCTGGAAGCTGCTTTATTTTCATTTTTCTTCTTCTCAGTATTATTTTTTCGAGGGGTCACCAGTGGCTATCGTAACTTACTCTAGTCCTGTAAAGATAAGACACAACCAAAGAAGAAAATACACTTAGAAAAGGTGCACATATGTAAGACACATAGATGCATAATTTATCTATTTTTCTAGTGATAAAATCACATTTATGCATGTGTGTGTGTATATATATGTGGAATATGTGAATTACCATGTGACCATGTGAATAGGTGTCTTCTGCCACAGAATATTTTTAAATGTATTTTGTGCATTGTACTACTTATTATATATTATTATTATTTTTAAAGTATTATTTTTAAATGTGCCACTTTCATGTTCTTAAATGACTTTAAACTTGTTTGCATTTATCTCTCTAGTTCTTTATTATGCCCATGTAAATCACAGATGTGCTAAATAAATAAATTTGCCTTGTCTTGCCTAGGTTTTAAGTACGAATGAGTCATTGCTATTGATCATGCATGAAACACCTCAGCTTTATGATTTATTGCAATGTGAAATTAAGTTTAATTCAGTTTTTTTTAAAAATTAAAATCACATTTTTGTTTTGTACATTTTGTACATCATAATGACAACCTTTAGTTAGTGACCACAAGAGTGGTCATACACACTGGAGTCAATTTGTTTAAACCACCCAGTGTTTCCAAAAAAAACATTACTCCAGATTTTTTTAAACATTGCAAATATTTGCATAAAACTCTTCATTTACTTTTAAGCTTCTGAAAGTAAAGGTGGCTTTATTTGGCCTTTTATGCACTGCTATTGAAATTTTTAATTGCCTCGTGAATCATAGACCTGGCAGGCATTTTGTGGTGCTTGTGTTATATGCATTTGTATCAGGCTTTCTATTTTGTTATCTGAGGTGCGACTTTAGAATTCACAACATCAGGCTCTCCACATTTTCAGAAAAAAATGACCAAAAATTGTGGTACAGCACTTTGTCACTCAGACCGTACCCTAAAAGAAACATCTTTATACCTCATACCTTTTAAGGGGAAAAGGCATAAAGGTGTATATTTAAGCCCAGAGACAGACTAAAGGTATTTTTTTTTCTGATAGTGTAATTTTATCTTTTGTCTGACCATTTCTAATTTATGTTTGAAAATTGTAGCTCCTGCTTTCAGGGTGTTTTGGCAATTTTGTTCCCACTTGTTCTCATAATCTTTATTGAAAATGTAACTCTTCTAATCTTTATTGAAAATGTAATAACTTGTTCTGAATGTCGTTGTGCTTTTGTTACTAACACAGCATGAGTTACTGGGTAATGTTAATCAAGTAGTTTTAGCAACGCCAGTTCACACTGACTGAGAAAATATATATTAATATTTAATAGTTATAGAGTAATGAAAGCAAGTCCAACATGATATATAAATAATGTATATTTATAAATGTATATAAATCAGACAAGAAAGATCAGCAACTGCTGCTTGTCTAAATAACAGTGCTGAAATTTCACATTATTTTATATTCTAATGCAGATCGGACTCAGAGTCTATTTTTATGCACTATGCACCAAGGATCATTTTCATATTCCTTCTACTATCAGTTTACAAGAGTGTTAGATATAATGAGCTATTTCCAGCGAATGCACAGCAGGGGTTCATGGCGGCAGCATGAGTTCGGTTTAAGAGGTGCTCTGGAAAGGCCAGTGTGTATTCACCTTTTTAATTTCCTTTGAGGTGCCATAATGAGCAAATGCCACGACATGCATATAGGTCACGCATAATTTCAGCAGCCTGAAACGAGAATCGCATGAGAGCGTGCGTCCAATCTATCTCGGTTTTAGGGAAATGTTGTGTGTCTATGCAGAGGAAGGTTTATTTATATCACTGCAAAATGGCACCGTTTGAGCCAGGGTTTCCCCCGAGGCCACTGCCCTCAAAAATACAGCAGAAGTCAAGATGGTGCAGGAGAAAAGTTTAGTTAGTAGTTTGCTTCAGCACTCAACAATATCTGCATTATTATCGAGCAATTTGTTAAATTGGCAGCCGGTCACAGTAGTCTGTCATTTTTATTGGATTTAAAGTAACGTTGCATCAATAATTCAGAAAGCGCTCACACGCCGCTGCAGGTAGCCAATCAGGATTGATGGAAAAGCACCACTTGGTTCCTGAAGTTTGAAATGTTGTCGCACTTTGCTAGCTTTGTTTAGGTCTGCAATTTTATGCCAGATGGTCTATGATGTTTTTTGCAAGTCCCAGTCTTAGGAATTCAAATTTGGAGCAGAAAAGTAAAAATTTGTTGGTTGCTTTACTGCCCACCATTTTCAACTGTTTATAATATTCTTCTGTGTCTGCATATTTTCTCTGTGCACATTACTCATCAGAATAAAAAAAGGAACTATGAAAACCAAGACCAACTGTCCTATGACAACAAGAGAGGACCTAAGGTATATTTGCATGGTCAGTGCACGCCGCCCTCCAAAATCTTTAAACGTAGCTACTAGAACAAGCCCAACCAATCACCGGCCAACCCAGAAATGCCCTTCTCTTGGTAGCACGTGTTTCTTGTTACGTTGAGACGTTACTTTTCCCTTTTTTTATGATTTAAATGAAGAATGGATTTCTTTTGAACGATTATTATTTCCGTTTCAGAAAAAAAGAAAAACGCTCCGCTTCTTTCATTACCATTTTTTCCTTTTTAATAAAGGATGATGCATGATTCAGAATTTTTAAAAAAAGCAAGCGCATTCTTTGTGGAGATCCGATAGTTTGGGACACAACACTCAGATTCTACTTCCTATTGCAGCATCCCCTCGTTGCTCTTTTTTTCTAGACTTTTTTTCTTTGGGGAAATGACTTCCTCTCACCTGCCACACCCCTTTCCACCTGGTTTTAGTTTCCGGTTGCATCGGTCTCACTCCCCGAAACCTCTAACATGCACGTCCTTCTCTGAAGCCTTGATAACCCTCAGTTTGCATGCAACAATGCCGAAGTTTTTTTTTTAAGCTTTTTTATACTTTTATTTTTCATTTTGAAGCAGTTTCCCTGGAACTCTATAATTTCCCCCCTTTTCAGCCCTAAAAAAAGAAATAAAATAGAAACAACCAAACCAACCAAAAGTGCTAAATGAGGCAGCATGGTGCAGTTACGGAAGTAAATAGCCTCTTTGACTGATTGTGTACCCCAATCTCAGGCCGAGAAAGTGCTTCAATTCAACCAAGAGACTAACTTAACTGCCCTGCTCCTGGAGGCCAAAGAGCTGGAGGCCCGAGTGATCATTCTCTCTGCCAGGTAAGAGCTTTACTGCATGATGTTATCTCAGCAGGGCACCAAAACCTTTGCACTTCACTCTTCACTGTATAATTACCTGAAAAAGTTAAATTAATCAGTCAGTATTCATTATTCGTTTCACCCTGCTGAATAGACCACCATATGTTGTGTTTTGGTTGCTTGTGTTTCTTAAAAGAATAGTCTAGGTTCAATATAAGATTAAGGTTAAATCAACAGCATTTGTGGCTTAATGCTGACTACCACAAAAATAAGTTCCACTTGTTCTTCCTTTTCTTAAAATAAAATAAACAATTACTTTTTCGGTTATATTCACTCTAACCATTTTGTTTTCTTTTTTCTTGTAATCAGCATGCCACAAATGCTTTTGATTGAGTTTAACTTGTACTGAACCTGGAAAATAATTAGATTAACAAGCAAGACTTGGCAACAACTTCTGCAGTACCTGCTATGCTGGTCGACCGGCACAAAACTAGCACTAACAGTTGGTCTTTTCAGCAGGACAGACCTTAGAACACATTGAAATAAATAATACTGAGAAGTCAAAGCAATGGCTTTACAAAACAATTTCATACTTCAGTAAGCTTCTCGTATTTCTGTCAGCGGTTGTAAACCTGTCTGTCTGCCTTTAGCGAGGAAGATGCAGCCGCAGTGTACAAAACAGCACGCTTCCTCAACATGACAGGCTCAGGCTATGTATGGCTGGTCGGGGAGCGTGAGATGTCCGGTAAAGCTTTGAGCGAGGCCCCTGACGGTACGTAAACCCACCTTAGAACAACTGAGACAGGCAGAGGAAAAGAAGCCATTTGTCTCAGTTTCTCTGTTAAACTAGACTAGAGAGGTTTTATTGATGAAGCGAGTAGTGGATGTTAGTGCGTGTGTATAAATTAACCGTTTAAACATTTAAGCACTTCATGTGTTTAAAGGTTTTAAACGAGTCACTTTAGATTACACAATAATGGTTGCGTTCTCAAGTTCACTGGCAAGATTAATTACAATTCTGAACTTAACATTGACCTCTAGAGGTTTAATTAAGAAGTTACCATAAAAATGTCATTGACATGGTTTTTTATTACAAATGTGTGTTAACTCATAGAGTGTGGTTTTATCATATTATGTTATTATATTAATAGTCTGGCTTTTGTGAATTTAAAAAGGGTGTTTTTTTCAACCCTCCCTTTGACGTGTTTCTGGTATTGGTAAGCTATAAATGGCCTTTTATGTCCCAGCCACTTCACAAGTCACAAGTTTTTAAAGTTCACACTATTGTTGCTGTTGCTCCCAATACACTTGCTCACCTTTTACCCTGCCAGTGTTTTTCTTGTCTTTGTCCTCACTTATAAAAGTATTCACAGTAATCTTTTGGAGATCTCTTATAGAAATTGATCTTTCAAACCCTACTCCAATAACAACAAAAACTCAGCTGAAGTTGGATTTATGTATGAAGTATACATTAAGTCTGATATATTTCATCAATCAAGTGTGTGTTAGTGTCTCACAACTGGACAGGACTTACCACAGTTTGGGCGGAGGTGGCGCTAGTGGGTTCAGTTTAGTAAATCCAACCTCAAGGGTCAAAGCTTGCATTTTGGGCAAAATGCCTCAAGTAACATGTCTATGAAGAACAAAACATCAATTTTACATTCCGATTGACTACTGCCAGTGGAAAAAAATCTGACAAAACATGACTTGACATCTGATTTGAGAGTTATTTACCCATGCTAGCTCAGAGGGTGACCCTATGGGTTTTTTTGTGTTGGAAAAGGCTCCTAAATGTCAAGGGCGAACAGCTCACTGCTTAATTTTTTACGTCAACACATAGGGCTGATTGGCCTCCAGCTCATCAATGGCAAGAATGAGTCGGCGCACATCAGTGATGCTGTTGCTGTTGTAGCACAGTCTATCCAAGAGCTCTTTGAGAAAGAGAACATCACAGAACCTCCAAGGGGCTGCGTGGGCAATACCAACATCTGGAAGACCGGGCCACTCTTTAAAAGGTCAGTATCACTAAAGATCATGCAGCTGACCTGTTTAATTTGATTTTGTGTTGATTTATTATTTTTCATGACATCGTGCTTGAGGGGGCATCGGTGTCATTCTTTGATGGATTTTGACAACCACAGACTGTGATCTAATGCACTGTCACAACAAATTATATTTCATCTATGCATATTTTTCATGCATTACATTCACATACAAAAAGTTACTCACAGGCCAGTACTGGCTGTGCTCCACAGGGTACTGATGTCTTCCAAGTACCCAGAGGGCCTAACTGGACGTGTTGAGTTCAATGATGACGGTGATAGAAAATACGCTCATTACAGCATTCTCAACTACCAGAAGAGCAGACTGATTCAAGTCGGCATTTACAATGGAACACAAGTACTAGTCTTTTATTTCAGTGTTTAATTTATGATTTCATGACTTGGGTCCTGAATCTTGCATTAGTTCCGGTGAGGCATACAAAAATAAATTTGACAAAAAATAACCTAAAAACTCTAAGTCATAGTATTCCCATAATTGTATTCAAAACCAACCCTGTAATGGCACTTTTGGAATCTATACAAATTATTTTAGATTAGAGGTTTGAACAAAGATTATGATGATTACTATATGTCTGTTAATTATCTGCTATAATTATCTGCTTCATTAGGTGGTGATGAATAAACAGAGGAAGATTATTTGGCCTGGAGGTGAAACCGAAAGACCGAGAGGATTCCAGATGTCTACTCGATTAAAGGTACAGGCTTCACTACATCTATCAAAAGCTTGCTAATAATTTAGGGTCATGAATCAGAAATTACCTGAAAGTGATTGATGCCACATAGGAAATCTGAACAAATTCCCACTCATCTATTGCAGATAGTGACCATTCATCAGGAACCCTTTGTGTATGTAAAGCCAACTATGCTGGACGGGACCTGCAAGGAAGAGTACACACCTAATGGAGTCTTAATTAAAAAGGTGATCTGCACTGGACCAAATGAGACCATCCCAGGTAACAAATCAGGGACGTTTATGTCACTGTGCTTTTCTACATCCGCCGTCTGGAGATACATACATACATACATACATACATATATATGCAGCAGGTATTTATATATGTATGAATGTAGCAAGTGTGTCCGTGGTATGTGTGTTTTACATTGTGTGTGACTATTTTTGCTTAATGTAAAATGTACGCATGTGTTTTTTGTGTGTGTGACACTTGGGCTTCTGTCATAGCATTCTGCTTTGCATATAGTGACAGCTGACAGCTGTATATGTGCATTGTGTCGCAGCCTATATAATCTACAGGTAAAGTGTGAAAGTCAATATGGAAGGATTGTACTCCTTTTAGATGTTGATGCTCCTATCTGGCTGTTGTATCTGTCTGAGATCAAAAAAATACATGCATTCCAACCACAAGAGTTGTGGCTACTTCAATTCAGCCAGTACCATAGATGAATTGAAAATTAATTCACACAGCTTGTTAATATTTTATTCCATTACCAGCTGCAATAAAATCTATGACTGGCTGAGTAGCAGAGCAGAAGCTGAATTTATAGAAAAGGAATTGATCAGACCTCAATGCTGTCTAGCAGTTGAGAGCATACACCATCTAAAAGAGAAACACAATCTCTGAATGAGCGAGTGATTTTAGCATTGGAGTGAGTGAACAGAGTTTTGGGCTGTCTAAATATTGACCTTTCAATTTTGTCAGATGAAATGAAATTTCAATTTTCTGGTTTGGTTACAGGACGCCCAATTGTTCCCCAGTGTTGCTACGGATTTTGTGTTGACCTTCTGATCAAATTAGCAATGACCATGAACTTCACCTATGAAGTACACCTGGTGGCTGATGGGAAATTTGGAACACAAGAAAGAGTAAGCACACTTTCACGTTGTGCCAAATACAGGAAAGATGATTGTCATAAGATTGCTTTCTACTTATCTTTTGGTGATATAGGTAAATAACAGTAACAAGAAGGAATGGAACGGTATGATGGGCGAGCTCCTGGGTGGCCTTGCTGATATGATTGTTGCACCCTTGACAATCAACAACGAACGAGCCCAGTACATAGAATTCTCCAAGCCTTTCAAATACCAGGGACTGACTATCCTTGTTAAAAAGGTATGATTGCACTGCTCAAACTACCACATTCTATTTCTACTTTCATTTCAGATCATCAGTATAGCCTTTTTGAAAAGATCAGCATTGCTAATCATCACTTGCTACTGCAGCAGCATTGCTAGTACCTACCAGAGCTGGTGCTAAATTTATGTTAGTGACAATGCAATGTGTTTCAGGAAATTCCTCGCAGTACACTGGACTCATTCATGCAGCCATTCCAGAGCACACTGTGGCTACTGGTGGGTCTATCGGTGCATGTGGTGGCGGTGATGCTTTACCTACTAGACCGGTTCAGGTACAACAAGACGTTGTGTTGAGATGCACATATTGTTTGTTCTTTTAGGTATTTTGTTTCTCTCATTGAGATCATGTAGCACCTTTGTTTCAGGATTTTTCTACAGTACATGAGAGTGCTGAACACGTTTCATTGTCACTGAGGTGGGGGAGGTTGGGTGGCTGTACTCTGTGAGCCTGTTCTCTTTTCCCTCTCATTCTGTCTTTTCCTATCTCTGTCTCTTTGCCTTGCTTCACGTCTGTTATAGTTCTCTCTGTGGTCTCTGCAATCTGGCCAATGCTAAGTGACTCGGGATACTGGAGCACTTATTTATTTGAAGACTACTTATATGGGTTCTTTGCCTATTCTCTTTCTGATCATTTTCACTGTTTGACCTGGTTTTCCCAGCCCATTTGGAAGGTTTAAAGTAAACAGTGAAGAAGAAGAGGAGGATGCCCTCACCTTATCTTCAGCTATGTGGTTTTCCTGGGGCGTCTTGTTGAACTCTGGAATTGGAGAAGGTGATGTGAAAGTCAAACTTTTTTTATGATCATGTTTAATTAAATTTTACTTGACATATGTTTGACTACTACTGTACTTAATACATGTTGTCCAGGTGCCCCACGTAGTTTTTCAGCGAGAATCTTGGGAATGGTGTGGGCTGGCTTTGCTATGATTATAGTAGCATCCTATACTGCTAACCTGGCTGCCTTCCTGGTGTTGGACCGGCCTGAGGAGCGCATCACCGGCATCAATGACCCAAGGGTATGCTTCTCTAAGCACTTGAACTACCAAAGTAAAGCTTTTCAAGATGTATAGTGAGTTTGCATTTTTTTTTCCAGCTAAGGAACCCATCAGACAAGTTTATCTATGCCACAGTGAAGCAAAGTTCAGTGGATATTTACTTCCGGCGACAAGTTGAGCTGAGCACCATGTACCGCCACATGGAGAAGCACAACTACGAAAGCGCCGCTGAAGCCATCCAGGCTGTTCGGGACAAGTGAGTCCCTGCTGGGTAGACACCAGCAGGTCTGGCCTCATGGTCAGTCAATCTGTCAGTCAGTCTTCAGGGTCCTGGGCCTGCAGGTCTCAGGTATATAAATCAGTGTCAGCACTTACTGCACTAACCTGCGACCCTGGTCCACAACCCCACATAGGAGAGGCCCAGCTATGTGCCACACATAACATATATTAACAATGAGCTAAAGAGCACCTTTTTCAGGTTTTCAGCAAAAACGTCATTGAGGGAATCCAATGGGGGACAAATCTCCACTCGTCCGGCATTGGATTTCATTTGCCTATGAGGTGGCAGTCTAGATTTCTGGTAACACAAGTCGCACAAGAGGGGTGGGTGGGGTCGGGTGCCACGAGTGTGTTGTTTCTCACTGTATTGTTGCACCGTAACCCCCACCCTTCCCGTCCTCCTCCCTTCCCCCTGCCCCAACAGCAAGCTGCATGCTTTCATCTGGGACTCTGCGGTGCTGGAGTTTGAAGCCTCGCAGAAGTGCGACCTGGTGACCACGGGAGAGCTGTTTTTCCGTTCGGGCTTTGGCATAGGCATGCGCAAGGACAGCCCCTGGAAACAGAATGTGTCCCTGGCTATTCTCAGGTCTGTCCCAGCCGAAGCAGCATATCGTACGCTTCTGTATAGTTTTATGTTGTATAAAATCTCACCATTGGACACTTACTCATCTCTCTCTGTGTATTTCCCCTCTTTCATCCCTTCTCTGTTGTCTATGTGCTTGATCATATATGTGTTTGTGTTTATGTGCTGGTGGTTGTGGTGACTTTGTGGGATTTATCGGTACTTTCTACCAAAAACAACTTATTAACTTTTGAAATTCTCTTCCTGCTCTCCACCACCCATTGCAGTTCCCATGAGAATGGCTTCATGGAGGACCTAGATAAAACCTGGGTGAGATACCAGGAGTGTGACTCAAGGAGCAATGCCCCAGCCACACTCACCTTTGAGAATATGGCAGGTATGGTCCATTTCAGGTACAGAAAAACCTAAAAGAGATTGGACAAAAAAGGTACAGTAGGTAAGGCATTGGGGCCTTTTTTTGTCCAATGCTTTTAGTTGTCATTTTATGCTCACCTGTGTTGGTGTTCACATTTGTAACAAACTCATTAACCTTTAACATCCATCCATTTTGCATGGTTTTCAGCAGCAGGCCCCAAATATATGGGCAACACATGTAGGATTCCATCACACAGAGGCTCCACCCCCTTCTGCTCCTCAGTGGGTTGATTCGAAGAATACTGTGTCTACGTTAATCGTCTGACAGTTTCATTCATCCCTCTCATTCACAGGTGTCTTCATGCTAGTTGCTGGAGGCATTGCAGCTGGGATCTTCCTCATCTTCATCGAGATTGCATACAAGCGCCATAAAGACGCCCGCAGGAAGCAGATGCAGCTAGCCTTTGCGGCCGTCAATGTTTGGAGGAAGAACCTACAGGTAAGGTAGCTCTCTCTACAACACAAGAGGTAAAAAGAAGGGTGAACATGAGGGAATGACCTCCCAACACACTTTTACATAAGAATCACTTTTTGTACAAGGGCTTTAGTTCCCAATAATTTCATTTATACCTCTGCTAAAAACAGATCTTAGGTTGCACTGTTTGGTGACCAAAGGTGGACGATCTCCATTGCTTGTTCTTAGGCGTCTAAAAGGGCCTGAAATTGTCTAGGCTGCTCTGGTTCAATCAGCCTCCTTCTTCTTGTCTGTCCCAACAGGACAATAAGGAGAGCACAGGGAGTCAAGCTGTGGGTGCGGCTGAGACTCCATCTTTAGTATGTAAAACAAGCTGATCTTGTTGCCACACCATCCTTGCTATGCGAATCAGTATATTTAAAATAGCTGATATGCTTAGTTATTCACCAGAATATGAAGCTGCTTTCATGGCATGAACCACTTAAATGCTTCAAATCACTTAGTGTATCACAGTTAGCTGAAATAGAAATACCTGAAGATGATGTAGGCTGCCAAAATAATGTTTGTGATATAAAAAGGTAATGTTGATAAGGTACTGCTAGTATACATCATCAAGCTATGCTAAAGAGAACAGGAAGCTAGTAAAGAGTACTACTAGCTGACAAGAACTCTATTTTAAAGGTTTAAGAGCTATAAGTGATGCAATACAAAAAACGATGAGCTGACTAGGCTGTCTAATAGATGGAAATTAGCCTAATCTGCTTGCAAACTTACCTTCGTGGCTCACGGGCTTCCTTCTGCACTGAAGCATTACAGCTATCGATTTTTAACAAAACAGGCCTACTCAAATGTATCTAACCTAACTATTTTCACTCGTTATTGTCTAAAAAACAGACTGAGTGTTGCTCAACAAGGATTCGTTTTGACTTTCAATCTTAAGGAGACATAATGCCGCGAGGCTCCCGCGGAGTGAAGAAGAGATGGAGTTACGAACTTCTCAGACAGTTGAAGTGTCCAATGGATTTAAGAGATATGCTCTCAAGCTATTTTCAACATTTTAGATTGGTTAATAATTTGTAAAAATAACAGACCCACGTGGGGACTGACCAATAGCATTAATTTGTGAAAAAATATGAAATTAACAAAATTTGGATATAGGAGGTTTCCGCCCGACAGCGACGATATTATAGAAGTAAATGTTTCAAAAGCCCTATCCAGCACATCCATACTATAGTCTAACACAGTCCAACTGAAATGTCTGCTACAAACTCTTGCTCACCTGTGTGTCCTTTAAGACCGATGTTTTCTAGTGAGAAGTCCTGGGAGGTCTTCCCAGTGGGACTGTGATATTTGGTGAGGGGTGGGCCAGTGGGGTGGGAGCTGGGTAGAAGTACAGTGAGGCTGTGAGAGCCTCAAGCTGCTTCTTTATTCAAAATCACAAAAGGTCAGAACTGCTACAATAGAATAAACAGCAGTAGCAGTGAAAGGTAAGATCAAAGTTGCTTGTCTTTGTGAGCAGGTCAATTTACTGTCAATGTCTGTCATCTGCCTCACATGTATAATTGTTTCTGTATGTATATGCATATAGGCTCTTATGCAGAAAGGTCAAGCAAACACAAAAATACTTTAAATTTGGAGTCTAGAAATTGAGGGGTTGATTTAAATATAAAACATTAGTTTGTATGGATCATTCACTGTGGCATTTCATGTTTTTTGTCAGCTCTTCCTTTCTGTATAGGAATTTACACAACTTTTTTGATAGTGGTATCTTTGCGAGCTTGAGTACAAATATAAATGTTTTGTGTGACTACTTATATGAATGTCCATATTCAAACACCCCATTTGCACTTGTGTGTACTGCACCTTCATAAAGGGAACTTCATGTAACACACACTGCACTTCTGAATAACCTGCCCAATTTGCAATTTTGTCCACTGGGCTGTTGAATTTTTTTGTCCAAAAACAAGCTGCCCACATTACAATGATTAATGGTTGTCTCTTGGAGCAGAGCCCATTCAGAAGTGCACTGCCATCAGGAAAAAACTAATGGAAACACTGAAAAAAAGGATGATGCAAAACTAAATGAAGCGTAAATGTGCTCTCATGAGACACTATGTCAAAGCTTGCAGCCAGTTACGTGTCTCACTGTGCCGGTGGTCTATGTGGGTCCAGCATGCTAAATAGGGCTTATTACTATTTTTTTCTTTGTTAAAAGCATAAAATTGATGCAGGAAAAACAAGAGTGTGTTTAGCAAAGTTGTTCTTAGATTGCAAAAACATTGTGGTAAGTCAAAGTGATAGACTTTTTAATTTGTAGCAGGGGTCAAATGATATTCAGAAACTTTTAAAGGACCGCAACAAATGTGAAGATGATTCTGAGAGTTTCCATCACCCAAAGTCAACTTTATGCTCGTCCACATTTTGCTTACTTTATTCACACCCTTGCTCCTACTGCCCTCTGCATGAGTTTAAATGAAATTCACACCACATTTAACCCAACTCCCTGACACCCTAGAGTACATTACTTACTGTATGTATGTGTGGTGTGGATTTCCGTTATACCCTACAAATGTATAACGCTCAAAGAGGGTTCTTATAAGTATTCATGTATTGATCAGTATTACTTCATATCCTGTGCTCTTTTGGCATTTTATTGGTTGCTCTACTTCGCTATAAGAGTGTTGTTTTGTTTTGTGATATTACAGACTGCTTGGCTTTGATGTCATTATTTCCTCAGCAAACCCATTTTGCTGCCCTCTGCTTTTGCTTATGGATCTTAAAGTCATATGATCTTTAAAGCAAGTGGATATTCATTTATTTTTCTTTTTTCCTCCCCAATGCAGCCCTCTTCCTCTGTAGAGACTCAGGATGTAAGAATACCTTAATTCGACCTTTTCTAACACAAACACACCCAGTCTTGTGCTATACCTTCGTACCATTTGTAGAGGCCAGAGAGTAGCCGTGTGGGGCACCTTTGTTGGACAGTGGGAGGGAAGGGGGCAAAAAAGTCCCAATCTTCTTCTGTGCCTAAAACCACAAAGTGTTAAGAAGTAGTATTTATGAAACAGCACAAAACAGATGCCAAGGAAGATCATTTGGGAATTTGAAAGTCCTGCCACTTCATGCAACCATATCTGTTGCATCAGTTACTACCAATTCTTAGTCTCTTTGCATCAAACAAGTCTGACTTCCATTCATATTTATAGATCGTTGGGTTTAAGATTTAAGATTAGCTTATCAACGGGGAACAAGGGGATGTGGTTTTGGCAGTTGAAAACTAGCCAGAGAACATGAATAATTGTTCTACGTATATTCATTTTAGGATAGGAAAAGTGGTAGAGCAGACAGCGACCCAAAAAAGAAACCCTCTTTTAGGTCCATCAGTACCACCCTGGCCTCCAGCATCAAGAGACGTAGGTCCTCCAAAGACACGGTAAGGAGGTTAAGGAATGGCATCTCTTTTTATTCGGCCGGTCTCTCTTCCTCTTTCTGCGTCTGTCTTTCTCTCGTCCTTTTCTTCCGCTCCTCTCTCTGTATCTACTTTCTTCTGTCTTAAACGACATGTCATGTCTGAAACCAAGAGAGCCGCATTTCTCTCTGGTTATTCCTCCATTCCTGGCATCTCGGCCACGGCCACGTGTCTGTCAGTCAGTCATCGAGTCACCATCCAGACCCCATCTGTCAGTTAGGACTTAAGAGCTCAGCCATCCTTAAGAGTTAAGATGAAAGGTTTTAGGACCCAGTGATCAGGGAAAAGGTTCTAACCTAAGAGCTGTTCCAAGAGGAGGGGGCGCTGCACAATGCCTGATGTTTCTGGGCTGCTTCTCTCCCTATCGCAAACTCTGGATGTGGAGTGTGTGTTAGTGCGGGTGGACATGTGTGCCTCTTTTTGGTGGGATTTGTTGTGTGTATTTGTGTGTTTCTCATCCCCAAACCTGCCTGATGTTATTGATATGAACAGTTAAATCTTGTGATGTTTGTTTCCCCCGATGGCATGCTTTGGTGTTGTGATGTTTGATCGGAGCAACCGATACCATGCAGACTAACTAATTTTTTTTAAACAGCGGAACTTTCCTTTCAGACTTTGGAATCATCAATTAACAATGATTTTCTTTTGTACAACTGTTTTGTTTAAGGTCCTAACAAAGTTTATTTCAAGGAATGGGAATTTGAATATGAAAATTCTGTCATCATTTACTCACCCTCATGTTGTACCAAATCTGTATGATCTTCTTTCTGCCATGGAACACTAAAGGAGATAGTGGAATGTCCAAACTGCTTTTCTCCATTCAGTAATAGCAGACAGTGACCACGGGCTCTCAAGCTCTAAAAACATAATAAAAGTACCATAAAAATAGTAATTTATGTGCTATATTCAAAGTCTTATAAAGAAGTCATAAAACACGCAAGAACAAATGACATTTGATATCGATGGCATAAACCTGTCATGCAATATGTGTGTTAAATTTGAGAGCTAATTTTCAGCGAACAGCTCAAATTTTAGTCTGATCCTCCAACAACATTGTGTGGCTTTGGAAGACTTGGAATATAGCTTTAACAGCAAAATGATTATTATATCATTAATCATTACATAATTATTAATATTATTATATGTTATAAAATCACTGTGCTGCCATAGTAAAACCTTTCCAGATATGGATAAAGTTCTATAACTATATATACTTGTATTTAGTATAAACATAAACAGAATAATTCTTCAAATTTAATAACTGTTAATTTTGATTAACATTAATATGATTTGCTATGGCACCACAACTTATTAAATAAGACCTAAAAGTATATACATGATTGTTAGTTTTTTTTCCTTCCCTCCATTTTCAGAAGTATTTGCTATATGTTAAATTTTCTCACATTTTATTTAGGAATTATGTTACTTTTTTTCCTTCCAAAATGTTTAAAAAAATGGGGAAAGTGGGTTGGGGTGGTGAATGGTGAAGAATAGGCACAGCAATCCAGGTGAAAAGAGAAAAACAATAGTAGCCATCCACAGTGTTTAACCATCCTTTTATTTCTTGATATCAGTGTTGCCTCTCTTTCTATATAAGTGGATGTATATGGATTTATAACTGTCGACGTCCCCTACATGATGTACATGCTACACAGCCTCTCTCTTCCTCTGCAAGCATGCAATATATCTGTCGTAGAAGTAGAGACTGTGTTTTGGTTGCCTTAGTAGAAGTAGTTGCATTTTTTTGTGGTAGTGATGATACACACACTTTTTGTGTCTTTTGCTGATTCACTGTCTCTCACCAGGGGGCACTGTGGGCTTGATTTGGAAGTGCCAACAGCAAGCCTTCTAAGTGAACATAACAAGAACTCTTTCATGCTCTTCAAGGCTTGCTAAGGGATTTCTTGATGCAACACCAAGGAAGAAAAAAAATCCTCACGGTGTCATCAGAAGTATTGCTGAATAGATTTATTCTGCAATATGATGATGATGATCTTGACAATGAGAACTTTTGCCTTAAGCTTTGGCTTTTAGAGTTGTTGCATCATATATTGAGCTTATAAGCTTATTTATTGGCAATGGCATAGTAATAAAAAACAGTAAGCTATAAAAGAGGACACATGCTATAATTAGTATGGTAAATATTAAATTCATAATTAACATGTATAAATTGTTTATCAGAAATTTTATTCTGAAATTATTTTGAAACTAAACATCCAAACATTGCATGAGTCCTTGGTTTTTGCTAAACTCTTAAAATTTAGAACAATCTGAAACTCATTGCTGCTGTTTTTCCATCAATATATGTATTTTACTTTTTTTAAATGTATACATATCAGTCTTGATTAGCAGATCACCAAAAAAAAAAAAAAAAAGATTGTCTTCTCAACCAAAAAAGCTCTCTGTGCCTCAATTTCACAGTCTGCCACAGCAAGGAACAGCACATGAAATGATAATAAAGTAATAATCCTGTCAGATCAAAATACTTTGTTTTAATAAAAATGTCCTTGCCGTTGCAACATGGCAAGCCTCACTGAGAGACATTTTATAGCTTACAAAAACTGAAAGCAAAAAAAAAAAAAAAAGTTTTGTTGTGTTAATTGCCTTCTGACTGGGCACCTGCATGTCATTGAGTGTTTTGCCAACTCGGCACTGCAGATGCCCATGTGAGAAAACAGCTTGTTGCCCTTCTAACACGTCTAAGCTTGAGATGAGGAAACAGGAACTGCAACGGAATGAGAATTAAATATATATTACAAATATAAATATGCAGTGACCCAGACAGTATTTGAACATTTGAGCCAAGTTTAAAAATATAGTAACGTCATTGCATCAGACAACAAAATATGAAAGCAACTGGTATTTTGTCCATTAGCAAACTTTAAGAGAAATACTTTGGTTGTTAGGTTTTAATGCAGTTCTAAATGAAGATAGAAAGTATTTCTGGATACTTTCTGGACACTTTCTGGATGAAAAAATAATGTCCATAGTTAATGTTATGAACTACAACTATGTTTACTCTGCTAGGGCGCCAGTGTGAACGTGAGGGGATCTGATATCATATAGCCACTAGAAACCACATTGAGCCAACTGGGTTAAAAGCAACTGCAAATATAGCTTGGAAAAAAGGTCATTGCTTAACATCACTTGTTTGCAGATGCCAATTGGTTTATATTTCATTATATAATGCAATGACAGTCATATATTTTTAAATGTGTCGCAAGTGTCCAAATACATTTTAACTTTTGACCCAATAATGCTTATATAAATAACACATAGGTTATTAGGTGACCAGCAGAGCACCTGCTTCCTCTTCTTTGAATATAATTCTAAATACCACCTAAGGCAGCAAGATAGCTGAAAGAACACTTCTCCCACACCATTTAAATTTTTTATAACCTCCTTGTATGTAACAGAATTTTTAAGTGTTGCATTCAATTGTAAAACATAGCCTTTTAAATGTTACTGAGTCCTGGCCTGAAGGCAAAATTTAGTGCAATGACATCTGAAACATTCAATGGTTGAGTAATAGTTTTTGATTTGCATGCTACCTGCTGTCTTGGGGGTAAAGAAGGAAATTCCGTTCTGGGCTTTTGGGGAAGAGGAAAGGTAACAGTTGCACTAATTTTCTCTATCCTGTGTGTTTTCTACCTTCCCTCTCTTTCTACAGCAATTCCCACCCACAGACATTACGGGCCAACTCAACTTGTCCGACCCGTCTGTCAGCACGGTGGTGTGAGGCAGAGAAAGAGGGAGAGTTTAAGATAAAGACATGCTCATTCTTTAGAGACAAACTAGACGGAACTAGAGGGGAGCGTTGTAGTACCGCTCCTCTAGGATTTGCACAATGGATCCATCACGGACGAAAATTACTGAGCCACTTCACCTTTATGAAGAGCCAATGGGACCAGTTGGGACTTGATGGTGGACTGCAAGGGATGGCATGGCAATGCACTGGAGCACTGCGAACACACAGACCATAAAAACACATAAACACATACACGACACAGCTTGATGCTAAAATTACTATACACTATCATTCCATCCATCAGTACTTCTTCTGTATCAATTCTTTATCATTATGCAGAAATATTTCTTATTAGTATTAGTGCTTATTCTTATGTTGATTAAGTGATTTAAGTATTGTACAGTATAATTTAGAACAAAGAACAAAACATTTCATGACGCAAGGCCGATTCTATGGCCGTTATTTAGAGAATTAACTTGTTGTAGTACGTATGAGATTAATTATATTCATCATTTACATAAGATATTTATCTTCTTTACATTTTTTATTGTTTTATTTGCTTTCTGTTCATTGTTTTTCATTCTATGTCTATATAATCTATAAAGCAAAATGTCAGCCAATCAAGCACATGATCTGTGCTTTTTCAAATGTCATTGTCTTTTATATTCTAACATCCCTTTGCATGTAATATGCATGCAAATTTGTCCTTAAAGGATTATGGACAAGAAAAATATACAGTACCCCCCTCCCCTCCACACATCACAGAAAAGGTATTCAATTTCAGATTTAAAATGTGGCTTACTACTCACCAGTTAATTGCAAACTCTCCTTCAAACTCAACAGTTCTTCCTCTTTAAATGCTGTCGTTCTCAACTTCAGTCTGAAGGGTGCATCAAGGGGCCGAGTTTTTTCATCCAACTAGCACTTGGCATCTCATGCAAAATCATCTCTCTGTGTCAGATGACCTCAGAGGTCTTTTACATGAGAAAACCCCAAGTGTGCCCATTTATTTTCAATGCTGGTGCTGTAGTTTTGTATACACCTATTAGTTAGATGGCAAAACTGGCCCATTCCCAAGTTCTGGGGTTGAGAAACATCAACAAAAGCTGCACAAATAAGGACTGCTTACTGTAAATGTTCACTTAATGCTATTTATATTACCCATGGAAACTCCCCTATAAGAGAGATCATACCTAGCACTTTAATGTGAATCTGTCGGAAGCTATACGCATATGGAAATTATGCAATTTTCCAAATGTTGATTGTAATAATCATACTTGATATGAAAATGCACATTTGAGAATGCAAAATATGTTATATGTAACTGTCAGCTGTTTGAATTTAACAAAACACTCCTTTTCTAGTTTTCATATATCAAGAGATTTAGATTTGTTTCTGATATATCAGAGTTAAACTGTGTCAAATTAGTGCATATCGCATATATCTTCTGTTTACTACTATTAGCTTACACTACTTTAGGTTTTAGTCTTTTCAAACTGACAGGTCTATGTACAGTATGTTTTTCTCATTGGTTGGGTCAATGAATGTGGTTTGTACTTCAGAAGAACAATGTATTATATCTGATTTCAGGGCATGTAAACGCTGAATTCAGTTTGTGTTGCCTGGACTGCTAGATTGCAGATGATTTTATGAAAATGTTGAAAAAAGGGAGTGTTCTTATGAGAAACTGTCACTGTATATGACACACAAATACAATCAGATAAATTACGTCACACACATATCCTGAGCATAAGTCTTATTTTAATAAGTGCTACATCATGTTTCAGTTCATTTTAGATATTTCTTCAATGCATCTTGACATGCATTTTGTCAAAATATATACAAATAACATTTCTGTGTGCCAATAAATTTGTGCCATGTCAGTTGCAGACCACAACTAAGTGTCTTTTCAATTTTGTGATCATGGTATTATATTCACTATAAAAATATCCATAGATTTGATGTATTTCCATGATTCCTATGTACATCTTGAATATATATATATACATATGTACATCTTGAATATATATATATATATATATATATATTTATGTGTGTGTACCAAATTTTGAGCATAAATTTGTACCCAGAAGTGAGCAAAACTTGACAAAGTCTCCCAAAACCTTGTTTATATATATATAATATATTGTATGTAATACACATTGTATAAATGCAGATTTTTTCCTTATAGGGTTAGGTTATAAAGTGTATAACTATCTGTGTATAAAAACAACATGAATATATGCAATGTCCCCTGTTAGCTAAATAAACGTGCATTTGTAAATATGTGATTTATGTACAAATAGCGAAATAGATAATTCCTCGAGTAAAATCTCAATGTATGAAGACGTGCACAGAGACAAGTACTGTAGCAGATAAACACCCGTTCCACTTTGACTATCCATTTCCCAGAAAGTTCAATATTAGCTACAGTCAGTTCTGGAGAGGTGGAGAGATGCATACATTAGTCAGACGTCTACGTTATGGGCTGGGAGTAGCGGTCAAAAAATAGTGACTTGTTAATCTCTCATCTTGAAATTTAAAGTATGAGGAAACGCCTGGCAGCGTATTTAAGAGGCGGTATCATCATCATCAGTGGACACACTGTTCCTCTTCAAACACTGACGTTTGCTCCTATAGGTGAGTTTACTTTAGACTTTGTTGCACAAAACTACATGCTAGCTTATTTACTGAAACGTATCGCGAACTGTTTTTGAGCTGCTAAACTGTGTCACATCATCCTGCGACACGACAAACGGTTCCATTATCGTCAATATCTTACCTGCTCTTACTGGATCTGTGTTTATTCCACTGACTGAATGCAGGTGGAGGGATTCTCGCGTCTAAAACAAACATTTTATTTATTTTTTTCATTAAACGTTGTATTTCTCCTGCGTATATCATAAAAGTGAAAGACCGAGCAACATTTGTGGGAAACCAATTGGAAAAAGTTCAGTTTTTTTTAGCGTTGTTTACATTTACAGTTCCCCTTATTCAACAGTTTGCGCCAAAATTTGCTGCCATAGCAACATTTCTGCCATAAAATTGCCACTGTTGCCGTCACTGTCGTAAAAGTTATATTTTTAAAGAAAAAAGATATTTAACGTAACATAAAGATTCTTAAAGCGCTTACGTTGCTAAGGTGTTGCCATGGTGTCGCTATGAAGTTGCTAAGGAGTTTTGGGACTTCAAAGTCTGGTTTCTATAGGTAATAAAATGACAAATAAGTGTTTATATATATATATATATATATATATATATATATAGAGAGAGAGAGAGATTTTTGTTTTATTATTTATTTTTGTTGTTGTTATTGTTGTTGCTATTATTACTTGCACTAGACAGCTTAATCCATATGACCACTGTATGTTTCTTCTTTCAGACACTGGCTGGCAGGTGGTTGTGACAGTTACTCTGTGGGCAAGAAGCTGATCTTCTTTCTGCGACAATGGGAGAGAGAGAGGCATGCTTATTTTCACCTGTTGCTCCTGCTAGGGCGTGGATTAAACACTGCCTGTCCACACGCTTCAGGCCTAAACACTCACTAGAGGAGGGTTCCCAAAGTGACCACTGGTCATCTCAGCAATTTTGCACCAGAAAGAGACTTGTGGTGGCCCTTCTGGTCATTTTGGCTTTGGTAATCATGATGCTGCTCCTGCTGCTGAATTATTATTGTATTATGGTCTGGCACCTGTGTCAACATGAAGAGTCTGTTCTCCCAAAATTTCAAAACAACACACCAGAACTGGACAAGCAGGACTGAGATGTTACACATTTTGTTGTTTTTATTTTAATATTTGGTGCACCCATCTGGGATGCATTTATATGTTATGCTGCTGTGTTTTTTATTTTGTTTGATGAACTGAAATTACACTGAAATTTCCAGAGTGGACTATATGTGTGATTTAAGAAGGAAATTGTTCACACTGTCAGGTTACTCGGTTTGTGAACTTCTAGTTTTGTATTTATTTAAATGATTTCCTAAGTTTGCCATTACACTGAAAATTATGCCTATTTAAATTGGCAAAGTCACTGTATTTATCCATTTATTTAAATCTGTTAATCTTTATCTAGTGAAGCTTGAAATGTAGTTCAATACTTTTCATAAAACTGGGTTTGTTTAAGCATTGTGTGCTTGTGAATCTTTAAACATAAATGTCTTGTGAGAAATGTTGTTAATTCTCCTTTCAAGCCAAACATACACAGATCAGATTATCACTCAAGACATGCTTTTATTGAACAGACTGTATTGTAAACAGTAAATCAAAAACATAACCTTTGCCATATTTTTGACGCCTCATTCAATTTAAGGATGTGGCCTTAATTTAGTCATTCTGTTTGTCATAAAATAAGCATTACTGCTCATGCATTCAAGTGGACAGTAATCCTCCCCAAAATGTAGATGATGTCACACATTATTCTCCTCCCTTTTCAACACCAAACAGGAAATTCTTACAACACGTAGAGTAGCGCATTGTGGATACAAAGTAGGCCTGTAAATGCAAAGTGCCTCTGTTCTTGGCAGGAATTATCCTATTCAGAGCATGCTGTCTGCGTCAGCTTTTGAATAGAGGCAGTGGACATTGAAAGAAGAAAAACCTTGTAAATAAAACTGCTCTCCATCACATTAGTCCTGCTGCACAAGAATGACTAGATTTAGTCTGCTGCACTAGTGGACACACCTTTGATAGTCACATTTTAAACAGATGCTGGAAGAAGTTTTAGGAATGTTAACTCCCTTATTCTACAAAAAGGTTGTAATTAGTGCAAGACATATTGTGTTTCTACTAACAATCTAATCTATATTGATTATTATTTTAACATCAGCTATTCTACATCTATATTTCCAAATAGTCTTTATAACAATAAAATATATACATTTGCAAAACTGTTTTTTCTTATTATTCTAAAGAAATGTTTCTACTGTTGCTAACTGTTACTATAGAGGGGCTTCTTTGTAGAAGAGAAGTCTGTTCTCTTGTGAAGGAACTGGGTGGGCAAAGGGGTTGCCCTTGTTCCTTCACCGTCATTTGCACCAGGCAAACCCCAGCTTTACTGATGGATAAACTGCTTAAGTTTGTTGTCTCAGCGGCGCTCTTTCCGTTTGGAATTGTGTCTATTCTACTCCTGACTGTCTCTGTACATGAAATGAGAGAGCCACCACAGTACATGGTAAGTATTATTACTTCTGTGTCCTGATTAAAATGTAAAATTATTTATTTTGTGTTCTCTCTCTCTTGCTCTCTATTTTTCATCTGGAAGCTAACTTGCATTTCACACAATGTATCCTGCTTAATGGGAAGGAAGATTTTGGCATATGATACAAAGAGGAATTGTGTTGCTTTTGTGGACATATAAAAAGCCTGAAAACAATGTATGATCACAGAAACATTATCTTTTAAGCACACATTAATATGTTGTGCACAGAATAATGTTTTATTAATCACTGTTAGTATGTGCTTTCACATTCAGTCCTGCCTCAGATATTTAAGAATCCATTTCTAATCATTTGGTTACAGACAGCAACATCAAAGCTGAAGGCCACATCCTGAACTACAAGTAAACGTTAGTATGCAAAATTACATTAGAACCAGGTATAGTATATTTAGTCAGTTTTGTAGCTGTGGGGAGGTGAGCCTTCACAAGGTAAACATAGACAATGGTCATTTTGTTCCTGTTGGGAACCATGGAACAACATGATGATGCAGACTCAGGATGTTTGTTATGTCAGATACTTCTGGGAATTGCATCTCCAGGAGTGTGCCTTCAGGCAACAGGTACATGTTAACCCCTGGGAGCCATGGATAAATAACTGCGTAACAGTCACGGAAACACACAATGTGTACAAAATCTTAGAAGCAATTGTACTTGAAATATGATGGCCACCCACAACGAGTGTCATGCCAAAGTCAAATGGCTTGTTGAAATATTTAACATTTTCAGGCAGATTAATGGTAGAGATATACAGTAGATAAACATCCAAAGCGTAAATAAATAAATAAGCATCAATATGCATGTTCTGGTATAAGATATTTCAGTCTAGTTTAATAAATGGATGTAATTATTGCGTCTTGTGTTTCTTTGGTGCAGGAGGGGGAATCTCTAGTTATGCTGGGCAACGGGGTGCAGCGGCCCGCAGCCTTGAGGCGTGCTTGAAGCAGGCCATACGGGACATTCCCCCAGACAGACATCACCCTGTATATCTAGGAGCTACTCCTGGCATGAGACTTCTGAAGTGAGTGTGTTTTTTTCTACCTATGTTGTTACATGTAGTATTGAATCGTTTTATGCACACAAAGACCACATATAACAGAACACATCCTATTTTAAAATACTTTCTGGCTGTCTCATTTTCTGGTTAATCTTGTTGAAGCAGTATAATTTTTCTGGCAGAGTAATGGTAAAGGTATTTCTCATGTAGATAAACACAAACACAGAAACACTAATATGCAAGTTTCAAGATATTTCAGTCAAGTTTCAGATGCAAAGCTTTAATAGGATTTGAAAGGTAAAACCTGATTTTTTTCATTAATTTTTTTTTGCAATATATTTTCTGGCATATAACACATATGCATATGTGAAAGTTAATTAAAAAAAAATGAGTGAAAGTATATTTAAAAAAAAAAAATTTAAAATATCATACAATAATGCTAAAATTACTGAAACAAATAAAAATGTAAATAAATAAATAAATCTAAGGGGAATCTTTACAAAAATTTAATTACATTGAGACCTGTTCATTAAATTAGAAAAGAGACATTAGTTCCGAGAAAAGGCTTTTACAGGTGCTTTTTGATTTTATGTCATCTTAATACAAATTTATATATTTAGCGGCTTAATTGTCCAAAAACGTTCTAGGGCCAGTGTAGGCTATGTTTTGGCTCTAAATATTTTATAGCTATGTAGTAAAATTTTGTTTTCTGCCAGGATGACATTTGCTGATTGCTTTTGTCATTAACCTCCAAATACCTTTCATTTTTTCCTTCTTTTATTTTTCAGAATTACCAATCTTGAAAAAGCATCTCAGATTCTTCAAGAAGTCAAACAAAAAATCAGATCCTTTCCTTTCAACTTTCGAGGAGCGGTCAAGAAGAGTGGGTTTACGGTTGGATCACTGTCAACTACCTCCTTGAAAACTTCATAAAGGTGCTTTCTTGTTAGAGTATGTCTGTCTTTTCTTGTCAGTGAAACTGTCCATAAATCTTTAAACTTTGTTGCTTATTATCATCATAACATCTAATCATTAAGCCAGTATTATTTTATTTATTTATGGTACAGTATTTTTACTGGTTTCTCAACTGCTTGGGCCATCTAGTGGCAATTTTCTGTCTTTGTTTGCTCATTTCCACAATATAGTATGGCTATGTGGGCCGCAGGCTTAACTCTGGCAGAAAAACAGTCGGAGCGCTGGATTTAGGTGGGGCGTCCACACAGATCACCTTTGAGACCCCAGAGACAGTTGAGAACGAGTTGAACAGCATGACCTTGTGTCTCTATGGGCAGGAGTATTCCCTCAGTTACCTGTGTTATGGTAAAGAAGAGGCTCTGCACAAGATCCTGGTTGAAGTATGACATTATTACAAGTCAATAATACCTCATTGTATCGACACTATTTTTGTGTTGGTGACTTCTTGGTGAATTGTTTTTGTCCTGTCACAGTTTACATTCATCTAGTATGTTTTCATTTCAGTCGCAGGGTAATACTAGCAAAGTGTATCATCCCTGCTACCCATCTGACTTCACTGATGTCTTCAAGCTGGAGAAAGTGTTTGACTCCCCTTGTACAGCGTCTAAGAAACCAAAACCTTACAACCCTCATTCCTGGATCAGGGTGCAAGGCACTGGGGACTACCAAAGCTGCCTTGGCAACACTTCTAATATATTTTCCTTCCAGTTCTGCCCCTTTTCTCAGTGTTCTTTTAATGGAGTTTTCCAGCCCAACATCAGCGGGGGGCTTCATGGTGAGAGGCCAAAAAAATGGACAAAGTGGAACATATGAGTTTAATAGAATAAAATCATATGTATTTGTCTTTCTTTTAGGCCTTCTCTGCCTATTTCTTCACTCACAGTTATCTCCAGCAAAGTACAGGGATAAACATCAGAACCTCTGCTCAGCAAGAGGAGGCTGCCCAAGCTGTGTGCAATATGACCATAAAAGAGGTATAATTTGTGAATGTGTTTTTTTTTTTTTGAGTAAAATACTAATGCATGTTTTAGCTGCCTCAGAATAAATTAAAGCCAGTACAACAAATGCTATCAGGATATATGAAACATGATGTACTTTACAATTTAAATATTTGAATTTTTCCCCCTTTGTATAAATAAGATTTTTACATTTCTTTTTTATTTTCTTAATTGTCATGAAAATAATGACACTGATCTAAAATCTTAATTGGCCTATAACTGGAAAGAAAATGTATTATCTTTATAGTCAAATATTAATATTTTAATAATTTTTATAACATTTTTAGGTCCAATTTAATAAAACATTAAACACGCAATATACACACACACACCTCCAAAAGTATTGGGACAGTGAGGCCAATTCCTTTATTTTTGCTGTAGACTGAAAACATTTGGGTTTGACATCAAAAGATGAATATCAGACTAGAGATTTACATTCCGGCTTTTATTTACAGGTATTTACATCTGGATCTGATACACAACTTAGAAGAGATCACCTTTTGTTTGAACCCACCCATTTTTTATGAGAGCAAAAGTATTGGAACAGATAGAATTAACATAGATTAAAGTGAAAAGACTTAATATTTAGTTGCAAATCCTTTGCTTTCAATCAAGCCTGTGACCCACTGACATCACCAAACTTTTGCATTCTTTTGTGATGCTTTTCCAGGCATTCAGCGCAGCCTCTTTCAGTTGTTGTTTGTTTTGGGGGGTTACCCCCTTCAGTCTCCTCTTTAGCAGGTAAAAGGCATGCGCTATAGGGTTTAAGGCTGGAGATTGACTTGGCCAGTCTAAAACCTTCCACTTCTTGCCCCTGATGAACTCCTTTGTTGTTTTGGGTCATTATCTTGCTGCATGATGAAGGATCTCCCAATAAGCTCCCATCTTTCTTTAAATTGGCAGACAAAATGTTTCTGTAGATTTCTGAGTTAATTTTGCTGCTGCCATCATGCGTTACATCATCAATGAAGATTAATGAGCCCATCCCTGAAGAAGCCATGCAAGCCCAAGCCATGACATTACCTCCACTGTGTTTCACAGATGAGCTTGTATGTTTTGGATCATGAGCAAATCCTTTCTTTCTCCAAACTTTAGCCTTTCTGTCACTTTGGTAAAGGTTAATCTTTGTCTCATCAGTCCATAAAACTTTGTCCCAGAATTTTTGAGGCTCATCTCTGTACTTTTTGGAAAATTCCAGCCTGGCCTTCCTATTCTTCTTGCTAATGCGTGGTTTGCATCTTCTGGTGTAGCCTCTGTACTTGTGATCATGAAGTCTTCTGCGAACAGTAGATTGTGATTCCTCCCCTCTGGAGGTTGTTGCTGATCTCACTTACAGTTGTTTTAGGGTCTTTCCTGACAGCTCTCACAATGTTTCTGTCATCAACTGCAGTCGTTTTCCTTGGTCTACCTGTTTGATGTCTGTTATTTAGTACACCAGTGGCTTCTTTCCTCTTCAGGACATTCCAAATGGTTGAAATGGCTATGGCCAATGTGTGTGCAATGCTTCTGATTGATTTTCCTTCTTCTCTCAGCTTCACAATGGCTTGTTTTTCACCCATAGACAACTCTCTGGTTTTCATGTTGGTTACACCTCTTAACTATAAATGCGGTTTGAACATCTGAAACCGAGTGTAGACATTCAGTGCTATTTATTGTTTGAATAATTATTGTGATAGGACACACCTGGACAACAAAATACACCTGTCAGTCACATGTTTCAATACTTTTGCTCACATGAAAAATGGGTGGGTTCAAACAAAAGGTGATATCTTCTAAATTGTCAAATCCAGATTTTTCAGTAATATTGATTAAATTATTAATTTTACAGTTTTCTTCTGAATAAAATGCAAATTGTGTGAATGTGAACTAAGTACACAAAAATGCAAAACCACACATTCAGTCTCTACTATGTCACAGGCAGGAGAGGCGTCTGTGGGCTGGGCTCTGGGTTATATTCTTAGTGTGAGCAGTCTTCTTCCAGAGGAACCTGCGGGCATCAGGAAGGGCTTGTGTCCTGCAGCATGGATTGGCTTGTTGATTCTCCTAACCGTCCTCCTCACTGCCACCTTCTGTTACATCGGAGGAAAAGGAGTAATGAAGGTGTCTCTTAGCTCACTGCTATGTCTACAGTTGTTCTATGTGTTTGGACAGACTGCACAAAAATTTAAAGTTTACATGAATAATGCATTCATACTGTACTGTCTGTGCTAATACTGCATCAAATTTAACAGAAAATTTGTTCAAATTTTACCAAAACATCAAAACTAGTTAGGAAATTAAATTGCTGAATGAATAACACTACATAATATTATATCTGATACCAGCACTGTTCTGTTGTACAGTCTCAGCAATGTTACTGTTTTAACAGATTACAGCAAATTTCTTTGTCTTTGTTTATCTTGTGTGATACACTAATCAACTTTATTAAAGGAAATATAGGCTATGTCTTTTTGATAAGGACTTTCGATGATTTCTGATCAGTGATCCAGAACACTAGTTTTTCTTTGGCCTGTTCACATTTGTCTTCAGTTAATGTACAATAAGAAATTCACAGCATTTCAAATATTTCTCAGACTGAAGGAATAAAACTGTAATGTTAATAATTTGCCAAGGTGAATTCATTTTTGATGCAAGTCACTGAATAAAGTAGGCCATATACAAAACTAAACCACAGTAGGCCTATGTTTAAAAAATACATCAACCTATTTTATTTTTTACCATAGATTCTAAAGTTAGCTTACTGTTACTTTCTTTTTGATCAGAAACTGCTTACCATTGTAGGCTATATAACTGCGGCCTTCATAATATATGGTAAACCATGATATATTTGCTTCGTACAGTATAACACAAAGATTTATTTTTAGTTTTTTAATTTACTAAGATAATAACATAAAAACACCAGATGATGGCAGTAAGCATCTACTTCATTCATTGGCTGGCACGTAAAGAAATGTGATCCTACTGCGCATGCGCATATCACCTCCCTTGAGTCCCTTCATATCTTAGCCATTGCCATGTAGAGCTCTTTGCCATTTTAGCTTAATTGCTACAGTTTTGATTTATTTCCAGGTTTAAAAAATGTCAGAGCTTGAAGCTAGTGTATCGTGTTCTCCGCAGTGTGCGGAAACAGACAAAATCAAAAATACAGACGATATCAATCCAGAAACAGTACAAAACACAAACACCAATATTTCTCAGGTTGAAGAAGGTGAGTCTATCAGTTGAAACCCTTCAAAAACTTCAAAAATGCAGTCATGTGGAGTTTATTTGCATCGAATGCTTGTGTTTGAGTTGTTTGAGATGGATTCATGGGTGCTAATAAAGCTTAGCGAGTAAACAAGCTAGGCTAGGCTAAATATTAGTACCCATCACTCATCTTAAACAACCACCACAAAAATCCCTTTTTAAAACAATCTGATGTGTTTTAAGTCGATTGTCATCGTTCATCGGCTGAAAATACACGTTAAGACTAAACGTGGAGTTAATTAATCATACCATCGTGTGAATGGTTTAATTCGTCGATTAAGCAACAATCTAGCAAGGTAGCGAATGGCTTTTTAGCCTCATAATAATCTTCCATTGCATTATAATGGAAAATAACAGCTCGTTTCAGACATTTCGAAACGTTGTAGTGCGTTTTAAATTGTTTGTTTTTATATCTGACTAATTCGTGACGTTTTATTTTTTTTAAAACTAGTATCACAATTTATAAGGATCGATGTTTATGTTATTTTAGACAGTAGTACAAATAAGTACACATTAATAAATGCTAATTTAGTGATGTTTTATGCAATTTTAGTATCCACAAGCTTATTTGAGCTGATAGTACAATAACACATTCAGAAAAAAACAGCCTTACCGAATTAAAACTTATGCAAATAATATAATTCAAGCAAGTTTGAGACGTTTTACAATAACATGAGCTCTTTCATTTAGGTATATGTACATTTCTGCATGGCATTCATTAAAATAATGTCAAAAAAATCCACGGCATGTACAAATTGTCTGTTTAGGTATGCACATCATCAAGACCATTTCATTTATTCGGCTAATATTATTAGTGATTTTTCATTTAAAGCAATTGGAATAATTTAGACTTTACATTATGATGTACCGATGCCTAGATTCAGTTGTAACATTTAAAATTTTGTTCTTTAACTGGATTTGTGTTTTTATAACAAATTTCTAATAGGGGTCAATTATTAGTTATCAGGCATAACATGAAATAGTTGTCAATGTATCCTTAATTCTGTTAAAATAGCCTTTTTTGCACTTCAACAACCAGATGCATTATTACTTGTACGCTTTGCTTGGACACATTGGGCCTCATTCATGAAATTTAAGCAGAACGAATTTCTCTGTAAAACCATTTGTGTATAAATTGTCACATTTAGTTCAGTCCAACGATTTATGTAAGAATGAATTCATGAACAAAATTTTGCTTCTTTCATTAAATGACAATTTGGCTACTGATATTATTAAGAGATACAGTACTGTGTTTATTGTTGACTAGTTTTACCAAAAGCGTTACAGTGTGTCTAAAATCTATTTCTAATCATAAATTTCATGCTGTGTGAAAATCAGATTTGTAAAAAAACAAAAATGAGCCAATGAGATCATGTCTATACTAAACACATCAGCTACATTACACAAAATTATGTTAAGATTATTTCATACAATAAATATTATATTACATTATTTTCGCTTTTAATGTCTGATTTTTCTGCAGTGTCTCAGAGTCTTCTCAAAGGCTTGTTGACAGATAACTTCTGTCACGTCTGTGAAGCAACCCTGCTTTACGAGTCCCAGAGAGTTTCTCATTATGAGGTTTGTGAGATTGTTTTCCATGCAACTGTATCAAGTTTTTTCAGGCAACCTCAAAAGGCTGCAGTCATATTTCTAACATTGGTTTCTATGTTGCCAGGGGAAAAAGCATGCACAAAGAGTTAGGATGTACTTGCAGAACAAGGACACTAAAATAAATAAGCCAAGCCAAGATTGTGGAGGCGTTTTGGTATGTAACAGATCATACAGAATATGCATATATTGCTCTTAAGTGTGTATTAATATATAATACTTCATTTTTTTTTTTTTACAGAGAGGTCTGTCTGCAGAGAAGTTCTGCGAGCTGTGCAACATGGTATTCAGCTCTTCAACTGTGGCCAAGTCGCACTATGAGGGCAAAGTTCATGCCAAGAACATGAGAAAAACCAATCCTCTGCCACCTGGAGGTGAGTAAAATCAAACTGGGGACTGTTAGGTTTGACTCTTCACCATTGTGGTCTAAATCTGTCAAAACACTATTATGTTATATTCAACTTTCAGCGCCTGTCCTAGAATCCACAATTCCTGATGTCCTCCCATCAGAGGCTGCTGTGCAGAATCAGATCAGTGTGGAGCAGAAGGATACTTCTGGCTTGGGCGATCAAGAGGTTGATCTCAGTGACCCCAATAAGTACTGTACACTGTGCAGCGCTTCCTTTAACAACCCTCTGGTCGCCCAGCAGCACTACAGCGGCCGGAAGCATCAGAGGAACCAGGCCCGGCAAGAGATGCTGGATCAGATGGGGGAACAGTCAGATCATGGTATGCGTTAAAATATATCTACACTGACCAATTTAAAAAAAAATTAAATGAATGACAAATTTTATTCAATAATGTTTATATTGATTTTATTAATTATTGATATTAAAAATCATTTAAGATTTTCGCATATTCATGTTTTTTGAATTTATTCATTTTTTGTTGTTGTTATACCCTCTTTCTTTTACTCTCACGCACACATACAGTGAGCTCCCTGACTTGCCCAATTTGCTGCCTGTCACTCAGCTCAATAGAGATGTACCAGGCACACATGCAGGGAAACAAACACTTTGTCAAGTGAGTGACGTTCCTCTCATTCATCATTTTATCTGATGGGCTGGCGGTCCCCCCTCCATCGTCCAACCCCCAGACCTCCCCCCCTGCGGCGCCCCTGTATATTAATATGATTAAAATGATCTTTCTGTGCAAATATGTAAGATTAGAGAAAAAAATTGTGGTAACTTGGATTTCCTGTTGACATTAGGTGAAATTTGAGTTAATTTTCTTTAAAAATGTACATTTGTTTGTACATATTGCACTTATTTCTGCATTTTACATATTTGTGTACACTGTGAAAAAAAATAAGAATAGGTTTTACAAGAAAATACAATTTTAGTGTTTAGTTTTCTGATTTAAATGTGTTACTTGACCTTTAATTTTCACTTCTTCTTTTTTTGTTGTTGAGTGAAAATTGTTTCACTAGTTTGCATGCAATAATAAGTGAAATGTCATTAATCTTTGCCCTTAGAGAGAAGAAAGTTATGGAACTGTGCAAATCTCAGAAGAAAGTGTACGACTCCTTCCAGGATGAGCTGGCTGACTACATACAAGTGCAGAAGGCCCGGGGACTGGATCCCAAAGCAGGGCTGGGCACCATAGGACAAGCAAGCAAGGATCTGGATGAGAGTGTGAAAGAAGGTCCACAGAAAGCAGAAGAGATGCCTCATCCTGTCCAGTTGGTGCCACGTTTTCCGGCTCCTGGTTTCCCTCAACCTCAATGGCACCCACAATTCCAGCCTCAGGTCAATCAGTTTGGCTTTGGCACGAGAGGCCCTGTCCCACACTATCGGCCCGGATTTATGCCCCATGCCCGTCCTCCTTTCCCACCAGGTCACCTGTATAAAAGAGGGAGGAGCCCTGAGTCATGTAGCTCCTCCTCTCTCTCAGACTCCTCCTCCTACACTAGCAGCAGTAGTGACAGCAGCAGCAGTTACGACAGCAGAGAGAAGAGGAAACGGAAGAGGAAGATGAAAAACCGAGGGAAGAGCAGAAGAGACCAGGAGGAAGGGTCTGATACGGAACGAGGAGAAAGGAAAAAAAGGCGGAAGGGAGACAGGAGAGGAAGTATAGAAGGAGAAGATGATAGAAAGAAATGGAAGGAGAGAAGAAAAAGAGAGAGGAGCTCTAGTGAAGATGAGGGAAGCGGAAGTAAAAGAAGAGCAAGCAAGAAAAGTAGGAGGCACGGGGATGGACAGCATGCAAAGAGACGAAAAGAAGAGGAACTCTTGGAGAAACAAGAAGTTGAAGTGCACGAGGAACCACAGGGAAAGATGGAGGAACACGTAGAGGTCAGGACAGAAACGAAAGATGGCAAACACAAACACAGAAAAGAGAAGAAAAAAGGAAAAGAAAAGATGAATCAAGAAGACAACAGGACAGAGGAGGAAAGGCTCTGGGATGAGACGATTCTTGGTGTATTTTAGACTTTATTTTTTTCGATGATGGTCTGACAGTATTGTTCTAATAAAACTGCATGGGACCCCAGAAAAGAGGTTTGCTGAAATCTTCTGGACCCTTCTCACTATTTATGCTTTCTGAAGAACTTTAAAGGCTTGTCTTTTATACAGAAACTCATGATCTCAATTCCTTTTTAAGGAATCAACAGTGAAAATGTTGTCATGATTTACTTATTTCATTTCAAACCCATATGAACACAAAAATAGATGTTAAGAATGTTCATGCTGCTTTTTTCCAATGCATTGAATGTGTACGGAAGCTCCAAAAATTACAAAAAAGTAGAAGTCATTTTGACTTGTGCACTATATTTGAAGTTTTTTTTATTTTTGGTAAGGTATAGATCAAAGCTGATTGAAAATATTGGTTAAAAATATTGCTGCCTGCAATTCCACAAATTCATGTGTTCGCTGTGTTGTGAGCAGAAACGTGACATACCAGAAACTACAGCGTTTGTTAAAAACTGACTTCAAAAGACTTAATGCTGCACAAGTTTTATGAATTAACTGTTACTTTTAAGGTGCTTTTGTCACTTTTAGAGCTTGACAACATTCATTCACTTTCAGTGTGGAGAGCAACATAAAAATTATGCTAAACCTCTCTTTTTGTGTTCCACAGAAGAAAGGAAATCATACAGGTTTGGAATGACATGAGGGTGAGAAAATGATGAAAATGCTCAGGACTACAGTCTTTAGGATGTTTCTAGAGCTGCACTTCTCTCTTGGAGAAATCACTTACTTTATACTTTTTGATGTGTGATGCAAAAACACTACGCGAGCCATACACCCATGTCCATGTGGATGTGTCCTTCAACTTGCTTCATGCTTTGATCAAATAAACCCCTCCCACTGTTTATATCAGCATAGATTTAGTATTTATTGTTGAACTTTTTCTAAAAATCTCTTATACATGAACTTTTATTTCCGACTTAATTGAAGCATTTCCAGTTTTAGTCTCAAGAGGGCGATGATTGCAAACGTACACACTACACTGTGGATCTGCTAAAAACGTCTTTCAGACTTACACTCTCTGTTCAAGAAAGACATGAAAACAGAAATGAACAGTGAAAATAAAATGAACTGAACATTTGCCTGAATCAGATGAGCTCGGTCTGCAGTCCTTGTTTTTGTTGCATTTCTGTGTATGTTTGAAACACTAATGTGACGCCAGGCTCATTTGATGTAGCATATGCTGGAATATGTTTGTTTGCAGGTCTAACAGGTGCAGGAGTTGAATGAGGACAGGACTGCTAGTCTGTTGACCTCTTTCTTGCATAGAGCTGCAGTTCCTTTTTTGTGAGTTATCACAATTATGCAATCAGCCGTTTATTAAATGACTGTGCTGCTGAGCAGATTTCCAATGTCTCCATTAAAGAATCCTTAACTAACTTTTGGACCACTTTCTGAGTGCTCAGGGAACATACTGATCGTGGGAGAAGGTAGATGTGTTTCAAAGGAAATGATACTTGAAAATGCATTAATTACGCATGTAAAATGGGATGGTTCAGTCAAGAATTACCATTTTGTAATTTACTAACCCTAATGCCATAACAAACTCATAAAAATGGGGGCTGGTAAACACCAAAATGACAAAAAAAAAGCATCATAAAAGTTTTGCTCTCTATTCCAAGCCTTATGTATTTTTTTGTCATAAACAGTAAAAAATTCTGCTCTCCACGGCCATTTAAATATGGTGCCTTTAGATGCATAGGTTTAGAACATGAGGTTTGAAATCGATGTTATCCATTTATCCACCTTCCGATTTCCAGTCTCAAGCCAATTTGAAAATGTGGATGCACAATTGGAATTATAAATGACTATAAGAATTTTATGATACTTACATTTCTGATAATTTTATGGTGACTTTATGTCATTTTAAAGACATGCCGGATCCCCATTCCCATGCACTATATAAAATAGAGTAGCCTAGGACATTATTCAACATTTCTACTACTGTGTCCAACAGGAAAAATAAGTTATGCACTACCGGTCAAAAGGTTGGAGTAATTAACTTTTTTTCAAATGTTTTATTTTTTTATGTTCACCGAAGCTGCATTAAGTTGATCAAAATACAGTAAAACTGTAATATTGTGAAATATTATTGCCATTTAAAAGAGCTGTTTTTTTATTTTAATATAATTATTCCTTATTTTTTTTTTCCTATTTTAAAGTAATTAATTTCTGTGATGGCAAAGCTGAATTTTCAGCAGCCATTACTTCAGTCTTCAGTCATGATCCTGCAGAAATCATTCTAATATGCTGATTTGCTTAATTTAAAAAATCTAAGTAATATAGTGTACGTGGAACAACATGATGGTGAGTAAATTATGATATTTTTTTGTGTGAACTATCGCTTTAATTTGCATGCATGAAGAATTGTAATGTTTGTAGTTCTACTAAACATGTTTTGATCTTCAAATGCACTTGTATTAAATTGTGGATCTAACACCTGTAGCTTCTCACAAAGTTTTTGTACTTCAGAACTATATGAACTTTTTTCCAAGTTTTGTAACCGCAGAGTTGAAAGCCCTCCGTAGACACAAGCTCGTCGACAGCCGCGCTAAAGCGTTCTCTCGAGCCCCCTGAGATCTCCTGTTTTCAAAGAATCGTGTGGTTCGGCTCCCTGTGTCTTTGTCGTACCCTCGACCTCCAAGACGTGTGCGTCTCCCACATCCTCCCCTTTTCACGACCCCTCCACGGGCCCATGAGCCCCTCTAGCCCTCCTCAAGAGACGAGGGCCAATGAACGAGATCTTTTAACACTTCAGCTCGAAACCTCCCACACAAGCCCCTCTGAGCTTCAGGCTCCAGAGTCCCACACACTCAAAAACTTCATTAGTACAGTTTATCTAGAATGTGGAGTGGAAAACAAGCATGTTGGTTTGTTTCGATTGCCTAAGTGAGTTAAGAAATGTTGGGCTTCTGAATAAAAATCAACAATTTGACTTTGTGGTGCAAAAACGGGCCTGCAGTTTTGTTCTTCAGGGTTGTTCGGTGTTAATATTGTGATGCTTGGGTGGATTTTTTAGTGCATATTAATGAAAAACATTAATTTATTTAAGTATTATGAACTAAATGTGTCTAACTTAATATGATCTGCTCTATCGATATGTGATTGCAGTGTTAAGTGGTTTTATATTGTGTGAAAAAAAAGTTTTCCAAAATGCATTTTTTATAGTTTATTGGGTTAAGGTTTAAGTGCTTTAGTTTTTCTTTAATTTGACCTAATTATTAATTCAGCCAATATTGACTAGATACAATTGTGTACATATAATACCAAACAAGTTTATATATATATATATATATATATATATATGTGTATAATATTCTAAAACAATATTTTTTATATTATTTTATGTATCTTTATTTAAATTTAATATTTTTTGTGAATACTTTTAATGCATTTTCAATTTCTTCATCAGTAATTAAATTCAAAGTGGTTGTAACTTGTTTCGGCTGTATTTGGTGTAAATAATTTAATCAGATTTTAAACTTAAGACGTTGTGAAGTCAAGCGTTTATACAGAAGGTATCTGGTAGAGCCTTATGGCACACATTTTGAGCGCATAACGTGACATGATAAAAATCAACACTTTGAAATTAAATGTATTTTGTTTTCCACAGCACAATATTGTTGATTATGTGCCACCGTCATAGCTTTGTCAGTATTAATGTGGGTATTGGTTAATTAAGTGATTTTATAGATATTCATTAGTCAGCATTGGCAGTGTGTTTAATTGAATATGTGATTAATTTCAGTCTTACCTGATATTTATCACAAGTGTTTTTGTATTACATGTTTGATTTGATACAGTGCCAGCTGTTGTGTTCTGTGGACAGATGCAGGTGTTTCTCAGGTCACACACCTGCATTTGGGTTAAAGATCATTTAAGGAAAGACGTTTGGGGTTCAGTAAACCTGTGGGTTTTGTTTCAGATTAAAAAGAAGAACAAAGTCTTTTAACATTCACTAGAACTACACAAATAATAGAAATGACCAGTGGGTTTTTCTAAAAGTGGGAAGTTCTAGCTATTGAAAATGATACTCAGATGGTTTAGATCTGTTTTGTGAGTTCATATATGCTTGCATTTTAACTACGTCAGTTTAAAGCCGTTAAACCTCTAACTTTTACAAAGAATGTGTTGATTAAAATATACGTTCAAAATGTCTATTAAATCAACTCTACTCTTTGAATATGACTCTAAAACATCATTTGAAAAGCTGAAGTGTATCATAATTTATATATTAGCAACAGTGGATTGAGAAAATCAGCCTAAATGTTGTCGCTTTGCACGCTGAAAGATGACTTTGTACTTCAGAGGGTTTGTTCAAATCTTTCTTTTTAATGCTTTTGCATGTAAAATAGTCAATAGCTGCTATTTACTTGGTAACGAAACTTGAAATTTGTGTATTTCCGAAAAGTCTCCTGATTTTTCCTTGATGATTTCTTCTGTGTGTCCTCTGACTCATTCTCTGATAGGCTGTCAGTAATTGGTTCATTGGCCCCACACACTGCAGGCCCTCCTTTCTGCGACACACATGAAGAACAGAAAGGAAAACACAGACACACAGTTGACAGCTCACACACGGACGCCCGAGGATGACCCTCTCTTGCATGTGCTTTTGTTTGTTCGCATGGATGGCTGGTAAGAACTTTCCTTTGCGTTATATTTTAAGAGCTGTCAAACTTTTAATGTGCTCAGACCTGAAACTTAAGTGAAACAGTAATATGAGCTCAGTGTGATGACTGTTGTTATATCTTTTGTTCGAATACTGTCATAAATTTACATGTCATCCTGCAAAGGTGGTATTTTTTAAGGAATATTTTAAAATAACATAGTGTGAAGGTATCGATGCTTCATTGTAGGCCCAAAAACGTTTGCATCCTTAGGCAATTACGAGATTTCTGGCATTTTAAAATGTTTGGATTTGATGTAAGTGTTTGTATATTTTGCTAACACAATGCTTTTACATTTGATATTATATAAACGTTTTCCGATATTTATCAAAGGTGTGTAATAATATGTTACGAGTCAGATAATCCAATAACTGAGTCTCTCACACTCAAGTTTATGTAGGATAACAGCTTGTTCATTTGCATATAAATGTATTTTAATGTAAAATAAATATTCATATGTATTAACACACATATTCTTAAAATGCTGACTATTCTTTTTTTATTATTTAAACATTTTCGCTCTGGTTTGTTTGTTTTGTCTAGTATGTTTGTTGCTGGTTTTCCAGAATGATCTACTCTGTCGAAGTCAGTGTTAAACAAAAATCGGTTTGCAACTGAAATCTGATTCACTAAAGACTCACTTTTATGCTTTCACACGCTCAACCTATTTTGGATTTCATACCAAACTGAATATTGTAATTTGCGTGAATGGATTATTTTCCATTCTCTGACATATGAACTATAATGTTTTATTCTCATATGAATCTATGCCCACATAAGCATATCTCAAAGTGTCAAGGCAAAAACATGTGCTTTTTCCCCCCAGGCACTGATAAGAGAGGAAATCTATTTTGCAAGAGGATATAGACAACACAAATTGCCCATAAGCTTACTGTCTGTCTATTCAGGTTTCCATTCTTACATAACAAGGAAATTACTGCCTTATGTGTATCTAGTTCTGTATGGCCTATTGTGAAAGGGACTTGCAGCATTTTCTGTTCCGTTTTATTCCACAGTTTCTAAGTCTACTTTAAACCTGTCACCTGTTGTACTTTCTGTATAGAAAATGAAGCTGTAAAAATATCAGATTTAATACTGTATATCAATGCCCTTTGAATATGTACCATTCAGATGCCTAAAAAAATTTTAAGTAGCTAAACAATGTCGTAAACCCAAAATCAAAATGTGCATAATGAACAAAGCTGAACTTATGATTTATTCTTTGTTTTTCCCTTTAGCGGCTGTGCTGCCCACCTTCCAAGCTACGGCGTCTGTTGTCTACGCCAAAATCAACAGCTCGGAAAGTATGTCCTGTGAATGTCCAGATCACTCCTGCCAGGAGGTTTTTTGGTACCGATACCTTGAGAGGACAAAGACTCTTCAGTTCCTCTTGTATGTCAACAGCGCTGGCAGAGAGCAACATGCAGAAAACCTGAACGCCACTCGCTTCAAGGGCTCGGTGTCCTCCGGACAGAAGGTGGTCTACACCCTGCGTATATCAGGACTACAGGAGGATGAAATGGGCTTCTATTCCTGCATGTTTAAAACTAAAAATATTATGCCTGTTGGATATTACATAATGCCTGGAGGTATAGCAGCGCTCTCGTTTTCTGTTTTGGTCGCCTTCCCTCTTTTTTCTTTAATGATGTTAGTGATGGTTAGTGAACGAAGATTTTAGGATGAGAAAAGTCAAGAAGACCAAAGCAATGAATCTGAGACACCTAATGTTGGTTTACAGAGTCATATTAGTAAAATCACTCTAGCATTGAACTTTCCATCCCTAAAGCGTGAGGATCTTTACCTGGCGTTAAGTTGGAGATTTTTTCCAAATATAGACGTCAATGTCTTGCTCAAGAGCATCTTAAGATCTTAAATGGAGACCAATAGGAGACATAGTAAGACTGAAATAGAATGGTTCAAAGATGCTGAGATGTTTGGCCTCAGAATCCTCGAGTTCTGTTAGTTTACACAGCTTTGACCTGTCTGGGATCTTCTAGTCTGGAAAATTCATGTTAATTGACTTGGTTGTCAAGTTGCTGGACACCGTGGGTGCAAAATGTTCTAGTTTTATATATGTTCTGTCTTGATGTTCTCTGTTCTTTGTTCTCCAGTGAATCCTCCGACAGTTCAGCCGCCAACAGTCTCGACCAAGAAACCCAAGAGGAACTGTAATTGCAAACCCCCCAGCTCTCCTAAAGGTACGAACAGAGACGTGCTGTTAGATGTTACTGATTTTGTGCTGTTTATACTGTTTAGTCTAATTGGTTTCTTTGTGTCACGTTGCAGGCTGTGAACAATCCGTGCTTTGGCCGGGCATTGGTACTCTTCTGCTTTTGGCCATTACACTTGCTGGCACACTTTACTACTTCAGTCGTGAGTACACACACATACACACACACACACAGAGAGTTTTCACATGCCTTTGTATCACAGTGGTCAGTGAAGGAACTTAAAAACTTCAGTTTGGCCATGTGACATGTTTACTCTCGCATACATAGTTTCAGATGTTCAGAAGTCCATTGTGAGGGTTTCTGAAGTTCTACCTCACAGTGCTTTTAGTGTAGTGACAGTGTAAACAGTTTACTGTATAATAAAAGTTTAATTATTTTGAATAGGAATTTTATATAAAATGTTCATATGCACATCAAATCTGGCTCATATGTTTTTTCTGTTTTGTATATTGGGACAGGTCTACCTAAGAAGTGTAGACATCGATTTGCCAAGTAAGTCAAGAAATGTTTCAACCTTTTGCTGCATAATGACATTTTCAGTGTTTTTTTTTATGACTAAAAAGTCTCAAATGACCTTTTGGCCTTTCAAATATGAAAATTAGAAAATAAACGGAAAGGTTATGGCTGTGGGTTAATGTTCATTTGCGACACTGGCGTCTCGCATCAAAGCCCTTTACATATGTGTTTGCATTGGTTCTGTTTCAGCAGTTCGACTTATTAGACTTTGATAAAAACTTAAATAGTTCTGTTTCTGACAGTATCAAGAGCTTTAAGACATTTTTAAACTTTTAAAAAATATACTGTGTAATTTTCTCCATAGGACGACTCCGTTGCGATGAGATGGAAGAACAAACTCTTCATGTCAAAACAAATGTAAGCATCTACATTTGGATTAAAACATGACTTACCTTTAAAAAGTTTAAATGCAGTCTTTGTCTTATATGTAATTATCTTTATTTTTTTGCTCATCTGCAGGCGGTGGTCTTTTTTCTCTCCAAAGCATGGACCTGTCGAAGTCCCAGAAATTGCCATGGTTTCACAAATATCAAATATATTGGGGTTTAGAATGTAAAAAATGTGTGTATATAAAAATAATAGCTTAAATTTACATTTCATCGGATGTTATTCAACCAACAGTCCACTTAATGACTTAGATTCACTGTCTGACGTGACTGAATTAAACCAGAGCAGAACATACCACCAGGATCACCATAAAACTGAACTCACTCTAAACTTGGACTAACCTCAGCTGTCTAAATCAAGCTTTGAATTTTGTTCTTGCCAGTATATGCTTAATTTGTTATTGAATGTACAGTTTTCAAATTTTGATGTTCTTTTATCTCATATGCTGTTGTTTTATGCTTTCATGTAATGCTCATTAAAAAGTTATTTTAATTAAGTTTAAATGAAATGAGTGGGTTATTTCTCTGATGATACTTGTTTTGTTTTGTAGCGTTTTATGGTGTCCCCCGTCTTACATATCTGAGGGTGTGTTGGTTCATGTGTTTGGGTGTTATCAAGTTTCCCTCTCTGGGCGTGTGTGTTCTCGTTATGAAACTGTATCACTTGATATTGTGTGATCACAGCCAGAAAGTCTAATTAGATTGAAATATTTCTTATGGATCAAGTCAGGGCAGTAGACTACCTATGAACATTTATGTATGGTTAATGTGGTGAAATACACCTGTGGTTAGTTACTCTGCTACGAAACCTGTTAGAATTTGAGGAGAAATGAATTGAAACATCCACTAAAAATCACAAAACTCCAGTAAAAAGTTGGTAAATAAGCACATTTTTATATTTTCTCATATACAAGGCAAATATGGATACATTTAACACTTAAAATTAAAAGGATCTACAACAATATAATCACTAAATAAATAAAAGGTCTGTTAAATAAACAAAAAATATGTGGGTATGAGAGTAACTGTGCTGCCATTCATGTGCAGCTGTTCTTCCTGATACTTTGAGGCAAATGAACAAACCTCTTCCTGTGCAAAAAGACAGAGCATTATCTCTCTCGCATCGCTCGTTCAACTTTGAGCTCTTCAGCGCTACACTGAAACAAAACCACCACAGAGAAACCACAAACCTTGCCGCATGGAGAGCGTCACAGGCACAGACTCTTAACACGAAACCTCCATTACACGGTTTAGTTCTGTCTCTGTACTAAAGCATTTTATCATTAGTTCATTCATTTTCTAATGCTTTCAAAATAAATAAATACTAAATAGATAAACAGATGCATGGAGTACAATAAAGGTCAAGGAAAAAGAAACCTTATTCTAAAACATCAGTTTTATTTCTGTATTGATTGTACAAAATGATGTAAATGTTCAATGAAAAATGTTTTTTTCTTTTCCACAGAGCAAGCAGAGTTACATTCATATGCATACGTATTATTTATTTTGATACAAAACTAGAAAGTGCACAAAACTTTAAAGTATTTCAGTGACATTTGGCAACTGTTTTATAAGAGTAATACACTGCTACAATTGTTTACAGTTCTTTTAGTCTTCCTAATTTAAAGCAAAGAAAAAAGAGAATGCATAGCACATTACTCACAGCAAATAGTAAGTAGGTCAACTTGCATAAGCTGTGAAAATCTTAATAAAGTGGATATTCTCAAATGCAAAAATTAATATACTCATCTTGCTTGAGGGCTAACTTTGGGTTTTGTTTACAATGTGCAAATATTCAGAAAAAATCATCAACATTTTTTCTTAGTGGCATCTTATTGGCTTTCTTTGTGATCTTCGTCTTTACTGGTGATCATCTGCACACAACTCATGACAGAATCTGACAAGAAATAAATTTGAAAGCATGAACGCATGATAAGTTTTCACCAACTCAGATTCAAAAACATTATTGCTGAATTTACAGTATTACACTGTGTGCAAAATTTACCATCTGTATTAACGTTTAGTCGAGTTCATCTGTGTTCTGTGCCTCAAGTATGGGTGATATCCATTTTGGGTCACGAGACCAACACCTTCAGCTATGACGGCTTTAAAAATTACAGCAAATAAATGATCAAATTATGGTAACTACATAGAATTTAATATACTAAACCCTCAGTGCCAAAAGTTAACTTTCAGTAAACAATTTAAAAAGAAAATGACAGCTTTATATATAGATTATACTTAAATCATGTTATATGTGGTATTTCATTATTAAACAAAGGTCATTTTTGATATAAATATATTTCATAAATTGTATTATACACACATAAAATGTAAAACAAAATGACATATTGAAGTTGTAAATAAAACAAGGATTACTGAAGTATGTTTTACAAGAAATTACTATTTCAGTTTTTCTACTTTAAACATTTTTTCTATATAATTTATTTTTTCTATATAATTTATTTTTTCTATATAATTTATGTCCAAGCTTGCATTATTTCCTCCTTGTAATGAAATAGAATCATTATCCGGTGCAATAATACAGTAGTAAAATATAATCACACAACTGTAGAATGTTCTAGAAAAACAAGAACATTTATCAAAATTTATTTCAAATTTAAAGTCAACACTGATAGACATGAGAGACATGTAAAAAAATCCCATCGTGAATACATTGCTGTGAAGTGGACAAAGTTCAGGTGGCGTTCAGAAACTTACATGCTTTCGATTTTCTGTTTCCTATCGTGTCCGTACACATTTTACACCTGGACACCTCTTATTTATCTTTACAAGACAAACAACATTGAAGTAAACATTAAAGTATCAGGTTGATTCTGCACACATCGTCTACACCTTATGAGAACTGATTAATAACAATTCATAAAGAGCCCAGAAAAAACATGCCAGTCACATTTCTAAAAAGTGCAACTCTACTTCATAATATAAAAGAATTTGAATGAAAATGAATAAGTTAATAATACAGAAATTAGCCACTATTAATCTTTTAGCACATATAGCACTGAGACCACAAGTAAAGTCTCGGCTGAACAAAAAGGTATAAAAAAGTTACCAAGAAACCAGTTCTACTTACATGAGGCTCTGACCTGTAACTATTGATCCCTCCCTCTGTGCTTCAGATTGATGGATACTGTGTTTGAATCACCTGAACTGAAGAGAATCCTAATGCTGCAGGGACTGAAAGTCTGATTTTACTGATCACTCTCTATACTGAGCTCTCTGGAGTGGGCAGCTGTTTTACTTCATGTAATATTCCTCTGTTGTGGTGCGTGTGAGGATGAGTTGGCCCTCTTCCTCCAAGGAATCCCCAGGTAACCCCCATCCCCCTCACCTTCACCTCTGTCTGGGCTGTGTTTTGGGTCTGAGACCCACATCTCTGAGATCAGGTTCTTTTGGTGAGTCAGACAGGGATCCCCAGGTAAGAAATCAGTGAATGATGAGAAATTACCCAAACTGAGAAAGTGACTCAAAGCTAAATGGGGGGCCATGGAAACTGAGGGTGGACTGCCTGTCATAATCTGTCTCTCCTTTTGACTGGAGGTCTTCCTGAACACCCACCTGCCAGATATAAAAGAAACAAAATCTCCTTTTAAAGATGGGTCAACGGTTTTTTAAATGTTGTTTTTGATTATGAAAAAGAAAAGTTGTAAAAAATATTTCTTTTCATCATTTCTCAAGTTTTTAGCAAATTGATTTTCTATCATCAATAGGCCTACTGTATCATGCTGTTCACAAACATTGAATTATAAATAGGAAAGGTTAATGATTTTTGTTTTGTATAATAATGTACAACATAATTTTTACTTAATTTAATAATTTTAACTCCATTTAAAATTCAGATAATATGCAAGGTAAATATTTTAAAGCATTTATGTATGTAGGCCAATATGTATGTATTTACATAAAATGACACAATTTAAATGTAATAAAATTTCTAATTTATTATAACAAAATTTTGTTGCAGTTTTATAATGCAATTGTATGATTATTATTATTAAGTCTATTTTGATTTATTTAGCCTATATAGAATCTAAATATCAAGGAAACTTTGTAATTTTGCAAACTCACATTGTACCTATGTAAACAACAACAACAACAACGATGATGATGATGATAATAATAATAATAACAATCATAAGAAAATATAAAATAATAAAATACATGATTTATTATAAAATATTGTTGTGTTGCAGTTTTATTATGTAATTGTATTGAATTTAATTGTAAATAATAATATTAATTATTATTTAATTATAATATAATAATAATTGTTATTTATGAACCATTACATAGTTAATGATAGTTATGTTATTCTGATTATTATTAAATAAAATAATATGATAATGTTTAATGTAATTTAATCAACAATTGTTTAGTTAAAATCATTATTTTATAAATGTATAATTTATGAATATGTTTTTGTCACTATATTGTCTATTTTATTTATTTATTATTTAAATTAATTTTATTTTTAACAGAATTTGTATAGCTGACAGGTTCGTGTTCGTCAACAGATTTGTTTTTGTTGCTAAAATCGTAAACTCATATTTCCACTGTGTAACTACGTGACCTATGTGAATGTTACGTTTATTTCCAGGCGACGTAAATATAGACTGCATGACGTCAGGCCGTGTTGCGAAACACAGAAGGAAGGTGGCGCTGTTGTTGATGTAATATAACCATGATCATTCTCACCCCCTCTCACATTATTTGGAGACTCGCTGAACGCCTCCAGAACAAAGGTGGTCTGAAGCTTTCTTACATCTTTCCACTCTTCTTAGGAAACACTGTGATCCTGTCATGATGTCAGGTGATTCTGAGTTTTAGCGCAAACACACTTTTCAAGCTAAATATTATACAAAATGAAGATTTTAGGTCACAAACAGTCTCAAATGAAGACAACAAGTGTTCCTTTCTGATTCTCAAACGTTAGAGGAACATGTCGACAGTTAATGTGATGAACTTGAGGAGAACTTAATTCATACTAATCACTTAATTCATATTTTTTTTTAAGTTAGGCTATGATTATTATTAATATATATACCTGTTCAGGGCTTCAAGTGCAGGTCAGTTTCAGCTGTAGATAGTTTTGTCTTTATTAATGTAGTTGAGTTGATAGCTATACTGTTATCAGTAGCATCCCGTTATTATTATCAATCAGAATACTGTGCTAAAGGACATCAATATCGATTGTAAAGTTACATTCAAAAAATTAGCACAGACAAATAATCACACGGATTTAATGTACAGGGAGGGAGGGACCTGAGCAGACAGCAAAACAAAAATAATATGAGTCTCAGCCTAATAATTCAATCGTGTGTTCAGTATTCAAATTTTTCAACAACTAGCCTATATTGTACTATTTTTGACATTCAGGCGCTTTAGAAAACGTTAGAAAATCTTTCAGGTTTCTTTTGATGGATAGAAAGTTCAGAAGGACATGCAGCATTTATCTGAAATAGAAATATTTTGTAACATAAGTGTTTTTAGCATCACTTTTGATCAATTTAAAGTATCCTTGCTAAATCAGAAAGTAAAAAAAAAATAATTGTAAATTGTACTGATTTTGGTATAGTGTTTAATGTTACAAAAGCGTTTTATTTCAGATAAATACTGATCTTTGGATCTTTCTATTCATCAAAGAATTGTGATGTACTCAGCTGTTTTAAATACCACTAATAATAATAGTAACAATAATGTTTCTTTAACAGCAAATGAGCATATCAGAATGACTTCTGAAGGATTACGTGACACTGAGGACTGGAGTAATGATGCTGAAAATTCAGCTTTTTGATCACAGTAATAAATTTCATTTTAAAATATATTCAAATCGAAAGCAGTTATTTTAAATAGTAAAAATATTTCACAATATTACTGCTCTTGTGCTTTAAAATCAATCAAATAAATGCAGGCTTGGTGAGCAGAAGAGTCTTCTTTAAAAAAATCTTACTGATCAAAAACTTTTGACTGGTAGTGTATATTTGTATGAAATATAGGTTTGTTAAAAGGGAACTGAAGGTGCAGTACAAGAGAGAACCTTCAATTATTTTCCACGGCCCCAGACTAAGGATTTAGAACTTTTTATGTGGTGGCCATACAAATATAGGGTTATCTGTGGTTTCAGAAATCGTTGTGGATGTATAGGCTATACACAGAAAAAAAGGGGCCAAAATTGTACCTTTTGGGGTACAACAGCTTGTCGCTGGAGCAGTACCCTTAAAAGGACATCTTTGTTCCTTTTTTACCCCTAATAGGTAGGCCTACATATTAGTACCTTAAGGGTACGAATTCTTACTCTAAGCTACTAATATGTACCTATTAGGGGTAAAAAAGCTACAAAGATGTCCTTTTAAGGGTACTGCTCCAGCGACATGCTGTTGTACCCCAAAAGGTACCATTTTGGCCCTTTTTTTTTTGTATGGCCTGGATGAGTGTGAGATTTCCCAGCCTGAAATTGCATCCCAGTCCGGCCCTGCTATTATAGTTAATTAAAATTCATTAAATAAAAAATGCTTATAAAAGTGAGTTTAATTACATGCATTCATGCACTTAAGTGAGCTAATCATGTAGATTAGCATTTTTAATTCAGCATTTGTAACTGTACTGTACATCCTCCTGACTACGATTTCCTAAGACGTGTGTGAGTGAATGAGAGTGAAAGAAACAAACATCTTTGAAAGTGAGTGTGAGAATATTCACACTTCATAGTTGTTCATAAATAGATCTTAAAAATGTGAAAGAACAAATCATGTGGACGCCACAAACAAAAACATTCCACGCATAGGCTAAATGTAATAGGCTTTGTACACCCTAACGTCACATTGTCAAAGCTGACTGAACGTTGCAGGGCCAAAGTCTCCCACTGAAGTGACATGTACAGCCCCACTCACTCAGAGCGCGTCACATGCGGTTTGAAGCGTGATCAAAGAGCTGCGCGCGCCGCTGCTGGTGCATGCAGACCCCCTTCAGGTGCACGCGTGCTGCACCACTGCACCAGCAATACGACAAGCCACTTACAAAACAAGCACAACAGACACCTGTTTTAGAGACCAAAATTTAAAAATGATTCACACTGATCCAGATGTTTTTCATACTATAATATCTTACAGAATTCTAGCTAATTTTCTACCAGATCATGTAGTGAGATGATGTTGATAGCCTAACTTTATGCTTATTTGACCTATGGCTACTTTTTGCTCACATTTTCAATTTTACAGTTTCTTGAATTGTTTTATGATTCATTGCCTAATTATTTTAAACTTTATATTGTGATTAAAACCTAATAGGCTGTTAATGACCCCATCTTGACAACTTACCCTATAACCGTATCTATCTATCTATCTATCTATCTATCTATCTATCTATCTATCTATCTATCTATCTATCTATCTATCTATCTATCTATCTATCTATCTATCTATCTATCTATCTATCTATCTATCTATCTGTCTGTCTGTCTGTCTGTCTGTCTCTGTCTTTCTATGCATTTATACAGAACAGATCTAATTTAGGCAGAAAAGTAGAGAAATTATGAGAAATAAACCTTATCCTTAACTTTTATGTACACTAGAATTTGATTTGCATTTCTACATTTTTATGCTGTGTGTCCATCATTTTTTTTTACTCATGTTTCATTTTAGTTCTGCATTTTTGGTCCATTCATTTTCTTTAATTGTTATATATTTTATATTTATAAAGTAGCTTATGCATTTTAATAGCAACAAAACAAACAGTACATTTTGACATTTCTTCAGTACAATTTGTAAGTAGTTGAAAACCGTGAAAATGAAAGTGAGGGTTTGGGGGGGGGGGGCAGGCAGGGAGATTTTTTTCATCCTTTTAGTTGTTTTGTTCCTGGTGTTGTAGAAGAGCTGAATGTTTGCGCTGAGAATTGAAAAAATGTATCAAATATGCATTGGATTTTGTGTGATTTTGTCCCTCTTCGATGGTAAGTAACATTCTCTTGTATATAATATTGCATTTATATTATAGGAAATGTTTTAGGTATGAAAGTATGAGATTGACAGATCGCTTGTGATCATTTGAATAGAGTAAAAATAATGACTCATATTTTGCCTGGAAGTGATAATTTGCAGATTATTTTATATAGCCAATTAACAGTCTACCATTTTATTGTAGACTTATTTCTGTAAAATAATACTTTTTTTAAATTCAAATTTTAAGAATTTGTTTTAACATAGAAATGGCATGGAAATTATGATACACATTTGCTTAAATGTAATAAAAGCTAAGTTTCAGTTAATTCAATAGTAAAACAAGTTCATTCTATTTTTGCAACACCGAATGCTGAATAATTTAGTTATTCAAATGACTTTAAATACAACCTTATGAATAAAATCATTTTTGTTTTTTATTTAAATCTGTTCCAGATGGTATTGGTTCACACAAGGATTAAAGTCTTGTTTTTCTACATTTAAAACTTGTTTTGTCTCTAGGGTGCTTTTCACATACCTTCAAAGAAGGACAGGCGGTGACAGTTGATTGTGACCCCAGACAGCATGGTGTCATTACATTCTGGTTTCAAATAAACACAAGTGGTGCAAAGTGTTTGCTCACTGTTAAAGGCACAGAGGAAAAGTTTAATGCTGAAAAGAAAAAATACGAAGTGAACAAAAATGTTCCAAGTGGTAAACTTGGTTTGTCAATTAAGTCTTTCGAGAAAAAGACCGACAGTGGTTTATACACTTGCGCAGCCATGAACAGCAATAAACTCTTCTTTGGAGAACCAATTGAAATTAAAGGAGAACCAGGTGAGAAAATGCTTTTTTATAAACATTATGATGGATTGAATTATTAGTGATCACATCTGCATTTGTCTGCTGACTCTTCAAAAGTCATGTAAAATGTGAGCACTGCAAAAATGTATATGTATATGTGCATATATATATATAAACATACATAAAACAAGAAATTTAACTGAGAAGCAAATTCATTTGAATGTGTCTTGAATTAAATTCATTTTTGTTACCTTATTGGCAAATTGATTGGTCTTGTTGAGAGTATAGATTTCACAGAATATAAATAAAAAGGAAAAACAGTAAGGTTTATGTTTAAAAGAATGCTAATTGAGTACAAAGTTTAAACTTTAAGTTATATTCTCTGAAAACAATTAATAAAATGTTTGATTAAATGATTAATGTTGTTTGGAAAATGCAAAAAACTAAACAAAACAAGAATATAGGAGATCACAGTTGTATTCCTAATCCTTTTGCTTATATCTTTGTTACAGATCCAGCAACACCACCTCCAAAAATGATCCAACACCCCCGAAATCTGCAACACCGGTGAATACGACACCGTGTAAATGTCCAAAACAAGGTTTGTTTGACTATATATACATAGCATATATAAAACGTGTATGCGTGTTAGTATATAATCAAACAGTGCTGTAAAGATTAGGATGTGTATATGTTCACAGCCCCGAAGCCCAGGATCAACTGTGACACTTGGATATTGTCATGTTTGGCCTCTGGTTGTGGTGTTCTCCTCATTCTGCTGATCTTCACAATTTTGTACTGCAACCGTAAGTCACATTCACCTTTTAAATTATTCATACGGCAATAGATAATGGTCAATTACATTTTAAATAAATTACATTTATTTAAAATTATGTATGAATGTCGCTGATTTATTTTTTGTTTCTCAACATTTTAGTAAAACTCTTTGTAAAATGTTTCATTCCTCTCCAGGTTTAAGAACAAGACGATGTCCCCACCATTACAAAAGACAGTAAGCGTTGTTGTTTTGTTTTTTCTTGCACAGTGGCACAAAGTGTTAATACGGTAGCCTACAATTTTTGATCAACAATCTCAATGTCTCATTTTCAGACCCAGACCTGCTGGTCATGCAAAACTGCCCAACAACCACTTCTAGCTCCAATAAAGACACAGGAAATCCAGTGCTGGTTAAAGATATCTTTGACTTCATTTCTTCTCAATAAGCAAAGTTAAAAACAGTTTCTTCTATCATGATTATTCAGACTGTACAACCTTAAATCTTAATCTTTCACAATGAAAATGTTCAAAACATAACTATTTATTTTCCAGTAAGTTTAGATAGTCATTATATCTTTGTATCGGCTACAGTTACATTTAATACACTGACAATAATCAGATTGTTTTTCTTTACGTGTTTTTTTTTTTTTTTTTTAATCTGTTCTTCTGTTTTGCTTCAATGTAGACTTATTAAATGGGGCTTATTTAAAGTATGTAAAAATGATCACAAAAGCATTTTAGGCTTAAAAATCATGTTCAGTGTCATGCATTGCAATCTGTTTAAAAGAGAAATCTGCCATCTGTTGGCTGTAAATGAAACGAAGAACCTCAGACCAGTCATATTGTGCTGAGTTATCAGCTTCACAGAACAAATCGCATTGCTGCTTATGTCTATTTCTACATTCAATTAAATGCAGTTGCAAATAAACAAAAATAAAGTAATCGTACTATTATACACCCATATCAGTGATGTGAAGAATTTCACATTAAGCTCTTGAATATTTACCATTAACATTTTTATCATACTGTAGATAACCCAAAGTTTCTTTGTGGCAGAGCAGAACACCACCATGTGGGCAAAATATGGAATTGTGTATGTTGTACAATGCAGACTGTCTGTCAAATGAATAAAAATATGACCATATTAAGCCACATGCTTGTGTTTCAGACAGTGAATGGGATTTTTACTGTAGTTTGAGTTTGTATTTGTCTCTGCTGCCATTCAGGAGCTTAAGTTAATATCTGAAAAAGGTCTTGTAGTGATACTTTTAGATCTCTGTGTCCTGAAAACACATAATTCCCATCAACGCGTGTAGTGATTCCTACCTTTGGTTGATTTAGGAATCAGTTTGTCCGCTAGTTCGACAAAAACTGGACCTGATGCCTGTGAAAACAGACAAATAACGAAATTAACACAGCACTTGTGTAACAACTTCAGAGTATGGCAAGCCGGTTTAACATTTAATCTATAAACCGCACTAGTATCTAATTTAACGTTACTAGTAGGCTACTTACTTTTTAGATACTAGTATCTCTTCCATTAAGTAGTAGTACTTATTCATTAACTACTAGTGCTTATTCTTTAAAGGGATAGTTCAGCCAAAAATGACAATTTTGTCAGTAATTACTCACCCTCGTGTCGTTCCAAACCCCTAACCCGTAAGTGACGTAAACAGCGTATGCTGTTCTGTGTCAGCTGTACACATTGTTTTCATTCAAATCAAATTGCAAATGACATAAACAGCATATCTGTGTGGCGCAGCTGACACAGAACAGCGTACTAGATCTATTTTTTTAACAAGAAGAGTATAATTAAATACTAGTCACTATTGGAATAAGTACTAGTAGCCTATCTAATAAATAAGAACAAGTATCTAATGAATAAGTACTAATAACTTTACAAAAGACAATAGTAAGAATAAGCACTAGTAGCTAAAGCATAAGCACTAGTAGGCCTAATGAATAAGTACTAGTATTTAATGGAAAAGATACAAGTATCTAAAAAAAGTAGCATGAAACTAGATACTAGTTTGGCTTTACATATTAGAGGGGTTTTTTGCGCATGGGTTTGTGGTACATTAAAGGATTTTGTGATTGAGATTTTTTTCATCCTTTCAGTAGTTTTGTTCCCCTTCTTGTAGAAGAACTGAGATTCTTTGCTGACCTTTGAAAAAATGCATCAAATATGTATTATATTTTGTGCTATTTTGTCTATGGTGAGTAACATTTTCTTGTTTATAGTATTGTACTGCATTTACATTTAAGACATGAAAGTGTAAGGGATTGACAGATCATTCAAAAATTTTACCTTTTTTCTTCTACTCAAATCAGTTTTACATGGTATTGTTTCACACATGAAAAAGTCTCGTTTTTGTTCATCTAAACCATTTTCTTAGTTTCCAGGGGAATCTGCACTTAACTACGTGTATGAAGGACAGGCGGTGACAGTTGATTGTGACCCCAAACAGCATGGTGCCATTACATTCTGGTTTCAAATAAACACAAGTGGTGCAAAGTGTTTGCTCACTGTTAAAGGCACAGTGGAAAAGTTTAATGCTGATAAGGAAAAATACGAAGTGATCAAAAATGTTTTGTCTATTAAGTCTTTCGAGAAAAAGACAGACAGTGGTTTATACACTTGCGCAGCCATGAACAGCAATAAACTCTTCTTTGGAGAGCCAATTGAAATTAAAGGAGAACCAGGTGAGAAAGTGCTTTTTCTAAACATTATGATGGATTGAATTATTAGTGATCACATCTGCATTTGTCTGCTGACTCCTAATCCTTTTGCTTATATCTTTGTTACAGATCCAGCAACACCACCTCCAAAAATGGATCCAACACCACCGAAATCTGCAACACCGGTGAATACGACACCGTGTAAATGTCCAAAACAAGGTTTGTTTGACTATATATACATAGCATATATAAAAACGTGTATGTGTGTTAGTATATAATCAAACAGTGCTGTAAAGATTAGGATGTGTATATGTTCACAGCCCCGAAGCCCAGGATCAACTATGACATTTGGATATTGTCATGTTTGGCCTCTGGTTGTGGTGTTCTCCTCATTCTGCTGATCTTCACAATTTTGTACTGCAACCGTAAGTCACATTCACCTTTTAAATTATTCATACGGCAATAGACAATGGTCATTTTTAACTGCACATTTTTTGAAAAAAATTGATTGTGGACCATATAAATTTTTAAACAAATAATCAATTGCACACAGTTACTCTCAGTTGAATATATGACAAAATTGTGACAGGAATCATAAATTATTTGCAATGGTGAGAAACAATAGCTGTGCTGTGCAAGTGTGCATGCAGATGACAGCTATAGTTTTCAATGTTAGTAAACATAAATATTAGAGTTAAATCTGTTTTAATAAAGTTATAATTGAAACTCCTACTTTGAGAAGAGAGCTCCTACAGCTGGCATTTTAGATGTGATAATCCTATAAAACTAATATAATGTAATAGAATATATAATGATGAAGGGGTCTAGTCTTTGACCAAGCACCACACATAATATATTTACAGTCATATAAACCATCTGACAAAATTCTAACACTTATTTTGTAACATTGCAGTTGTTAAAGAATTACAGATTTTAATTTTTTTGTAAATGCATTACTGACACTTCAACTGAATTTAAATCTGAATCAAATTTTTTTTTTTTTTTTTTCTCAGAGTTGAGAACAAGTCAATGTCACTGCACTTGCATAAAACAGTAAGTAGTCTTGTGCTGTGGTCACATTTAACATGCAGCACACTTTTGAAGATTTTTGTTTTTGTTGGACAATGAAAATCTTTGAGGAACAGTTCAGATTCTGTTCAACAATCTCATTTTATTTTCAGACCTCAAACCACACCTGCTGACAATTCTGAACAGCTTTACACCACATTATAGATCCAGTAAGACACAGGAAAGTCCCGTAATGGTTAAGGATTTCATCCAATTCTCAATACATAACAGTTTCCCTTTCATGACTATTCCTTCCACAGAGCTTTAAATTTTAATCTTTCAAAACAACTATGCTCAAAACATCAGGATTTCTATTTTTTTTTTCTAACTTTGATTTTAGATCATTTTATATTACAACAAATATTTTAATTTTGCTGGCTTGATCTCACTGTACATAAAGATGGACTAATCAGTTTGAATGGTCTGAATTTACATTAAGTATTTTTGAACTATCGTTCCCTGTAAACATGCATAAAATAATATACCCGAGCCCCTATCATCATTACATCTTTATTTGCATAAAGATTTTAAGAACAGAACAGTCCAAACTAACAAAACAAGTTGTTTTATTTTAAGAGTAAAAATCCCTTCTTGAAAATACCATCCTGTCACAATGACTAGTACACAACATCTTAGAACGCTCTAGGAAACCTCATCTGGACCTGTTCAACATTTCATGAGCAAAAAATAATGAAAGACACTGTTGGGTTTAAAGGTCATATTTCGGTTTCTATCATCAGCTATGAAAGCTATTTGAACATTTTATAGCATTAAAGTGTGAGCCCTGATGTTAAGCAAAATGGCAATGTTGTGGTTGCCCTTAAACTAGCACAAGTGAGTTAAAATGAAAGTGAAAGATTCTGACTTTGCCCACCGCATCTAATGCAACACCTGTCAACTTACTAGTGGTTCTGAAAATACATGTAAAACCTTGAACTGAAGCTTAAAAAAAAAAAAAAAAAATCACCTCTAAAATCAAGTGGAAAACACTAACAGTGCAACATGAAGCTGTCCTAATTATTTTCCAAGGCTTTCGTGGTAAAACGGGCACGTGGGGCATTTAGTGTTTGGAATATTATTTTACAGTTATTTTCGAGAGCATCCTTGTAAGTGCACTTCAGGAAACAAGCTACAAAGAAAATCACTTCCCATACAAACCTTTTTTTTGACTGGTATCATTATACAGACATTCAACAACATTCAAAATCACGGTCATCCACTGCAATTCCTGTACTGTAAACGATGAACTCATAACCTATGGCATCTCTGTACACTAGTGTCTCAATAGATCCTCAAACAGAAACAGACTGTCATCTCTGTGAACAGGAAGACTGTAGAGAGACCCCCAGTGAAGATAAAAAAGAAAAGAAAAAAAAAAAATAGTATATGGCATAATATTTTTTACTGTGGGAAAAATTATCACAACGCAACACCAAAAACAGATGACTGAAAATAGAACAATTATACATGCGCTTGATGTAAACATCCTATCCGTGTATACATGTTCTATCATTCACAAGGAGATCAAAGATTGTTATATTTTTTTTGATAAGGGGGGCTCTTAAAATACATATTTAAGTGTATCTGTGCAGTTATAATTTTTTAGTTTCATTCCATGTCCACCATATAATATATTTCTTGTCCGAGCAGCTCCCTTTAATGGTTACTTGTGTTAGGGATGAGTAGACGCACCATAAATCTGAAAAACAAAAAAAAGTGCATACTTAAAAATAATAGAATAATATATACACACACACACACACACACACACACACACACACACACTACGCTTTAAAAGTTAGGAGTCAGTAAGATTTCTTAAAATGTTTTTTAAGGTCGCCTCCCAAGGTTATTAAAAACTGTAATATTGTGAAATATTACTACAATTTAAAATAACTTTTTAATTTTAATATATTATAAAATGTAATTTATTCCTGTGATGTAAAGCTGAATTTTCAGCATCATTACTCCAGTCTTCAGTGTCACATGATTCTCCAGAAATCATTCTAATATGCTGATTTGCTGCTCAAGAAATATTGATTTTGATTATCAATGTTGAAAACAGTTGTGCCGCTTAATTTTTTTGGAGACCGTGATACTACTATTTATTCAGAACTCCGAATTAATTGAAAAAAAAAAAAAAAAAAAAAAAAAAAAAAAAAAAAACGGCGAAAGAACAACAAAAGAACAGCATTTATTTCAAATACAAATCTTATTGTAAATGTCTTGCTGATCAATTTACTGCATCCTTGCTAAAAGTATTAATTTCTTTAAAAAAAACAAAAAAATCATACTGATCCCAAACCTTTGAACGGTAGTATAAATATATCATAAAAATATAAATTAAACTTCAAAGAGGTTTGCAAGTGTACTGACGTGCGATCTATCTGTTTCCGCTCTTTGAGGAAGATGAAGACACCACATCTGAGCTCAGTTTACCGGGCAGCTTCTCTGTGGCTGATGAATCTTCTACTGACTGTTTCTGGGATACAAAATCAGAATTTTAACGACCAAGCATACAATTATTTCATGCAAGCATGTGGTGGAGAAATAGGAAAGTTGCTTTGTGACAGTGCACCACCATGTGGACACTAGGAGTAATAATGAATTCTGTATGCTGTAAATGCAAAGCGTTTGAGTAACAGACCAGCCAAAGTGCTTAAACAATACAAATGGTCCGCCAGGTTTTCAGTGAATATGAATATAAACAGCCATGTGCTTGTGATTCAGCTGATGAAATGGTGACTGAAGGGGATGCTGCTGTTCATGAGTTAAAGCTACAGTGTAAGAACCAGATTCATGCATTTCATTTTCAAATACAACCTACCTTTGGTTTAGACTTTGGTTTTGCACCCTTTCCCTGTAATCAGATAGAGACCCTGATATAAACCGGTTTGAACCAGTATGAAGGGTCTGGGGAAAAAACCTGGTGCTCTTTCAGAATCAGCATGCACAGATTTATCCTACTTTATATCATCTCCCTTGCCTTTTTATTCAAATGTTAGATTTTAATAGAATAATACATGAAAGTCAAATGTGGTTTTTACCTTTGGTTTGCTGTCTTTGGCTTTGGGGTCAGTCAGGTTGGGAATCGCTTTTTCTGCCAGCTCATCGAAAACTTTACCTGACGCCTGTAAACAAAGACAGACAAAAAAATGAAACAGAATTTGTGTAAAGAATTTAGAGGGATGTTACTTTCGCAGGTTTGTTTGTGGTACCTTAAATGTTGGCGGTTGTGGTTCAGGGATGAAGCGTTGGGCGTCAGGTGCTGAGGGCTTCACGGGCGGTACTGCAGAAAAATCACTAGACAGCATGTCAAGGGCCGTTGTGTCATCGATTGATGTCTGAAAGATGAACAGACAGAGGCAAATGTCTACAATGATTCTTAATTATAATTAAAAATTACAGAAATGCAGTTTTTGGTTCATAGAAGTTATGAATAAATCATAAAATGGTATAAATCTGTACTAAAAAGTACCTGCTTTGGTTTGACGTCTTTTGGTTTTGCTGCTTCAAATGCCTGTGGTGAAGACAGAAGAATAAGTGGAAAATTTGTCACATCTTTATTTGTAATTATTTCTAAATAAATTCCACTGGTACAGAAACATGAAGGAGAAGGAAAAGTCACCTTGCGGTCTTCCTCTGTGAACCGATGATCAGGTGGAAGGGTGTCGTCTCTCTCACCTGGTTTACTCACTCTTTCCTCCACTATATTCTTTTCCTGTGGTGGGAAGAAAGATGGTGAGAACTTCAGGATACAGTACTGACATAATTTAGTTTCACCTTAATCTGATTTTGCTGCTGTGCCTTTAAGCAGCGTACGTAAACATATGTAAATATTTGCATGTGAAATTAACGATTAGGACACTTGATTAAAAATAACTTTAGCCAGTTTTCTGTATGCTCTGGAAAGATATGCAGAGTGGCAGGCACCACACAATGGCATTATTCAATGGTTATTCTCATATTTTACTCATTACTAAGGTGTTTTTCCAGCTTAATTTCAATTAATGGTTAAAACATGGTTACTAATGGTCATTAAAAGGGGTGGTACCTTAACGACAGCTTTAGGTGGGACAGGGGCAGGCTCAGGGGTTCCTTTAATGTCTGCTAAAGTGTCTGAGAGAGCATCCAAAGCTGATGAGGAACCGTCTGACAACTTCAACAAACAGAGAAAGTCAGTATATAAGGAAAGTGTAAAATTGTATAATATGTATAAATATGGATAAATTAGACATTTACCTGTCTGCCAGCGTGTGGGGGGCCAGAGACGGCAGACTGAACTTTAGATGCAGAAGAAGGAGCGACAAAATCACCTGCAAGAGCATCTAAAGCGAAATCTGAAGCAGAATCTGAAGGCTAAAGAACAAAGTGAGAAAAGAGATGAGAGAGATGTAAATAAACATGGAGAATATATTGAGATTAAATACATGCTACCATTCAAAACTTTGGGGTCAGTAAGAATGTGTGTTTTTTTTAAAGAAAATTATACTTTAATTTAGCAAGGATGCATTTAATTGACTAAAAGTAACAGTAAATACATTTATAATATTACATTTCAAATAAATAAATCCTGTAATAAATCCTGTTCTTTTGAAATGTATATTAATCAAAAATCCAGATTTTTTTTTAATCAGTTTTCAAAAAAGCTATTAAGCAGCACAACTGTTCAACACTGATAATAATAAAAATGTTTCATCAGCACCAATTGAGCACATTAAAAGTTTAAAACACATTAAAACAGAAAACATTTAAAACTGTAATAATTTTTCACAATATTATAGTTTTGCTGTATTATCATCAAATAAATGCAGCCTTGGTGAGAATGAGACTTCTTTTAAAAAAAAAAAATAAATAAAAAATAAAAAACCTTAACTCCAAATTTTTAACCAGTAGTGTACAGACATTTAATCTCATTGCTGTGTTGGATAAACAATTGACATATTAAACAGATTTAATTTCTGATGATTGTTTGCAATGTGGACATCCATGAATCTCACCTTAGCAGGAGACTTGGAGGCAGGACAAACGGGGGTTTTGGCAGCCGATGCAGCAGAAGGGGTTGAAAAACCGCCAGACAAAAAATCCAGAGCTTCAGTAGTGTCTAAGGAGGGCTGTGGCGAATAAAACATCCACCAATCAAATCACAGGACCCAGCAACAGTGACCAATCATCACACACATCCATGAGACTTTCTGAAAGACAATCAGTGCCACAATATACTGAAGACTATAACAGCGTTATTACCTCTTTCTCAGGAGGAGGATATTTCTTGAGCTCTTCCTCTGAGAATCTGTAATCGGGTGGGAGTGTGTCGTCTCTCTCTCCAACACGAACTCCCTTTTTTGATGTCACATCCTTCTCCTGCTCAAAAAACATTCAGTTATTAAAAAAAAAGAAGAAAATTTACCAATGACATCTGTCACATATACATTTGTAAATTAAAAACATAAGTAGTATAGAATTATTACATGAACGATGTCCTTGGGTTTGAGTTCAGGTTCTTTCTTGGGTGGCTCTGGTTTACCCAGTGTGTCACCCAGAGCGCTGAGAGCATCCTACACGAATGAGAGAGCAGGACAGGAAGAAAAGAGCGCGCTATTAAAAATCTGTAGGGTCCAAAAAGATGAACATCGGTTCTAATATTAAAACACAATAAATACTTCTTATATGCTTAATATGACCAGTGCCATGTATTTGTGTGACTTCTGTGAAGATATCAATACCTCATCTGCCAGTGGTTTTTGTGGAGGGCCTGGCGGGACACTTTTAGGAGCACCCGAAGAAACCTACAGGAATAGAATAGAAAAATCATCTTTTGAGTGAAAAAAAACAGGAAATACTGGACTGAGTACAATAAACCAATAAACCGACCTTAGGCACAGACTGTGCAGGAGCCACAAAATCACCTGCCAGTGCTGAGAATTCATCCACTTTAGGCTAAAAGTAGATTAGAAAGACAGAAAACATCTTAATCTGTGCAAGAGAAACATTGACAAAGCATCACGTATCACTCCACAGTCACATTCTTATCCGTAAAGCAATTTAAAATCAAATCAATATTTTAATATCCAGTTTTTCATTTGGTAAGTAATGATATAATGTAGAGTCAGCCAATAATTATCTCAAAATATACACAGTAAAAGGCCTCCATGTCTGTCCTACCTTGGGAACATCTTTAGTTTTCTCAGGAACCCCAGCAGGTTTCTTTGTTTCCTGATTTGAAAAATGACCAGTGGTTAAAAAAAATAAACTATTTAAATGCTTAAACCTACATAATGCCAAAAGTTTGCTACTTTTAAATATATGCCTTTTGAGAAGGAACAAGAAGCTTTAAAGAGATAGTTTACCAAAAATACTCACCCTCAAGTTGTTCCAAACCTGTATGGTGAAGATATTTTGAAGAATGTAGGTAACCAAACAATTGGTAGCCACTGACTTCCATAGTATGGAGAAAAATGCTATGAAAGTCAATGGCTACCAGCAACTGTTTGGTTACCTACATTCTTCAAAATATCTTCTTTTGTGTTTAACAAAAGAACCAAATTCATACAGGTTTGGATCAACTTATGGGTGAATAAATGATGAATTTCATTTTTGTGTGAACTATCCCTTTAACAACAGGAAGACAACAAATGGTTACAAACAACAGCAGAGAAACAGCTTTCCTACCTTGGGAACATCTTTAGTTTTCTCAGGAACTCCAACAGGTTTCTTTATTTCCTGATTGAACAATTAGTGGTCAAACAACTGTTTGAATGTGTACTAATGCGATGTTGTTAATGAAAGTTATTCAAAAATAAGGAACAAAATGAGGAATGGTGGTTTAAACAACGTTTGACTACAAATGGTTTTAAACGGCACAGAAACAGCTTTCCTACCTTAGGAACATCTTTAGTCTTTTCAGGAAACGCTTCAGGCTTCTTCTTTTCCTGATTAAACAAATTAATGTTTAGCTATCTGAATGTACATATTGTTTTTATATTTAAAAATTACTTTCTTAATGAAAATTATTATAAATTATTACCTGTGAAGGAGGAACAGGGGCCTTAACCACCGGTGCTGCTGTGGGCTCCATGAAACCTCCAGAAAGAAAGTCCAGTGCATCATCTGTCTTTATTGAGGGCTGAGAAAGACATGCACCAATCAGAACACAGCATCCAGTGACAGCAGCAAATCACAAAACACCATTATTACATCTCAGTTTTGCCCATTTAAGTCAAAATTCTCAATAGATGAACACTAACAGAAGACATTAATTTGATATTTTTGCATACTGTATTCAGTGTCTGACCTCTTTCTTAGGAGGAGGATATTTCATGAGCTCTTCCTCTGAGAATCTGTAATCTGGTGGGAGCGTGTCTTCTCTCTCCCCGACACGAACACCCTTCTCTGATGTCTGTTTCTTCTCCTGCTCAAAAACATTAAAAGAAAAAAAAAAAAAAATAGAAAACTGGTAATTTAGCAGATGAAGCTACTTGCACCTAATTTTTTACATGCAACTTAAAAAAAAAAAAATCTAAAATAAAATAATGGATTCTAAAAGTAGTATTACATCAACTATCTGCCCAGGTTTGAGTTCAGGTAATTTTTTGGGTGGTTCTGGAGCGCCCAATGTGTCGGCCAAAGAGCTGAGAGCATCCAGTGACATGTCCGTCTGAAAGAGAAAATTATCATTTAAAAAAAATGTTGACTGATCTAAAACATTAAATCCTTTAAATATATAATGAATATTATTTCATTAAAATATCAAGTTGAAAAGAGTTTTTAACTGACCTCATCTGTCTTTGGTTTAGCGGGTTGTGCAGGCATCTCGATCCTGGCTTTTTTGTCAGCTGGTGGAGCAGGCGATTTGGTTACAGTAGCAGGCTGAGATGTTGCTGGTTGTTTCTGCTCAAGAAGACAGAGGAATTTAGTTTTTGGAAAGGGTTAAATAATGTCGTAGTGTTTTCAAATGCTGTTACCTGAGAGGGTGGAGGGGGAGCAAAGTTGGAGATGCCTGCAGAACGAACATCGACTGCTCCTATTGTTTCAGTTTTCTGAAAAACAGTGAAAAAAAATATCATACAAAGAAACAAAAAACTTTGCATGGAGTCAAGACTATGCATATACTGTACAACTGAACAGTCGAATAGGTCTTAAGCCAGGGATGTTTAAAGTAGGCAAAGGGTGCTAGGGGTTAGGGTGACCAGATGAGATTGGTTGAAATTCAGGACGGGGGGGGGGGGGGGATTGGTAATGAATAATGAATAATAAAGATAATGAATTTCAAACGAAAGTGACTGAACCAATCATGTTTTTATTAATATAAGTAGCCTACATACATATAATTTTATATAATATAGAAGTAACGTTAGGCTATTTTTATACTTCAAACTGAAGTTAATGAACCAAAAAAAAAAAAAACAAGATGCTGCAGCCAATGAGCAGCCGGCGGGGGCTGGTTGCCAGGCTGCAGGATGACTCAACCTCGCTCCACGGACAGTTTTTTATGTTTTATCAGACAATAACTATTTAAGATTTTGCTTCAGTATAATTTTCGGGACAATTAGAGCGGGATTCGGGATTCGGGACAGCAGCTTAGATTTCGGGACTGTCCCGAATTTTTCGGGACGTCTGGTCACCCTACTAGGGGTATGCAGAAAATATTTTAAATTTGATTATTTTAATAACACATACATGCCACACAAACATATATAATTTTATTTAAGAAATAGCAAATTTTCCATATCAAATTTTATAAGAAATAGCAAATATTTTAAATTTGATATATTTGATATATTTTTAAATTTTATAATATTTTTATAAGAATAAGTGGTGGAATAAGTCATCTTTATACATGAAAAATATGTTTAAATAAAATTCTATTGTAAAGAGATCACTGTAATTGGAGGGCTGTGCATAAAAAAGTTTGAAAACCCCTGAATTATGCAAATACATAGCAAACTGTTGTCAAGATACTCACCACATCGGTCTTCTTTGGAGCAGGTGGAGCTGAAGACACAAACCCAGCTGAGAGGGAGTCCAGCGCATCGTCTGTGCTTATAGGCTTTTAGAAAACATTAAACAATCATATGTGAATGAAAATAATGAAACAATTGTGCACAAAAAAAACCTAATAATGTAATTCTAGGAAAGACCATTAGAGGGAGCCCCAAGCCCAATTTTGTGGGAATAACAAACAGCATGTGCCCTGGCAGGAAAAGTACAGACACACCCTCTGCATACCAAGAGCTAGACATTAATAATATGCTGCTTTCACACGCTAACTTATAAAACAACTACCAGATGAATAAGCTGAGCCCTCTATGAACAATCAGGGCAAACCAAATGTACAAAATACTGAGACCGTGATCATAATATTCGAAGGGTGTTTACACGGAACTTGTATTGCATAATGCGTAGAATACAGCACTGGTTAGATGAGTGTGCTTGTATGTGCTGATTGGGCAACAATGTGCAGAAAGTGAATGAGTGATGGATTCATGTTTGCTTCTGTTTGCTAGCCAACACCCTTAGAACAAGCTAAATATTTGGCACCAAAATACTAACAGAAAGAGACATGAAGAACAATGGCAAGACATAAGTGAATATCAGTGAGATGTCAAATGTCACACAAACAAGTCATAAGTGACAGTGATGACTGAGTGCAAATGTAAAGGGCCTTGTTCGCTAAACATGCATATTGTGTGCACAAGTTTTCAAACAGAAATAATTATTCAAAATTCATATTAAGTTCATATTTCACTCATTATATATATATATATATATATATATATATATATATATATATATATATATATATATATATATATATATATATACACATACACACACACATATACATACATGCATATATATGCATGTATGTATATATACACACACAGTCGTGGACAGAGTTATCGGCACCCTTGGTAAATATAATCAAAGACGGCTCTGAAAATAAACCTGCATTATTAATCCTTTTGATAATTTTTATATTTAAAAAAAAAAAAAAAAAAATCTAACCTTTCATTGAGCTAAAACAATTGAAAATGGGGGAAAATGTCATTATGAAATAAATGTTTTTCTCAAATACACGGACAATTACTGGCACCCCTAGAAATTCTTATGAGTAAAATATTTCTAAAGTATATTCTCATTCATATTCACAATTTTGAGCACTCCAGGGTGATTATGAACATGACATTATCCAGCCATGGCTTCCTGTTTCACAGAAATATAAATACGAGGGAAAACAAAGCCCAAATTCCCTTAATCACCCATCACAATGAGAAAAAACAAAGAATATATTTTTGATGTGCAGCAAAAGACAATTGAGCTTCACAAATTAGTGAAGTGGCTTTAAGAAAAGAGCTAGAGCAGTGAAAATTCCACCATAATTTCCACCATCAGGGCAATAATTAAGAATTTCCAATCAACATAAAATGTTACGAAACTGCCTGGAAGAGGACACACGTCTATATCGTCCTAATGCACGGTGAGAAGGAGAGTTTGAGTGGCTAAAGACTCTCCAAGGACCACAGCTGGAGAATAAAACCTTTAAAAAAAAAAATTTGTCAAACAGCACCTACATTACATGTTGTTCAGGAGGGTTTCAAGAAAAATTCTCCTAGCTCATCCAAAATCAATTTCCAGCATCAGCATCAGACATGACTGGAACTTCAAATGGGACTGGCTTCTATGGTCAGACGAAACTAAAAAAATTTGCTTTTTAGCAGCAAATACTCAAGATGGGTTTGGTGAACACAGGGATAGATGTGTACAATGAAATATCCTGCTGTATTTTTGATGTTGTGGGCCTATATTTTTGCTGGAGGGCCTGGACATCTTAGACACACGGCATCATGGATTCTATCAAATACCAACAAATAAAAAAAATCAATAAGTCACTGACTCTGTTAGAAATCTTATAATGGGCCATGTTTGGATCTTCTAACCGGACAATAACCCAAACACAAACCACAAAAACGGGTCGCTGGGCACAAAACCAAGCTTCTGCTGGCCATTCCAGTCCTCTGACCTGAACCCTGTAGAAAACGAGTGAGGTGAACTGAAGAGAAGAAGCACCAACATGGAGCTGTGAATCTGGAGTGATTCTGGATGAAGGAATGGTCTCTGATCTCTTGTCAGGTGTTCTCTAACCTCATCAGGCATTATAGGAGAAAATTTAGAGCTGTTAAACTGGCAAATGGAGGTTTCAAAAAGTATTGAAAAAAAGGGTGCCATTAATTGTGGCCAATGTGTATTAGAGAAAAACATTTATTTCATAATACCCCCCCCCCAAATTAAATTCTTATTATCCAATGAAAGGTTAGATTTTTCTGAATTTTTCAAATAAAAGATCAAAAGGATTAACAATGCAGATTAATTTTCACAGCCTTCTTTGATCATATTTACAAAGGGTGCCAATAATTCTGACCACGACTGTATATACATAATATATAACATTACATAAAATATTTAATAAAATGTTTATTTTATATATTATTTAAACAAATAAAAATGAACATCATAATAATACTCCTAATAAAGAAAAAAAATACAGTTAATTTGAAATAATAAAAACCACTATATATATACATATTATTTGAAAGGGAATAACCATGCAGCCATATAATAATCATTTACAAATATTATATGCATTATAGATTGATGTGGGATAAATCATGCATAAAACAAAGCCTGTATAGGCATATGCATATTCCCTAAAATTGCCTGTATAAAAACATGGCTTGGGTGTGTGCTCAATTAAAATAATCCAAATAAATCAACATTACATTGAAGGTAAGAACAAATATATGTAACTTTGTCTGTGCACATAAATGCATTTTTACTGCATGAGGCCAAGGAAGACAAGGAGAATGTACTGAGAAAGAGACCGTAATAAAAAAAGTAGAATGCTAATGTGGTGTTGGGAAGTAGGCAAGCAAACACTGGAGACTTTAAAAGTGTGTGTGAACTACAAGAATGCCAGTCACATGATTACAAATGAGCTAAAAACAACACACTGACAGTAAAAGGCCTCCACAGTTCTCCTACCTTGGGAACTTCTTTAGGCTTCTCAGGAACTCCAGCAGGTGTTTTCTTTTCCTGAATGGACAAATTCATATTTACACTCAAAGCTGACTAAAACAGCGACTGAAAAAAATATGCGTAAAACAATGCTTTGAATTAGATAGAAACAATGAAAACAGACTCTAAAAAACTTCAGTAAGCTATAATTAAAAAGCCAGGTTTCATGCAGGCATTATGAAGGGCGAAACAAAATGTGAGGAGAGAGAAGGAATAAATGTCTGAAGGAACGGTTCACCCCAAAAAAGACAGCATGGCTTCAGAAGAACTGTAATAGCACACAAGTCCTTCTTTTGACTACTTTTATCATGTTTTTGGTGCATTTCTGTCCATTTTGAAGCTTAAATGCCTTATTCTCCAATAATTGTAACCGCATCGAAAAGAACAATCAGCATATTCTTCAAAATCCTCATTTTATGTTGCATGGGGAAAAAAAAGCAAATCATCCAGATTTGAAACAACATATTTTGGTTGAACTATCAATTTAACAACTGATTAAGATAAAAGGAATGGAAAAAAAGGAAATGTTAAGAATATGTATGATCTCCAACTGACCAGGTCTGCTCGTCTGTATCCTGGGGGCAATGTGTCATCTCTCTCACCACAGATAACACCCTTCTCTGCCTTTACATTTGGCTGAGACATGCAATAAACTCCATTAGAAAACACACGTGTAGCAAAGACACAGGCTGTTAAATAATCAACATTCACAAACACATGCCATTACTGCTTAAGTTTTACACATCACTCAATTATTTACACTCATGCAGTACCTCTTTGACCTCTGGTCCAGTGAATACTGGGACTTTTGGAGCCACAGGTTGTGATGGTAAAGTGCCAGACAGGGCATCAAACGGATCTACATCCTACACACACATAAAAATACACTCAGTGGGATGTTGTTAACACACACATTATCTGATAATCACACAACAGAATCCACAAAGATAAAGTCAGCGTGTAAACTCACCTCCTTACTGACTTTAGCTCCTGGAGGACCCACTTCCACTTGCACCTGCAGCACAAAGCAAAATAACTTTTTATTATATTCCATACTGACATATCTGGACTGCATTACCCTACTTAATCATTCCCAGGTATCACACATTTTTCATTGGGGGGATTTTTTAGGACAATTCCATTCAAAAGTTTCGGGTGGTTTTTTTAAACGTTTTTGAAAGAAGCCTCTTCTTACATTTACCAAAAATACAGTTAAATATTCAAAACTATTGTTCAAAACTAAAACTGTGAAATGTCTCATTATTACAGTTTTCTATTATATTTTAAAATGACTTTTATTTCTGTGATGTAAAACTGACTTTTCTGCAGCCATTACTCCAGTGTAACATGATCCTTCAGGAATCATTCTAATATGCTGATTTGCTGCTCAATAAACATTGGTGCTATGGTGATGGTGCTATATAGCACCTTAACCACCCCAAAGAACCACTGAATATAGATGCTATATAGCACTTCAAAGAAACGCTGAAGAACCTTTTTTTTGTGACATGAAACTACCCACAAACATGACTGTTTTTTACTTTTTATTTACTATTTAAAAGCATAATTATTGCATAATGATGATTTATGAGCTATTAATTGAGTGACTACATGGGAAAAAGTATGTTACACCACAAAATCATAAAAGTGTGCATAAAATGAACAACTGAAGGCAACATAAGTGATTCAAAATGGTGAAAACCTAAAAGGAAATGGTGACCACTTAGAGGACCTAAATTATTCTCTTATTCTTATTAGCACAAACTAATCTTAAAAAAAGTTGTTATGTGTCAACTGCTTGCAAGTACAAATACAATGCTTAAAATAGAGCACAACATTTTCCAGATGATTCACAGCCTTTCTAACAGTTTCTTGCCAGTGTACATGTGCTATATGGACCAACAAGAGCGGCTTTAGATCCTGCAGTTTTGAAATGTGTTAAGTTCAGACTTGGTGGTAGCAGTTAGTAAAAAAAAAAAAACCTAAGGATTTCCCCCAAAAGCCCTTTTAAAATATAATAAGAGACACTTTCTTTTTAAGCACAAATGTCTCACATTTGCACCTTTAGAATGAGAATGTGAGGATGATCCCAATGATCCTGTGTCATTCCATTAAAATACCTTTTGAGCGCTTGTCTGTTTTTGGGCACCGTCCGGGGCTGAGGGCTTCCCAACAGCCGGATCCACTTTAGCAGGTCCCGGTTTGGATGAAGGAACGGTTGTACGCTATCAGGAGCATATGCACCACATATCTGAGCGTTAACACCAAGTTTATAAACGAAGCTGAGCAATTGTGCATCCAAAGCAAACCCACAGAGTGAAGGAATAGAAAGATGAGACCTTGGTCTTATCTTTTCAGGAGTGCAATGATGCAACTCCTCACAAATGTGTGAAAGATGAACGCCGTGAGTGCGGTGATCAGAGAATGAGACATTGCTGAGGTGGGACTATACATAAAAAGATCATTCTTGAAGTAAAAGCAGCAATAACTGGCATGCAGAAGATGATCACCACAAAACTGGCATGTTGATGAAATCTTGTTTGCAGAAGAAGATGGACAAGAGAAGCCAAAACGCCATTGAATGCTGTGCATTGGTGTACCTGGGTCTTGTCTTTCAGAGGGTCTGTGGGCTTCACTCCTGTTGTTCCAGCAGGTCCAGTCCCAGAGCTCAAAGTTGGGACTTTAGCAGAAGGTGCAGGTGTGGGTTTAGAGACTGTGGCCTGCAATCAGCATGCAGGTGTAAGACCAGAATTCAAGATGCGATGAAATGAGATGGATGGACAAAACCAAACGAAGATGGTTTGCAGATAGGGTTTAGTTTCAAAATGGCAGAGGAGAGAGTACAAACTTGATGTTCACCGCAAAAAGTCATGAATGTGTTTAACGTTGAGACCCAAAGAACAAATCCCAAAAACACCATCTCCAATAGACAGAAGCATATGCAACAAATGGTCCTACAGATGTTTTCCAGATGTTGTGGAAATGGAAACAGCCCAAAAGTGTTGTGTTAGTGTTTACAAAAATGTTAACAAAGAATGAAAGCAAGTTAGGAAAGAAAGTCAAAGAAGTTTAAGAAAAAGTGTAGAGTGTGGCCCCAATGAAACCCAGCACAAGGAAGGTGTAAATAAGCCCGTAGTCTGATAAAATCCAGTCTGGTGTCTACCTGTGGCATGACTTGAGAAGGTCCTTTCTGAGTGATGGTGAAGCCTCCACCGCCTGCAGCTCCCGCAGAAGATGCTCCTGAAGGAGCTGCAGGTGTGGTGCCGGGTTTGACAGTCACAACTGCCGTAGACGATTGCGTAGGTCCTTTCTACAATGCAGACGTGAAAACGGCAATCATATATCATGTTTAGAGCATTTCTTGTTGAGAGAAAGGCAATGGGATCATGACAGATTCAACACGCAACTGTGCCAAAAGGGCATCAACTAAAGTCTTGCAGAACACTGTCTCTGGGCAGATCTTTATTTGTATAGGAACGTGAACATGACCTTTATTTTTATCAGGTATAGAACTTGTTAACCAGGGAGTTTTGGTACCATTAACAAGGACACAAACAGCAGTTAAAAGCAAGCAAATCAAAAGCAAACTCCAGCTGTAATTCAGGAAAGTGAGTCATAGGGCAGACACTCCTCATGGGAGACACCATGTCCTGCCACAACCAAATATCCCAACAGGCTCTGTCCAAAGGCAACAGATAACCACAAGAAAAACGAAAAGAACATTTGTGTTTACAATCAAAATTCTGAATAAGCAACCAACAAAGTCCTCTAAGAATCCATACAAATGCAAGAGGAGTATATAAAGACTTCTTTGTCTTTTAATCTCGTTGCTGTGATTTTTTCTGTTCTCTCATAGATTTTAATGGTGCTGGTTGTTAAATCAACCGTCTCGACAACCACCCACAACACACTTGTATTGTGGCAGCGACTTTGCACTGGCAAGAGGCCTTTAATTTTTCTTCAGTTTTTTTCCACAAAAAGTTGTTTCACATATTATTGCTAAAATGTCTTAAGTTTCTTTTTCTCCCTTTTTATCTTCAGGGTTCCCAAATCTTTACACCAATGGTTTTCTATGATGTTCCATGACTACTGAAGCATAAAAAAAAAAAACTTACTAAATAAATACATTTCAGATGAAAGATCTTGCAGCTGAGCATAATCTAAAATTCCTTGATATGTCAGAAAGAAAGAGGAACTCTGTATTTTTTCCCAGAAGAGGAATCACCTCAAATTATTTATAAATCTATCTATACTATTAATTCAAGCTAATTCATAATACACATACTGCAATATATGCAGATATTGTAATTTAAATGGCTTAATCGTATTATTAGGTGTATACACATGACATTATCATACCATATCATAGAATATAGACTTGAGGTCAGGCAACAACGTAGCTTTCCACATTCTTAAAGGAATAGCATTAAACACTTTATGTGAATAGACGGAAGACTTTTCCCAGTTCTCCATTCAGCTACGACACCACACCTTTTAAAAACACAGTTTTAGAGAATAGAGGTCTGAATACTTGCAAGAAGGAAAAAGCAGACGACTATCTACATCCAGTGGAGACGTGATGGGTCGATAAAGTTGTACAGTGCAATATAAACCTTTTTGTGGAATAAGAGTCTTTCCATCAGACAAATAAATGAGATAATGTGAATAAATGGAGTAAATGAGAGAACGACTGAAAACAATGAAGGATTTTACCTCATATTGTGCAGGTTTCGCTGTGGAGACCTGAGATGCTGGGGTGGGTGTGACCTGCTGAGACTGCAAAAACAGAGACAGAAAGAAGAGTTGAGTGTTTGAGAAAACAATGCATTTACACTTTTATGAAAACTTTATTGCTGCCATCAATAAATAACTATGGAACCCATTACTATCCCTGACCTTCTCGCTACATTAAAAACAGCCAGAATCACATGCAAATCATGAGTTTAGTTTGAAACATGAGGTCATGCTAAATCAGAGATGGGAGAAACCCATGAATGCATTAAACACACTTAAATGTGTGCATAATTTCAAATGTGAGCAAAAATATACCAAATGCAAAGCACAAAGTGGATTTCTAATCAGATGCATCATAATTAATAGATACAAATCAATATTTCGCTAAACACTGAAGCAATAACATTCCTAGATGACTTAAGGATGAAATGGTGACAGCACTTGGCTCATTTTTCTATTGGCCTTTACATTTTCTCTATTTTTCTTCCACCCAGTCAGTTTGTGAACATAGCATCAAGGAGCACCCTACATATAGATTGACTGCTTCGATGTTCCCTGAAGTGTTCTATCAAGCTCAGCAGGTTTTAGGTTATGTACTGAATGAGGGTAGATTGTTGATAATGAAATACAAAGAACCAGAGATAATGACACAGGTAAATAATAACTCAAATTTTATTCATATGATAAAAGCTCTTCCTTTTGTGTACATAAGTCATATGATAAAAGCTCTTAGTTTTTTTTTGGCCAATTTTTTGCAAGTGATTAGTGATGGGATGTTTTGCCAGCTACTTAATTTCGATTTATAGAGTGTTGCACTGAATAGCCCCACCCACTGTGAAATCTCATTGGCCCAAAATTTAATTCCACATAACTCTACATTAAACTTCTAATATTTAATATCTTCTAACTTTTAATATCTTTTTGTTTATGTCACGTTGTCCTACATGATAGACCAACTTGACTCACAGAAAGCATAGCACATGGTTGCCATGGCAGGTCAGAGGAAGTAAAAAGAATATATATATGAATTTTTTTTTTAAAGATCACTTCTTTTTAAAGACTATTTTGTCCTTTTCCTTTCTTTAGGTTCTTCATTTTATTAGATGTTATCATTACAATTCATAACTAAATCTGATTATTGATGACAACAACAACAGTTCATTAGTATGTATTAACAATTTTATATAATTGAATATTAACATTAATAATAATAATAATAAAAACAAAGCATCAAACATTATACCATCTTAACGTTTAAGATTTATTGGACAATTATTAAACAAAATTAAAATATAATTATACTTACATAATAGTAATAATAACAACTTTAAATATTACTATTATTATTCTTGTAACAGTCACAGTATTATAATCATTACTAGAATTTTAATTACCATTATAATTATTAGAATAATAATTGTCGTTGTTGTTGATGTTGTTGTTACTATTGTTTAACACTGACAGACAAGGAGGATTGGAAATGATAAGAAATTAGGAGAAATGGGACAGGAAAATTAAACAAGCCGGACCCAAACTCTCAAGATCACACATCAGAGCAAATGTGCTAACCACAATGCCATGATTTCTACCACATCTTTAAACGAAAAGAAAGGGCTTACAGAATTGTCATTCAGGAAGCTTTGAAGCTCTAGTCCTTGCAATTGTACTGATATTTGACTGTCAAAAACACTGTGCAAGGGCCTTTAGTGTCACTAAATAAAGATACATGAGCAGCAACGATAATAAAAGCACTGGCTCTGAGCATATGAACAGCATTAGAAAAAACTCTTGAAAGTATTATTTTGGAAATACTTGGCTGATACCATAATAACCAAACCCATTCAACAACAATACAACAGAAAAAGGTGGAAACCCTTAAGAGAGATACTGCGAGTACATGAATTGAATGAGCATGGGTGTAGAGCTAAATGTTGCGTCCAAGAAACCACCTAGATACATACTTTTTAGTCAGGTAAACACTACACCTGCTCAGCAATAAAAAAAAACTAAGCATTGTGGGTAAATTTGTAGGTAAACACAGGGCAGGTTCCATCTAAAAGGACAATGTGTGCAGAAGCACTGAAATGAATTTGATGCTGACTCAGTGCATTTAAAATAGTAAAGTAAACAATCCACAGATCTCAATGTAACCACAACAGTTGATCCTCCAAATAATGACAGAATCAGCCATTTAAATAATTTTTCTATGAAATATGATGATTAAAATATTCTAGGATGGGTTTTGCTGATGTCACTTACACAGACTATGCGTCAACACCTAAAAATAGACCCAAACGCACACGATTCAGACCAGCCTAAATGTCAAGCTCACACTGTTATCTCAATATCATGATGATCAAAATTCCTGAAGGACAATATAACTATCACAGAGAGATCCTTCACACAACATCTGTGCACATTTAGCAGAACAGTCCAAGTTTGAAAACTCCTCCCAGAAACCACAACTTGTTTGCAGGCGTTAGCGAATGTTACAAAGGAAATAGCAACACGGGTTAGGTACAAACCATACAGGTCTTCTCCAAACTGTTCTAGCCTCCGAGCCACTGCCCTCTTCTAATTCAACCATACTGAAGAAGCATGTTTGGTGGAGTCGCACGTTGAATCTGTAGACTCACCCTTTTAGCATTACAATTGGTGATTTGTAAATATAAGTGAGCTACGTTAGCATTGATTCTTACATCCCAATAACTCAAACTCCCTCAACAGCACTAACTAAACAGGAAAAATCTGCAGTTTATAGGTCTTTTGTTACTAGTTGCCTCATTGTTTACCTCAACAAAAGTCATGCACACCTCCACCCAAATTGCCACAAATGTACACTCATAAACCCTCTGTAGTTACAGAAAGTTAATCCATTGAGTGACATCCCAAGTTTCTAATTCAAAACATTTGTTGAAGACCAGCTATTAGGTAACTCCTATGACGACAACATTTCTGTATTATGACAACAGGTTTTACTGGCATAATGAGAGGTTCAGTAGCGCACAGATTAGCATGAAATGGGGCAGATTGTATTTCAAGACCAACTAGTTAAGTGTTAGTGACTGCAATCAATTCTTGGACTAAAGAAGTGATTTACGCAAATATGATGAATTATGTAGGATTCTGAATGATAATGACTTAAATGTTGGCTTTTACATTACAAATGACATGACTTTATTATGAGGTAACATCCTGAATGTGGAAAATGACTTCCAAGTTGCTACTTGCAAGCAGTCAAGTATGCACTTGAAGTATGTACTAAATGGCCAGCAGCAAAGTATAAGCTAAATGTAATCGTGAATGGTATACTATAGTAGAACTAAGAAAATTAATGCAATTAGTTTGTTTAACCTGTTTTGGAGATGCTGTAACTGCATTTTTGTGAGTCCACAGCAAAAAGTTTAAAGTTGAGGTATGTAAAAGTGAAGATACAGATTTCCAAAACAGTTCATAATGGCACAAGTGTAAACTAAGCAAGTCTATGCTAGATTCTGTCTTCTTGTCAGCTTCAACCAAAATCTGTAACCAATCAGATAGGGTATAGCATGCTTTTTGCATTACAAAACGAATTAATTATCCAGCTATGCTTCCAGACATGAAATATTACCTCTTGCCATGAGCGTAAGTCAAAATGGAAGGTTATAAAATATGAAAATGGCACACTGAGGTCCCAAACATCTAAAAAATGTGAGCATAGTGACAGACAGCTCTCATTCTGACATATAAAATCGCTTAAAACCTTCTAAACCTAAAACCAATGCAGGAAACAAAAACAGTAAACTTAGTAATCAGCTTTTTAAACAATTTCCTGATAGTTTAGATGAAGTCTGCTCAGACATTATAGTAAGAAATGAGCCGAGGCCTTTTCAGTCTCTCAGACAACATTGAAACAAGACGTTTCTTGCATGCTAAAAGCACTGTAATAGTTTCCACAAACTGCAGTGCAGCTGGCACAATCTTCAGCTATAGGCAGGTACAGCGGCAGGAAACCACAGACAGAAATGCAAGAGCTGTAGATACGTACCATCTGTAACAAAACCGAGGTGCCTGTTTCACTTTCGCCTGTAATCCAATCTAAAAAGAGAGTCACTTCAAATTCCCTCGGCCTGAAATATACAAAATATATCCCTTATGCACACATACAAGCTTATACTAAAAGAAACACGCCCAGCAGTAAAGCCAGAAGCCTTAAACTCCTCCTACTCCACCACTTCAACAGCTGATGCCCCTCCCCCAAGTGTGGAAGTGTTCTGATTGGTCAAGAGTGAAGGGGTTCCACCCATCTGCACAGCAAGCCAGGAAAAATAAACAAGACCGTTTCCATACAACTAAGGAAGTTGGAGTTGGGGTGGTGGTTATGGGTTTCAAAGATAGGCTGACTGCAGTGGTTTGTAGGGGTCTGGGCCAGTCTGGACTGATAAGACGTTGTGCACGTTTCTGTAGAGGCCGGTGAAGAAAAAGACGCAGTTCATGCCTGCCAGGCTGGGTGTGTCTGGTACACTCACTGCTCAGGAATCTGAAGTGCACAACCTACCATCAGTCCAGAGAAAGAGAGAAACAGCATCACATATGCGTCAATCCGCCACACCCAGAGCATGGAAAAAGAACAGAGACAGAGAGACAGAGAGAGAGAGAGAGAGAGAGAGAGAGCGAGAGAGAGAGAGAGAGAGAGAGAGATTAATGCACATAAAAAAAGGCAAATGGGTGAGTCATAAGCCCTGCTTTAAACGGAAGCTCGGACTTGCTGCAGAATATGAGCCAGCAATTATGTAAGAGGAACATGATGTAGTTACGTAGCGGCCGCTGCAAAGTTTGACTCACTGCCTTCATATACACTCCTACTGGTGAAACAAAAGGCTTAACTGGTTTGTTTGTTCAGAAAGGATGCCATTTTGACTAAAACAGGGCAAAACCAAGCACAATTTTATGGTAAAAGAGCGCCATCTGGTGTACACATCAGGTGAAATCAAACATGAAGTTGATCAATGAGAATAGGCCTACTATGAAAATAATAACTTTCTCCAGATAAAACAATAAATAAATAAAAAAATGTGGATGTGTAATGATTTGATAATTATTAAATTAAAATAAAATAAAATGCATCTTAACATTAAAAACGTTTTAGCTATATTTTACATATAAAAAATTAACACTATATAGTAGGGAAAACAATTATTTGATCCCCTGTTGATTTTGCACGTTTGCACACTGACAAAGAAATTATCAGTCTATATTATTATAAATTATTATAAATACTGAGATGTTTCTCAAATTATCTTCTTTAATGCTCCATAGTTTATGTTAGGCTTTATTTAATTCACGATTAATTAATCGTCACATCAATCGACTGACAGCCCTAATATTTTATTTTATATATATATTTATTTTAGCACTGTCAAACCATTAATCGTATCCGAAATAAAAGGTTTGTTTACAAAATATATGTGTGTCTACTGTATATATTTATTTTGTATATATAAAAAGACACACACACACAGCATATATTTGGAAAATATTTACATGTATTTTTTTACATGCATTCATACAATTTATATGAAAATTGTATATATCAATATAAAAATTTTCTTAAATGTATACATACGTAATAAATATACAGTACACATGCATATAATATGTAAACAAAAACTTATTTTGGATGCGATATATACATTTTTACATAATGGATTTGATGTGAAGCCTATTAGATTATATATAACATTGTATTATCTGCTATAATGCAGTAAAAACATAAGATACAGGGGAAGTAGAGCTAGACAGGAAACTGGAGGGAGGTGCTGACGACAAAGGACGGTCTTGAAATTGTGTCCTCGGGAGCACAACAGCTGTGTCTTTACATATATAACTACCATCATGCCCAAAAATGTTATTACCACGGTTTTTCTGTGTTACTGTATACTTTTATGGTAATACAGTACCACATTGTGCACAACTTAAATGCTTGTACAATCTCACATAAAGCTTTTGTCCAGGTGACAAAGCTCACACATCGGTGAAAGCAAAATAAAATCACAGTGGGTGCAGCTGGGTGGGGATGTTGAGGTTCACACTGTGCTTATCACAAAACACATCATACACCAACATACACCCAGAATCTGTATTTGTTATCATGCGAGTGCTGGAATGCAGTTGCATTCCACAAAGCTGCTTCTGAGGCAGGGGACCTTTGAATGAAACCAAATAAGGAAAACAGGAAAGAACCATTGACCAAACGCAACAGATAGTGCAGTGCTTAAGTTTAGTATCCTGTCCTGACAGACCAAACAAAACAACCAGATTACATTTCTTTACCGTCCATTTGTTTAAAGTCAACACAAACGGTCAATTCAACCCGTTTTACTTCTAGAAATAGGAATTATCTGTGTTTTTTAAAAGATCATTTCAGTATTGCGAGGTGTGTGAATTGTGCACATGAAGCAGGCTTCAGCAGGACAAGTAACAGTGAGTGACTAAAAGGGAGTTGCATAGCAACCCTTATCTGTTAATAAATGAGTCTGTCATCAGAGCCCCACCCAGACACAGAGGTCAAGATGTGGCAGTGATGAAATCTAGGAATGAATCTCAGAAGGCCAGAGAGTCTATGTATGTGAAATTCAAGTTCGGCAGGCTCAGAACTGACAATATGAATAGAAAACATTTGAAAACAAACCAGGCTCTGTGAACGCTGTACACAACTTGGAGGTCGCTTTTAAAACACTGCTCTGTTTGTTGGAGCAGTCCTTGACTTCTAATATAGCTGGAGAAAGCTATCCGTTAGCATTCCCATTCATCTCAATGGCAATTAAAACATGATTTTCATTATAATGGTCCTGTCATTCAGAGCCCGAAGCACTAAATATAGATTTTATTGTAGAGACCTCATGAAAGTGCAGTTTTCTGTCCTGTGATTACATATTTTCTATTTAAACAGATTGTGTGGGACATAAAGGGTTTTCCCTTTTTAGCCAACAAAAAAAAATAGCCAATAGTCTTTAATATTGATCATAGGATCAATATTTTGGTCCATTTTACCAGGAAATGACTCTAAATTTGAAATGATATGCATATATCTGCTAACAGTTCATTTTCTCTTATTTTAGAAGATCAATTTATAGAAAGCTTTATAGCTAATGGTCCATGTCTGATGGACTAAATGCCTCACAACTCCCATTTTGATTTCATGTGGTCTTTTAGATTCAGGTAATGCATTTCCTTTCACTCGTGGCTTTCCATTTGCGATCTGGGTGGCCATAAAAGTTGGAAACTTTCACTGGCTAAAGATACACAGGCCAGAAAGTACACAAAAGAAACTTAATGTCATAATAGCAATATCTTTGGACAGACTGCAAGAAAGCGAGTAGAATATCACACACATGCATGTATATACATGCATGTTAATGCATAAACATGTTTGACTCAGTTCTTTAAAAATCTGACAAGGTGTGACACTGAGGAAGAAATAATCTCCAGGTGTGATCTGGTTGAGTCAGCACATTACGATGTATAATTAAAAAAAAACTAAAATTAAATAAATTCTGTATTAAAATAAAAAATAAGAGATTTAACAATTTTGAAACGTCAAATCTGACAACACCGCTGTCTCTTTCAGCTTTTAACACTTATACATAATCTAAAAAGTTTAAGTATTAATGACTTTGAAAGTGGCTGAAGGTACTCCTGAAGTCCTGTGCAGCAATATATCTATATTTAGTAGTTTGTTCTCCATGTAGTTTGTTGACTGAGTTTCTGTCCAAGAGTCAGGCATCTGAATTCAGTTTGCCGTTTGTCGCTTATTCAAGCATAACACCTAAAAAAACAAGTTACACAAACAAGTTCTGTGCCAAACTCTAGTAAGCAGCCTTTTTGTCTACTGCCTGCTACACCAATAGCATCCTGACGTGAAGCGCACAGAGTCTGAGTTGACAATCAGCATGCTGCATGTACAAAGAAATCCAAAATTAGATTATATAATTAAAGCGCTATTTTAATTTTATTTCTTTCAGTCGTCATAATGAACTTAGTTTGGGTTTGCGTTCTCCACAAACGGCAGTGCACATGCCGATTTAGAATTTGGCCAAAATTAGGTAGCTATCTTTTTAGGCAGCACAATGATGTCGAACACAATTATAATGCCATAAAATAAAACTCGCTAGGATTTTGAACAGAGCTTTGGTGAAAGGTTAAAAACAGAGCTCTTGTTGCTCAAGTGCACATGACATCATGCTTGCACAATGAACGCAGTAATGTTTTTGATTCAGTCTCCGATCATGCTCAGAACATATAGGAATCTTCTATATGGACTCAGGGCCAAACAGATGTTTAACCTCTGAAAAATAGACAGCACAAACACGTTTGCATTTAATATGAAGCTCTTGCATTCAGACAGTATTCTGTATTGAGTCAACAGCTGAGAAATCAAACAGTCCTTCTCTGAGACAACCTGGGGTACAAAAATACCATCTCATGCTTTAAATACCCCATATTAGCTGCTGAACCTGCAAATACACACACATACAGACTCAAACATACAGAAATAGAAATGTGTGAGCTAATGGAACTGCAGGCTGTCGGAACACATGTTCCTCTAGCTGTTCAGATCAATAGTGCGTCACTAACTGAGTGCACAAACCACTGTAGATCAATACACCCTACACTGCTACAATACGCTCAAATCACTTGACAACAGAATTAATGCTCAAAAATACCCCAACAAAGTCTTGCAACTGTATATTTAGCCCAATGGCTATTTATTATAAGATTTTCTATTCATAATAACCACCAAATTGCAAATATTCAAATTCAATACTATTTTGTCAGATTAAATTGAAGACAAAACATTAAAAATTATAAATCAATCATTTTAAATGCTACAAGTAAATTGAAATTTGATAAAGATTATTGTTACAAATACACCCCAGCGACTTAAGACTGCTTTTCTGGTCCAGGGTCACATGTTCTGGCAACATAAATGATTAAAATCAATCAAATCACGTAGTTTTACTATAGTTCATTAATATCATGACAAAAATTAGGTTAAAACGAACTTCTGAGCAATCAAGAGTGTGCACTGCACACAAGAGAACTTCTTTTGTCACTAGGATTTTTGCTATATTTTAAAAGATCTGTATGTAAATTAATAATGCACACAGTGAAAGTGAGAAAGTGTCTTCCTTCGGGCCATTAACGTCATCAGTAGCTGATGCTGAACCAGGTTGGCATGTTGCACTGTGGGAATGTGCAGCACTTGGATAGCAGCCCATTGAAGAACATCAGCCACATATCAGAGAGCTCTGCTCATGCTCAAAAGGACACAGCTACCCATGACATCTGCATAACACCAGTTTTAGGTTGCAGGAAGTAAACTGGTGATATTAGCATCACGAATGACAGTAGGAAAATCAATAGGCTAAAATATCAGAAGCAAAGAAGGCAATATCAAGCAATATTTTCAACTACTAAAGCAAACCTCAGGCATTATGAATCACTTTCAAGACAGAATCATTGCGAATTCTGCAAAAGAAATAACACTCTTAAATACACACACTACAAAGAATGTTCCAAAAGTTTTTTTTTCCCCTTCCAAAGCATTGAAGCATTTTTGGTTCCCCATAGAACCTTTCAGTCATCAGTTCTTAAAATAATTTTTTTTTAAGTCCAACAACATTTTAAGATCTAAAGAATCCTTTTCCACTAGAAAGAAACTTTTGTGGAAAGGAAAGTTTCCATGGACGTTAAAAGTTCTTTATGGAACCAAAGATGCCAACAGAACCATAGGTGCAAAATAGAGAACCTTTATTTTTAAGGGTGTAGAATCTTTAACAATCTAATGAATCACAGTGCTCTTTTAAGGAACACACCCAGAAATGCTATCGACAAACAACTATTGCATTGCAACATCTGGATTTGTCATAATATTGCCAGTAAAACAGATAACAGAGACTGAACAGTCCTTGGTAGAGCTGCAGCTTTATGCAAGTTCTAAAAGTCCCTTTAGTGCCACTTTTTGTAAAACATTTCCCAGCATTCCTCACACATTCCAGCACTCCTCCTCCCTCGGACGGTTGCTGTGGGACCAAAGCCAAGGCCTCCTGACCAGCACAAACTCAGGCTTACATTTAAAAGCCCACGATTATATCCTCACACTGCCAAGTCAGTCACTGCACCTCAAACACAATACTAAACAAACCCATGCAAACATAATACTCTGAGACCTCAATACGATTATATCCAGAAAAAGTGACACCTGTTGCTCTACAGCGACGTCCTGCAGGGCCGGTTGGTCAAGCGTTCCGCGGATCCAGCTGATGATCTGGCCCATGTTTACCGGTGCTGAGTGTGTGACGCTGTCTCTGTGGCTCTGCTGTGTCTGCTGTCTGAGCTACAGCATGTTCCAGGCACAGGGAGCAGGGGGACGGGCCAGGGGAGTGGGCAAGGCAAAGGAGGCAGGGCTATGCCACTTTACTGGAGGCGGAATTAAAAGGAGGGAGGGAAGGAGGAATGGCTAAATAGGGAAGCACGTGGAATTTATACCACCTGACCGAGACGTCTGACACTTTTAAAGCAGGGATAGCCAGGGCGTATGTGAATGTTCCCACACGGTATGATCCAAAGGTAAACGTTTATGGTTATTTTTATGGTGCATTTCCAAGATGTGCATACAGACACTAAAATTCTTGAACCAACAAAAACTAATTGAAACAGAGGTGCGGTAACTTATAATTCATAGTGGCAAGGACTGTGACAAAAGCGATTGTAGTGAAAAAAGTTAACTTTCTGTGCTTTATTATGCATCTGTTGCCAAGTGAGACTATGTTAAAGACACTATCAACTCGACCCAAAGAGAGAATTTCACTTCATCTACTTTCTTTCTTCTGTGAACAACAAAAGAAGATATTTTGGACAATGTTGGGAACCAAACTATTTTGGTTCCCATTAACTTCTATATATTTGTCCATACAATGGAAGCTATTGGGAAACGGAAGTGCTTAGCTACCAACATTCTTCAAAATATCTTTTGCGTTGCACAGATGAAGGTCAGACAGGGTTGGATGGGCAGGAGGGAAAGTAAATGATTGCAGAATTTTTATTTTTGGGTGAACTATCCCATAAAAGCCAAAGAAATCTCTATAAACACTCCTAATCAGCATGTTGTAACCAGCAGAAAGTCACATTCCAAGAGAAGGATGCCTTATATTTTTACATTGAGCATCTAGCAACAGTTTCTCTTTCATCAGAGCACCAAACGGTGTTTTAAATGTGCAGAGCTGAAATCAGGGACTCGCACTCACAAAAGACTTCTCAAATGCCTAAACACGAAGCACTGTGTCCACCCCAAATGCTGAGAACAAAGCATGCCTGTACAGTGAGATTTGTTGGGTGTGAACATCCATAATTTTCAACTGACATCTCATCAGATGTGGACATGCAGTTATGCATGTTAGACAACTAAAGACAACCAATATAGAAGTCAACGAACATTTCAGTTTTTGTTAGACCATGAAAAATCGGCTTACCTACAAACTCTACCTGGAGTAAATTCATTGCCTGAAAGTAATTAAATAAACTTTCAGAAATTTGTGCAATCAAGTGTACATTAAGTATTCTTAAAGTATACTTGCACAAGTTTCTGAAATGAAAAGTTTCTGACAAGTGTCTGGATAATACCATAACAATGTTGGTGTTAAAATGTGTCATAAAAATGTAAAATGTGTTATTTTCACATAATAACTTCAACTGAATTGACTGAAAACAACAAACCTTGATTCTTGTGAGAAACGGGGCAGGGGATTTTTTTCAGGTTCCATTTGGATAGCTAACAGAGATCAGGTTGGTTGGCACGTTTCCTCAAGCAAAGAAACAATTTCCAGTCTTCTATTTTCTGTGTTTTACTATATTATATGGTCTGAGAATAACATCACAAATATGAAATCTCTTCTTCTGCAAAGTAGCATATTCACAATATAGCACAACACATCCTACCTTACGACTTAATTTGAGGAGATATCAAAACTCTCAACTCTCAAAGTCACCACCTGACTGGAAATGGTGACTTGCATTATCGGGGGCTTCATTTCGACATATGAAGCCTTGAAATCAACAGCAACACACTAAAACGCTTAGCATCAATCCTCATGATGTCGATTGAGAAAGAAGCCCAAAGGAACCTGATATTACAAATGACACAACATGGCTAATTATTTCCAGAGAGCTACTTAGAAATCCATAAACACTGCAACTAGATAACAGCAATCAGAGTCAAACAGAGGGCAAAATATCCTAAAGGTCAAATCTAAATTATAAGGTCAATTTATTCATCCATTTTCCAGACTCCTGAATGTATCACAATAATATTACGCAGGACAACCGTTTTCAACAGTGATTGCTTCTTGAGCAGGAAATCAGCATATTAGAATGATTTGTGAAAGATCATGTGACACTTAAGACTGAAGTAATGGCTGCTGCAAATTTAGCTTTTTCGTCACAGGAATAAATGACACTTAAAATGTATTCAAATTCAACAAATCTACAACTAAAACGCCATGATGTCCACATTTGAGTAATTCAATACATAAAGGAAAAAGTGAAGCTCGACCTCTCGCAGAAGAACATCCTGTGTTTGTGCACACATGTACACACGTGCACACACACACAAGCACAATTCTGTGAAACAAAAGGTTCGACACACCTATATATCCTCCTGCAACTATCAGAAGCACTTAGACTCATGTTATATGAACATTAACTGATATGAACACCTGAAGGCAGAAGACTACTAATTATTAATGGTTTAAGCGGTTTAAATTTTTTTTAAATAAAATAAAACTCTGATCCACAGACATGTAAATTCATGAGATAATCAGGCATGCATAATTAGAGACACACCTGAATGTCTCGTCTGCAAACTCACAGAGCAAGTCAAACCAGATGTGTCATCTTGAGAAACACTCAGTGATGTTCAAGCTTTTTTTTTTTTATTATTTACCCTCTTAAAACTTTACTATATTTATAATATACTAACATTATGCATTATATTGAGTTTAGCGGCCCCTGGCATTGCCAGGCCGGTGCCCGGTGTTTGTCAATGTAACTGGAGCACCTGATGAAGTGGAGTTTCAAGAGATATATATATAGTAACAAAATGTCCCTGAGAACATTTCATGACACAGTCATGGGACACTGAAACATTGCAGCCACACCAGGGGCCTTCTAGCAAGCAAGTGCATTTCTAGCCATACAGAATAAATATATTTTAATGCACTGCACATTCATAAATGCATTCCACTACTGTCTCTGTGGGTATGGGTCTCTGAAGAAAATGGAGAATTGTGTCATAAAGGAATGCTGTTTTAAATTTTCTGGGCTGGATGTGCAAACATGGCAGAGTTGGGTGATAAAACATTCATGGCTTTGAAGAATTACAGTTCATATCTGTGACCAGGGCCGTAGCTAGAGGATTGGGGGCCCCTTGAAAAAATACTGATGTTGACCCCCACATCAATACATATAGATGTATACAGGGGCGGACTGGGGCCAAAAAGTGGCCCTGGACTTTTTGGCACAGAGCGACCCACCAAACCCCGTCCACAACACACCACACCATAAATGAGTGGCATAATCTTGACATTATAATTTGTCTTTTCTGGTGTATATGGCAAATAGTAAATAATTTTAAAGAATTTTTACAAGGGACAGTTTAATATCACTAAAGTTAAATACCAATATTATCAGTCCAAATGACACAATGCTCTGGTATCGTCCAGAAGACTTAAATATTGCAGAATGTGGACTGTTTTAATAGGCCTTTCTATTGGTCATATACAGTATTTGTCCTTTTGCAGGAGCTTGACATCTATCATTATAAGTAATAGAGCTCCAATTGTGGAGAAGAGTATACAAATTATTTTGATGATGAAAAATACAGTAAACAGTACTGTGAAATATATAATGTTACAATTTAAAACAGCTGTCTTCTATGCGAATGCATAGTAAAATATAGTTGACTGCTGTGATCTGCAGCTGAATTTTCAGCATCATTGCTCCAGTCTTCAGTGTCACATGATCTTCAGAAATCATTATAATATACTGATTTACTGCTCAAGAATCATTTCTGATTATTATCAATGTTGAAAACTATTGTGCTGCTTCATATTTTTGTGTAAATACTGTTACATTTCTATCCTTAAATTTATCTTGTCTATTATTATACTAAGTGCCTTTTATTTTATTTTATTTTATACAGTAATTTTATACTTTTACTACATTTACTATGTTCTGTGTGCTGCTTTCTTGTTTTACTGCTGCTGGCCTCTGTGAGCTACCAAACAAATTTCGTTGTATAACTACAATGACAATAAAGTCTCTTTACTTTACTTTACTTTACTTGTGGAAAATGTGATACCATTTAGTCTTGGGTAAGATTAAAAATATAAATTAATATTTTTCTTCAACAATGTTGCATTAAATCAAAGATTATAGAATACAAAAAGGGACTTTGATTTAAATTGATTTAAGCGACAGTAATATATATTTACACTTATTACAAAGTACTTATATTTCAAATAAATGCGGTTCTTTAACTGAGAACCATTATACCAATAATAAAACCATTATTAATAACTGATAATTAAACCGCAAATTAGGCATCATTAGAATTATTTCTGAAGGGACACTGAAGACTGGGTGATGCTGAAAATTCAACTTTGATCACAGCAATAAAATACATTTAAAACATCCTAAATAGAAAACCACTATTTTAAGTGTAATAATTCAATATATTTGGCTATTGTTTTACTGTATTGTTGATCAAATAAATTCAATATTCTTTCAAATAAATAAATAAATAAAAAACCTTAATTATTTCAAACTTTTAACTACCAGTGTGCTAATGAGTGTGAATTATTAAGCAAATTATATTTTTATTAGGCCTATAATATAAATCACTTTCCTATGCACAGCACTCGAAAGCAAAAGTCTTCAGATTTACAGTGTTCTAGAGTAAGATTGAGAATGATTTTTATAGATATTTAAACATTTTCTTAGACACGTAAAATCACGGAACAAAGCAGATTTGCAAGAACTCTTATCTCATGTCGACTGAAAACTGCATTATAGCCTACATAGTGACAATTCAAATAATGGCATTAAAATATGAGACATTTGAAAAGGCCAGTAATAGTTCGCATTCCTAAAAATTAATGTCTGTTATTTAACTAAACGGTTGGCAAATATTGCTGAATTGTCTTGTCATGTTTCGCGGCTTACATCTTACCTCAGCTGGCATTCAAGTCGCGCGCAGCTCAGCATCTGTGAACAGTAAATCCCGCCTTCTACACTTTGATTGGCTGTTTCAAACATTTTGACATTGACGAGCGCTTTTGAGCCGCTGCACAGAGCTGGAGCATGCTAAATTAATTAGAATTAATTAGAATGCCCTGGGCCATTCGTCTGGACCGATGGAAGGATATACGTACATTTACTACAATCCAATTTTTTATATATATTACGCAAAGGGCCGGTCCACATTGTACAGCGGCCCACCGGTCTCAACTCTGATTGGTCGTCTTGTTCACTATATGGGGTGGGACTTCTGAGAATACTTCGTATCAGACTAAACCATTTTTCGGGAGGGTAGAGGGTAGACAATTTCTTTAACCAAATTGCATGCTTTTTTTGTGGTTTTCATAATATCCTAGTTATACAACTACTAAAATATTAGAATTATTCACAGAACATGGGCCTTTATAGTATAATTCCTGGATTTTGTGGGGCCCCCTGGGCGGTGGGGGCCCCTAGAATTGTCCCCACCTTTCACCCCACTAGCAACGGCCCTGTCTGTGACACTAGACTGATTGGGGCAATAATTCAATTAAACTGCAGGTCAGTGACTGGCAAGGACTTTCATAGGCCACAAGAGGGTGTCAATGCTCCACGAGAAGCTAAAGCATGACAAGCATATTCTTGTTGAATGGATTGTGCAAGATGTATGCAGGCATAACACATATTGTTTTAGCAATTTGAATGAATTTCCATAAATTTTCCAGTCATTCGTGGTTAACTGGATTCCAAACTTTGCTATTATTATTTAAAAATAATAATTTCACAGATAAGACATTCGCAAAGTGCAAAATAAATTTAAAAAAATCTATAGAAATGAATCTGATTTTGTTCATTTGCATGACTTCCCATGTCTGGAAAGCACAGCTTTAAAAATCTAAAATATTTCCAGGTTTTCCATGACCGTGGGAACCCTCAGAAAAAAAGGAACAAAATTGTCATTGGGGTGGTACCCTTTATAAAGATAAAGATAATATCACGTAGCCTACACTTTTGGTACTAATATGTAGCATTTACAGATACACAAGGTACAAAGATGCACATTTTGCCAGCGTTGTACCTGTTTTCCTTGATAGTGTAGCATATTTAAATTCTATTCTGAATTCTATTTTCAAACGAAACTGTAAATTCTACCTTACCTGGAACCTTGAGGTCTGAGGAACATTGGCTTTTTGTAACGAAGTGTCACCTCTCTACAAAGAAATTAAGACAGACACAAAGAAAAGTGACTTAGCACCCTGTCAAAATTTACAATAACCTGAGGGTTCAACATGTTACTACGCCCAAAATTATGACTAAACCGTCTATCCGAGGAATATAACACTACAAAAGGAGTAAAAAACATCAACAGAACCATTCTTGAGAAAATACTGTATTTTTGAAAAAAAATTATATTTAACAACATTTCAGTCATTTCTCGTTGACTTTCGAACATAACTTATTAAATTATTCTTTCAGGTTTACACTGTTTGTTTTTTTAATAACTGAGCCTGTGTGTACAAGTAGAAATATCAACTTAATCCTGAAGTGTTTACATTTGTTTTAAAGGACCCTCCTTTGAGCACTACGACTTATTTTATATTGGAAGTTAATAGTTTTCTGTGTCGTTCAAATCACGGCACGGATCTACTTACGATGTTCGACCAATACGCAGCGTACGCCATGGCGGAGAAAGAATGCTTTGAAGGCTGGAAAGTTTGTTAGACTAACTTCCTTGAGTTCCGTTCATTCGAGTGAGGTGCGCTGCTGTCTCGTTCTCAGATAAAGCCACTCCCGCGAGCGTGGATACCAGAACACTAATAATTGCAGCAAAGAAATGATTGGGGCGGTTTATCTTCGTTTCAAAACGTGGTGTACACTTTTGCATTTCGATGCATTGTGAAAGTTGCTTAATTTGCATTGCGCACTATAAAAATATGCAGAGAGACCGAGTCCTTGTTTTACCACCCAAGCATTCCTTTGTAGAGATTGCCCAACACTGCGGTTACGGGATATTTCTGTTTCTCTATGCAGGTACTTTAATTCCAACGAAACCTTGACAGTCTCACTTATTTGTAGTGGCATGTCTTAAAGCTTCATGAGAATCTAAATCAAGTTATTCCTGCGACTTTTTAAAATCAGTCTCTATTTGACCATGCAATTTTCAATGTTAACAAGACCTTATATTTTACCCTTAAATGAACATTTCCGATCACAAGACGCGGAAAATTTGTATGTTTCTTCCATGTTTTAGGACTCCGAACTGAACCGCTCTTATAGTCTAGGCCTATTTTGAGTCAGACATGTTGAATAAATTGCTATGAAGCCTATTGCTATTACAAATTAATACATCGTGGAAAGGAATTTGTTGCCACGACATCTTTTATTTTTTCCCACCACCCGTGTCAAAGTCCGTAATTAAATAACTGTTTCGAATGATTCATATGCGTTTAGATTCACTAAAAAGAACCTGTTCATAAGAGTCATTCATTCTGAAATCGGGCCGTACAATGGTCAAGCTGTAGCCTGCGTTTTGATTCACTGATAACAGAAAACGACTCATATGAATCATTCGTTTGGGAATCAAATTTCACTGGTTGCGCTTGTATGATTTGATTTGCCAAAGAGAATCGGCTCCTAAGAGTCAATCCTTCGAGAATCATTCATTACTAGTCGCGCTGTATACTTTGATTCCCTCAAAAGAACCGGATCATAAGAGTCATTCGTTCAGGAATAGATTTTGCTGATTGCTGTAGTTTTCACTGTATCTTCACAGAAAACACTGTCAAAGTTCTCACGTACTCAAAGTTCAGTTGTTGGTGAATGCACCATTGGTAAAAAACGATCCGGTTCAGAATAATAACAATTCCCAACCTTAATCAATAGGCTATGTTAACCTTTTACAATATTATAAGGAATACAACAAGGGGGTGTAAATTGCATGGGGGAAAACATACCTCCTTGTTGTTTTTCTTACGACCATGACATCTCTTTCTGTGCGGCATGTCTGAGGAATAAGATCACGGGCTTTACAAACAACACAGCTTTGCTTTCACCAGAGGTGGGCTTGTGGCACAGTATTTGCTCCTCCTGCTGCGAACTGTGAAAAATCAATCAGTGCCAGAGGCTTTATGGATGTTTGAGGTAAATCAAACCGTGTGTGCAACTTGCAGAGTGTCAGTATGAATCAGCGTTTGTTTTGATGCTGTGTGTGGCTATTGTTTGTGCATGCTCGTTCTATGTTCAAACAATGTCTAACTTTCTTGAACGTACACATCAAGATGTTTTTATTATTTTATTTTAGCATTTTAATGTGTTGCATATGCATTTTCTGATTAAGCCATCAGTGCCACACACCCTCAAACGCTTCCCTTCTTCTCCTCCCTGTCTTAAAGGAATAGTTCATCACACTGTCTCATTTTCTTCCGAGGAAAACAAAGGAGAAATTCTGAAGGAATGCACTCCGTGTGTTTAAAATTAATGGGAATTAATGGGAAGTCTTTCAAGTTTCAAAAAGGATGCAAACGTTTTCTCTATCTTCTGAAAGCTAGCTCAAATGAGTTTGGAATTAAATGAAAGGACTGTTTTCTCTGTATGTCTGTCTCTTTCTGGTTATTGTTTTCCACCAGACATACACTAGAAAAAAAAAAGAGAAACCCAGCCATTATTCCCTCCTGTGTGAAACAGGCTCTGTGTTTTCACCAGAAGCAACAGCTATTGCAGGAAATGCTCTTGAAAGATCTCCTGCCAGCATTCTTGAGCTCAAACTGGAGATGTTATATGCCTGGATCTCGCTCAGAGAAAGCTGCTGGTGAGTCACACAGGTGTGACACAATTTTTCTCTTGTTCTTGACTTAAAATGATATCTCCTCAGTTCACTTCCTGCGACAAGATGATTGATTCATGCTGCATTTTAATGTTCTTTGCCTGTAGGCTTAAAGGGGTCATCGGATTCCCATTTTACACAAGTTGATATGATTCTTTAGGGTCTTAATGAAAGGTCTGTAACATACTGTGGTTAAAATTTCTCAATGGTAGTGTAAAAAACACCTTCTTTACCCTGTCAAAATCAGCTCTGTCTTCAGCACACTGATCTAGTCCATGTTTCTTTAAATCCTAGTGAGCTCGCTGACCCCGCCCCTCTCTTCCGTGGAGTGACGTGCAGACCATAGATATGTGTAGATTCCCTATTGGACCGCTCCAGAACCGTTTACGCGACCGCCATCTCGCATCCACCATAATAATCAATGAATATTCTAAGATATACAAGGTTGTAACTTGCTGTTGTAGACGCACACAGTCAATGCACTCAAAGATTCGCAGACCGTTCCAAAAATGGTAGATGGCTTAAGTATCGCGTCCCATAGAAACAGTCGATAATGAGCCATAGGTATATATATCTATGGAGCATACTACTAAACTTCAGCCATGAAACTGGCTAACTAGCACATTATTAGGAAAGGCAATTTGCAAAGATTCATAAAAACCCTTATACTCACTTCTTCTGTAGATAAAGTTGGATCACGAATGAATCGGGGCGAACATAGATGCATTTATGTAGATGCGACGGGGATCGGCGCATTCACTTCAAAGCGAAAGGAACGTTAATCCTCTTAGTCTTCAGCGGCTCAGAGGTCGGGAGTAAATGACGACTGTTATATTCATTATTACATCCAACAACGAAACACTTCACTCGCTTAATCTGAGACATCTTGCCTGCGTCCCAATGTGCATACTATCCATCCTAAATTCTATGTGATATTAGTCATTTTCAATTCTATTTAGGGCAGATAGGGTGGATAGTATGCACATTGGAACGCAGGGCATGTCTTCCCCTGCACCAGAGGCAGACAGCTCTCAGCTCACTCAGGGCAGGTCTAAAGTAAGACTGCCTTGTCAATCAACTATCGTGGGAGTGGCCTGTGCAGAACTACATCATTTTGACAGGACTCTCAGAAGAGCCTGATTTGAGAAAGAGGATTTTAAAATAGGGATTTAGTAATCAAACTCCATCGCACACCTGCAAGTAATAGGTGCGTAGGACAAAGGACCAACCAGGTGGATCGCCTCAACAGACAAGCAATTCCCGCACACTATCGTAACTTGCAAAAAAGTAATATTTATTAATTAACACAACGTTTCGGTCACACGACCTTCATCAGGAGTATACAAATGTTCAAATTCATCTCTTTTAAGATGAACACATGACCACTTAACAAAGCTCCATCTGTAAACAATTAAGCTCATTAGGAGTATAAATGAACATCACATCGTAAACAGTTATGATAGTTACAAAAACCAACAAAGATCCCACCACAAATTCACAAGATCATCTAAAATACATAAACAACACGTTGTCCCCAAAAAGTCAGTTCTATAGATTGAGGAGGATTTGCCATTCTGATTCCGATTTTATTGAGAAATCGAAAATCATGAAAAATAATTTTTTGAACAGAGGTTATCCTTTGGACTGGGTCGAAGATGGATATAATACAGCTTTTAAAAAGACACGGTCTGAATTGCTAAAAAAGAAGATAATGAAAACAAGAAAGTACTCCTTTGCTTGTATTACAACATACTCACCTAAGTCTTACATGATAAAATCAATTTTTAAAAAACACTGGCATTTATTGCCTTCTGATTCGGAGTTGAAGGATATTTTTAGATATCCTCCTTTGATTGTATATAAACGCGCCAGGAATTTAAAAGATAGCTTGGTACATGCTCGTTTTCAGAGCGCCAGTTCTCGTGCATCTCAGAGTTTACTTAGTCCTATACAGAAGGGCAATTATCGGTGTGGGAATTGTGCTCAGTGTAATAATACTTTTAAAACATCATTTTTTTGTCATCCTAGAACTGGTAAAAAATATAACATCAAATCTGTGATTACTTGTGTTTCCACTCATGTTGTGTACTTGATCCGTTGTCCTTGTGGTATAGGCTATGTGGGAAAAACGTCACGTCAATTGAAACAAAGAATTAGTGAACATAAGAGTTCGATCAGAAGAAAAGATATGAATTATCCAGTTGCGGCACATTTTTTAAATTTGAATCACGATGTTACCTCTTTACGTTTTTGTGGGATTGAGAAAGTAACTTTGCCACCTAGGGGTGGAGACATTGAATTACTTCTACAGAGACGTGAATTGTTTTGGATTTATACCCTTCAAACTTTATCACCTATGGGTATGAACGATGAAGCACCATTTAATGTAATGTTATAGTGGTGTAATTGTTTTGAATGATGTGCCGTTTCTATTATGAATTTATAATGAGTTTGAGTGGTTATGGAGTTTTGACTGATTGGTGTAATAATTTTATGCTTTTTGGGGACAACGTGTTGTTTATGTATTTTAGATGATCTTGTGAATTTGTGGTGGGATCTTTGTTGGTTTTTGTAACTATCATAATTTGTAACTGTTTACGATGTGATGTTCATTTATACTCCTAATGAGCTTAATTGTTTACAGATGGAGCTTTGTTAAGTGGTCATGTGTTCATCTTAAAAGAGATGAATTTGAACATTTGTATACTCCTGATGAAGGTCGTGTGACCGAAACGTTGTGTTAATTAATAAATATTACTTTTTTGCAAGTTAAAATAGGGATTTAAAAAAAAAAAAAACACTGGGTGGATTTTTATCATTATAGGATGGATGTGTACACACACTTCCAACACACATTTATGTTCAAACAACTTGTAAAGTGAATTTTGCATCCCGATGACTCCTTTAAACCCAATATATACTTTGGTTTTGACAGTGTAGAAACAGATTGTTACTCAATGCTGTCTGCCAGTAAACTGTGTAGTGAAACTATTTAGATCAGGGGTCAACAAGTTCGGTCCTGGTGGGCCGGTGTCCTGCAGAGTTTAGCTCCAACCCTAATCAAATACACCTGAAGCAGCTAATCAAGGTCTTACTATGTATACTTGAAACTTCCAGGGAGGTGTGTCGAGGCAAGTTGGAGCTAAACTCTGCAGGACACCGGCCCTCCAGGATCAAGTTTGATGATCCCTGATTTAGATAAACTGAAGATAATGGGAATAAATATCTTTCTTAATTATGAGTTAAAGTGCCCCTATTATGGGAAATGAAAGGTTCATATTTTGGGTTTGGGAGTCCCCAACAACAGGATGACATGCATGCAAGGTCAAAAAAAAGACTTTCATTGTCTTATAATATGCATTTATTTTTACCATACTTGCTCAACGAGAAGAATGAGAGTGACACATTTCGACAAACTATTTCCCCGTCTAAATACTGTAAAGCTGATATAAAGCCACACAGTTTTATATAAAGCCAATGTAAAGCTGTTTTGACACAATTTGCATTGTTAAAAGCGCTATACAAATAATATTGACTTGACTTATTAATAAATAGGTTTGTTTCACATGCAGACTACTGCTGCATTTTTGTTCAATACTACCATCTGTTGGCAGATTTTTTTAACTGACCCTATTTAAAAATTCCTGCTATTAATATGCTGGTTGATTTTATTGTATTATTTTCTTATTTTTTTGTTTACAATACCCCACTATGATGACCATAATGACCACCAGAATTTAGTTGCTGCAATTATTGTTACCATTGCATTTTTTTCCCCAAAACATACATTCATTCATTCATTTTTCATGGTTGTCAAAAACCACAGTTTTATCATTTAATAACTATAGCTAATGTCTAATTAAAAAATTGCTTGCAAGAATTTACTACTAGATAATTTTGTTTCAGATGGACCTTTATAAAATAGGTGTTTAATTGTCTGAGAATATGATTGGAGAAACATGCTACCCATAGTTAAATACATTCTGTGTTGGTGTTTTAAGCCACATAATAAACAACACATTGCCATAAAATTCCAGAAGGTGGGCGAGATTACCCTATTTCTCAGTTCGTTTTCTACATTGCAAATTGATGTAATAAATTAGATACTAATATAATTTACTGTTTATATTATTCATTGTATTTGTCAAAAAACAAAATAATAAAATAAAAAATTATAATAAAATAAAATTTAATCCAAAATAAAAAAATAGAAGTTGTCTCCTTATATATTATGCCTGATTTAGATTATATTTGTGTAACAAAATAGTACAATAATTGTAAACAAAATATTGTTCATTTCTATAAAGAGACCATTAAACCATGTGTCTAATGATTTAATATTGTGTGCATGAGGCAGGTCGTGTCATGATGAAGTAATGACCACTCCTGCCACCTTTTTATTTACATCATCGCTCTATTGGTTTTAATTTCCCAGCTATCTATAATGTAATCAGTAATGGCAGCAGCCAGGAAGGCAGTGTGACTCATTCTTCCCAGAACACCCTGAGGAGAAGTGAAGCCCCTTCCACACTAAAACCTGCCATACCGCTTACATCCTGAGTGGAGCCCTCATGTTTGCAGGATCCTCTAAACGTTTGATAATTACAGACACCCTGTGACAGAGATAACATTCAACCACACAAAGGCACTAGCGGCCAAGGCTTTGCTGTCCGTTTGGATGAGTGTGTGTCTTTATCTGTGTGGGCATGAAGGTCCTCCACCTCAGATAAGACAGAAGGGACACAATCATTTAAAGGGGGCTGTTGGCTCGACTCTTAATTCATTCAGTCCTCAAGGCACCACTGTAGTATCTATTGGCCTGTAGTTCATGAAATCAGCCGTTGTTTTGTGTCCACGCCAGTGGCTGGGAGTATTAATTTACTAAAACCAATTAAATGAACAAGTCTTTCATTCTTACCAGAAATAATTACGTGATTTATGCTATTTAATTTATTGACATGACAATGAATGTTGAGCTAATTTATCTGACAAATTGAGTGAAAAATGTGCATTGTTGTTACAATTAAAAAAAAGTTTTGTTAATTAAAAAAAGCTAATGTATTCATATAATTTTAAAATAAACTATTAAACTAAAATAAAAAACTTAAAGAACTTGTGTTGTATGTAAAGATGATATATATTTTAATACAGGCCTGCTATTTATATACTAATATATATATAATTTGATGACTAAAATTGCTAAAACTACAGCTGAAATAAAAACATAAGCTAAACAAAACATATAGAAAAAATATAGAATGAAATGAATAAATAAATAAAATGAAACAAGGCAAATAAAAATTACTGAAATGTAAACTACACTGTAAAAAAAAAGCGCCAACTTAAAAGTTTAAGGCAACCAGCTTCAGCAGATTTTTGAGTTTTCGCAACTTATTTTTTAGGAAATTTCTCAACTTTTTGTTGTATCAACTTAAAACAAGAAGTTGAGAAAACTCAATCTGCTGAAGCTGGTTGCCTTAAACTTTTAAGTTTGCCCAACTTTTTTCTCTTTTTTTTACAGTGTAAAACTAAAAAAATATAAAAATACAAAGAAAAAATATAAAAATTAAAACTAACTAAAAATATGAATAAATATATAATAGTACATAAATTATGCTATAATAACTCTGCAAATTCAGTGGGGTGTGGAAACCTGAAAATGATAACATCTTAATGAACTATTTAGATTTTGTATTGGTTAAATCAGGTAACAATTGATACTCTTTTTTTCTTTTTTATTTACAGTGTAGGGATTTTTTCCTGGTATTTTAAGGCAATTACCCTGAAGTGTAATGGACATTAAATAATTAATGCCATGTTTTAGGGGGTTATTTTTTGTTTGGCAAAAGAAACAAAGGTTGTCAGGAAGAGCTCAAATGATCTTACAGTTAAGATTCGTCATTATGGTGTAAGTGAGTCTATGGGGGATACATGAATAACTCATGAAACTTTACCATCATTTGAACCAGCTTTCCTGATTTTGTTTTGCTGTAGAATATTAACGGGGCCTCTGTCATTACAGCATTCAGCAAACATGAAAACAAAGGAAAGCAAAACATTCAATCATCTTTTCCTACTTAAAAGAAATACAGATTACAAAAGTTTAAGGTCAAACTAAAGGTCTCCAAAGTTTTTTTGTGCTTATACAAGGAAGGTTTGATTGCCTTTCAGGTAAGACCCAACAAAGCTACAAACAGTTTATATTACTATAAATATGTTTGCAAAATAGATTACTGGAGAGTTTATGGTATATTTGATTCTGTCATGCTCACGGGAAGAGTGCCACTTTCCCCTCTTCTTGTTTTGAAAGGTCATGCATGACGTTGAGAGATGTGATGGGCTCACAGATGTCACTGTTCTCGATTCCAGGAGCAATTAGCCTTTAGGTTAACGCATCCGTGTGATGGTTTGAGCTATAGAGATATCTCAGATGTTCAGCTGACCTTCTGTCAGCACAGCAGATAAGAACAACCCTCACAAAGATTGTGGAAAAACTAGTCTAAAGCACTATTCTCAGAAGAACTGATGTATTTTTTTTCATTACACTCTTAAAAATAAAGTTTGTGCAAAAAGGGGTTTATGCAGTGTTTCCATAGAAGAACCAAATTTGTTTCCTCAAAGAACCTGTCAGTGAACCATTTTTAAGAAAAACATTTTTTTAGAGTAAAGAACATTTTAAAAATCTAAAAAAATAAAAATAAAAAAAGAATTCCCTATAAGAACTTATTCCTTTTTGGAATGGATGGAAGTAGAGGTTCTTCAAGGAACCGTAGATGCCAATAATGAACCTTTATTTTTAGTGTAGTGTAGAAGTGCTTGTTTTGACCACTGCAACATGTTTTGCTGTTACTCTAGCATAATGAGGACCACATTTTAAAGATGGCATATCAATTTAACAATTCAGTTTAAAAACAGCAATTCAGTTCTTAAAAGTTCCATCAGTTTCAAAAAGTTTTGGTCCATTTCATAAATTTTTGTGCACGGCAATTTTCTAGTATTGTGGCAGCGATTTTTTTTAAATGTTAAAATTTAACAAATTATACAATGAAAAAAAATTAAGATGAAGAATATAGATTTAATTAAGTTTTAATTAAAAAATAAACTACTGAATTGATTTGGACTGCAAAATGACTCATGTGATCTGAAAAATATTTTAAATTTTTGTCATTAAATATGCAATATTATATACATTTTTATAATATATTATGTTTATATATCTATATCTATCTAGCCTATCTATAGATAGATAGATAGATAGATAGGTGTGTGTGTGTGTGTGTGTGTGTATATATATAGTGGGTAAAATAAGTATTGAACACGTCACCATTTTTCTCAGTAAATATAATTCTAAAGGTGCTGTTGACATGAATTTTTCACCAGATGTCGGTAACAATCCAAGGAATCGATGCATACAAAGAAAACAAAACAAATAAGTTCAGAATTTAAGTTCTGTATAATAAAGTGGAATGGCACAGGGAAAAGTATTGAACACAAGAAGAAAGGGAGATGCAAAAAGGCATGGAAAGCCAAGACACCAGCTGAAGTGATTAGAAAGCAATCCTGCCCCTTGTCAGTGGAAATTAATATTAGTTGGTTCAGTCTCAACTGATGGCCTATAAAAAGGAGTCACATGACCAACGTGTCATACAAGAAACATTTCATGATGGGTAAAAGCAAAGAGCTTTCTCAAGACCTTCACGACATTATTGTTGCAAAACATACTGATGGCATTGGTTACAGAAGGATTTCTATACTTCTGAATGTTCCAGTGAGTACTGTTGGGGCCATAATCCGGAAGTGGAAAGAACATCATTTCGCCATAAACCGGCCACGACCAGATGCTCCTCGCAAGATTTCTGACAGAGGAGTAAAAATAATTATCAGAGGAGTTGTCCAAGAGCCAAGGATCACTTGTGGATAGCTTCAGAAAGTCCTGGAATTAGCATATATAATTGTTTAAAAAAAAAAAAGAAAAAGTAATGCACTCAACCACCGTGGCCTGTATGCACGCTCACCATGCAAGACTCCACTGCTGAAGAAAAAGCATGTTGAAGCTTGTTTAAAGTTTGCTGCACAACATTTAGACAAAGCTGTGAAATACTGGCAGAATATAGTCTGGTCAGATGAGACAAAAAATTGTACTGTTTGGATGCCATAATACATTCCATGTTTGGAGGTCAAATGGCACTGCACATCACCCCAAATCATCATGGTGTAGCACTAGCAAAATTCATATAGTTGGAGGAAGGATGAATGAAAAAATGTACTGAGACATTCTTGATAAAAATCTGCTGCCATCTACCAGGATGATGAAGATGAAATGAGGGTGGACATTTCAGCAAGACAATGATCCCAAACACACAAGTGAAACTCTTAATTGGTTTCAGAGAAAGAAAGAAAACTGCTAGAATGGCCCAGCCAATCACCTGACTTGAATCCAATAGAAAATTTATGGCAAGAACTAAAGATCATAGTTCATAGAAGAGGCCCATGGAACCTTCAAGATTAGTTGGAAGAATGGGCCAAAATCACACCTGAGCAATGCAACTAGTTTCTCCATACACTAGGCCTCTTGAAGCTGTCATTACCAACAAACGCTTTTGTACGAAGTATTAAATCAATTTCAGTAAGGGTGTTCAATACTTTTTCCCTGGGTCATTCCATTTTATTATACAGAACTTAATTTCTGAACTTATTTGTATTGTTACCGAGATCTGGTGAAAATTTCATGTCAACAGCACCTTTTGAAATATATTTAATGAATGAAAATGGTGACGTGTTCAATACTTATTTTACCCTCTCTCTCTCTCTCTCTCTCTCTCTCTCTCTCTCTCTCTCTCTCTCTCTCTCTCTCTCTCTCTATATATATATATATATATATATATATATATACACTGCCCTCCAAAAGTTTGGAAACACCCCTGGCAAAGTGTGGTTTTGGACAATATCAGCATAAATCCATTATCAATGACCCCAAGCACACTTCCAAGCTGTGCAAATCCTATTTGGAGAGGAAACAGTCAGCTGGCATCATATCTGTCATGGAAGTCAATGTTTGAATAAACTGACAGCTCGGATGCCCAGATTATGCAGAGCTGTAATAGCTGCTAATGGTGGATATTTTGATGAATCGAAAATTTAAGTTTTTTTCTATATATAAACTGTTTATGTTATAAAATATGTTTTCGTAGTTTGTGTTGTCCCTTATCAGTGCAAAATTATCACAAATTACAAAGGATGCATGCTAATATTGTCCAAAACCCCACTTTTGTAGGGCGTTTCCAAACTTTTGGAGGGCAGTGTACACACACACACACACACACACTGTATGTGTGTATATATATATATATATATATATATATATATATATATATATATATATATATATATATATATATATATATATATATATATATACTGTATAGATGTAACTGATTATTCAACACTATTTTGTCAGTTTGCAATTTTTGGTGCTCCTTTGGTTATTATTTGTCATAGAAACAAGCATTTCTACTCAACCTTAGGGAGCACTGTGCCTTTGAGAGCTGTCAGCTATCTCTCGCTCTGCCTGTATAGAAACTTCCAGGCTACTAAACAGAAACCTAATTACTGGCACAGGCCACACCAGGCTATTACAGATATAATAAACAATGGAGGGTATCACAAAGCGTTGTTTTTCAGGATGCTGACTCACTGTGCTTTATGGGAAAAACAGTAGTACTCTTATGTACAGATGATAAAGACTGATATCAGCAATGACATGTTGATCATTTATTCTGGGGCTTGTGAATGGACTATAGGCCTAAAATTTGTAGTTGGTCTCCTTCGTGTTTTATACAAAGCTTATATCCAATGTTGTCATCTTGTGCAATAAATCCAGCCGCTGGTCATTGTTGCATGGTTATATGATCAGATTAATTTCCTCCAATATTTGTGTCACTGCTATGACACTGAGCACTGACAGCAAGATAGAGGAAGAGAGATAGCGAAGGAGAGAAAGGTTTCCATGACAACTACACATCCTTGATAAATGACACAGTTTGAGGACAAGAGTAGGCGATAAGAAAAGAATGTGTGCATGCATGTGAGGAAGAAAAGAGAGAGTGAAGATTAGTATACCTGGTCTGAGTCAGAACAACGTTGACTCAGACGACTGCTGGCAAGAACTGCTATTTTATAAGCCATTTAGTAGATAGCCTGCCCTACATCAATGTATTAACCATTTAAAATGATAAAAACTAATAATAAAAACTAATAATAATAATAAACAGTTTAATTTTTTTGAAGAAATGTGAGTGAGCCTGGCTGTGCAAAAGTCATCGCCATTGTGATGCTTTGGTTTTTAGGGTTTTTTCTATGGTTGTAAGGGTGTTCGACGTGGTTGCTATGTGATTTCATTGAAAGAGCCCACCCTCAAGGATATTAGTATATTCATTGCAAATCTATTGGACCTTTTTGCTCATTTTATCGTCACAGATATGGCAAAGAGGCGCCATCGATTCAGTCCATCGTGAGTCCAATTTGCTTTGAAAATGAATAATGTAGGCCTATACCTGTCATCACCAAACTTAAATCTTTAATTTCTGTACTACAAACTGTGCGAAATGACGATTCAGACCAGAAAGAAAAGAACTGACTCAAAAGAGCCATTCCCAAATCGTGCATTGATTGTTTTGAGACAGCTGACAGTATGCGACTAGGGAATGAATGCTCTTTTGGGTCAGTTCTTTCCAGTCAAAATAATCGTTTTGTACAGTCTGTACCACAGGTTTTTCATTTGACGTTTATTTTATTTCAAGAAGCCTAACATAAGTAATTTTTTTTACAGTTTTAGTTCTTGCTCCAAAGAGCCATTCATTCCAGCACACTGTCCGCTGAGAATCAGAAAGCTTTAAATACAAAATGTTTTACTAGCCTGTTCAAACCTTTGAGTAGTATATACTGAGCAACACTGATTTCCCTACTGTGATTACTGAGACTGATTGCCATAAGACCTTATCAAAAGATGATTATTAATAGGCCGAGCAAGATTGCAAAATCCATCGCTTTTTCGCTCTAGATGTCAATAAATTTTACACTTAATTTGTCTGCAGCAGTTTAAACACTCACACGCACTGTTTACACAGCCAGCATGGCCTCCATGACGTCTACTGGCTTGATTCAGTCTCCATTGCTCCATCAGACCTTCATTTCCTGTTGTCTCACCGCATCCCGCTTCGCAGGTCATGGTTTTACCCCACTTATTGTTCATACACCATTACATGTTACCACGTCTCTTAATGACAACCCCAGCAGTTACGGTGACAGTTTAGATGAGATGGCAGTAATCCAATGTGAGAGATTATCTCAATTGGCTGATCTGGTTTTTCCACATTTGACGTGTTTGTGTGCATGAGAGTGTTTGTGCTTGTGCATGTCTGATCAGTGAAACCTTTTAAGGCTTTTTAATTGCACAGTACATTACCGGAAAAAGGAGCGTTTTGCATGACTGAGTACTTCCGATGCTAAGAAAATCTTTCAAGCCTTTGGTTTGCGCAGTGGCAACCTGCCAAAGTTGATCCAGTAAAGACAGCTGGTATATATTTAGTAAAATATATTTTCTGGCCAACTCTCCAACCCCTTTTTAAAGAATACAAACATGCATCTCATTCATGAACCTTGCTACTTTTCCTCATCTATTTCCAGGTGCAAAGTCTAACATGTTCTGCTTAATGCAAACAGGTGTTGCTAGGTGGACGTGGATGAGTGCAGCTGCTTCAGCAAATGGACTGTTTGCTCGAAACTGATAGGTCTACTCTGAGAAGAGACCTGCTGATTTATTTTCATGCTGCTGCGCCCGGGGAGCCTTTGGGGGTTCGGTGCCTTGCTCAAGGGCACCTCAGTCGTGGTATTGAGAGTGGAGAAAGCGCTGGACATTCACTCCCCCCCACCTACAATTCCTACCGGCCCGAGACTCGAACTCGCAACCTTTGGATTACGAGTCCAACTCTCCTGTTTATCCTGTTTGCTCTAAGTTCAACTGGCACCAAGTTGGACCTGGACAACAAAGTCCATTCAGAGATAACAAAAGCAAAAGTGTAGCTCTCGAGTGACCTGCCCAGCTTCATAAACCCCTTAAAACAAATGGACCTGTGGCTCATGCCCAATCTTACACAAAACAAAAGAGGTTGACATCAAAAGAGACCGGTGTCTGTCTCAGGGTTCTCAAAGTGCACGATTCCAGCCTCTCTCTTTGATAAAAGCACTTGTTTTGGCACGACAATTGCGCTTCGATAGGCCGCTCTGTCTGGACCATTGTGACACTGACTGAATAAACCGGTGTGAATATTCATGAGGGCTTATGAGCTGCTCATCACGATCTTCTTTATATGCATACACAGGGCCAGCTGGCGGGAATGAGTCTGGACCACAGTATCTAAATCTTCATACTGAATTCATTCACTACAATGTATGAATATATTATGTAATGATTAAATCATGCTTTACATCGTAACATTCCTGTTGATATTATAGGCTACATATTGTCCATTCTATAATGTTTCTTATTTTTTAGATTAATTGTTTTAAAATATTTAGTTGTATTTATTTCCATTTTCCTGTTTACAAAAACTGGTTATGTGAATAATGAAAAATGTAATGTAAATGTGTATTTCTTAGCCTGCTCTTTATTAATGGCGTTTCTCAGTCATATGATGTCTTGTAAGTATTTTGATGATGCTATTACGTTTATGCCACATTGTATTACATAAATATATTTTAGAATATTATTAATAGTTGGAAATCACTTTGTTGTCATTGTGTTGTCAAGTGACAAGAAAACCTTAAACAGATTGGACCCCTATAGACCCTCAACAGTCTTAAGGTCAGTATGTTATTAAGAAATATAACTTTTTCTTTTTGTCCTTTTTGATTATTATTAACGATTAACTTGTCAACTCGTGAACAGGTAAGGTGTTCTGCCATTTATCTATTTATTTATTGATTTATTTATTGGCATAAATGCTATTGAAAAATCTATTAAACATGAATTATATTTGCGTAGCTTTGTTTTAAACCATATTTTATTTCCCTTTGTATGTATTTGTGTGTCGTTCCACATACAGTATACATCTGATCTGTCTATAGAGATGCATACATACATAAAATATATTTACTAACATGTGTTTAACATGTTAGATTTCTGTAGTGGAATGCATATGTTTTATATGGATGTCGTATTTGCATATGCAGCTCGTGTTGTGGAGCTGTCCACTGCTGCGGTGCTGAAACCTTCTCCTCATGACGCACACAGTTACGCCAACTATTTAACTCTTTCTGAACAGCTGTTCCTTTATTTATTTAGTCCAACTATCTGCCAATCTAAGGGTAATGAGGCCAACGAGATATTGATTTGAACAGATGTATATACAACGAGATGATAAAATCTAACCCAGTTCTCGAAGGGTTTCAACAAAAGCTTCCATTCCTGCTCAATTTCTAAGTGTAAAAATGCTCGTCGGCTATTTATAGAGAAAGATTGCCCTCCTCTTCCATGCGCAATTCACCCCGCCCGACTCCCCCGGGATCCGAGCATCCTACCCCAGGTAGAAATTGACGTCAGAGCGGTTCGTAATTTGACGTGTAAACATCCCTTCCCCTTCCACGACTCTCTCATTGGTGGCTCTCCATGCGCGTTCAATTACTCGCTCACACTGCATCAGAATTAACAGGAGAATATAGCGTTTAGCAAGGAAGACATTTATTGTGTTTACGTGTTTCTGTATTTATTTATTAACTTCTATTTAACTGTTTTGTATCCATCGTGGTCATCCAGATCATTTTTAAGTGGTTGTAATTGATTTGAAATGGAAGAAAGATGTCGTCCAATGTTGCTGTGCAGTGTTCTTGCTCTGTTCTGCGCGCTGGTGTCCTCAGCTGTGGACAGACAGTATCTGAACGAATGGGCGGTGGAGATTCCAGGAGGATACGACAATGCCCGATCCATCGCCGACGAGCTCGGATACAAATTAGTCCGACAGGTAAGTCACACCAACACTGTGTTTTTCCTCCGTGTAGGGTAAAACACTTGTCTCACACACATCTGGCTCTGCTTTGCATCTGTGGTGAATTAAATTGTGTGTTGATGTGGTTGTGTAATGCATTTATTCATAGCAACACTGTTGCTTTGCCAGATCGTGAAAAAACGCGATTAATCAGTTGCCTTGGACATTTTCTTATCTATAATACTGTGAAATGTTTGCTGAGTGATGTTGAATGTGTTTTGCAACTAGGATACTTATTATTTTTCATATATCTATGTTTGATCTGACATCTGAATCCACCTTTTCTCTATAAACTCCATAAGGCAGTTCAGTTTTTTCAGTTTTTTACCTGCTAATCAGATATGTGTCAACTTTTATATGAGTAAACATCCACCTGTTGTGTCGTATAGTTCTCTTATGAGAATGTTTTATTTCATTGAATAGAAAATTAAGGAAAAACAACTGTAAATTAGCTGACAGACCTAGTAATTCTGTTAAAAATATTTTTTGTGAAATAGCTTCAGGCCGACTAGACCAGACAGATGGGAACTGCGTCATTATGACCAGGCTTAATTTAGCTCCAAATATGAACCGATCTCTTCAGTTAGTTCTCTCTCATTTGTCTGCAGATTGGGGCGCTGGAAAACCATTATTTATTCAAGCGGCACAGTCACCCTAGCAGGACCAAAAGAAGTGCGGATCATATCACCAAACGTCTGTCGGAAGATGACAGGGTATGAGATTTTTCCTAACCCATTCATTCTGTGTTCAGTACGTAATAATAAAATGTGCATTTATTCAAAACCCCCACGGAGATATTCAAAAATATATGTTGCTGTATGGGCACCTGTGGCTTCTTCCATAGGTCTCTTGGGCTGAACAGCAGTATGAGAAACGGAGGGCCAAACGTGCCCCGCTGGGGGCCGAATGTAAGGACTGCTTGGTGGACAAACTCTTCGACGACCCTATGTGGAACCAACAGTGGTATCTGGTGAGTCTCAACCGCTTTACTTTGTCAAAAGTGGCATTCACAATTTTTTTTTTTTCCAATTAATTTTCCCCATAGCTTTTTTTTAAGACGTTCTAAACCAACTGAACCAACTAAGATAAATAATTTGAATGTCAAAAGGCAAATGCAAGACCATGTACTTCACTTCAAAAAAATGGTGTGGGAAAGCAAATTTTGCTATCAAATTTCACATATAATTACAAAGACATGGCAAGACACACTGAATTAAACATGATATTTGGAAGAAAGTCTGTAGAATGACCGAAAGACTTAAATAGTATTTTCTTGTAAAACATACTCCAATAATCATGTTATTTACAATTTCAAAAAATATATTTTTACCACCTGGATGACTGGATGAACAACTCATCCAGTTAAGCGTTGTGAATGTCACAATCGATGTCACAATTTTTTTTTTCTTTCAAAATGTGAATTTACAAATTCACAAGGCTGGAATACACTACACACCTTGAAAAGATTGGAAAACACCAGGCATCATACAGTTGCCGACTTTGTAAATAGTTACAGAGAAAAACTAAGCATTATATACTAAAAGACTGAATATCACACACTACCAGACCTTCTAGTCTTTCCGAACACAACAAACTTACGCAGAAACACGTGACTCATTGCCGGAGGACGCGTGACAAATGAAAACAATGTGTTCTAAAATCGGCTCAAAATATCGAACATGTCTGATATCCATCAATTGGATGGAGTGATAGTCTGAAACTAAAAAATCAGAGTCTGTGACCATCATACACTATGCCATTTTTTTAAATAAAATCTGCAGACTGGCTCTGATTTTCAGCAACTAGCAACAACTTGTTCAGACTATACATTTGGGCAAAAGTCATGTCGTGTATTCCAACCTTCAGTCATCTGGCAGAAGTTGAAATCATATTCATTTGTTTACTTCTATATAATATCATTGCTTAAAATCCTTAGTGATCTCAGTATGTTAAACTTAAAATTTTAATGTGTAAAATTTTCTGGTAACAAAACCATTGGACAAAATCCATTAATATGTACAACGGCTTTATTTTAGATTTTCCTGTAAGTGTTGTAAAAGCCATTGCAACAATCCTCTCTGGGATGATGTATTACATTTCCTGTCTGTAGGCCTTCATTACTGGGTCAGTTGTTTCTCTGGACTTTGGCACTATGTGCAGTTGAACCCATTGTTTTTAAGCTTTCAGAGATCATAGTATGGCTAAACAAAAATTAGATTTTAATCCCAAGCAACAGAAGAGCCAATCACACATTAGTACCAATTTATTGAAACACAATCGATTGATGGGTTTATTTTATGGAAGCCAAGCTCTTAATGTCAGAGAATGGCTTCCGTACAGTCACAGATGGGAAGGATTCAGCTACCTCTAATATGGATCACACAGCTCATGGTTTATATAGTAAGTAACTCTAATCAAATTGAAAACTTCCATTTGCATTTCCGACTGAGGGATTAATTTTTTGAACAAACTTTTTATTCTAAAATTCAATTTAGCGGTGGCATGAACCGGCAGTGACCTTTTGTTCTTTTTGCTTCAGCAAGTGTGCTGTTTCTAAACCTCTTTATTCATGTTTGGAGCATGTTTGTGTGAGCGCCGCCACCTCTTAACCTAATTGCTCATGAAGTTCCTGCCCGGTTTTATTTTAAACTCTGTGTTGCTGAATTTAGCTTATTAGATGATGTCGGCGTCTCCGTTTGTTCATATTTAACGCATTAGACTAACATAAAAGTGAATATTGGCAGAAATGACATGAATTGCATTTTAGTGAAAAAAAAAAAAAAAAAAAAATATATATATATATATATATAAACACACAAATTCATAATTTTTAAATAAAATTTCATAAAAAAATGTATTTCATAAAACAGTTTTATAAAATATATTTTTGTATTTGACTAATTATTATATTTATATGCATTCTATTATATAATTTGCATTGATTTAATGGATGCATAGTTTATATCATAGTCGCCTGTTATTATGTTTGCTTCAAATCAAAGTTTGTAATATTTTGTTCCATCTTGGAGTTGGTTGTTGTGTCTTATAACTCTTTATTGCAACATTTTTTAAATGAACAGAAAAACTACTTTATCCAAGGCTGCTGAAAAGTGGGCGGCCGCTGTTGCGCTCTATTGGTCAATGTGAGCGATGAGGCAGTGAAGGCAGGTGGTTAAAAAGGGAAAGAAAGAATGACGTTCAATCTTGTGAGATGAAAGGGTAGATAGAAAAGAAGGATATGGATTTATGGAGGACTGCTGATAATTCAATTAACGAGATGACTCATATGCTTCCGTTCCTTCTGTATGGAGAACGCTGTGTGGTTTTATTAATAATTTATCTGTGTGGTACTGGATACACTGAACATTTTTTGATGTATCACTGTGTTTGACTCAATCTCCTTAGAAGCAATGATCACGTTAGAGAGTTTATGCACCTGCCGATATCTGAGATGCCCAATAAAACTTGACTCACTTAGAGGTGCTATGAAGGTGGTAGATCAGTGACGTGTACGTGTCGTCAGCCCTCTTGAGGTTACGCTGGTCGTGATTGTGCTATGTGGCATAGCCGTCATGTGCGGTGGGTCGTCTCTTTTACTCCCCCTCCCCCTCCAGCCTTTCTGGAGTCAAACCTCAGCTATGAGTCATGCTTCATGGTAATGTTACTGCAGCGCCTATGCTTAATTTGTGAGCAGATCACAGATCTCTTTCTTCTTTTTGTCCTTTTTTCCTACCACTTTTATGCCCCAGGCAGCCTTGTTACATTGCTACATACGCTATATATAATTACATACACACTAGTTGTGTTTTGCATGTAAACAATAATGTGAACATATCTTTTTAGTGAACAAATCACTTTTCATTATTTTACATCCACTGATTTGTAAAATAGCACTTTTAATAGCTTTATCCAGCCTTCAAAGACTAATTGTAGCATGGAAAAAATAGTCTAGGCTTTATAGGACGAGTGAATATGCCCCTTTTCTGATTGAGTAGGTGTTTTAAGTCTGTACAAACTGAACTAGATATCTGTGTTGTGAACAAACAGAAATAATGGGACACGTGTGGCATGACTGAAGCTTAAAGTTACAGTGACTTATTTAGGCTATTATTGTTTTGTTTTGTCTTTTCTTTCTTTAATTTAATGAGGCAGAAGTTATGAAAGCACATTTATCTCATTTACATTCATTTTTTTTTAAATAAATCATAATGTGTAATGTGTAAATCATAATGCTGCAAAGTTATAATTATAACATAAAAAGTTTTTTAAAAGACTTTGTCATAATTTCAACTTTTTTCTCAGTATTTGGACATCTCATGATTTGATGCTTGATAATTCTGACTTCTCATAATTTGGACTTAGTATAATAATTATGACTCATAATATCCTCATATATGTTTTAATGTCATTATTTCGTCTTTTTATCTCAATTTCATTTTATCTCATATTTCTGAAATTCAGAAAATTTCATAATAATGAATAATTGTAATCTCGTATGACTTTTAGGTCATTGTGACTTTTTATGTTATAAATAATGCACTGGTAAATCTTTTTCTTATGTTTTATGTTTTAATTTAAAAAAAATTATCTCATAATTGTGACTTCTGAATTTCTGAACATTTCATAATTGTGATTTTATTTCATAAATATGACTTTTGCGTCATAATTATATTTGTATGTCATAAATCATGAATTTTTTTTTTTTCTGATGTGGCAGAATTGGACTGCCATGCTAAATTGAACAAATTGAGGACAAAAAAAGATCTGCTTGTCAGTGGTGCTTAAATACTTTTAGATATATAGACATAACATTTCTTAGAGCAGTACAAATTTAACAAATCTACATGAATGATTCACTGACTCACTCATAATACTCGAAAATAAACTTTCTTATGACCAACTTCACATACAGAAATTCAATAAATCAATGAATGAATCTGAATGAGTCATTTGATTGAACAAAGTCAAAATATTCACTTCACCAAAATAAAACAAATTCCTAGTAATCCAATTAAAATAGTTACACTAATTAGATGGAAACCCCTCAGCTAATACATTTCACACAACTCAAGTTAGCTGAATTTTATAAACTAGCCACTCAACAGTGTGAATTATCCCCTCATGCTCTAGTCTGGACTGAAAATAGTCTCCACAAACCAAAAGGTCAGCATGAGTGATTACATCGCCAGCTTTCATTTTCAGACAAACAGCTTTTGTTGGAAGGGTCAGTGGTTGAGTCATACAAAAGCTTGTCTTCATGAAGAGGTTGAGAGTACCTGAGAGTGTTGAGCGGTACTCATGTATATGACCCTGGATTACTCACATATTCACTTAAACTGTCTTTCCTCATCCTCCCCTCCAGCAAGACACCCGGACGTCATCATCCCTCCCCAAACTGGATCTGCATGTGATCCCGGTCTGGAAGAAGGGCATTACGGGCAAAGGAGTGGTCATCACTGTGCTGGATGACGGCCTCGAGTGGAACCACACTGACATTTACCCTAACTATGTAAGTGTGTCATCATTGGAAATGCCTACTCGATCACCATCCGCTGTTGTTACCATAGCAACGCCGACCCCTCAGCCGTGCAGAGGATTATCCATAGTGACACCTACCAAGGCTAGAGGAGTGCAAAGCCATTTAATGAAGGCCTCCAGTACAGAAGGTCACAAACAAACAATCCCACTCGCTCATTCAAAGCTATTTAAAAATTCACTCTGAATGTGTGGCATTTACATAAGACTGCAATGAGCCTAGCATCCCTTTTTTTGCAATAGAGATGACTCATAAATCACAGGATAACATCAAACATCTGTCTCCAATTAGCATTTGAGTACATTGGGTAGCATTTGAGTAGCATCAGCCTTTGCTCAGCTGTTGGCTTGTTTACAAACAGCAGTCTTACAAAAAGTAAGCCTTAAATCGCGTGGAGACCCGTATGTGACTGATGTTGCCGATGATGTTGCAGTTGACTCACATGTGTGCACGCACACACTTCTCTGAGAAATAAACACAAAAAACTTGTTAATAATAATAAATTTTTATTAGCATAAATTCATTTTTTTATGTAGGTTTATTTAATAAAAAACATATTGTAAAAAGTGTTAAACACATGATTTTATTTCTAAAAAACATTTTAGAAAAAAGCATGTAATTATAAATGCAACAAATGAATAAAAAAAAAAAAAAATAGCATAAACTATCAAGATATTAAGCATAAAAACATTAACTAGCTGTGTTTGGAGTCTAATACAGCTTTCTGCATCACGCTTTCTGTTTTTTATTTATTTTTTTGTAAAAGAGAATGCATTATGAAACCGTAAACCAGTGTTATTGAGATATTATAGATATTACAGTCGAAATATAGTTTTAATATTTTGCATTAGTTTTTATTTCTGTATTTTTTTTGTTTTCATTTGAACGTTTTCACAGTTAATGTTTATTTTATTACAAGTAACCAAAAAGCACGGTGGCCGAGAGAGCTCAACGCGCTGCAAATAGATAAAACACCTGCAAATAAAGAAAACAACTTCCTCAATTTGACAACACACACGCTGCAAATGCTCACAACACAACCAAAAAAAGAAACGCACTGCAAATAAAATTTATTTGGTTGTGTTGTGAGCATTTGAACCACCTGCTGTCAAACTGATGAAGATGTTTTCTTGATTTGCTGGTGCTTTGTCTATTTGCATGTGTTTTCTGAAGTTGCAGTGCATTGAGCTCTCTCGGCCACCGAGAGAAAGGGTTTTTATGGTTTTAGTTTTAGTTAACTATAATAATTCTGCTGCAAACTGTGTCACATGACCTCATTACATTGCTACGTTCACACCATTTTGGAATTTTCATAATTACAAAGTTAACCGACACCGTATTCTGTTTGGTAGCATTCATCCCAAAAAATGTTACGCTTTTAGGCCAATTCACACACAACACGTTTTTGCATTTAAAAGCGCTGGATGCAGAAAAAGGAAAAAAAAAAAAAAATTATTTGATCTTTTTAAAAATGTAGTGTCGTGCAAGACACTACAAAAGACAAAAAAAAGATTGCATTTGAAAAAGTAGGGCAGTGGAGCCAGAGTGCAAAAACATGGAATTAAGATTTTGTTTTTTGTTTTTTTTTAATGAGCGCTTAGTTGGATTTCTATACTATGAGAAAGAAGAATTTCTTCTAAAGAAAGATGAGTCCAGGGTGTGGACAGTAAAAAAAAAAAGAAATCAATTACAGTAATTCTGACTCTGTGTAAACACAGCATAGCTCACTGTCCAGTTATGATCCCTGGAAATAATATATTGTGTTTTTGTCTATTTTTTTTTAAGAAATAGTAAGAGTAGTATGCTACTTTCCTATTCTGAACGATTCTATTCTTCTCCCTTCCTATAAAAACACATCTGATTGCCACATACCGATACTACTGTTATTTATTCTGTGTATGCTATAGAAATAGTTTTTCCGCAATCCTGATTTATTCTTTCTCCTCACTGTATAGGATCCTGCTGCTAGCTATGATTTTAATGACAATGATCCAGATCCCTTTCCCAGATACGACTCCACCAATGAAAACAAGTGAGTGAATGAATCTCTATACTCTATACTTTCTCTAGATGAATGGACAGAAAATCTCAAGAGCACTGATCCACACTTGAAAAACACAAGGACAGATTTTTCAAAGCCTTTAGCCTTTCAATTATGTTAAGCACCGCATACAGCGATAACGAAACTGACTGGAGAGTGTTACAAGCTTCGGACTGGCATAGTTCTTTTCTGTCCTCTTTAAAGAGATTAGCAGATTTATTTAACATCATACTAAATCTGTTCAGAGAGAATTAGACCAGACTGCCATTGCTTTCCATCTTTAAGCTGCTATGAAAGAAGAGCTGACAGTGTCAGTAGGTCTGATCTGAGAAGGTCTGTTCTCCATCAGGGAACGAGTGTAATCCATTTCAGTAGTACACACATCACTCATGCTGTCTTACATAAGAGGATCAGAACCCATCCACGTTTATGTGGCTCAAAATTACAAATAGAAGTCCAGAAAGAAATCAAATCTGGCTTTGAGCGTTTAATTGGTTACAAGTTGTAATCAAAATGCCTACATAGATAACCAGATTTTTTACAATTATTTTTATGCAATTGTTGAAATTTAATTAATCAGATTAATCCCATTTTAAATTATTGTGCCAAAGGAAACCATAATATAGACATTTCAAAAATGAAATAATTATATTGTTTAATTATATTGTTTATATACAGTGCTAGGTAGATAACTTTCAAATTGTAGTCCATTAATGATTACAAATTAAATGATAATGAAATCGTCCATGTTTTAGGCAATATAATCAGACCACTTTTGGATTACTTATGCATTAAACATTAGATCACACTGGGGTTTCTCAAACCGGGGTTTGTGTAGGAACTGCAGGGGGGTTGTAAAATGAAAAGCAAATAATTAATTAAATCTTAAATTAAAATAAATAAAGAAATAATTTAAAATAATAATATAAAAAAACTGTATTTTAAATTAAATATGTATAATAATTGTTAACATTTATTTATTTATATAAATATATATAGTTCATCCGCAGTGTTTTTGGCTGCAGATTGACATCTTTGCCAGTTGCATTGTTGTTTTTCAGTGTCTTACGTCATAAGTGCCTTAGGAAATGTGTCAAACAGAAGAAGTTTACATTTGTATACAGGTCAGGGAGCATACGTAATTGCATTTATTTCTTTTTGCCTTATTTAATAATTAAATCAACACATTAAATTGACAGTCCTGGTGAGAATGAAGCTTTGCAACAGAAGAATAAGTGGACGTGGAAATAGAAACAGTCATTATTCTTTCTCCGTGTGGTTGTGTGTCTCTCTCAGGCTATGCCAGTGGATGACTCATACTGTGCCAGCTATAGTGCTTCTGTACACACGCGCGCACACACCCACATACACAAACAAACACTTATAATTATGCACACACACTTTTATGAATAGACACACGCAAGCTCACTTATCCTCTCGCCCGCCCATGTCAGCATATTATTTGGTCAGCTGTGCTTAAGGTGGTTTGCTATCATTGTTTGTACTGTGTAGAATTCATCAACAGATGATGGTTATTGTGAAGGAGGGAAACAAATAATCATTAACAGTTTTCAAGATCAAGCACAACTATAATAATTTTTAGCAAATGACTCCATGCTAAATGTAATGTTATCTAACAGTTATCCATTGTTTGTCTAATATTTGACATCAGTCACTGAGTACAATTTTCCTCTATATTTTTTACATTTATTAGCGCTGAATGAGAAGACTAGCAACATTATTACTATTGCTCATATTCAGCAATAGCAACAGCCCAGTCCGTTCAGAATTGCTGTCCAACTAGAACCACCCTAGCAACCACCCAAAACATCCTAGTAACATTTAGCAACCGCCAAGAAAACAATAGCAGCCACCTAGCAACCATCCAGAACACCTAGCAATCACCATCCTAGCAACTATCACCCTAGAAACCATATAACAACCATCCAGAATACATTAGCAACAGTCCAGCAACCACTCCTAGCAACATCCATAAACACCCTAACAATCCAGAAACCATTCAGAACACAATAGCAATCACAGTGAAATACCTACATTTCACTGCTGGTTATACCCTGTATAATTGTGTATGTGACAAATAAAAATCTTGAATCTTGAACCTAGCAACCAACAAAAACCATATACCAACCACCTAGAACACTATAGCAACATTCCAGAACACACAAGCAACAATCTAGAAACCACTCAGAGCATCATAACTACGCCCAGAACAAACTAGCAACCACCTAGCAATGACCCAGTTCATCCAGAACCCCTGTCCATCTAACATCACCAAAGCAACCACCTAGAACACCCTAGCAACATCTAGCAACTACCACGAACATCCTACATCCTAGCAAGTAAGACCCTTACAACCACCAGAACTTGTAAGCATGTAGTAATGCCCTATAAACCACTAAGGCGACATTAGTAACCACATACTGATGTCCTGGCAACCACTGTTGCATATCAGTGTTGGTCTACAAATGTAGATATAATGAATTTTGAACATGCTGGCTTTATTTAATTTGAATGAAACTGAATTGTAACCCTGTTCTCCGCTGTATGTCCTCAGGCATGGGACCAGATGTGCTGGAGAGATTGCCATGCAAGCAGACAACAACAAATGTGGTGTCGGAGTGGCCTACAACTCCAAAGTGGGAGGTGTGTGTTGTCAAGCTGTGTTTGTTCACTTTTTGTTTCTTAAATGCTCTGGTTTGACTGTTATTTGTAGTGTGATTTATATAACAGCATTTACCCGTACAACCGGTCATGCACGTACACAATCTGTCCATGTCCACTTGGACATATAAGCTTTAGTGAGTCATAACATCATGCAGCATCACAGATTATGGGATGCATTTAATCAGCAGCATTCAAACACTTGAAAATTGTTTTGACGTTTCAGCAAAGGTCCTCTTTTGTGCCTATCATCTGTAGGGATACGAATGCTGGATGGAATCGTGACAGATGCCATTGAAGCAAGTTCCATTGGTTTTAACCCTGATCACGTGGACATCTACAGTGCTAGCTGGGGCCCTAACGATGACGGGAAGACTGTGGAGGGGCCCGGGCGTCTGGCCCAGAAAGCTTTTGAGTATGGTATCCAGAAGGTGAGAAGTGTGGGAATCAGTTCCGCTATATGGAAACCACCTAACAATCATCCAGAATACACTAGCAACCATCTAGAACAACCTTGCAACCACTTAACAACCATTAAGATCATATTAGCAAGATACGCATTATTAACTATCAACCATCTAGTGCAAGACCCTAGCAATGATCACCACCCTAGCAACAACCAAGAACACACTAGCAACCATCTAGCAGCCACCCAGTACAACCTAACAACAATTTAACAACCATCCAGAGGACCCTAACACCCTAGCCACCCAGCTAATACATTGTACTTATGCTGTGTAACTCTTAACACAAACCCATTATAATCTCCATATAATTGTTTTATTCTAGGGTCGTGGTGGAAAGGGCTCCATTTTCGTCTGGGCGTCTGGTAACGGTGGTCGTCAGGGTGACAACTGTGATTGTGATGGATATACAGACAGTCTGTACACCATCTCCATCAGCAGTGCATCCCAACAGGGTTTGTCTCCCTGGTACGCTGAGAAATGCTCCTCTACGCTGGCCACTGCCTACAGCAGCGGAGACTACACTGACCAGAGAATTGTAAGTCTCCTTTGCTTCGGTTATACATGTTCTTGCTGTTATGATCTCAATTTTGGTTTCCTTTGTGTCGAATGACTAAATGTCTCCTTCACGAGTTCACACTTATATATATTTAGCACGAGTAAGGTAATGCGTATTTGGCGAGTATAGTAATGCGTAGTTGGCGTTAGAGCCCTGCATTTCGGCCCAGGCCCGATGGGCACCAACTTTTTTTACGCCTCTAGGGCCGGGCTTCGGGCCAATTTCCAGTCATAGTTCAGACGCAGGCCGGGCCTCGGGCCTATTTTGGGTTTCTCCTTATTTTTATATTGTAGACATCCATCGATTAAAAATTGCAGTGCTGGTGGAAACAACACGAGACCGTGCCGCAACTGAGAGCAGCTCGATGGTGTTTAGTGTCCCGCAGCAGCGTTCAAATGCACACAATAGGCTAAAGCTTGCTTCAAACCCCCAGCAAACATAACCATGAATGTGTCTGCGGGAAATAGTAAGGAGATATTTGAATTATTTACTAATAAACTAATGTTTTCTGAGTCTGTGTCGCAAGGATGAAGTTGCTAATCCTGACTCGCCGTCTCCTCATTAGACGCGCCTTTAGAGAGAAATGCATCTTTATTGATTATGATTAAGAGTTTTTTTTTCAATTTTTTTATTTCGTTAAGTGATCATTTAAAGCTTTCTATAGATATATTTATCATGTCTGTGAGGCATGTATTCGCTCAGCTTCGGTTCATTTTTGTGAAGCGCTCCTGTTCAAGACCAGACGGCAGAAAGCACATCATGTTTGTTTTCTTTGTTTTATAAAAGAACTACCTTTTGTTGGTATTGTGAGTGCACACAAATACATGTAGACCCTTTACAGGTCCGAATGATGTATTACTCTTACCCTTATCAAAAAAAACAAACAAACAAACAAAAAAAGACGGCGTAGGCTATTTTAATTTGTTTCCACTGAAAACAATGTTTGTGCTGGTATCTCCATGTCCTGCAGAGCGCGCTTTAGCTTCTACTCTCCGCACAAACTTAGATATAGCGCACATTATTATTATAGTGCAGGTTTAACGTTTAAACATTGTTATATGCTTGAACGGTTTTAGTATATCTATAGATTTTATTTTAGGCAAGTCATGATGATATGAGAAGGCTAAATTGATCAAACATAGGCTATGATCAGCTCATGCAGCTGGCCGCTTGGTCATTGCTTTAAAAAAAAAAAAAAAAACTTATAGGCTATTTAACGAACAAAAAAACTCCAAACGTTTTTCTAAATTAACTTAATAAAAAAAATATATATATAATATATATAATATATAATATATAATAATTTTGCCATTACACACAAAACTGAACTATTTTAATAGCCGAAACAGTAGTATAAGCTGTTTTGGGAGAAGGGAAAAAAAAGATAGGCTCGGGTCGGACTCGGGTCTGTAATTCTGATAAGCTGTCGGACACGGGCCGGGCTAGGGCCTGAGCGTCTCGGGCCAGGGCCGGGCTAGGGCCTAAATTTGAGGCCCGTGCAGGGCTCTAGTTGGCGTGCTGTCCTGGGGAAGGGCTCTGAGCTCGGGAATGGCCCGAACCCAGAATACCCCCCTCCATAGTGTGGTGAGAACTCTATTGGTAACCTCTTGAGTGGAGAAGGGGCGGTGGAGGGATGCTGATTAACCATCAAGTGAATGGAGGTCAGCTGTATTTATCCCTGCATCGATTAACTTGAGTGCATTCCTCTTGTGTTAATTAGACTAATTAATTATCTGATGTGCTCCTCCCGAACTTTGTTAATAAAATATAATTTGGAGAGCAATAAAATAGATTGTCTGACAGCTTTGAGTCCTTTTGGTTGGTGTGTTTTCTTGTTCTCTATTGGGTTTTGTTGTGTTGACATTTTATCTTTTCACTTATTGTCTTGCAGACTAGTGCCGATTTGCACAATGAATGCACAGAGACGCACACTGGCACGTCTGCATCTGCCCCATTGGCTGCTGGGATATTTGCACTGGCTTTGGAGCAAAAGTATGTCAAACATCTTGCAATTTGTATGTTATATTTTTTGTAGGATTACATTGGTTTTACATCAGTTCTTACAAGAAGTGATTTCCATTTGAATAAAAATGTGGGTGTACTTTCTTGCTCTCCACCCTAGTCCTGATCTGACCTGGCGAGACCTTCAGCACCTAGTGGTTTGGACGTCTGAGTTTGATCCCCTGGCCAATAACCCAGGCTGGAAAAGGAATGGAGCTGGTTTGATGGTCAACAGTCGGTTTGGGTTTGGTCTCCTGAATGCCAAAGCCCTAGTAGATCTGGCCGATCCCAAAGTCTGGAAGCACGTTCCGGAGAAGAGACAGTGCATCGTTAGAGATGAGACGTTTCAACCAAGGTAGAGTTTGCTTCCTGATATTAGGATAAAAACACAAATTTGGCTTTTTACAGCAGAAACAAGGCTGTGGTGTAGCACCTCACACATGGAAGACAAAGCCACCCTGATCTCCTGCCATCTGTTACTGCGCTCCGCTATGGTGATTCATTAATAGCCACATTATTTCAACAGATCCAGTGAGTGTGCGCGTGCTTTTAGGCCCATCTGATTGTTCTTTACGACTGCTTTTGTAATTCAAATGAAGGTATATTTTGGGAATTTGGAACTGGAATCCATTTTTACTCAATAGCCAAAGCTCTTGAATTGTTTTTCCTCCTGCATTTACGTCATAAACTTTTAGAGATTGTGCGGCTTTAGTGTTCAGACTAAGCTCAGCTGGAAGAAGGGCACCTGAACAGATGTTTCATTTCCCTGGATCTAAAATAATCCTAGTAATGCAAATGTCACGACACACATTGTAATGTTGTTTATAGCATGCCACACAATCATGCACATTTTTTCATCTTTTTTTTTTTTTTTGGTATTTGCTGTTGCTTATTGAAAGCATTGTAAAATGAGTGAGTGGGGCACTGAATAGGCTATCAGCTTTATCTGTCCATGCATCCATGAGCACTTGTTTTAGCATTTAGTGTGCATTTTCACCATGGCACTTGATTGATGCAAAGTCTGTGACTTTCAAAGTAATCTGCAGGGTTACAGCTCATATCGCTCAAATTGAGACATTTTTACACAAAAATGAAGTAAAACTGCAACCCCCAATTTTGGGGTAAATAAGAATTTTTATTGCTCATAAATACTACATTTATTTGATAAATACAGTAAAATAATATTTTGAAATATTATTACAATTTAAAAAAAAAATTTCTACTTGAATAAGTCTTAAAATTTAATTTATTCCTTTGACAGCAAAGCTGAATTTTCAGCATCATTACTCCAGTCTCCAGTGTCACATGATCCTTCAGACATCATTCTAATATGCTGATTTGGTGCTCAAGAAACATTTCTTAATATTATCAATGTTAAAAACAGCAGCTGCTTAATATTTTTGTGGAAACCATAAATCATTTTTAAAGGATTCTTTGATTAGAAAGTGCAAAAACATTAATTTGAACTTTACTGTTATTTGATCAATTTAAAGCATCCTTGCTGGGTAAAAATACAAATTTCTTAAAAAAAAACATTTACTCCAAACTTTACAGTAGTATCCCATTCCAAACATTGCCTGTGTATTTCCTGTGAATCTTGTCATTGCTAACACCTGTTGAGCTTCATGAACAACTATTTGCCACAAAAAATGTATTTAACTGTGTTCACAGACTTTTAATAAATACTCTTTTTTTTTTTTTTTTTTGTTTACAGACCATTGAAGGCTGCAGGTGAGATATCTATTGAGATCCCCACTAAGGCCTGCGCAGGACAGGCAAATTCTGTTGTATCTTTGGAGCATGTGCAGGTGGAGGTCAGCATTGAGTACACACGTAGAGGAGACCTACACATTACGCTGACGTCTCCATCAGGTGAGACAGAAATACACTTAAACACGCTACAATGTGCATGTTTATGAATGAGAATACTGATTTTTGGGTTTGTCCCGTTAGGTACCACCACAGTCCTGCTGGCGGAGAGAGAGAGGGACACATCATCCAATGGTTTCCGAAACTGGGCCTTCATGTCTGTGCACACCTGGGGAGAAAACCCCACCGGCACTTGGACCCTGAAGATTACAGATACGGTATACAAAAGCATCTCTGCAAATAAATATTAAATGCACATGAAGCGCCTGCTTATCACAATCTATTTCCTTCTCTCTTTTGCAAACAGTCTGGACGGATGGAGAATGAGGGTCAGATTATCAGCTGGAAGTTGATTTTGCATGGGACGTCTGAGAAGCCAGAGCACATGAAGAAGGCGAGGGTTTACACGCCCTACAATGCTGTACAAAACGATCGCAGAGGAGTGGAACCGATGGAAGACATGATCAAGGTCAGAACAGGAGTCAAACTTTGGAAAATGTTAATGTGCAAATTATACAGTGACTGTAGAGCAAATTTCTTTTTTTAATTATAGGTCATTGTCTGTTGAGCTTCAGCTGTCAATTTGTTTTACATTTACATTTATATAACAAATTTGTATATATACCTGTATATATTTATATATAAACTATTTTTCTATATTATATTAAATAAATATAAATTTATTCAAAGCAATAGTGTATTTTACATTTATTATGTATATGTATAATATTAAATATATGTATAATAAATGTGTATATACTAACATAATGAAATATATACATTGTAAATAAATAAAATAATTACATAATAAAATAAATATATAATAAATATTTATAAAAAAAATCTACATATTTAATAATTGTTATAATTATATATAAAATGTATTATACATATTTATTTATTTATTTATTCTTATTTTAAGTGTATTCTGGAGTTAACTATATAGGGGAACTGCCTTTTTTAGTCTTGAAATCAGGAATAAATTCTGACAGTTATTTCTGTCATTGATTAAATAAAAAAAATCACATACTTTATATATCTATATAGTATTAAAAAAATGCAGTTTCAGGTTGATCCAAGTACTATGCATATGTTCTAGAGAAACAAAAAAGATATTGGTGCTTTTAATTGTAACTAAAGACTGCAGATGCTAAATTGAGGGTTAAAGTTACAATCTCTGGCTAAACATCAACTTCTACCTGCTAGAAATAAGCATTTAGCAATTCTTCCACTCTTATCTCAATTTCCTGTCTCTCTGACCAGCAGGAAGCTCCGACTCCAGCTCACAAGCCTGAAATGTCAAGTGCAGTGGTCCCAGACTCACTCCCGTCTGCTGCTTCAATCGGCGTCCCTGAAAAAAACGCAGAAGCTCCAGGCTCCTCCACTGCCAATCTGGCCCTGCTGCGTCTCCTCCAGTCGGCCTTCAACAGGCAAACCCCGGCAGTTCCTCAGCACGCTCTGGCAGTTCCTCCGGCTCCTCCCAAGACCGTTCAGCCCCAGAGGATCCCCCCGCAGAAGCTGTACCAGGCCCTCGACCAGCTAAACCGCTACAGGGGCTCCGAGAACGGCCTGTTCAGTGACTACAGCGACAACTTCTACAGAGCCCAACCGTACAGACACAGAGACGACCGGCTGCTGCAGGCGCTGTTTGACATGCTCGGAGACGACCAGCAGTGAGACGGGGAGAGAGAAAGACAGGAAGAGTATGTAAAAGAAGCTGGATGCCCTGCTGAAAAGACCAGCGTAGGTCCACCAGCAAAACCTAGTTTGTGAAGCTTTTGGTAGTGAAACAGCTTGTTAAAGTGGTCTAGGTGAGCAAGTTACGCATCACAACATCTAAAACTAGCTGCTACGCTAGTCTTTTCAGCAGGGCGATGGGGCATGGAAGGAAGTAAGCTGGTACACTTGAGAGGACTAGAGTTGATGGGGATGAAATAAGATGAGTTTTGTTCTCTTCCAGACAAGCTTGTTTTTATCTGCACATGTAGTTATCAACTATAAGCATTCTACGGCCTGTTTCTGTCAGTGTGAGTGTTTGTAAATCTGTGGTGAACAGCCAGCTGTATATATCCCTCAGTTTTGAACCAGGTTGCTAAGATTTAAAACCAGTGACGGGACCAATGGCGTCTCGTGCCCTTTGCCCTCTTGATGATTTTTCTCATGTTGCCTTCACTGCCACCAACTTCTGCATGCTAAAAATTGTTTACATTAGGATGTTTTGAAAATATTCTACTATAAAGACGATAAATTGTAACGATTTGTGAAAGTGTCAATCTTCGCCAAATCAGTTTAAAGGGAAATTTTCGGCCAAAAATAAAAAACTAAATATTTATTTACCCTCATGTTTTTACAAACTTGTTTACATTTTTTTTTCTGCTGAACACAGAAGAAGATATTTTGAGTAAGAAATATTTGAAGAATATTTCTAACCAGTTTTGTGTCCCATTGACTTTCATTAGTATTTTTTATCGTACTTTGGAAGTCAATGGTACCGAAACCATTATTCTTCAAAATATCATCTTTCATGTTCCAAAAAAGAGGAAAGAAGGTCATACAGGTTTGGAATGACATGAAAGTGAGTAAATTAATTTTCCATTTTTGGATGGGTTATTCCTTAAAGTCGATGTGAAATCAAATTTGACCCAATCGACCTTCTCAATGCACGTTTTTGGTGTCACGGTGCACGATTCGTGAGTGCACGCTATTCCGAATAAATGTTTGTCTTAATATTTTAACAAAACATAACTTGCTCTCCGCCTCTAAAAAGACTTGCCTTTTTGACTGATGTCACAAATTTCTCTTAATTTTCAGTGGTTTGTAACACCCACTTTTCACTTAAGACCCACCCACATACAAAATAGTGTGGTATTCTAGAGCAGGGTTTCCTAACTGAGGTTTGTGGTCTCCTAGGGGTTAATGATGGAACTACAGGAAGTACCAATACCAAATGAAAGGTACACTACTTTATCTTCTTTAAAATATTTAAATTGTACTTAACATTATGTGCACTCACTGTTTTATTCTAAATTGGCCAAGTTAATATTGATTGCGATAGTTAATATATTTGATAATTAAGGTAATTATGTATTGTAGCTGAACAGTGTTGGTCTAAAATTCTGTAAGCAAAAACTGCTGCTTCATCTTAATTTTTAAAATGTATTTAAGTTGATTTAGTTGTTTACTAAAACTTAAATTAAAACCATAAGACATTTTCATTATTACTTGAAATGAAATAAAACAAAATACAGTGTTAAAAAATGTTTTTCTTTTATTTCAGCTGGTAACATTTCTTCTTTTCATTTAGTTTAAATTGAAGTACTAAAATAAAACTAATAAATAAAAACGAATAAAAACTATAGACATTCAAAAAATATATATATAAAAATGACAAACAAAATTTCTAAAACTTTCCAATTAAACTAAAAACTGAACATATAAAAATTAAATATTATACACAAAAACTTTAATAATATATCAATGATACTAAAATTACACTGTTTTGCTCACAATACATTTATAAAAAAAAATCCTTTATTTTTTGTTTATTCCAAAAATAGCCAAAAATAGGCAAATTGTTAAAAATTAGGAAAATTATCAGTTATATATAGAAAAATTTGTTATTAAATGTATATCCAGTATACTTAATACATATTTTAACATTATGTAACATCTCAGGTAATTCCAGTAAACAACTTAGGTGGTTTAGCTGACAAAAAAAACCTGGGAAACCCTGTTCATAGATTAAAGAACATCAGTAACACCTGGTTCTACTGAGTGCTTATAGATCACTGTATAACGCTCAGGATGACAGTAGAGAATTATCATTCATTAAACTGGAGAATACTGAGGACATGTACCTGTGGGACACCTTAAAGCCTAATCTCTCTGCCCTTTTTTTGCACAACTTTTACCATGTACCTCTTGCCTGCTCTCTCTAGAAACACATGCTTTCGAAATAATCTCTAAATAGTAATATAGACATAATTATGATTTTAGAACTCATTTAAAAAAAATTGTACATCCCAGGAAATGTATCAACTGATTTTATATTCAAAATTCATAAAACAAAGATAAAGTTTTATTTTTCTAAGAGTTCATAGTAGTTTATGAGAGTAAAGAGAAGTAATATCTATACAGAACCCTAATATATTATATCACCATTTACCTCATAAGCCTAAATCGCAATTCTGTCTCTCATGTGATGTTGTACCTTTAACCTGAATGTCTCTGGAATTATTTCCAATAAACTCTATCCAGCTGTTGTGATGATGCTCTGAAAGGGATCGTCTGTGATTTGCATTTGTAAAACAGGCTTGAATGTTTCTGCTCTATTCTATTTATAAGTTATCCTTGAAAGTTAACTATGTTAAGTTAACTAAAAACATAAATTAGAAACCACAGTTCTGTTTGTATTTTTTAAATATATAATCTGAAATTGCTGGAAATACCAGTTTGTAAAAAGAAATGACTTAATAAATGTTTGTCATGGTTCAGCATATACTTCATTATTTATTTTATTATTTATAAGTCTTGGTATACCATGAACTGTACAGTATATTTAAATACTGTTTTGCGTGATCGTTTACACCCACAAGCAACCTGTAATTTTTCAGTGTGCTCACTGTTTATACCAATTTACACCTGTCTAAAGTTGTTTACAAAATACATAGCTTAATGTATTAATATTAAATGACTTTTATCATAATAAACTAAACAGTAACATTGCAAGCAAACATGTTTTCATATATATATATATATATATATATATATATGTGTGTGTGTGTGTGTGTGTGTACATGCGTGCAGAAGAGCTTTCTTTCAGTAACATACTGTCGCGGGCTGAAGAATCACACAACCGAACAAAGTGAGGTGAAGTCCCCGGAGGGTGTGTTTATTTAATAATGAAGAAAAGTGCAAGTGAATAAGTGCCGTCGGTGCGTGGTTTCCTCTTCCCCTCTGGTGCTCGCGTCCCTCGATACTCAGCGTGGCGTGCAAAGTGTCCTGGTGCTGGTGGCGGGCTGTGCGGTTAGCCAGAGCTGTCTGGAAGTCACAAAAGAAACACACGTTAGCGGCTTGACTTGCAGGAGGCATTCCTCCTCATCTTCTGCTCTCTCGCGGCTTTTGTAGAGCTCCCCTAAGCCGCGGCAGCTGGGTCCGATCAGCCCGCCGTGATGAGGTGCAGGTGACTCTCCTTCGTTGCCAGGGCGATGCTGATAGGCTCCCGGGACAGGTGTCACACTCCCCCCCCCTAAGTGTCGCCCTGGTCCCTCGGGCTAAGGGGGAGGATGGGGCTGGAGGAGGAAGTCTCATTGACAGACCTGAGAAAGCTGTCCCCAAGCGGGAGAGTCCATCGGCGTTGGCGTGGGCGGCGCCGGCCCGATGTCGCACGTCAAAGCGGAAGTCCTGGAGCGCCAGGAACCACCGAGTCACCCTTGCGTTCGTGTCCTTGGCCCGAGCCATCCATTGTAGGGGAGCGTGGTCGGTGACCAGAGTGAAGGCCCGTCCTAGAAGATAGTATTTTAGCTCCAGGACTGCCCACTTGACTGCCAGCGCCTCCTTCTCGACCGCTGCGTAGCGTTGTTCAGCGGGGGACAGCTTTCGGCTGACGTAGACCACCGGGTGTTCCTCACCGTCCTGCACCTGCGAGAGAACGGCTCCCAGCCCGGTGTCAGAGGCGTCCGTCTGCAACAAGAAAGGGCGGTTAAAGTCGGGGGCACGGAGTATCGGTTCAGACGTGAGGGCAGCCTTGATCTTCTGGAACGCTTCGTCTTCTGCTTCTCCCCAGCTCACCATCTCCGGCCGCCCTTTCTTGGTCAGATCGGTCAATGGGGTGGCTAAGGAGGAAAAGTTAGGAATAAAACATCTGTAGTACCCCGCCAACCCCAAAAAGGCCCGTACCTGCTTTTTCGTGGACGGTCGGGAAGCGTTGCGGATAGCGGCCACCTTGTCTTCTTGTGGGCGAACGAGACCCCGGCCGACTACGTAACCCAGGTACCTGGTTTCTGGTAGGGCCAGATGACATTTCCTGGGGTTGGCGGTGAGCCCAGCCCGCCGCAGTTCCCCAAGCACCCTCCGGAGCCGCTCCAGGTGGTCCTCCCAGGTCTCTGAGTAGATTACCACGTCGTCGATGTAGGCGGCTGCATATTCCTGATGGGGCCTCAGCAGGATGTCCATCATACGCTGGAATGTGGCGGGTGCCCCGTGCAGCCCGAAGGGGAGAACCCGGTATTGCCAGTGGCCGCTTGGCGTGGAGAAGGCTGTCTTGGGTCTGGCCTGGTCGGTCAGGGGGACCTGCCAATAACCTTTGGTGAGGTCGAGCGTGGAAATATACCGGGCTCTCCCCAGCCGATCCAGGAGTTCATCGACGTGTGGCATCGGATAGCTGTCGAACTCAGAGACCTCGTTCAGGCGGCGGAAGTCGTTGCAAAACCGGAGGGTTCCATCTGGTTTGGGGACCATGACGATGGGACTACACCAGGGACTGCGGGAGGGCTCAATTACTCCTAACTTCAGCATCTCCTGAACTTCCTCCTCGACAGCCTGTCTCCGGGCCTCCGGGAGACGGTAGGGCCTTTGCCTTACGACGGTTCTGGTGGGAGTACGGATGTCGTGGGTGAGGACTTGAGTTCGCCCGGGGAGAGGAGAGAACACATCCGCGAATTGACCGACCAGCTGGTGAAGCTCCGTCTTCTGGGCGGCCGACAGGTGGGGACTCATATCTACAACCACGGGAGTCGACGTGGCAAGGGCCGACAGCTGGGGCCCTGTTCCAACCCATCGTTTCAGCAGGTTGATGTGGTAAATCTGTGTCTCTTTCCTTCGCCCCGGCTGGCGGACCCTATAGGTGACGGGGCCGATCTTTTCGGTCACAACATATGGCCCTTGCCACTTGGCCAGGAACTTACAGGCTGATGATGGTACTAGTGCCAAAACATAGTCTCCTACTTGAAACTCCCGTGGCTGGGCCGCACGATCGTAGTTCCGACGTTGAGCTTCTTGGGCTTTGGCCAGCTGTTCCCGGACTAGGGGCATGACGCGCTCGATCCGCTCCCTCATCTCTCTCACGTGCTCGATCGTGGACCGATGGGCGGTGGGCTGCTGCTCCCAGGCCTCTCGGGCGACATCGAGCAAGCCCCTGGGCTGCCGCCCGAACAGCAATTCAAATGGGGTGAATCCGGTGGAGGCCTGGGGGACTTCACGAATCCCGAAGAGCACATACGGTATCATCTGGTCCCAGTCCCTCCGGTCGTCCGCCACCACTCGGCGGAGCATCTGTTTTAAGGTTTGGTTGAACCTTTCCACTAGCCCATCGGTCTGTGGATGGTAGATTGAGGTGCGGATCTGTTGCACCTGGAGGAGGCGACAGAGGTCCTTCATCATCCGGGACATGAATGGCGTGCCCTGGTCGGTCAATATCTCCTTCGGTATGCCTATCCGGCTGCAGAGCAGGAGTAACTCCTTCGCGATGGCTTTGGTGGTGGCTTTCCGCAGGGGTATGGCCTCAGGATACCGGGTGGCATAGTCGACGATGACCAGGATGTGTTCATGTCCCCGGGCTGACTTAGGCAAAGGCCCTACCAGGTCCATCCCGATTCGCTCAAAGGGGACCCCAATAATAGGTAAGGGAATGAGCGGAGAGGGGCGTGGACGCCGAGGGGAGGTGCGTTGGCATTCCGGGCAGGCTTGACAGAACCTCTTCACATCCCCGTCCAGTCCTGGCCAGTGGAAACGGTCCCGGATCCGTTGGCTGGTATTTGCCGCCCCCAGGTGGCCAGCCATGGGATGGGAATGGGCGAGCTCCAGGATCGTCTCCACTTTTCCTCTAGGGACTACCAACAGTTTTACTACCTCCCCTCTCCGCTGAGCGACACAGTAGAGCAGGCCGTCTTGCACTATGAAGTGGGGGGTCGGATGGGGGGGTGGTTGCGCCTCCTCGCCTTCGACCACCCTCACTTGAGCCCAGCAATGTTTAAGGCGCTCGTCCTCCCGTTGCTCTTTGGCGAAGTCTCCCCCTCCCTTCACCTGTTGGAATGTATCAAAAAACAAGTTAGAAGATTGGGGGGTAGACTCACCATCGCGCGCGCTGTCCGTGGTCAGGAGGACGGTTGGCTGGCGACGTTTTCGGGTGGGCTCTGACCGTTGGCGGTTCCCGGCGCGGCTAGTCGACTGTGCGGTGGAGGGAAACAAGCGCTCCAGGCCTGGCCAGTCACGACCCAGGAGCACAGGTACCGGCAGGTCCTTCATGACTCCCACTTCGAGGTTCCAGGTCCCCTGTCTTGCTGAGACAGTAACCCGCCGGGTTGGGATGTGGTGTGTGTCGCCGTGCACACACTGGATGGCCACCCTGGCCTTAGAATGGGGCGATGGGGCGACCACTACTGACGAGACCAGGCTGATGGAACTCCCTGGATCCACCACGGCCTGATACGGGCGTCCATTGATTCGGACACGGGTGTGTCGTGCTTCCTGTGGGGGCTCCTGATGCACCGCACAGCCGGCCAGCCAGGTCCGATTAGGGGAACGGGTCGGTTCGGTCGGCATTGGCTCGTCCTGGGGGCCGGGAACCGCTGGCCTGCTCACTGGTCGCTGGGACCCCTCTGGCGTGCGCCGCTCCTGGAACACCCTCCGGGGAAACGGCGGCGCCCTCTCCCCAGCCTCCTGACGCAGGGTGGCTTCAGCCAGCTCAGCCAGCACCAAACACCAATGACTTATACATAAGGGTACTGTCATTTTAGACACTTTAGAGACATTTTAGAGATTTTTTGAATTATGATTCCATCTTTGTTGCCACAGTTTTGTTAGTGCCCTTTTCTGTTCTAAAGAAGGGGGTGTCCCAACATTTTTGTCCTTACAGTGTCTATACAAGTCATTGGTGTTTGGTGATGAGTTTTTGGCTCAAGGTCTGCATATAAAGTCACACCAGAGGTGTTCAGCTGGGATCAGGACTTGGCTTTCTGCAGACCAGTCAAGTTCTTCCACACTGACTGAATCAATCATGTCTTTTTGAACCGTGCCTTATACACAGAGGCACTGTCATGTTATAATAGAAAAGGGTCCTGTCCAAACTGTTGCTATAAAATTAGAAGCACACAATTCCGTAGAATATCATTATATGCTTTAACATTAAGATTTGTACTCATAGAAATTACTAAAGTAGTCAAACCTGTTCATTAGAAGGGTGACCCAATACTTTTGGCAATATAGTGTATGTAAGTAAGTAAGTAAGTAAATTTTATTTATATAGCACATTTAAACATAGCAAAGCTATCCAAAGTGCTTAACAATGTAACAGAAATTAAAATGAGAAAAGAAAACAAAAAAAGAAGCAAACAAGACAACCAATAAAACATCAATAAAATTGAAATTAAAATGCTAAGGAAAAAAGATATGTTTTCAATCTTGATTTAAAACTGGTAATGGAAGGTGCAAGGCGGCATTCTAGAGGTAACTGGTTCCATAGACGAGGGGCATTAACTGAAAAGGCTCTGTCACCCTTGGTTTTCAAACGGGAGCGAGGGACAGATAAAAGAGCCCTGTCAGTGGATCTTAAACGTCTGGTAGTTGACAAAGGGATAAGAATGTGTGGAGAAAGAAAGTGAATACTTATTTTTCTGCTTACTTCATTAATAATGCAAACATCTCTGGCTTGTGAGAGCTTTGGGTAACAGCTATACTTCATGCCCAAATATTACCTCAGTATACTGTAAACTGGCCAATATTCTTGCTAAAGGACATGCAATAGCCCAACCCACTGAAAACAGTGAATTGACAGTAATTGTACAAGTCACAGCCTGAACTGTTCTAGTAGTAATTGCACAAATTAAAACGTCAAATCAATCACGTAAACACTTAGATAGGTGAAGAAGCTTTTGTACTTGCTTTCTCAGTGTACTTATGCTGTGAGAATTTGGCTAGGTTTTGATTTAATATTCTCACTGTCTGTTTTACTGAAGACTGACGTGTTTGGAATGACATAAAGAGACATAGCGCCATCTTGTGATGCAAAATGCATTCTAAAAACGGCAAAGTTCAAGGCTGAAACACATTTAATATGGCAAGCCGTTTTAACATTTAATCTATAAGTCGCACTAGTATCTAATTTAATGTTACTGGTACTTACTTTTTAAATACTAGTATCTTTTCCATTAAGTATTAGTACTTAGTCATTAACTACTAGTGCTTATTCTTTAGGTACTAGTGTCTTTTTTAAAGTTACTAGTACTTATTCATTAGATACTAGTACTTAATCAGTGGATACTGGTACGTTTTCATTAGATACTACATTTACATTTACTCATTTAGCTGACACTTTTATCCAAAGCGACTTACAATTGCTATATATGTCAGAGGTTGCACGCCTCTGGAGCAACTAGGGGTTAAGTGTCTTGCTCAGGGACACATTGGTGTCTCAGTGGATTCGAACCCGGGTCTCTCACACCAACGGCATGTGTCGTATCCACTGCGCCATGTGTAATCTCTAATCTCTCTCCTATATGTTGCTGGTTCATTAATATTCAACATACGATTAGCATACTGGGCAGAAATGCTCATTTTAAAAGTACTAGTATCTATTAAGTTCAGGATATCTCTGGTCTAAAAAGTTACTAGTAACTAAAAAATAAGAACTAGTTCTATTTTGTCTTAACGAGAAGAGTATAAGTAAATACTAGTCACTATTGGAATAAGTACTAGTATCTAATAAATAAGAACTAGTATCTAATGAATAAGTACTAGTAACTTTAAAAAAGATACTAGTACCTAAAGAATAAACACTAGTAGCTAAAGAATAAGCACTAGTAGCTAATGAATAAGTACTAGTACTTAATGGGAAAGATACTAGTATCTAAAAAAATAAGTACTAGTAGCATGAAAATAGATACTAGTACGGCTTATAGATTAAATGTTAACACGGCTTGCCATACATTTAACCCATCTGGTGAAGGTGTTGCTAGTTAGCATATCTGAATTTGCCCCTGCTGGTAGATGTTGCAACTACACCATCTGGCTGCAAACAGCATCCTTCCTTATTGACATTTAAAGCAGCTGACAGAATATAATAGTAGATGATTTGAGAGTGATTATTTGATTTTGGATGGAAAAATAGATTTATGTTATATGTATAGAGACTTATATACAAATAAATATATAATATAAATTGATTTTATATAAATGTTTACATGTTTTTTAGCAACATATAAATTGCAGATATTTCATTATAATATAGTAGATGATTTGCCTGTTTTGGAGGGTAAAATACATTTTATATATGTATATGGTTTTATACATAAATATATTTATAAGTAAAACATATTTCATATATTTATATATAATTTATTTATTTATATTTATTTTTAAAAATGTAGTCTATAGTCAAGTCAAGTCACCTTTATTTATATAGCGCTTTTAACAATACAGATTGTGTCAAAGCACTTAACAGTATCAAATTGGAGGATAGAGTGTCAGTATTGTATAAAAATAAGATTAAACACTCAATTTTCAGTTAAAGGCATTTCATTATTGAATTCAGTGATGTCATTGTCTAGCTCAGTTTAGTTTAAATAGTATCTGTGAAATCAAATTGACGATAATCGCTAGAAATTAAGTGTCTCCAACTGAGCAAGCCAGAGGTGACAGTGGCAAGGAACCAAAACTCCCTCTGTGACAGAATGGAGAAAAAAACCTTGGGAGAAACCAGGCTCAGTTCTCCTCTGGCCAGGATATTATTGTTTATTTATTGTTTACTTATTGTTTTAATTTTTAAATGTATTATATTTCTATTTTTATATTGTTGCAATTTCTAACAATAATAGTATTATGTAGTTAGGTATTTTATTATATTTTTAGTTATTTGTTTTATTTTTAGTTTTATTGTATTTTAAGTCGAGGTCTTCACTGGGGATATATCCCCGGGGATCATCCAGGTGTCCGGCCTCCAGCGACGATCAGGGCCGCAGACATCATCTCCGGGCACCGATCCACCATCTGATCCGGACACGGACTGAGAAACAGAATAAGAAAAAACAGACAAATATTAGCGTAGATGCCATTCTTCTTATGATGTAATGAGTACATTGTGTGTTATGAGGAGTGTTCCCGGTTCCGGTTGATCTAATTAATGCAGCCTAATGGATTTGAATAATAGAAGTGTATTAGTGTGTTATGTGTAAACCAGGTTAAAGAAATGTGTCTTTAATCTAGATTTAAACTGACAGAGTGTGTCTGCCTCCCGAACAGTGTTAGATAGATTGTTCCAGAGTTTGGGTGCTAAATAGGAAAAGGATCTGCCGCCCGCAGTCGATTTTGATATTCTAGGTATTATCAAACGGCCAGAGTTTTGAGAATGCAGCTGACGTGGAGGACTATAGTGTGAATAAGAGCTTGCTCAAGTACTGCGGAGCTAAGCCATTCAGGGCTTTATAAGTAATTAACAAGATTTTAAAATCTATACAATGTTTAATAGGGAGTCAGTGCAGTGTTGACAGAACCGGGCTAATATGGTCATACTTCCTGGTTCTAGTACGGACTCTAGCTGCTGCATTTTGGACCAGCTGTAGTTTGTTGATCAAGTGTGCAGAACAACCACCCAATAAAGCATTACAATAGTCTAACCTTGAGGTCATAAACGCATGAATTAGCATTTCTGCATTTGACGTTGAGAGCATAGGTCGCAATTTAGATATGTTTTTGAGATGGAAAAACGCAGTTTTACAGATGCTAGAAACATGGCTTTCAAATGAAAGATTGCTATCAAACAGCAAACAGTTCCTAACTGATGAAGAAGAATTGACAGAGCAGCAGTCAAGTGTTTGATAGTGTTCTAGGTTATTACATGTGGGGTTTTTAGGTCCGATAATTAACACCTCTGTTTTTTCAGAATTTAGCAGTAAGAAGTTACTCATCATCCAGTTTTTTTATATCGACTATGCATTCCGTTAGTTTCTCAATTTGGTGTGTTTCACCGGGCCGTGAAGAAATATAGAGCTGAGTATCATCAGCACAGTGAAAGCTAACACCATGTCTCCTGATAATATCTCCGAGTGTAACATGTAAAGCGTGAAAAGTAACGGCCCTAGTACTGAGCCTTGAGGTACTCCATACTGCACTTGTGATCGATATGATACCTCTTCATTCACTGCTACGAACTGATGGCTGTCAAATAAGTACGATTTGAACCATGCTAAGACACTTCCACTAATGCCAACAAAGTGTTCTAGTCTATTTAAAAGAATTCTGTGGTCGGAGGTGTCGAACGCAGCGCTAAGATCCAGTGGAACTAATAAAGAGATACAACTACGATCAGATCATAGAAGCAGGTCATTTGTAACTCTAATGAGAGCAGTCTCAGTACTAGATACGGTCTAAATCCTGACTGGAATTCCTCACAGATACCATTTTTCTCTAAGAAGGAATATAATTGTGAGGATTCTACCTTTTCTAGTATATTTGACAGAAAAGAGAGATTTGAGATCGTTCTGTAATTAACTAGATCTTTGGGGTCAAGTTGTGTTTTTTTAATGAGAAGCTTAATAACAGCCAATTTGAAGGTTTTGGGGACATATCCTAATGGCAATGATGAATTAACAATAGCCAAAAGAGGATCTATGACTTCTGGAAGCAGCTCTTTTAGTAGTTTAGATGGAATAGAGTCTAACATACATGTTGTTGGTTTAGATGATTTAACAAGTTTATATAATTCTTCCTCTCCTATAATAGAGAATGAGTAGAATTGTTCCTCAGGGGATCTATAGTGCACTATCTGATACTGTAGCTGACGGCTGCATGGTTACAATTTTATCTCTGATAGTATCGATCTTGGAAGTAAAGTAGTTCATAAAGTCATTACTACTGTGCTCTTGGGGAATGCCAACACCTGTTGATGCTTTATCTTTCGTTAATTTAGTGACTGTATTGAATAAATACCAGGGGTTATGTTTGTTTTCTTCTAGAAGAGACGAAAAGTAATCAGATCTAGCAGTTTTTAATGCTTTTCTGTAGGATAGGGTACTTTCCCGCCAAGCTATACAAAATACCTCTAGTTTTGTTTTCGTCCAGCTGCGCTCCATTTTCCAGGTTGCTCTCTTTAGGGTGCGAGTGTGCTCATTATACCACGGAGTCAGACTGTTTTCTTTGATCTTCCTTAAGCGTAATGGAGCAACTGTATCTAAAGTGTCTTTTGTGGTAGAAGTGATGGTTCTACCATACTTGTAACAAGGAGTAGAATTTACAGTTTTAGCTATATGGAGTTTACACAAGACTAGATTATGATCTGAGATATCATCGCTTTGCTGCAGAATTTCAACACCGCTAACATCAATTCCATGTGACAGTATTAAATCTAGAGTATGATTTCGACAATGAGTAGGTCCTAAAATGTGTTGTCTAACCCCAATAGAGTTGAGAATGTCTATGAATGCTGATCCTATGCATCTTTTTCATTATCGACATGTATATTAAAATCGCCAACAATTAGGACTTTATCTGCAGCCAGTACTAACTCGGATAGAAAATCAGCAAATTCTTTAATAAAGTCTGTGTGGTGCCCTGGTGGCCTGTATACAGTAGCCAGTACAAACATCACAGGGGATTTATCACAGTACAAACATCACAGGGGACACGTGTTTCTCTAGATAATGCTATACGCAGCACCATAACTTCAAACGAGTTATACTTAATGCCTGCCCTCCGAGAAATACTGAGAATATTGCTATAAATTGTAGCAACACCTCCCCCTTTACCTTTTGGACGAGGCTCATTTTTATAGCAGTAATCCTGGGGGGTAGACTCATTTAAAGTAATGTATTCATCTGGTTTTAGCTATGTTTCTGTCAAACAGAGCAAATCTAGGTTGTGATCATTGATCAAATCATTTACAAAAAGTGCTTTTGTAGAAAGGGACCTGATATTCAGAAAGCCAAGTTTTATCAATTGTTTCTCTGTATTGTAAATTTTATATTTGTTGAACATCAATTAAATTGTTACTCTGAATTTGATTTGGACGTTTTCAGTATTTTCTAGTTCGGGGAAAGGACACAGTCTCTGTAGTGTGATATCTAGGTGAAGTAGTCTCTATGTGCTCAGAATTAACTGACTTCTGTGACGTGAGGCGGCTAGCAGACGGTCGGTTTAGCCAATCTGTCTAAGTCTAAGTCTAGCCTATGGCATCTTTCCCTATTAACAGCCTTTTAAAGCTGTATGTTGACAATAGTTTTTTGCAAGCAACATGTTGTACCACAATTGGCTAAAAATGCTAAGAGAAATTAAATTCTACATTACATTAACATATTCTACTTTTTAAGATTCTGCTGAGAAACAGGTTACAATTACACTCTCTCTTCATTTCTCTCATTTTCTTTTGCTCTTTGTTGGAATCAACTGTCCTCCTGGAGTTTATTCTGCCCGCTTTACCTCCAAATCTGGCTGCTTTGGGCGAGAGCCAGAGAAACAGATTCCACCAGTCAGATGATGAGAAAGAAGCAGAGATACTGTGTGAGAAAACCAGCCGTGAGGACAGAAAATAAAGAACAGGAAAAGTAGAGTTAAGAGTGGGAAAATGAAAAGAAAACATTATATTAAAACTAATGGAACAGGTGCGAATAAAGAGACTTGCTGGGGATGAGAGATATGAGGGCTGAAATGAACGAGGGAGGCCAATGAAATCTCTCTCGCTCTCTCTCGCTCTCTCTCTATTTCACTGTAAATCTCATCTTCTTCTTTGTATTCACTGGAAGTATTTTGCATTTTTCTGGAATCATCAGAATGAAAAGTGAAAGGTGTTTGGAAGTTATGAAAGTGTGCTGAGACTGGATTTGCAAGATTATGCAGTTCTACAACAACATGCCAGGGAGTTTATGGCCTTAAAATGAGTATTTCTCTCATACATACATCTCAATAACCTGTGGACCTTTTTTTTTCAAAACCTCAAGAATGGTTTCGTTAGAAAAATGCTTGAGAGAGCTCTCTTTTAATTTGCTTGCTAAAAGGATCACTATTTTTGCTACAGACATGAATGATCAAATCATGTGGAAATAGGACTGGACAGTTCATTGAGTGAAAAATATGTGTAGATGTATTGAAGGAGGAATCATATTATTAGATGGATCCCTTTTATTTTATTTTTTAATTAGTATTTTTTTATTATTTTATTTTTTATTTTATTTTGTATTGAAGGAGGGTCACAATATTATATGAACAACTGCCTTTTGGGACATTATTTTTATTTATGTATTTATTTACTTATAAAAGTAGGGGCCAAAATATTATATGAACAACCATTTGGGATATTTTTATTTTATTGAAGGAGGGACCGCAAGATTTTTATTTTATTTTATTTGTTTTATTTTTTTTATTGAAGGACGGACCACAATATTATACAGATGTATTTTATTTTATTTTATAGAAGGAGGGCCACAGTATTGTACAACTGCCTTTTGGGATGATGTTTTTATCAACTTATTTGTTTGTCTGTAGAAGTAGGGACCACAGTATTATACAAACACCACTTGAGACATTTTATTTTATCTTGTCTTGTCTTGTTTGTTTATAGCTTTTATTACATTAAAAATGCATTTTGGAATATTATATTCTCTTAATTTCTGCGCTTTTTTGCCTCAAAGAATTCCTTAAATGCAAACTTAATTAATAAATTAAAATGAGTATGCATTTGAAAGTCATTCATAAATATCTTCTACTCCTACTTGCATAGAAAAGAGGCCAGCCTCTGTTTTGAAACATGAGAGTGGCCACACCATCAGTGTCTGTTGAGAGATATGGCTCGTATATATTACTGTTTCCATGTGATAAGGACCAATACAGCTGGCGCCACTTGTATTTCCAGATGATGGTCAAACATTAACAGGCCTTGCAGTTTCTAGGCCTTTAAAATTCCAAAAATGACAGCGAGGAATTGACAGCGGGACAACAGCATCACCTGTATACTAAACAACGAATCATGTACTTCCTGAGAGACAGACTGTTCTGACATAGAGTACTCTGTGTGTCCTCGCATAGCACTTGCTGTGTTGACAGAGCAATGAATTAGTGTAAGGAGCACATTTGTACGGTGGCTTGATGGTTTTAGCCATCACTAACAGGCTTTCAACCATCAAAGCAGTGGTTCTCAACCGGTGACTCAAAACGGGTTCACAGCGCTAGATTACAATAATAAATATGCAAAGCTATGATAGCAAAACAAATGAGCTCATTAACGTTTCATCCTGCAGTGAATGGGTGCCGTCAGAAAGAGAGTCCAAACAGCTCATAAAAACATCACAATAATCCACAAGCAATCCACATCCTCCATTCCATCAGTTAATGTCTTGTGAAGTGAAAAGATGTCCGATTGTAAGAAACCAATCCATTAAGAAGATCCGATCATTAACTTCTAATCATTGCTTCAAGCTAAAGATCCTCTATCCGTAATATTGCTTGTCTGAATAAAGAGAGAAATATGCACAAATCAAGCACTGTTTACAAGCAAAAATCATTCCAAAACAGTTCTAAACAATTATGGCAAGACAACAGGGGATGGACTTTTTCATTGGATAAAACATTATTATGGCTAGTATTTTGGGCAGAAGTGATGGTTTTAAGTTCAAAATGCTTTAATCAGGGATTTGTTTGTTACAAACATGCAGCTTTTCACTTCACAAGATGTAAACCGATTGGAGTCGTGTGAATTGCTTGTGGATTATTATGTTGTTTCTATCAGTTGTTTGGACTCTCATTCTGACGGCACCCATTCACTAGAGGATCCATTGATGAGCAAGTGGGTGGAGTTGGCTTTATGTAAACACTAGCCTACTTTAGTTTTGCACTACTCTTGTTGTAGTGAAACTATCGTGTCATGTTAACACATACATTTTGTTTTATGTCTATGCTTTTGAAAAAATAGAGCTTTGTTTTTTTTCTATTAAATCTGTAAAATTCATTTATTTAATCTTTGTGACTGGTGCATTTGTCTCACATTTTTTGGTCTCTGCTTGCGGACACAGACACGTGTCTTGGTCCCACATGGAGTACTAAGGTCAAAGATCCACAATCTAGGTCTGTAATCTAATGCCAGGAAGCTAAAGTAAGCGGAAAGAGTTGAGGTGACTGCACACACACACACACTCACACCCATTTGAACAATGTTAAATATCTGTTGATAAACACAAGCAGAGAAAAAATCCTCCAAGAGGAAGATGCATTGCTCAGAGTTTGCACTGGCAAAGCTTCATGTTTCATTTAAGAATTGACTTTGTCTCATATGTTTATATAAATATAGGGAACAATTCCCATAGTCTCAGAAGAATTTGATGATAGATGAAAAGTCTTTTGAATTGTCTTTTAGTAGAAATTGCTTAAAATAATTTAAAAATCAATCAAATTAAACCAGTTCAATTTACCAGTTGAAAACAAGGTAAAACCTGTTATTTGGTTAACGGTAAGTAAATTACTGTATATTGTGAAAAAGTGTAGCGAGAGAGAGAGAGAGAGAGAGATTAAATAAGAATTTAAATATTTAATCACATTATATATGTTTATTACTGTAAAATTACTGTTCAATCCTTAAACCTAAAATATTGTTACCATATTTTTTATGGTAAATGTCTACCAACCACATCTGCCAGTTTTTTTTATAGTACATTTCTAAAAAACTTTTTACAGTGTAAATATTGATATAACACACACACACACACACACACACACATATATATCCTCATTTGTAAGTCGCTTCGGATAAAAGTGTCTGCTAAATTACTAAATGTGAATGTAAATATATAATATATGCAATGTAACACTGTTGACATGTCTTCAGAAAATATATTTTTCAGATTATTAAATTTCATTTTTTACTCTCTGTGCTTGACTTATTAGAGTAGAAGAAATAATTGCTTTAATCCAGTCTCTTCTTTATTGTGTTCCAGAACAGCATGATGAAGAACGGCTTTATGAAAAAGCAGCCCAGTCGTGCAGGATTCAGCCATGGCAACACCCTGTGCTGTGCATGTCAACAATGCCATGGAAATCAGAGGAAATGTAATCAGATGCGGTGAATTTAATTTGCCTGAATGTTTTCACTCCTCAGCCATTGTGCAACTGACTGATGCATCAGCATGATGAGAAACTAATTAACACCCACTTAATTAATGCTCATACTATTCAGCTAAAAATCACTAAAAGTGTTCCTATACAAACACATTTTATATAATCCCATTACTCTGCCTGTGTAGCCTTCTAGACCGGCATGCATTGCGGTGCCGATTTTAAATGCTAAATAAACTAGTTTTAATCAAGGGTGTGGCATCCTTTTTATGCAGGCCTAATCTCAAGGATTCACAGTGGTTTCCCTGCACCCAGCCTAAAACTACCGCACCACACCAAAACACTCTACATAATCACTCAGTCCCAGAGCGTGACTCTGTGAGGCACAGCAGGTGTGCATGCTGGGGGAAAATAGCCAGAAGTCACCAAACAAGTTTTACAATGAGGCAGGCTTAAGAATAAACGGTTGACCTTCTCAGCTGACACTTTGGCCCAGTCCAGTCTAGATGATCAATACCTTTAGATCAGATGCAACTCGTTAAAAGGCCGGTTTTCGATAAGGCTTGGTTTGTTTGCTGGATTACAAAAAGTGCAATGGTTTGTTACACCTACATGTGAAAATACCCAGTCTATCAATCATGTCTGGAAACTGTTGTTCCTTGTTCAACTTGTTCCTGCAGATTACCGTATGAGTGATGTAACCACGGACCGACTGTGACTCAGGATGACCCTGATGCAACTGGCTGATGACTGCAGTCTGTCACTGCTTACAAACAGTGAGACATGTACAATAATACACCTGCAGGCTGGACCCAACCGGCTAAACACTTGCTTGACGCCTATACTGCAGTGTTTTTTTAGGAGCACTGTGGGGAGCGGTAAGTATAACAGCCGGCAAGCCAAATCTGACTCTGATCTTAGAAATGGTTGCGAAAACACTCCTAAAATGGTATACTATTAATTAGTGTAATTTGTTTGTTTTTGTGTTTAATAATCCTTTAAATTACAGGAAGGGTGCAGAAGAAATGCAAACAAATCCATTAGGCCTCTAAACTCATTTTACTAATGAAAAATAGTTTGTTTAAACACTAATGTTATTCCAGTATCTAAAAAGCACAATGTAATGCCAATGATATAAAAAAGCTGAAGTTAAATGGATATTTACTACAGAATTGCTGTAAGAAAAAAATAATGGTTATCTGCAATTATCCACAATTAATCCCAAATATCAGCAGATTAATTGGTCTATAAATAATTAGGACATTTCAATATATTTTTGATATATTTATCAAATAACAGGCATAGAGAAAAAACAATAAATATAAAAATATATATTTAACAAATTTGTCAGATAGATAGATAGATAGATAGATAGATAGATCGATCTAAGTCCCAACTAGTAAACTTTCTAACAGTATAGAACAGAAAGGGACTTGCTTTGCTAAGGTCCCTCCCTCTGTCCGCATGAGAGAGAGAGAGAGAGAGAGAGAGAGAGAGAGAGAGAGAGAGAGAGAGAGAGAGAGAGAGAGAGAGAGAGAGAGAGAGATTGCACGTATGTCAGAGGGACTATGGTGGAGGGCTGGTGAAGATGATGGCAGCTCTCTGCGAGGATGGTACATATGGACTCAACTGTGGCCGCAAGAGCGACAGAATATCAGTTTTACATGTCAAACTGACAGAAACAACCTTTAAAGCGCTAGAAAACTACCAAAACTGTAAGGTGAGTGCTGGGAAACTTACAGTTTTATGAAGAGAAAGAGAGAGCGGCTGCTTGCTCGCCCAAAAAGGCGTTAAATGTATCAAAAATTATGTTTTATTCCTTTCTAAACAATACAACATCTCTTAAAAGTTAATAAACGTTTTCAATTGGCTGAGAATTGATTGGAAATGTTTTTTAATAAAGAAATAAAAAGACTAGGGAGTGAATATAATGCCAACACACCATTACCTGCTATAAACTCTTTGCATGTCATTTCAACTCCACAAACCGCATTTAGTAAATGTAAATACATTTATGAAATCTCACTGATTGTAAGATGTTATGTTAACGGGTTAAATGTGAAATTATTTCGTTAGCTTTATGTTATATTGTGTTTTATCCTCGAAAGATGAGCTGCAATGCTAACGGTTAGAGAAAACTTTCTTTACAAGCCAAAAGCTTCGATTCAGTTGTCTGTCATTTCGACCACTTGATCATTTTATTAAGTTTACAGTCTCTTTAAAGTAAATGTTTAGTGTTACATACGAAAAAGCCTTTGGAACTGACGAAAATTAAAGTTTGGTGAGCTAGCTGATAGCAAGGCTAATGTTACTAGCTGGCAGTCCTCCAACAATGATTAAGTTCATAAATGTGGCGATATTTTTGCTGTTTGTTTAACATTCACGACTCTTAGTCCAAATAAACATAGTTTAGAATCACATTAAGACCAAACAGCATCTAAGTTTGTCTAATTAACGTCTAAATATGGTTGCTTGCTAGTTAGCTATGAAGACTCATACACACACCTGAGGAGTTTAATGTGTTTTATTTAAAAAAAATGGTGTCGTTTTATGCTATAACCTTCGTTTATCATGTGCTAGGCATACATATTTACCTTAAACGACATTAGAAGTGAATTAATTCTGGTTCAAAATTAGTATTTTTGATGTGTGGCATGGTGACTGGTGGGGAAACCCTTTACAGTTTTAATAGTGCACAGATCATCTTCCTACCATGTAATTTTGATAAATATTCTAAACTAGGTCAGACCACAGGGTTTGCGTATCATTTCCATTTAGATCATTCAAGTGAGTAGTAGTATAATGTGTGAGTTAGATTTGTAAAAGTGTTATGAATATGTGACAAAGATAAGGAAATTGATAAAACACACACAAAAAACCTTCTGGGCATTTCTATCATTTCGAAAGGCTGAAAGAGGGTCTATTGGCTTACTAGGAGAAATCAGGCAGCTTCAATGAAGAGCTGCATTGTCTGGATTTTTTTAAAGCTCTACACTGCTCAAAGTGCTTACGAGGCAGTGTTTGACTTAAAGCTACAGCTGGCTCGTTGTAAAAAAGGAGGAAAAAAACAACTATGCACCGGGTTCATTCGATCCCGAAAGGCCAAATCCCGGTAGGCCCAAGATTTGCTTTGGGTTGTAGATGATTGGACATTCACCCCATCTGTCTAATTCGGGTCACCTATAAAATTCAAGTCAACACATTTTGTTTTGAATTTCTCTTAAAAGAGTTAAGTTTAACCTTGAAGCCTGTTTGAGACTAAATTTAGTTTAGTAATCCATCAAGTTCCTGGCTGCTTTTGACTGGCACTGTTTGTCTTTGTTGATTAGGTCTTGCAGTTTGGTTGACACTCAAAATGTTACAACACCATCGGGGAGGCCAGATGAACGAGTCTTGAGCTCGGGGCTCAAGAACAAAGCACATGCCGTTCCATTGATATTATCTAGCACAATTATAGTTTATTTTTTATTTTCATGTTCAAATTTTCTAATTTAAGTTTCAGTCATTTTATGTGCTTTAGATTGTTTTTGTTATATATTTGTATTTAGCGCTTTTTTCGTTTTTGTAATTTTACTACCGCAAATTAAACTTATTTAACTTTTATGTCTTGTATATTCAGTTTATTTTTTCAGCTTTATTTCAATAAACAAAGCTATTTTTAATAGTTTGTTTTTCATTCAAAGCACATGCCGTTCAGTTGACGTTATCTAACATGGAAGCATTCGAAAAATGTTGCGACAAAATATTAAAAGACTGCATAAGGTTACATTACAATTGTGTTATGTATTGAGTATCACATTGGTGTAAAGAATGTAGTGATCATATCCTCCAAGGATTAGCTCCTCCTATATTAATCGGATAGTAGTAAGGGATTACTTGGTACTTCATCCATACCATACCTCCCTATGCTTTTGCGTAATAATAGCTGTTCTTGAAGTGTTCATAATGTTCAGTGTATGGTATTTACAGGGTCTTGTGCACGTTGTCATGTTCCAGATCCGTTTGTCTCCCAGCTACCGTTCTCAGCTGAGTTTGTGGTTAATCATTATTCATCTTTCAGCAATGGGACAAGACAGTCGGGGCAAAGACAGGGAATGTGTGAACCTCAGCGATGATCCTGGAGCTGTGCCTTATCTTCCGCATGGCTCTAAATGTTGATAATAGACCTTTAATTGCTAAAGCATGTCTGTATTCATTTTTCTTATGTTTGATTCACTAAGGAAGCTGTTTGTCACATGTGGTTTATGCTGGTTTGTTGCTGAACACTGTGAAGACTCAACCACAAAGTTGTTGAAATGTATTAAAATTACAATGAACCACATTGCCCAAAAACATGCAAATTTGTTAACTTATGTAACGGCTAGTGGTTGCTATCCTAACTATGCACAATTATATGTAAAGTTGTTATTTGAATTTAGCATTGTAACCCTGTCATCACAGCTGTACAACACGTTTTTGAGAGTTGAGAACCTCTGGTTTAGGTTTCTAAATCATCAGAGAGCTTAATCGTAGTTCTTCGTACTCCTGTGTAATATGATCTGATCTAGTCTGTGCTTGGGGGGGTGGGGGCTTGTGAAACTTATCTGGTTAAACAAGCCTTTGCAGATGGAGGAGGCTTTGGGCAGTATTTGAATATAACTGAAGGTGTATGGTTGCATGGAAGTGAAGGGTTTGGACTCTTTGAATTCATGTAAAATGGGACATTTTTGCCATTGAGATGACTGGGAAAAAAATGTCCCAATTAACCTGAATTCATTCCTACTCTATGTACTGTATAAAGTCATGGCTGATAATGATCCAGTTCCAGTAGAAATGGAAAGTGAAGTTGAGTGTATTGCATTGTGGGATACAGTGTTCCTGGTCTGGTTGTAAACTGCACATTTTAGGACCTTCTGGTATTCTGTGCATGCAGAAAATGCACATACTTTAACTTTTCACAGTATACAATTCTTGTATTATAGTTGCAATAATCGCTTAAGTTTTTCATTTTTTTCATCTTTTCCAGAATGCACCGTCCTCTCAGGCGACGATACGTTTTCAGGGTCTTCAAGGGGTAAGTTGACTTAGCATTAATGAGTTTTACAGCATCTGAATGAGTTTCTTCGAAGGCTGAAGTGTGTGTGTTGCTCATCAAAGCAATCTATAATTGTGAACCTGGTGTCTTAATAGAGAGCCCTCAGCTTTCTGATGTTTTATTGGGTGGCGTCTCACTTTTCCACTGTGAAAGTACCTGTTTAACCTCTGACCCTGCACATCATGCTGTAGTTTACTTCAGATGCTGTGTGACTATAAATACTGGGTCAGAGAGAAGGGTTCGGGTTTTACGCTCATGAATACTCTTTCTAAAGACATGGTGTGCTTAACTAGTGTCTATGCTGCAGTTGACATGTTATTACAAAGCTTTGACTGAGCTGACAGAATCAGTCTTTCAAAACCTAGTGAGCTGCGATATATGTAGCCATCTTCATCCATCGACAGTAATGGATGATCATATGTGAATCATTTGAAACGCTCTACATGGGCGGCAGCTCCCTTAAATGTCAGTCAAGGGCATCGTTAATATTACTCTTCATGAGAACTTTGCAAAAGTCTTGACCAGTGTTAACGGTTGATTCCAGTGGAGTTTGGCATGAGCATCTAGCTAGGATTTTTGTGATGTGCTTTTATCATTTTATTTTTATTTTGTTAAATATTATTAATATATATTTAGCTTTTATTTTTTCAGTTTTAGTAATTTTAGTATCTGAACTCTATTAGTACCTCAAATTCAACTCTTTAATCCCAGTTAGTTGCCAAGGCAACATTTCTCATTTTCATTTGTTTATTAATTGTAATAAATATTTATTTAAAATCTAATATTCAGATTTTATTTCAGCTTTACTTCAATTAATCAAACCATTTTTAAAAGGAAGCATATTTCTTTAAAACAAAGGTTGAAACCACCAAAAGACTCCTGTCTACTGCCTAGGTAGCTCACTTGTTTTGCTAAGCTGATATTAGTATATTTTGATTACCTCTATTAGTAGTTAAATAATTACATTTTGTTTTATCTCTGCCCTATCAGCGCATTAAAATCCCAACGAAAGACGCTTCCAATGGCTGTCATAACTTTGACTTTTATCTGTCCAACTATGGCAAAGACAATCCTCAAGGAAGCTTTGAGTCTATCCACCAGTACATATCTAGGTAAGGGCTGAGCAAGTTTCTTGTGTGTCAGAACTAGTGCTCATTTTGCTGTCGTTACTCATCTGTAACCGCTCTTCATGCCCGTTAGCTCTGGAGTCCCCCATCTGTCCTCCTTGGGAACGATTCAAGACAAAATCACAGTATGTGCCACCAATGACTCTTACCAGGTGACCAAAGAGCGAGTGACCAAAGCAGAGGAGGATAAAAGCAAAAACAACACCAAATTCATCAGACCCGGAGGACCGTTCAGAGGTTTGATATTAATGCACTGTATTTTATCTCCAGTAACATGCGCACAAACACTTTCTGGTCACTGATATTTGGAGAATACCCAGTAATACAAGTTAAAAATTACTCTAGGTTAACAAGTGTGAAAACTATAGTTTAACATTTTCAGCATTTCCATTTAATTTCTGGTTGGCGTTTCAATTGAAACGTTTGTTTCAAAGAATTTTCTATACATCTGATAATTATCTACACAGGATGGGGTTTTCTTTTCTTTTCAGTTTCTGTTTTCATTTCCCAATTTAGATCTGTGTGTAGTACATCGTTACATGAATTTGCTTATTTCTAGATTGAAATAGACTAATTAAGGTGCCATTTGGTGACCATGCTGATCTCCTCATATTTTTCACATTGACCTGTAACTCTCAGCCAGTTCAGTTGTAATCGTCACATAACGTCTGCGTTAAACCAAATGGGAGCTTTATGGAAAGTAATGTATGGATTAGGGTCAAGAAAAAAAGCAAGTAAAAGTTCATCCTATTTATCTGATGTGGCTAAGTCGTGGCACAACCCATGTCTCCGAGATTACCGACGTGCCCCACATAGAGATGTGTGGAACTGGAAAGTGACAGACTGAATCTTTCAGGCTATTGTCACCTGCTTAGGTTGTTAAATGAAATCGGCATTTTTTTGCATTTTACAAACTGCAGTGGGGAGACGATGCTGCCACTCCAGAGACCTGTTTTATCTCATATTTTAAACACGGTATCACCATTTATGAAAAAAAAGAGACCCCTCGAGGGTTGTTTTTAGAGTGGCTTTAACTAACACTCAAATGCGGCTCATTATATTTCACCCCTGCCAGACAAAACCTGTCTCTCAGCACCTGTTCAGCGGTCACTCCCCTCTGGGAGCCCCCATTCTCCGGCCCACAGCTGGCTTCCACCACAAAACTGGAAAAGGCAGTTTCACCCCCATCCCTCGGCGCTAAGCCGCAGGGGAGGAGTGATCGTGGTGCGTTTGCATTTTACACAGCAAAAGGAAGTGCAAGAAGGAGGGTTTGTGGTGTAAGGCTTTGAAGCAGCTGGTTCTCAGGAAACCATGTGACACACTTTTGTTTGTTTAATCTGAGAGACACAAGCAAGTTGGAAATCGTGCAGATTTGTCATATAACCCAGAGTTGAAATGATCTTCCCTTCCTTGATTCCTCCCAGTCTGACATACATGTGTGATGGCCAAAGTTTATTATCCACTGACGTAAGAGTTTCGCCTGACCTGCTGGAGGTGAGACAGTGAAAGTTTGCCTCTGGATGTCATCCAGTCAGCGGCACATGTTTGGGCAAACCAAGGGAGAGTTCATAAGAGAAAGATGTAGGAAGTAGGATGGTTAAAGAGTCACTATTTGTCACTACTTGTGAGAAATTTCATAATCGAGGAAACTTATCTGTGACTCTTAAAACTGAAGTATGTACTTAAGCATTGTTTTGAGAATGCATAATTTTGTTTGTATGGATCCTAATTTTAGATTTAGGGTGTAGGGATGAAAAAAGTATTGGTACAGTACTGCACGTTGATACTAAAATAAACACGACTCAATATGGTGTCAATGTACTCCACGTCTGACTGATGTGGCTGCTTTTAAATGCTCACATGCTTATTTTTGGATACTCTAAAAAAAAAAAAAACACTAAAGCAGTAAGTAATTAATTTTAATCTTGCAAAATTAAATTTTGCATTTGTTGATTCTCTTCTGAGAAATATGAAGCAAGCATGAGGTTTTGTAGGCTACATTAGACACCAATAGAAATGATAACACGATCTGGATACTTGGTTTAGCATTAATCCTAATCCTGCACACAGTATAGAATGGGATAGTATGTGAATTAGTCCTTGAAAACATGGTCCATTATGTATTCCCCTAGTTTCACAGACAAGGCTTAAGACTAGTCCCAGACTAAAATGTAATTCTAAGCTGTTTCAATTTAAATAAACTTGCACTGACTGATCTTAAAATATCAGTGCCATTAGTTTGTCTCAAGATGCACACCAGTAATGTTTTTTCCAAGACAAGTTAATAAAAATTACTGAAATTTTCTAATTGAACTATGGCCTAATCCTGGTTTAGTCTAAGCACGGTCTGTGAAACCGGACCATTATATACCAAATTGAAGCATTAAGAGAATGCTCTATTAAAAGCATTAATGATAAATATTTCACTGTTGTAACCACTCTTTCTCTCTGTGAATGTCGTTTTGGCATAGACAAAAAAGTTCAGCACCGAAAACCGGCCCCGTCTGCCCCCGACCCGGTTCCAGAGAGGAAGCAGACCACCCCCCTCAACCCAGCCAACACCATCCGCAAGTGCCTTACCAACAACCCCGTATCGCAACGGCCATACCGGGACCGCGTCATTCACCTTCTGGCCCTGCGCTCTTACAAGAAACTAGAGCTGCTCGCCAGACTGCAAAGAGACGGCATCAGCCAGAAAGACCGCAGCTCTTTGGGCTCTACACTACATCAGGTAAGAGTGAAATTGTGGATTGGAATCACTTTGTAGAATTAAAGCAACCATTAAGCTGAACTGATAGCATGTGTAATGTTATAATAAAACACAAGTTTTAACAGAAGACTCCACTGTAACCTCAATTTTTGTTTGATGCTCTCTATTGCATTTAACTTGTATTTAACCTGAAATATTAGTTTAATGTTTAAAGAGCTAGATGAAAGACTAGAAGGCATTAATCTACAGGTAAATGCAACTTGAGGACTGTCATAATCATACATATTAGTTCATAAGTTACAGAGGCTTGAAGCATAGATAGCATCAAATCACAGATGGGATCTACCTTCAGGCTACAGACTTGCAGCACTATTGAAGAAGCACAGTGTCATATAATGCAAGTCATCATTTAACCAGCCCAAACACAAAGACTTGTATTTACCTCAGCTGAATGTATAGCACGTGGCAAATTAGGCAACCGTAAATTTAATCTATTAAAGTAAGCATGCACATGCATGCACCCTCAAACAGCTCATGCTGAAGAGACCAGCTTACTTCATTTCAGTTAATATAAGGTCATACTGTTGACAGTCGTCATATTTAAATGGCTTTTGTCATCAAAAGGGGTAAAAGTCGCAATTTCGATTCTCCCCGCTAGTTTCAAAGAAGAAATACCATGGTTGTTGTCCTTTCTATGAAGTCTACAAGGAATTTAATTCAGGCTTTGAAAAAGGAAGTATGAAACAAGCTTCTCTCCTTCTTTGGAAATGCAGGAAGGACTGAGAATCTGAAACAGTCCCCTCACTGGGTTGTAACGTAAGAAGTAACATTATATCCCTTTGCCTAACTGTCCATTTGCATTACTATTTATAGTGTTTGTATATCTGCCACTCTTAAGTATGCCGACTTAAACAAGTATTCAAAGTGTGCTTTCAACCTCCTATCATACGTGTCTACGTAGTTTAGTTGCAAAAAATAAAATATAATGACTAGATAGCCTACAAAATTGCAAATGGTTACAACAGTATTAATCATTAAATTTAACATAAAATCGTGTTAGTTCAATACTTTGTGTTTGTTCAAATTCAAGATTGCCTTAGCAAGCACCACTTATTAAATTAAATAAATTCAATTTAAAACACATTTTAACAGCCACTCTTCTCTATTTTTTACCCATTTAAATATTAAGAGGTCCTTTTAAATAAATCTTCCCATGTCCCGCATTTAATCAGAGAAAGGAAACCAATCAATGTAATGTTTTTCATTCCTTTAGGTGGCCAGTCTAAACCCTAAGGATAACTCGTATTCGCTGAAGGAGTTTATCTTCCGTGAGGTCCAGAGGGACTGGCCAGGCTACACGGAGGATGAACGGGTTCAATGTGACAGGATCCTGGCACGGTAAGACTCACCGGTCACATGCAATTAAAAGAAGAATGACTCTTTAATTGAACATGAATCATTTTTGAGAGCCAGTACTTGAGATCCCAAGAGTATTTGGCAAAGCTTAAAATAGTTCATTTTTTTTCCCTCCTTCAACAGCAAATTGGGCTTGAATTCAGAGTCTGTATCTTCCAGCAGTCCAACCAAAGAGCCAACTTCCTCACTGGTAAGACACATAATACAGTATAAATGACAGTTTTATATTGATATTTTTCTTTTTTTGATAAATATCATTTAAATAAAGAATATATAAATATTTGTAATTTTTTTTATCCTTATATAATATGTATATACGGTCGATATGTATTAAAGTAAAATATATCAATACATTATTATAAATAATACATATTATAGACAATTTTATATTAATATACGTTTTAATATAAAATTTATCAATGCATTTAAAATATAATTTATGAACCACTCATTGCACATCAATGAATTTGCAGACCCAAGAGTTATGATTTGTTTCTTGCTCTTTAGAAATGCCAACCTGAGACGGACTTTATTGACCCTCTGATGTCTAAGAAGCCCAGAATCTCCCATCTCAGTAACCGAGGACCCCCCTCATCTTCAGGTCGTCATTCTTCAGAGACCGAGGACAAAAAAACTGCACCCACGGCCGCTTGTCCAGGATCATCTTTTCACCCTCCCCCTGTCACGGGCTCCAGTTCAAACTCCCCCAGTACGCCGGAGGGCCGAGGGTCTCAGGATCTTCCCCTGGACCAGAGCTCTATATGTGGGAACTCCTCAGAGAGCTACGCCCCCCGCAGCCACACGCCCAGCCAGCCAGTTTCCACCACGTCCCCCTTGTCCTTCTCCACCTGTACCGTCTCCACAACCACCATTACCTCCAGCACTTCCACCAGCAGCGGCCACCGCATTTCTTCTGCCACGTCTCCTACAGCCAGCCGTGATGGCAATGGCAGCAAAAAGCCCAAGAAGTCCAAGAAGCACAAAGATAAAGAGAGGAAGCGAGAAGGAGAGCGAGAGAGGGATAAGGATAAGGACCGAAAGAGGGATAGAGAGCATCACAGGGAGGATCACTGCGATAAGGAAGCACAGCCCAGGAAGAAACAACGGAATGAGGCAGAACAAAGACACATTCCTGCCAACATCACCCACGAATCGGACCGAGAAGGTTTGTTTTGCCATGTCTTATGCATTTTGTGTTGTTAACATTATTGAATAATTGATTATTATAAATAATAATAATAAATTATTAGATGCATGCCAGCAATTTTGAATGAAAGATTTGTTAAGCTTGTTGTCAGGCCTGATGATAGACTTCATTTATGTTCCATTTGCCTTTGGCCCTTGAACTTTAATTCACAACAACATATTTAGGTTAGTCCGTTCCCAAGACACAAAGATCATGTGTTACGTGTGCTTGTGAGAGGGCAGATCAAGATTCAAGAGTTTTTATTTGTCACATACACAATTATACAGAGTATAACCAGCAGTGAAATGTAGGAGATTTCCATGTTTGTACATGACTGGTTTGTCTCTTTACAGCTAGCAAAGACAAGCTTGTCAACAGCACTGAACTTCCCGTCCCAACAAAGCCTGATTACATAGTGTGAGTGAACTTTGACTTATAGTGTGTCATTCTGCATAAACCCTATGCATCACATACAGTAATAATATAAAGTAAAATTATGTATTTACCTAATTGTATATTTATAAATACATTTATGTTCTATATTTTTTTTATTAAAATTATCCAGTTTTTTATTTGTAACTAGTTATTTCTGTCCTTGTAATTGTTTTATTGCAGAAAGTACACTGCAGTGATATCTATGGATCAGAGGCAGCACTATAAGGATGATTTCAATGCAGAATATGATGAGTATAGGATCCTTCATGCCCGCGTAGAGAGTGTTACTCGTCGTTTTACAAAACTGGACACCCAGTGTAGACGACTGGCACCAGGAACTAAAGAGTACCAGGTAGGAGAACAAGATTTAATTTTTGTTCTTTTTATACTGCTCTTTATAGAAAGAACTGTGTGTATTTATGTGGATGTATATTTTTGTATCCCAAGTAGTAAGTGTTTGTCTTGTCTTTCCTAACAGGAAGTACATGAACAGGTGCTGCAAGAATATAAAAAAATTAAAAAAGTAAGTGTAACTATGCATGTCTTACCCATCTGGGTCCTTTAGACCACAAGTAAACAATAAAAATAGTATGTTAATTGACACATTGTTTTCTTTGCAGCACAGCCCTAACTATTATGAAGAAAAACAGCGCTGTGAGTACCTGCACAACAAACTGGCCCACATCAAGCGGCTCATTGCTGACTTCGACCAGCGGAGGGCGCAGTCCTGGCTGTAGGGCACTGGACCAAGCAACCCCTCAGCCAATCAGAGCGCTCTTTAGAGGAGTGTGGGGATTAAACAGCTCCTTATTTATTCTATTTACTGATTCCCCACTCGCCTGTTTTCCCGTATCTGGCCTTCTTCATCACTCTATATCATGTTTTCTTCCTTATTAATCCTTTCCCATACCTTTCATTCTTTCCTTTTCTTTCTTTTTGAAGGACTGTTCAAAAGAAAAAAGGACAACAAAGAAAAATTTAAGTTTTTGAATGCAAAAAGAAAGTTCGCAATGCAAAACCGTGGGCCTTACAGCTCGTATTTCTTGAAGCCTTTTGCACAGGGGTGATCGAGCCAGTACATGTGAAAAAGTGGCCATAAAAGAGGGGGTTTCCAAGAGCCTTGAGACTTCCTTTCTCCCGATGGCCAGCATCAGTATTCACACCCACAGTGCAAATGATGCCTTAAGGTATTAATACAGACATATATCGATGTGGCGTCAGTGAGACTTACAAGCACCCGGGGCAGTGGGGAGAAATTATGATGACCTGATCGCAGGTCCAGCGCACATTCATGGAAGGTGTGATCGATGTTTGCTTGTGTGTGTGAGTGAGAGAACGTGTGAGTGAAAATTGTCAGTGTTTTGTTCATTTTCGGGAAGGATTGAGGGTCAGAAACTACAGGTAGAGAGAGGCTCTGGGAGGAGGTTTGGATATAAATTATATAAAAGAGGAAAAAAAACGGAAAAACAAATCTAAAAAAAAAAGCTGCTATATTTTTTATTTTTCTTTGAACAGCTAGAGCCTTCGGATCGGTCTGGATCGTGTTACATGGTCTTAATTTGGGCCTGCTCTGTTTAAGAAAATGATTGTACCATCTTTGAAGACAAAGGTGCTACTGATTTCTGATAAAATGCATCGAGCAGAAGCAGACCTGTATATCCATTTCAAATGTATTCATTAATTATTACAAGTCTCAGAACAGAGTTATTTATGAAATATGAATAGAATTATATAATTTTTGTTTTCATTTTGAATGAAAAAGAATTGCTGGAATTGAGTATTGAAAAAGAAACTGATTAAATATGCATAAGTCTTTATTTCACGGTATCATTAGTGATTAAACTTATTAAAGATTAAGGGAAACGCAATGTTTACAAAACCTGTGTGATAGGAAGTTTTGCCAAAAAAAAAAAGTGATAAAAATGAAACGAATATGCTTTCAATCCTATGTTGATCTAGTCTGGAATAAAACGCGTTTCTCTGAGTGACATGACACTTTATCTAAAAGGAGACAGTGGTCGAACACTTATAGTGTCTTGATATATTTATTTTCTTTGATCCTTGTTTAGGGAAAAAGGTCCAGAACGCAGCTTTGAAAAAAAAACAAAAAAAAACATTGCTTGCAATTATGCAAATTCTCACTGGCTCAAATAGCTCCATGGTGGATTCTGATTGGCTGGTTGATTCTTGAAGCTTGCTGCATTGTATTTGCACATTTTAAGACGTCTTTTTGAGATCTGAAAACAAATCATCTCTCTCCTCTGATCACAATTATTCCATTGTTAAAGACTGGGAGGTGTTTCCTTTGTTTTCCAGTGTTGTAAATTGAAATGGAAAAACCTGAGTGAGCCATTCTCAAAATAACCATCATCGAATGTTTGTTTTCAGTATTTGGGACGGCAGATGGCATCTTACGTGCTTTTTTTAAGGGCTTACATGTTATCAAACTCCCCAAGATGCTCTGTTGTGTGAGCTTCTGTTCTTTTTAGTCGCCGTATATAGACTGGACGCAATGTCTGATGACAACCAAATACAAGTCGTGGTTATTTAACAGAGAACTATAGCAGCACTTTACTTCGCAGATGCTTATTTCCTCAGCATTCAAATAGCCTCCACACTGAACCTTAAAGATTTGGAATGACACTAAGAAGTGTTGCTTGGAAAGGAGAATGTGCATCTACACATCGAACTCGGTATCGTTGTAATTTGGGTTGGGTGGGGAAGTATTTGGTGATGTGTGACCAACACCTGTATTCTTTCCCTTTTGAAGAGACCGTGCCTCTGACACCACTAAAGAGAGATGTTAATGTTGGATAATAAGCCAAGAATCTGATAACACTGTCATCTCTTGTTTTAAAGGTGGGATGGGGGTTGTTTCAGACTGTAAGAGAATTCCTGACCTGTCCACCTAAAAAAAAATGTATTAAATCAGTTCAATAAAATGTGAACTTGACATTTATGCGCCTTGGTTTGTTTTTTTTCCCCCTATGAGTGCATATTACTTAATTTTTTTTACTCCTTATCTTTTATACAGTTCATTAGAACATGCATCACTCTAATTTAAATCTATATTAAAAATCGGTTTGTATGATTTTGCAATCATATCTAAGTGATATTAACAGGACATACAACAGAAATATGTTAAATGATCATTCTCACCCTCATTTAAAGTGCCATTTAAGTAACTCTCGCCATCTTTTTGATCAAGTAATTAGAACAGATGTGACCCTGGACCACAAAAGCAGTCTTAAGTCGCTGGCATATATTTGAAACAATAGCCAAAAATACACTGTATGGGTCAAAATGATCAATTTTTCTCTTATGCCAAAAATCATTAGGATATTAAGTAAAGATCATGTTCCGTGAAGATCTTTTGTAAATTTCTTACCGTAAATATATTAAAACGTAATTTTTTTTATTAGTAATATGCATTGCTTCATTTGGACAAATTTAAAGGCAATTTTCTCATTATTTAGATTTTTTTCATTTTCAAATAGTTGTATCTCCGCCAAATATTGTCCGATCCTAACAAACCATACATTAATGGAAAGATTATTAATTCAGCTTTCATGTGATGTATAAATCCCAATTTCGAAAAATTTACACTTATGACTGGTTTTGTGGTCCATGGTCACACGTGTTTAATGTTTGAGTTATTGAATCGTTAACAACACCGAGTTCCTGACCGAAACAATAATATAAATCTCCAGCAAGCAACTCTAGAAAAATACGCATTTTGCCAACTGACTTTTATCAAGGTATCAATTATAAGAAAACAATAGCCTATATTAATTCCGAGTGCCACCAATATCCTTAATTGTGTAATCATGAGTAATGTTTTACATAAATCTGGTTCAGTGCCACTCCGGTTCCAAACGCCTGTTCACACTGAATGAAGGATAGACCCAACCAATGAAATACGCTTCCTCGGTCCACACTCGAATCCTATTGGTTTGTACCATTATCAGTCTCTGAAGTCAAGGTGTTGCACAAGAGACAATCGCAAACAAAGGTGAAAGAGAACGATTTATTCCCTTAAAAGATTCGTTCGAAAACCCAAATTCGTTCATAAACACCAGTAGTGCCTCCAACCCATTTTGAACCTTACCGACGTGTGGTTCATTTTAATCCCGCCTCATTTTGAAGCGTGTGAAACTACACGAAGACTCACAAAACCCGGAAATAACTCTTTCGTTTTGGAATCGTGAACCGCTGTGCTTCTTACCTCAAGAGCAATGGCAGAATTTGTTAAGGCTAAAATTAAGGGTGACAAAGTAGTTGTGCTTCTGAAGCCTAGCTGTCCTTTGAATACTCGCTAAGGATGTTTTGTCAAAGTATAAATTCAAAAGTGGACACTTGGAGTTGATTGACATCAGCGGACGCAGTGACACATGCAGCATACAAAAATATGCAACAGATCACAGGCGCGCGCACGGTGAGAACTTATAGTGCTGTATTAAATTATAGCACTTTTGTTGTATTAGACCAGACCGTCAGTCATTATGTAACACGGCCACAGTTAAATCAATTCTAAACATAGTGTCTAACTAAATGTATTAATTTAAAACACAACATTTTTAGTTAATTTTCAGTACCAGTTTATTATTATGGTGGCAAATATGACTTTACTTGCTTATTCACACAAGTGCTGAGTCACCAATAGCTTGACCAGCAGCTGTGGCCCAGACCATATGTTGCATGTTAGTCATGTTTTATTCGTTTGCCATGTAATTTATTTACATCCATGTATTTTCCATGTATTCTTTGCAGGTTCCTTGGGTCTTCATAGGGGAGCGGTGCATTGGAGGAGGAAGTGATGTTGACGGACAGGACTGTTCTGGAAAACTGGAGGGCATGTTGCAGGCAATCGGATCTCTGCAGTGAAGGTATACTTCACACAGTCCCTCTTTATAAAGTATTAAAAACAAACTGGTTTAACCTCAGGGAGGGCTCAGATTTTACATTAGACATCAAGTGGCCACCATCCCAAAATTGTGTATTAAAATGTCGATGAAATGTTATAAGAAACTGCTTTTTCTCTCAGCAGCCGGTAATTCCCTCCACAAAACACATTCTGGTCAGCACAAACCATATCTGACCGACAATGTAATGCAATGTTATTTTAGTATGACTGATATTGTGTGTGTATAAATAAGTTTTTTATTTTTAGTTATTTGTCAATTTTATTACATTTTTATTTCTATGTAGACTTTATTTCAGTGTTTTTAAGTTAATCAAGGTCAACTAAATTCAAATAAAAAATGGTGTTTTTATATTTATTTTATTGTAAAATTTTAGTTAACTATTATAACCCTGTCTGGCTCATGATATCTGTTACCCTACATAGTTTTCATCTGCAGTATCATTGCTTTTCCCACCATCAGTGACTGTTAGAACAGACATGTGACTCTTTTTTGGGTCACAACCAGAACCACAGATTTAGATTTAAGTCTCTTAGAGCAAACATGCATCATGATGCAATGTGCTCAACCTCCCATTTTCAATATAATATCATTAGATTATATTAGATAAAATACTAAATATGCAACCATTTTTGGTTACATTCAAGATGATGCCACTAAAAAAAAAAAATTTAAATACTAGCTTACTAATTAAATACTGTGCAGTTACATATTAAACAGTAGGCATTATGTAATAATGAATACTACAAACAATAGTATGCTACATTGTATGACTTTGTATGGTTAAGATTAAAGCCACAGACTCATAGAACAAACAAGCATCCTTCTAAAATGTCTTTATTCAGCATGAGATGAGGGTCAATATAACTGGACTAGACTAAAGACAGCCAGAATCGGCTCTACGTCGACCATACCAACTGCACTAAGAGGCGATCCACATGCTGGATGCGTACTTTGTACGTTATTAGTTGAAATAAAAATCTCAGATGTACATGTTACAAAAATATTTGCATCAAATTCAAATTAATCTCATGGGGGAAAAAAAATAAATATTTGAAATTTATTCAAGTCATATTGCCGGAGTAACCACTGAATTCAAAAACAAATAAATCTCACCATGACATAACATGGCTGACCATGAGAATAACATATCTCTGGAGAGAGTATAAGATCGACCCTACCCTGTTTAATACTTTGGGATTAATCCTTCGCAGCGGGAGTTTATTGCACCAATCGGGCGTAATCGTTCGATAGCATTATCCACATAGAGGAGCATCGGTGCATAGGATCCACCAATGAGAATTCACAGCTGTCTGCTTTATATCACAGGGTCAGAGGTCAAAGTTTGTGTGAATACAGTACATCAGAATCCACCGTCAACCCAGGAGTCAAACAAAGGTCTCTTTCATCCTGTATTTAAATGAATCTCCAATTTGCGTCCTCTGTTTTTCGCCCTCCTTTCCGGTCTGCAGGGCGTCAAGAAGGGGTCACATGACGCTGCAGCGAGACTTACGGATCTGCCGTCTGCGTTGCTGGTACTCGCTGAGCTCCTGTAGGTAACCTCTGGAGGGCCAGCGCAGTCGCTCCACCTGCTCACGTTCCTCGTCTGTCAAAAAAAGCATCACAGGAAAATATTGCTACAACATTCCCTCCTGCTGAACGGCAGTGCATTTAATTATCGTCCACCTTGTTCTTCAATTAAAATAATGTAATTGTCTCTATTTGTTTCCCCATTGAATGTTTTTTAAAAAAAGAAATCTTTAAAAAACCTGAAAATAAAATATTTTCCTGTCAAAGTTTGCTCGTTCCATTCATTGACTCACAAATACACCATTTGCGAGGCGACACTCTTTTATTTATTCATAAAAGAGTGCATGTGGAAGGGCAGGACATACTAATTAGGTGTGACGTTGATTCATTTGTTTCAAAAGTGACCTTACAGCTGCTCTCAGTGTTTCATAATGAAGCTTTGACAGAAGCGGGTAGTGATTTGCATGGGTTTGTGTGCAGCAGCAGCTGTTAGAAGTGCTCTCAGAGCGTTGGGATCTGGCTTTTGTCACAGTATGTGCATGTGTTCTAATGCACTTGAACATCCTTTACGGGTGGTCAAGCGGACGGCTCACCTGATAGCTCCAGGAAGTCAGGCTTGTGGCTGAAGATCAGGTAGTTATTGGCAATGAAATGGAGGAGCCAGACATAGAGCTGGTCAGCATTGTGACACTGACGAGAGAGATAGAGATTGAACATAAGATCAGATAGAATGTTAGAGACTATTAAACAAGTTGGACGTATCACAGATGGTATTTCGGGATAGTATACTACTTTACTAATACTATTTTTTAGCAAATTTTTGGTATGCATGGAAAAACCCTATGACGTAATACAGTTGATCAAATGTGTAAACAGTGTTGTTATTGTTAACTAAAACGATCCAAAAATAATTTTCGTTTATTGAACAATTTATAAATAATAGATGAAAAACTTGAATGACAATTAGAAATTACTTTGGCAACTACCTGAAATTATTTTCAGCTGAAGTATAACTAAAACGTAAATAAATATAAATAATAGGGAAAAAACATCAAAAGCACATAAAAATGACAAAACTACATTACAAAACTAATAAAAATGAAACAAATTAAAACAAAAATATAAAAATAACAGAGAATTAAAAATATTAATAAATACAATGATAGTATATAAATAATGCTAAAATAACAATAATCTTAGACAATCTTTAGACAAAACTTTTGTTATTAAAAAATGGGGGGGGGGGGGGGGGGTTGTGTCACGGTTTCCACAAAAATATTAAGCTGCACAACTGTTTTTAACATTGATAATAATGAAAAATGTTTCTTAAGCAGCAAATCAGCTAATAGTATGATTTCTGAAGGATCATGTGACACTTAAGACCGGAGTAATGATGCTGAAAATTCAGCTTTGCCATCAAAAGGATTTTTTTTAAATATATATTAAAGCAGAAAACAGGTATTTTAATAATATTGTACAATATTACTGTTTTTTTTTTACAGTATATTTGATCAAATTAATTCAGCATTGATGAGCATAAGATCTTACCAACCTCAAATTTTTAAAACATATCTTTGCTTACTGGTTCAAATACTATTATTAAAAAATAGGCAATACACGGTATAAATATGTTAACTGTGTTAGTAGTGAAAATATAGTGATATTATGAGTCCAAAGCACTCAAAGCAAAGAAGTGACACCTTTATCAAACACATCCCTGTTGATATAGAGATGTAAAGACTCACCTTTGCTCTCTTCAGTAAGCGAATCACACTGATGCCCGTAGACGCTAGCTCTCGACTGGGCATACCCTGAAGATACGCGCAGACACACACCTCACACAGGTGCTGCAGCCGTTTCACCTGGTACATCTCTGCGCAGACGAGCACGGCCATGGCCTGCAGCACACTGACTGAACACACAGACACACAGCACTGTCAATCACCTCCTGTTTCCCTCTCCATCAACCTCAGTTCATACTCACCCTCTGTCAATCAAGCTCAGTCTCTATTTGCGTCTATTCTCTCAACCGTGTTGTTTAATGTCCTTGATATGAGCGGGGTGGCATCCATCAAATTGATTGACAGAATAAGTGAAACAATCTGACATACTAAACCTTCCTTCATTGTTTAATGATAAATACAACCTAAATCACTACATGGCATTGTGATTGAAACATATGGATTATGTTGCACAATACAGTGAATATAAAAGGCCATTGCACATCATACACAAGAACCCTTTTATTCTCACTTCATATTGTAAATATTAATATTATTGCCTAATCAGATAAAATAATTAAGAACTTACACTACCATTTAAATGTTTGGAGTCAATAAGATCACATTTGTTTATTAATTTTTTTTTATTGGAAAACATTATACTGATCAAAAGTAAATAAGAAATTTACAACGTTACAAAATATTTCTATTTCAAATATATGCTAAAAGGGGTCATATGATGCTTTTTTAAAGATCATTATTTTGTGTATTTGGTGTAACAGAATATGTTGACATGTTTTAATGTTCAAAAAACATTATTTTTCAAATACTGTACATTATTTGATACTCAGACTGGGTAATTCTCTCTCAAATTGTAGGTAGGTTAAATTCTCTGAATCATATAGTGCAGGGGTCACCACACTTGGTGCTGGAGGGCTGGAGAGTTTAGCTCCAACTTGCCTCAACACACCTGCCTTGAAGTTTCAAGCATACCAAGAAAAACCTTGATTAGCTGGTGCAGGTGTGTTTGATTAGGGTTGGTGCTAAACTCTGCAGGACATCGGCCCCTCCAGGAACAAGCTTGGTGACCCCTGATATAGTTTATTTTAGCACGCCTGAAACACTTTATTGACCAATCAGCATTTTATGGGCTAAATATCATGTTATTGTGGTCGCTTAAACCCACGGACATGAAAAACAACCTGCAGCAACATGGTTAAAGTAGCCCAATTCTGTGGGAAAACCACAGACTTGGCAACACTGCCAACCAGCTCCAATACACTTGCCTGGAAGTTTCTAGTAAGCTGGAAGACCTTGATTAGCTGGTCCAGGTGTGTTTAATTAGGGTTAAAACTAGGCTCTGGTGGATAGTGTCCCTCCAGGAACAGGTTTGGACACTACTGCTTTAAAATCCTTGAAAACCACACTCTCACCTGGACAGCAGGTGTCAGTGTAGAGGTACTCCAGGAAAGCTAGAAAGGTATCAGACGAGACTCCATGTATTGGCACCACACGACTTCGTGCTTCTGCGTATTTCCCACTGAACATGGCAGCCATAACATCACAGCGGGCCACAAGCACGGCTCTGTGCGCTGGCAGCACGCTTCCTGCAAGCAGACGGACAGCTGACCTCTTAAAACACACGTACACCCATGGAGTCAAGCATTACAGAGGAGCTCTGACTCAAACACAAGCCCCTCCCTTGTACTTTCCACCTTTGAGCACTCTGAATCAATGCACCATTGTGTGTGCATGTATGTGTACATGTCCATGCACATGCAGGGTTAGCATTGACTCTTGCCTTGCACCATGAAGATGACATCAGAGTATAGAGGGGAATTGAAGAGACTTCCCAATGTCAAAGGACCTTGTTGAGAGCGGGGTGTGGGTGTGTCCCTGGGGGCCTGCAACCAGAACAAATCAACACTGCAGTACACAATCTGAGGCGATGAATACTGTTAATACTGTAAGTATTTAGAATTGAGAAATCAGGTCAGCCATGCAAATCATTAGAAAAAACTATGCACAGTCCAGTTCTATAATCAGAGCGCCTCCTGTCTGTCAGATAGATACCTTTTCTCTCCCAACGAATGAGCGTATCCTGTCCATCAGCTGGGCTACAGCCAAAGGGTTCTTCAGTTTTTCAGCAATGGCTTCCTCCAGATATTCCCATTCCCAGGCCCCTGTGAAAAAAATACACATCACCAGCACGCACTGACCCATGAACGTATCCTGCTCACACATGCATTAACTGGCTGTCCGGCTGACCGCGGAATAAATCTCGACCTTTTACACTGGCTGCTCAGATCTGCTGGAGTTTAACCAACAGTTCAACCTCTCAGTGGAGGTACACTCTTAAAAATAAAGATTTCAAAAGGGAATTTTCAAATCGATGCCATAGAAGAACCATTCGGTGTACAGTTCTTAAAGGGATAGTTCACCCAAAAAATAAAATTGTCATTAATTACTTGCCTTCATGTTCCAAACCCGTAAGACATTTGTTCATCTTCGGAACACAAATTAAGATATTTTTGATGAAATCCGAGAGCATTCTGACTCTGCATAGACAGCAACGCAACTGACACATTCAAGGCCCAGAAAGGTAGTAAGGACATTGCTAAAATAGTCCATGAGACATCAGTAATTCAGCCGTAATGAATACCTTTTGTGCGCAACGAAAAAACAAAAATAACAAATTTATTCAAGAATTTCTTCTCTTCCATGTCAGTCTTCGCTGCGTGTTCACGAGAGTACCACGACGCAAGGAGCTGGCGTTCTGACGTAGAATATGCTGCACCTTGTTTACAAGCAGAGGAATGCACAATGCGTGTCGAGACTGACACCGAAGAGAAGAAATAGTTGAATAAAGTCATTATTTTTGTATTCTTTGCACACAAAAAGTATCTTCGTAGCTTAATAAAATTAAGGTTGAACCGCTGATGCCACATGGACTAGTTTAATGATGTCCTTACTACCTTTCTGGGTCTTGAACGTGTCAGTTGCATTGCTGTCTATGGAGGATCAGAAAGCTCGCAGATTTCATCAAGAATATCTTAATTTGGGTTCTGAAAATGAACAACATGAGGGTGAGTAATAAACGACAGAATTTTCGTTTTTGGGTGAACTATTCCTTTAAAAGAGCCATGTGAAGAACATCTTAAAAATCTAAATAAACTTTTGTGAAAGATTCCATGAATGTTAAAGGTTCTTCATGGAACCATCAATTCCAATAAAGAACCCGGTGCACAGGGCTGGTGGATTCAGTTACAACTTCAAAAAGTTATGTGAGCCTTTTTTCAGTTTTCTCTTCTCCATTAACTATACCAGGATACAAAGCCACAAAAAAGGTGGTGGAACAGCTGTTTTCCACAAAAATCAAGTATTCTTGGTGACAGCTAAGAAAATAAAACCAATATTTAACTGGTGTTATTTCATAGTAAAGACATAGTTTCCACTGTTCTGTCACATAAAAATGTTCATCCGTCACGGTTGAGCTGATTTAATATTAACTCGGCCTCATTCGTAAATCTGTCTAGACACTACCCGAGCAGGATTTGATCCGAAAGAAACCACGCACAATGAGTTTCCATGCATCATTTCCGTTAATGTAACGACTGCCCTTGGTTCACAGGAGGAAAATGGCCTCTGGAAAAATCACACTATATATCAGCTGCAGGGTGAGATGATCTAATCAGTATGGGGCTCACCTTCTCACCTTCTGAGCATGGCCTCACTCTGATAAATGAGTCTATAATATCCATTCCTGTTTCCTGGACTGTTAAAGCCTCATCTGAACACCTGATTGAGATGCATGTCCATCCTTCCAGCCTCCATTTTGCATCAGAGGTCCCAAAGAATGGGGAACGGGAGGTAATATTCCCGGTTTATGAGGAATGTTGTGGCGGGCTAATACAAGCATAGAATCACAATTGTGTACTTGGGTGAATGTCACAAAAGCATGTTCAGGACACACTTCACCCCAAAATCTAAAGAAATGTATTGTTTGCATAAAATGCTGTTCCATTTTACATGGGCCACCGTGTTGAGATCACATAACCATCTGAATACTACTTGCTTTATCGTGGTAACCCCCTTATTATAAGGTACAGAATAAATTAAACATGGCTGATTTGAATACCGCATTTCAATAGCAGCATCAGTAACTGAAAAATTTGCATGATGCTGCTTTCAAACCACTAGGTGTCAGTATTATTGTATGCAATAATGTGTATATAGTAAGAAGAGATGTTTGTCATATAGCTTGCAATATAAACAAAAAATTACTGAGCGCAATAATTACTGTAAGGCGTCTGTAGGATTTAATTTTTTTTTATTTAGATTCGGCACTGTAAATTACTATAATACAATTCATTTTAAATCAGTATAAAATAAAGGCAGTTACAAATACTATGATAAAATATACATATTTTACAATTTAAATGATACCTATTTATTGCATTATGGTATACCATAAGGAGAATTTCTTTTCTAGAATTTCTAGATAGATAGATCTTAATGTTCCAAAAACAGTCAACATTTTATTTAAGCAAAACAATTATTATTTTTTTATTTGTTTATTTTGGGGTAAACTATGATTTTTTTTTTTTTATTTACTTTTTATTTTAGCAAAACATAATTCTTTAATTCTTTCTTTTGATTTTGTGGTAAAATATAACATGACTTGTTACTGAGAGGTTTTGTGAAATTCAGCTCTTACCATAACCATAATTTTATAGGGGCATAGTTTTATATGGGCACAAATATTGTATATCATATATTCAGTTTTTTCTCTCATGTTGGCTAATTTGCATATACAGTCTCTCTCTCTCTCTCACACACACACACACATTCTTAAACAGAAAAACAAGCACACACACAGATCTCTCTGTCCTCCATGCATGGCAATCAGCTCCACAGCTCCAGGGTCCCATAGAGTGGACTACCATCATACATGCACATGTAGAAAACCATAAATCAGCCAGGCCTTCGACACAGCCAAACAGCCTCCAAACTAAAGCGATTTTAATTATGAAACCGTCCTATGAAAATCCTTCTTTTCAAACATAAAAGAAAACACAATTGCAGAGCTGAAGAGATAAGGCAGTGAATAGGAGAGAAAAATTTCAACCGTAACTCAATTGAGACGCCTAAACCAGCAGAACTGAGGAAGCATTTTCAAACTGTTTCCTTCAATAATGCTAATCTCGCTTCATATTTATGGTTGTGACAGGATTCTTCATGGAAAAAGAAATGCTGCCGGCACACCAGCAATAAAAGAAGCTCTACCTAGAGGAAATGTGCTCTTTCATAGCTCAGGAGAATTGGATTTTCAGTTAAATAAATAAGATAAAATAAAATATATTAAGAATAGTTTTATATGATTACTAGCATTATAAAATATTTTTTATATTAAATAAATATTTTAAATGTATTTATAATATTAAAACTTGTTATATGATTAATGATTAATTCTCTTGAGCTATGAGTTTTTTCATAGCTCAAGAGAATTAGGTTCCCAGTAAATAAAATAACATACAAATAAATATTCAACATTTATTTAAAATATTAATGTTTTATATGATTGGGTAGTGTCTTCTTTCATAGCTCAAGAGAATTAGGTTATCAGTAAAGAAAATAAATACTTAAAATGTATTTAAAATATTAAAATGTATTATATAATTATTCACAGCTCGAGAATCAGGTTCTCAGCAATTAAAAAATAAAATAAATAAATTATTTTGTGTAAGTAAAGGTCTCCATTTGCTCTCTGTTTAATCTAATTTTTGTCTAAAAGAAACAGAGTTACTAAAGTTGTCATCTGATTTTTCTTTCTTATTGAAAAAAAGCCATAAACGTCAATATATTGTGCCCTTTATCCAAAAAGCAGTTGCCTTGAACAACATCAGCCGTAATATCGCAAGCAGAGCACGTTCTCTCTCACCTCTGTAAAGAAACATTAACGTCTCCCACAAGGATAAACAGAGCAACGGGTCCTTCACAACCAGCCGTGAAAGGTGTCCAGGAGGGTGTCCGTCTGCTCTAGGTAGATCATCTATGCCTCCATCCCAGGTGGACAAAAGTGAGTTGGGGCCGTCTCTGTCCCTGCAGGTGCAGCGTGAAACGGGCCTTTCCCAGGCCTGCCGTCCCACCAGCAGCTGTCTGAAGTATGGGCTGACAGCACACAGAACGGACGCGTGCGCCCAGCCCAGCTCCTTCCCAGAGTCCCCGGCGTAGAAAGCCACATCTGCGAACTGAACGCCGCGTTCGAGGAGCCACTGCAAGTCCTGAGAGAAGGAGGACTCCTCCACTCTCACTGGGGGAAGGCGCGCTGAAAGACAAGGATGGGATGTTAAAAGACAGCTTTATTGCTCAGATGTTGATCTTTATAGCTCAGGAGACTAAATGTGGGTCGGAGTTATGTTTCAATCAAGTATCAACTTCAAAGCTGAGATGTCTTCTAAAATACCTTTGAATAGTCAAAAAATTAGACAACTGTTGACATGGAGTAAGAATACAGAGCTATCAAATGAATAAAGTGAAACGTGAGTTAAAATTTAGACTTAAGAACCAGTAATAATGTAAAATATTATTGCAAATTAAAATAAATGTTTTCTATTTGAATATATTTTAAAATGGAATTTATTCCTATGATGGCAAAACTGAATTTTCAGAAGCATTACTCCAGTCTTCAGTGTCACATGAACCTACAGAAATCAGTTTTGAAACATTTATATGGACATTATAAACATTTCTTGTTATCAATGTTGAAAACAGCTGTGCTTCTTAATACATAATTGTGGAAATGGAGATATATTGGTTTCAGGATTCTTTAATTAATGAAAGTTCAAAAGCGCAGCATTTTTTTAAATAACATTTATTTATTTAATGTTTTGATTGACACTTGATTAATTTAATGCATCCTTGGTGAATACAATTATTAATTTAACTGTTTGGATTCCATATAATTTTATTTTTTTTCAAACATTTATGCATTTCTAGTTATAAATGAAAGTGATACTTCCTTACATTCCAATTAGAATTTAAATATTCTCAAATCCCAGATCATAGTATGGGATTAGTATATAGTATAGTATTTTCAAAGTATGCGTCCTTGCATGTGTTCTATTTCATTTCGATGCTGTCTAGGAGAAACAACTGTGATATTAAAAAGATCTAATCTGTGATTATTGTTTCCTGCAGGGAATGTTAAAGAACTTCTGGAAGCACAAAAGGACGTGAAGAAGAGGAAGATAAAAGAAATAGGTAAGAGAAAGGGAGAATCAAGGTGAGCTAAGCAGAGGAGGATGGTGGGTAAGGATTTTTTAGTGTGAAGGGAACAAGGTGGAGAAAGAGAATGATGAGACAAGCAAAGCAGAGGAGATGGGATGAGTAAGGGATACAGTAATAAGACGGGAGCAACGAGAAAATGACATGAAAGCAAATCCCAAACAAGGAAGATTATGGGAAGGCCACATTAACGGCAGGCGTTAAAAAGAAATAGAACAAGCACAACAAACAATGTTGTTTATTCATCATGTCTGTATTATAGACATATTTCTCGTGTATTACTGCTGTACTTTATGCACTCCATAACCATTCATTTGAGGCCACACCAACGGTTTTCCAGCATTCAATACCCTTCATATTTTATGGACTGTGCTCTATAAAAAGAGCCTAAGTGGTGCTGGAGCCACACCAACAAACTACAGAAAGCTTTGGCTTCTCGTTCTAAGTGTCATGTCTTTGTGTATATGCACAAAGCAGCGCTCATCTTGAGCAGAATCCTTCTAGCCTTTAGCAGACAATCCTTTTATCTAAATGGCAGACGAGTTCATTGACTCATTTGCTGATGAATATTGCCATTTTGTGCATATTTTGCAGCCCGACTGCTTTGCAGAGATTAAGATAAGATGCCCGGCAAATTGCAAGTTATTATTAGTGAGATTAGCCAAAATTAGACAGGTTTGAAGGGAAGCGGAAAAGTCAAAAGATGCATGAGGATATTTTTGGGAGGTCTACTACACTAGACACATCATTGACATAATAATGAGGGAAAATCTCATCGGCCACTAACCTGGCTGGTCCAAATGAGGAGGACGGGGCTCGTTAAACCTGTGACCTCGCCGTTTGTCCGGCCGTTCTTTGGCTTTCTGCTTCAGACACTGAATCATGAAGTATTCCAGCTGTGTGAAGAAGATTCAAAGGCAAGCGTGTAAATAACATCCGAGTACACCACAAATCACACCAACACCAAACATGGCGGAATATTTGCAGCTAGTTAGAAATAATGTGTCAAAATTGTGTCTTTAGGGCAAAAAAAAAAAAAAAACGGTCCCACTTTATATTAGGTGGCCTTAACTACTACGTACTTACATTTAAATTAATCATGTCATACAATGCACTTATTGTGTACATACATGTGTACATATACATGTTTTTACATTGTACTTATATTTAAAAAAATACCTATATGTAGTTACATCTGTAATTAATTTCTCTACTTACATTTATAATTACACCTTAACCCACCCTTAAACCTACCCATACCACCAAACCTGTCCCTAACCTTACCCGTATCCCCCCTCAATAGCAGCAAAAGTGTTTTACAATACAATATGACCACAATAAGTACATTGTACTTATTTTTTTGATGTAAATACATAGCAGTTAAGGCCACCTAATGTAAAGTGTGACCAAAAAAACTTTTTGTAATGTGAAGATCATGTGAAAACAAAGTCGAGATCACAAGAAAACAATCTTTTTGTTATGTGAAGGCCATGAAAAAATGAAATCAAAATCACAAGAATATAATTTATTATGCCAAGATCATAAGAAAATTGAGCTGAGATCATGAGAAAAAGACTAAAAAAACATTGTGTAAAAAAAGTGTTGATTTTAATTCAGCAAATTTGTGCACATCTTAATTAGTAGCATTAGTACACCTAAACCATACTGGTTATCGGCTGATATATATGGATATTGACCAATATTGGATATTTTGTCCCCATATTTTATTCATCTACCACTAATTTAACACTTTAAGGGATCCTTCCAGAATGCCTTGCCCCATAGACTTCCAATGTAAGAACATTTCTGTAAACATGTTTTATGCTTGTGTTTCAGCTTAAGGATGAGAAAATAAAGTCTCCATATTGCATGTGATAGATACTGTCAAGAGAGCTTAAACGCTATGAAAATTGAAATTCTAATTAGCCATTTAGCAGACGCTTTTATCCAAAATGACTTACAGTACACTTATTAAACACTCCCAGGAGCGACCAGGGCTCAAGGTCTCAGTGGTGATGGATGGGTTTTATATTTCACCCGAGGCGTGGAGTTTATAAATTACCCCTTACCGGACTTGAACCTCCAACCTTATGGTTACCAGCCCGGAACAGCTAAACTACAAGTACAGTTCTTCTGCATACTTATGAGACTTCTTAACAATGATTAAGAGAAAAAGAGACACTTACCACACTGCCAAAGTAACGACCCACAAAAAAGTTGTTTAGAGAGGGCAGCTCCAGGTAAGTGGCCCCCAGGTCCCTGGACAGCTGGAGCCCCTCACTGTGGGGCACACAGCTGCTCCAGTCGGATGCACACAGAGGACATGTGCACGGCGGGCCTTCATCTGTGGAGGATGACAGACGGAAACAATAAAAATGTGATGCACTCTTAAAAAGGCATTTTTCACAGTGATACCATAGAAGATCCATTGATCCATCCAGTGAACAGTTCTTAAAAGAGCCATATTTTTCTTAGTGTAAACAATATTTTAATCATTTCAAGACCTTTTTTTCTACTTTAAGGAACCTTTTGTGCAATGGAAAGCTTCCATGGAACCACACATGCCAATTGTTAAGTGTATATGCATATGCAAATGTATTACTGATACAGATACAAATGACATTTCTAGAGCAAGGGGCCAAATAAAGCATGACTCATACTGACAGAGAGTTCATAACATTCAGAGAGATGTCAACAGGCTGACATATGGAGCAACAAAATCTGAGCCTTTATTACGTAACAACGCATGCCAGCTCAAGTTTATACCAGCGTAAATTTAAACATCTACCCGTCCGTGTGTGTGTGTGGACGGGTAGAGAGAGAGTGGCAGTGACAGAATGAGAGAGCAGGGTTAGCTGGATAAAAACAATGTGTGTGTGTGTGTGTGTGTGTGTGTTAGGAGGTGCTGGCCCGGCCAGTAGGGCGAATGCCTCAGGGAACAGAAGAGCACGTAAAATGATAGCAAGAAAAGACAGCTAAATGGAGAGAGAGATATATGGAGTGAGAATGGAAGAGTGGAGAAAGAGCCGTGAAGAGGGCACGGGCAGGAAGAGGTATGAATCACTGTAGCCAATAAAAGAAAATGCCCGGAGAAATGGAAAAAGATGTACCGTATGAGTATGTGTGAACATGTTTTGACCATGTTTACACTCTCATTTTGCCTCAGGTCTCTCCACGGCAAAGCAACAGGAAATACAGCACAATTCTCATGACACAAACTCATTAGCATGAACAGCACTATTGCTTATACTTAGGAGTATTAGAAATAAACAGACCCTTTAGTGTATATCCTAAAGGGGTCGTTCAGCCAAAAATTTAAATTCTGTCATTATTTACTCACCCTCATGTTATTTAAAATATGTATGTCTTTTTTTTTCTTCTGTAGAACTCAAAATAAGATATCCATTGGAGCCCACTGACTTTCATTGTATTTTTCAATGACATCTCCTTTTGTCTTCCACAAGGTATTTTTATGTTTTGTTTTGATTTCAGATTCTGAAAGTTTGATATGTTAAACCAGATGTTAACATGCGAGTCATAGCACTGTGCGAGGTACTTTTGAATCCATTTGAGAAAAGATTCAAACGTTTACATGCATAATGTTGGTAGAATTATTACAGGATTATTTTACCTCTTTCAATCAAAATTTAATTCAGATCTAGCTCAATCAGGTTGAATGAAATGGCTTTTCAGTCCAACTGAGACATCAGTCCGATTATAAACTAATTATTTGAATGTATGTACTGTAAAGGTAACTACAGACAGTAATGCAGGTTTGGAACGACATGAAGTTGAGTAAATGATGACAGAATATTACATTTGAGTAGACTATTCCATTAAACTTTGAATAACTCATTCTACACTGTTTGTGCCATATTACATTTCCAAGTGACTGAATGCAGGGATTTACAGTATACAGCAGGGATTCCCAGTATTTTGCCAGCTGACTCCCTTTGACATAAATTTTTAATTTGAGATACCCCCTAAGAATTTAGCTAAATTTTTCAGCAATTTAAAAACACATTCACGTTCGCCATTCTCTAACAAACCCATCGTGTTCGTTTCTCCTTCATTATCCTTCAGGGATAAACGTTGTAGCTGGATGGAATCACATCTTGATAAATTATACATCTCAAAGGTCACACTGTGAGCACAGAGCTGCCGCTTTTATAGCGAATGGAGCCAAATCTGTGGTCTAAGTGCTTTGAGTCTATAAATGTTTACCTATGAGCATATTCAACAAACGCTCACGGCGCAAATCAGCACATCAAAAGACCTCCAAATCTCGGCTCGATCAGACTTCTTTTTCCTTGAAGTCAGGAGCTTCTCATATGCTGTGTTGCTTTTGAAGATCTGTTAAGGTTAACCAGTTCAACACCACAGTTCCATATGTTTAATTTATTTCAATTACGTGAATGTTGCTCTTTGTCATTTCAGGAAAGTTTAAAAGTCAATTTTACGGTCTAATGCCTTGATTGACATGAGGTAATTAAGATTAAATAATGCATAATCCTAATTATCATTAGTACTTGACATTATTTGCTCTGCTTACAGTACTTAAGCACACATTCCATAAGCAAAACCATCAGGCAATTTTTAACCAGGGTTTAGTTCAATTGTTTCCATTAAGGCCATTATCTCGCAAGTCTGCACTACAAAAGGCTGACAGTCATTTATTTTTCTTTAAAACTTTGTAATGGAGAAAAATACCTCAAATGAACTCTAAACAGATGCAAAACTGAAACAGCCAATCGCATCTCACCATTTAGCCTCGCCCCCACGGCTACCAGAATCACAGGAACACCCCAGTGTCGAAGAAGAGGGCGAAGTCTTGGGGCGTAGACGTTTCGGACCTGCTGAAATGCCAGTTTGTCGTTGACCGAGTACTTAATGACCACGATGTCAGCCTGCTCCAGAACGCTCCGCACACTCGCCCAGTCGCTGTCCAAAAGGTCCTACGATTAAAACAAAGGTTTTAACCTGTGTTGTTTAAGAGGGTATATCTCAGTAGCTCAGCATCTGTTCCACCAATCAGCTTATGGATATCACTGCCATAGCTAAATTCCTCTTAGTCCTCCAATCAGGCGGAAACAACTCCCTTCCCAGAGTCTGCAGAAACCCTAATCCTGCTTTAGAATCCCATCATCCATCTCTCATTCACTCTGTTACTCACCCAACTGGGACAATCCCGCACCATCACTCTGACATCCCCGAACACTCTAGACTGGTACTCTATAAACGCAGGATTCAAGGGATGCCTCGATGGCGTCACCGAGTTTGGATCCAATTCCCGAGCTCCGTGGCCTAGGTAACTCCACAACAAGCCACCTTGGATCTGTCCCGGGCCGGTCGTCTCGTCCCCAGGCCCGACGCCTCCAGGACACTCGCTACCCAGGGCCACTATGTGGACAGACCTGTGAGACATAGAAAAGCCTTTAGCGGTTTACAATTACAATCCAATCAGTTGTCTTTATATAAGCAATCCCAGCTCACAGCATTTACACAAAATCCTCAACTCTCTCTACACAGTAAAAATGGAAAAAAGAACATTTTAAAAAATGCAACAGTTCAAAACCTGTTAATTGCTTAACTGTAAGTTACTATTCCATATACAGTGAAGTACTGTAACTGGTTCAACACTGCGTAATGTGTAATTTTACAGTAAAATACTGTCAAATTTGTGCTTTTTTTGTAAGTAAAAACAATGAATTATCTTCGCAATTCAGTTTTTTGTTAGTTCAAGTAGTTTTGTATATTAACATTATATCACTTAATGAAATACACAGTTATCATTGAAAAAATATACAGGCAGTATTTTACTGTGATTTTCTAGCAACCACAGCAGACAAATCTATACAGTATATTATATATGAATACCATATACTGTATATATATATATATATATATATATACTGTATATGAATTATTTATATATATATATATATTATATATATATAAAATTATGAATTTTTTTTTTATTTAATTTTAAAATTTAGGACATAGTAAATAAGACAATACATTTCTATGGTAAAATTATATATATAATTTTTTTTTTTTTTTTTTGCAGGGCCCAGGACAAAATACAAAGACATTCGCATTTAAGAGCCCTATGCATTATTATGCCATTTTGGACTGTTAACTCTCTATATAATTTTGTAGTTATGTGCTAATTACTAGTATTGTACATTTTTATGCAATACATGTTATAATGCAATATTTGTGTGTATACATATTATCATAGCATTTGTCTATTATATATATATATATATATATATATATATATATATATATATATATATATATATATATATATATATACGCACACACATATACATATATTGTTGTTGTTATTATTATTACTATTGCACACGCAGCCTGCATGCGTGCAAATGTCAGTGTGTCAATGCCCAGTAACAGTTAGTGCATTGATATTTTTGTCATGGTACTGTAGCATAACTGTAAATTTTGCGCTATTGGGGCTTTGGTCATGGCAAAGCAAGAATCATATGCAGACTTACATGATCACAACAACCGTCCACTGGATCAAGGCTCGGGGAGCACGTACTTCAGCGGCGGGCTTTCACATCAGTCTCCGGCTGTTTTCCGCAATGAAGGTCGGACACAGTACAATCCCTCAGCAGAACGAAAAAGCGAACGGTTCATTCATTAAACACTCGCTGGCAAAGTGAAAGAGTGTCAGGTGCGCAAGGATCCGACTGTAAACACACATCCAGGCAGAAACGATCCAGTAGATCCTGCGCTAGAGAAAGCAAGTTCATACTCCACCGAAAACAGGGATCCGGCGCTTCCAGGGACGCATGGCTCGATCTGAGCCCTGAAATCAGACGTCACTTGAGCATAACGTCAAAGCTCATGGGTCAATGAGATAAGAACATAGAGGAAAACAAAAAAGAGCAGCGCGAGTGGGTGCCTCCTGACTCAGCAAACGATCGGAGGGACGTGGACACTTGCTGTCCACACCGCACACAGGCTGGTCGTGTTAGTGCTGTGCCTCTGCTGTCTTGTCTGTTCAAACCAAAGGCACTTTCAGTCATTAATACGTGATTTAAGAGAGTCTTTGACTGTTATTCCCAACAAATAAAAATACAGTCTCACTGCAAGCTCAATCAACAGCAAAACCAACTACACAGACAGATTTTCTCAAGAATATGGCGCTCGCTGATGCAAAACACATCAGCTTTGGGCCCCTGGGAGCCTCCATCGGTACCCTAGCCAAAGTCAAAAGAGCCCACTGCCATGCCAGCGCTAAGACATGGCAGGGGCCCCTGGGGGCACCCAGAGGCCCTTGGGTGTGATATTTATGCTTTGCTATTTCACAAGCACCACTAATTAGACATGCTGCATACTGACACCACTGCATGACGAGCGTGGGACGCGTGTACTGACCCATACAACTAGTACCTCTCTATATTACGGGCTTTCAAGGCACTGATCCTCTAATAAAAGGTTGCAGTGGTAATAATAGGCAGTTATTACATGATATAAACAAATAAACATTGATTAGACTTTATTTGTGCATTACTTAAGCTGGAGGTTGCTGTTTTCATTCAGACTGTCTGCCAAGGTAATACAGTATTATTTAATATAAAATATGTAGACTTAATGTTTTTGAAAAAAAGTCTCATCAAGGCTGCATTTATTCAATCAAAAATGCAGTAAAAAAACAGTAACATTGTGAAATATTATTAGAATTTCAAATAATAGTTTTCTATTTTAATATATTTTCAAATGTAATTTATTCCTGTGATGGTAAAGCTGAATTTTCAGCAGCCATTACTTCATTACCAGTCTTCAGTGTCACATGATCCTTCAGAAATCATTCTAATATGCTGATTTGGTGGAAATATTTTTTATCAATGTTGAAAACAGTTTTTGAAAACATAATAATTTTGTGAAAACCAGTATACATTTTTTTCAGGATTCTTTGATCAATAGAAAGTTAGCATTTATTTGAAAAAATAAATGTGAATTGTGAATGTCTTTACTGCCACTTTTGATCAATTTAATAGGTACATCCTTGCTGAATAAAAGTATTTTTCTTTAAAAATAAAGAAACACACTCTGTGTGTGTGTGTGTGTGTGTGTGTATGTGTATGTATATATATATATATATATATATATATATATATATACATACACAATTATTATATTATTATTATTGTTATTAATAATAATAATTAAACGGAAATTATATATAGATGTAGAAACGAGTAGGTATCTCTGAATAGTGGAAAAAATACATTTGGTTTGTTTGCAACGATGATTTTCCTTTTAATCTTTTAAAACATCTTTCATTAACTGAGGCCCCCTATAGTGAGCCATTGGTGTAGTACAAAGGTGTAGTAAATTTAGAGTCGATCTGCTTGAGGCAATGTATTGACGCTGAAAATGCTGTTTAAAAATAGCATTTGACCCAATAACCTAATCTGCAAGAAATAAAAGCTTTTTTGTTGTTTGTCATTAGGTAATTAGGTATTATTCTTTGCACTCAAACCAATTCTATCCTAACATGCCATTCATAAACATACTATTACTTCAGTAATTCTGACACTTCTATTTTTAGCCAAGTGTTTTGTATACCGTATATTAATTTGCCTTGTTTGAGATCAAAAAGCCTCAGCACCCTTCAGATCCTCCTCTGAGATCACCAATATAGCATCATTTCTCCTGAGCCGTAGCGAATCAAAGCTCGCATTCCACCTTATTTCTGTCAGTCATGCTGTCCTGATTATTTTATACTGAAAGGATTATTTTAATTCTACCATAACAAGCTTTTTATCCATATAACAGGTCTAAAATAATACCGCACCCATCGTCTAATGTAAAGACAAGCTTTTATCATTATACTCAGGAAGATTACTGAATTCTAGGATATGAGTATAGAAGTGTTGTTATTTTGTATTACTGGCCTAGTGGGATATACTTCAAATATAGTAGGCCTATGACTCATTATGCTGCCCTGTGTAATATTTGTTGAATGGAATCCAATACTTGTTTCTTACTAATTTTGGGGTGTTGATTCCAAACACAGTGGCTGTTTTGCTCTGTCACGTCATACTTTCTCACAAAACATGATGTGCATTTGTTAGGAATTTCACTTTTGACAACCATTTGTAAGGAGAAGTCTTGTTGTCCCCTGTTATACTCACCAGAAAAACTGCAGTAAAGACATGATTCCTGTCTTCTTCTGAGCCATTACAACTATTTGTTCAATTTCTCAGGTGATTTTTATATGTATGAGTGATTCTGAAGACATTATGTTATATTTTAAGGTTAGAATTATATGGAAACTTGTTTCTGCCATAGGATTAAATAATAATAATAAAAAAAGTCAAATGTGATTTTTTTATTCTTTAGTTGAGTTTTTTGTTCTTGCAAACTTGTCAAAATTGTGAGATAAAAAGTCTCAATTTCCTTTTTTATTTTCAATTCAGTGGCAAATAATAATAAAAATATCCTGATATTTTTGTACTCATCATCAAATTAGGTAATTTTAGGTTTTTTTTTTTGCGAATCAGAAGAATTATTTTTCAAGATTTATGACTGTGTTATTGGAGGATTTCTCCTGCCAGTCCTTTTTGTTCTACAGACTAAAATAAACTATTTCTGTTTGTCAACAGGCTGAAATAAATAATAAAACAGGCACTTTTTATAAGCACTGCTGAGAGGTGTATATGCTATTTTAGGTGCTGCTTGGTTGGTGTACCATTCAGAACATTTGTTTTTACAGGGAAGGATGGGTTACTGTAGGTCATCTGCCATGCAGAATCTTATTTCTACTCTAATGCACAATCACGTGCCCCTCGTGTACACTCTTGGCCCAGAGCTCACAACCACTCTATAGGGAAGTCTAACTTCTGATCTTACGCAAACTCCACACATTATACCTCATTGTGAAGGAGAATAACAGTCCATTCAAAGCCATTAAATGACAACAGGCCATGTTTAAGGAGGATATTACATTACAGTAACTGTACCGTTGCTTTGGGAGCTTTTTTTCTAGTCGACTCCGTCCTGAAGTGTAGTTGGGGAAGACATAAATAGATATCTGGCTATCTGGTTTACACATTGAGTCAAGATGCCTATCAATGTATTTTTTTGTCCTTGCTTTGTTCCAAGTGTAAGAGATAAACCAGGGTTAAACAAGCATGCACCGTTTTGAGATGCTGCTCTCAGCTAAATAGATTCATAATCAATAATTCTGGATCATTTAATAAATTTCACATACTCCGCACACTGCAGTCAGACATTATCACATCAACCGATTAGGACCTTAGTACATGACAAATTAATAAATACCAATCAAACGTTTGGGGTCAGTACATTTTTTTTAAAGAAATTAATACTCCTATTCAGCAAAAACACATTAAATTGATCAAATGTGGCAGTAAAGACAATTATTATTTAACTTTTTTAAATACATGCGACTTTTGAACTTTCCATTCATCAAATAATTTTGCTCTCCTATATGAACACAATTTTGATGGATTTCTCAGCACACAGGAGCCGAACAAATCAAATGATTTGCAATCTGAAAATGAAATATGATGTATGCCACAACTGTCTAATTTCTGGCACTTTTCCATTTACTCTTTCTGCTATGCTTGAAGTTGATGGTCACTGTCTCTCTTCAGAATATTGCATCTAAGAAATAATAATTGAATGCCAAGTTGAATGTTTGCTCAAGAATCAACTATTTAATGGAAATGTATTCAGAAGTAAACATTATTGGAGACACATGTCAATATGAGCTCACTGCTTGAAACTTGTATGCTTGAAAAAACGTATACCTTGAATGCAGCATAAGTCGCTTTGAATAAAAGCATCTGCCAAATACATGAATGTAAAATATGACTACTTTAAATAATAATATTATATATTACATAATTTAATTATTTATTTTAAATAAGTGAACTTTTTTTTAATTATATATACATAATTTTTGAGAATGCACATTTTTAAGATTTTTTTTTCCGATTTTAGGATTTTATTTTTGCTGAAAGACAGGCATCACTGTGAATCATAGAGATGTAGAGAAATCCTGGCACGGTCACAAAAAAGGGCTATGATATTATTTTGATTCATGATGTCAAATCGCAGTTTTATTCATGCAGACTGACTCTGAAATCATCAATCTTAATATATGCAGTTCCCTTAGGATCCCTGAAGCTCTCGTCTCACCGTTGCTGCCAGACTAAACGTCTTCATCTGCATTCACGTCTCCTTCTCCATCCTCCGACTCCTGTGCTTCCCTCAGTTCTGCCCTGCCCTTCTCAGTCTGATAATAGTCTGACTCAATCCACCCGGGGCAGTGGGACAACGTCACAAAGATGTCTTCGTCTACTTCTGTCACTTTGTGCACTCTCTGCTTTATGCCTTTGGAATACCACCGCGGAGTAGGGATTTCTTCTGCAGGGTTGGTGGCCTTGTATAACCCTTCACCTTCTGCCAGAGTGATCTTATACTTGTGCTTTGGGCACACAATACAGAGCTTGTTGTTGATTTCCTGTGCATGAAACATTAAATGGGGTCACACGAGTTCACATGAGAGGTAGCAAAGTGTGTCAATTGCATTTATGGATCACTGAATGAGTTCTGCTTCAGCAGAAATGGCTTTACCTCAATATCTCCAGGCTCTAAACTACTGCCGGCATCTGTAAAAAAAACACACAAAAAAAAACAACAAAAAAAGTTCCATTAGCAAACATATGCACTAAGCTGACCCGAGCAAATGCCTTTTTGATTCTGGGCTTTTGCCTTTGGAATTGGACTTGGCACACATTCGCAACAGCAATATTACAGTGCTAAAACTTTGTCTCCCTCTAGTGCAGAGAAATAAGTAAAGATGCTTTTCATGCTACTCACGGTAACACTGCAGGTCCATTGCATAGAAATTTCTTTGATGATATATAATAAGAACGTCTCTTCCATCCAGTGTCACATTCATTCTCTTGGCCTGAACGAGATCTTCTTTCTTGCCGATAAAATACAAACGAGAAGGCATGTTTTCATCCATGGATGTGGTGCAGTTTAAGTCTTCTGTGAAAATATAAATATAATGTTATATGAATATCATCCACCTAAATGAAGGTGCTTACGTTACATAAATGTATTGTTCTTGGTTCTTGTCCCTCAGCTTAAAACTTAGGTGTTTGAAAGTAAGCCATGAAGGAATTAAAGGGCTAGTTCATCCAAAAATGAAAATTCTGTCATCATTTACTCACTCTCGAGTTGTTCCAAACCATTTCTCTCTTCTGTTGAACACAAAAGAAGCTGTTTTGAAGAATGTTGGTAACCAAACATGTTCTGGTCTCCATTGACTTCATTGATAGTATTTTAATTTTTCCATATATGGAAGTCAATGGGAACCAGCAACTGTTCGGTTACCCACATTCTTCAAAATATCTATAATATCTTCTTATATGTTAACATGAGAAATATAATCTTCTTTTATGTTCAACGTATATATCAAATAATTTTGTTTGTAAGTTTTAATTATGCAATATATATATATAATATGCTTTCTGGTATACTGTAAAAAGGTTGTATACATATGTATACATGTACCCTTTACATATATGTTGTAAAATTACATAAACCTCAAACAGAAGTCATATCATTCATATGTCTAGTTACCCAGTGTTTGTATAAGATTATATAAACAAGCAATTTATAGGCAATAAAGTTACAAATATACAGAATAAAAATTTAATAATATATAACTGTATATAAAACAGTATTTTCTATTTTAAAGGAATTACAAATATAATACTAAAAGGTCAATTATAAGATAAATCAGCTAGGCCTTCTGTCACGTACCAAGACAAAATGCTCCAGTATTTAACACTTGTATCAAAATATATTTTCAATCATTTAAAGTTTAAAAATGAGCCTTTTAACTTTACATATCAACATAAATGGACATCGCTGAGCAAATATTTAAGCAGTGTTACCTCGTCCTGTTCCAGGTCGTTGTGAATCATGAGAAACGTGCGTCATTGAACGCTTTAAGTTTGTTGTATTCTCCAAATGATGGCGTTATCTCCAGCACACCGGCTGCTGCCTTCAGCCCTATCAGCCCCTCAGATCAGGACCCTCTCTCTGCGTTTAACATTATCTTTGTTCAATTTATAAAACTGAATGACACACCACTAACTGCCACATGAATACATTGCGATTTCTCTGATATCAAAAGGAGGTTTTATAAAGTTCCATATGATTGTAATTTGCCCATATATCCTTCAGGATTATCATATTATTCTTAAACAATTATTTTTAAATGCATTTTTTACATTCAAAGTCCAACTCATCAAATAACACTTTATATCTGGTTATAACAAACAATAAAGTGTCTAGACTCCTATTTTTTAAATTACTAGGAGTTACTATTATTAGGTGTTACGGTTTAACTGGTTTCCGTGTTATCTGATGACCAACTTCCTGGTTCAGGTCCTTCGCTCCAGATGTGTGTTTTTCCTGTTGACACTGTAAAGCTGCTTTGACACAATCAGCATTGTATAAAGCGCTATATAAATAAAGGTGAAAAACAATTAAAATTATACCTCTATAGCACTTTTCACAGCTTTACAATACACACACACACACACACACACACTACACACAAGCAGGACAAAGTCTTTCTCAATGGGAGGCTGGCCAACACAGTTCCAGTGAAACCATAGGTCGCATGTGCTACATTGAATCTGGTGAAGAAAACATTATTGAGGGAAAGTGTCTACATATTTGGACTTGTGTGGATACATCCTCATTTTTGGTTAAACTTACCCACTGCTCATGGGTAGAATGAGCGCCACAAGCCCTACAGAGCTGAGACAGGTCATCTGTGTAAGAAAGTAATTGTTGAATTAATGTACAAAATAGCTGTGCATTCAAATGCAAAAAAGTAAATAATTTTTTTTTAAATAAAACTTACCAGTCATAGTAAGGAGCCTTTTGCCTATTTCCATTCTTATAGCAATTATGCCCTGATCATTAGTTTCAAACATTGCAGGCTTATCTGTTAGGAGAAAAAATGTGTTATTCACAATATAAAAAGGATATAGCTGAGAAAAAGTACAAAATGTGCAGTTAAACTTACTTTGCACACCAAAGCCCCACAAGATGTGCCATCCATCTGAAGCGGCACATGTCCACCGTGAAGCATTGACACCCCTCTGTCTAACGAAGGCTCTATAAATTACATGCAAGTGATTAATTTACATGAACTCACTAATAAAAAAAAATAACAACAAAAAAAGCACACCTTATCTGCACTCACCTAGGTTACATCTCTGCATTTTTCTCTATCCACTGACTTTGCCCCAAATGGGTCTATGTAGAGGGATCGTTTTTCCTTTGGATAAACAACCTTCCAGTGGATCCAGCTACAATAAAGCAGGTGACTGTCAAGATATAGACCTTTCCACATGGTCAATAAAGCAGTATAGGGTGCTTACCTTCCCCAGTCCTTTTTGAAGTCCTTGCCACATGGAGGCCATTTGATACGAGTCTACTACAAAGCCTCTTTTGGAGACTGTGGTGTACTGTTACACCAAACTGGTGAGGTAGGCATTTATTATCTAAAAACAGTAGCACATTAGTAGTCATCTTTATGTATACTTCTAGCAACACAAACCCATTGGGTAATAAGGAAACACAATAACTTACCTCAGTTTCTAGCTCCTTCCCAGGTGCAAGATGATCCCTCAAATTTCTAGAAATTTTTTTGTAGGGCCCCATCTTGCTCCACAAAACCCCCTGTTTTTTCCCAGCCCAGATAGACTCTACCACTACAAAAAATATATACAATTCCATTTATTTAATCAGCTTTTAAAAGGTAAAAAAAATTAAAAGAAAAGAAAAAAACGTACACCTTTCTGAGGCATCAGTTGGCGACTGTGTGGAACAAGAAGAAAACTTTAATGTTATTTAGTGCAGAATTTCAGGGAAACCCTTTACATAGCATATATTGGACTTACATAAGAGTGCTGCAGAGACGTGCCTGTTGGTGGGGTCTCTTGAGGCTCAGGGCATGTAGGTGGGGTCTCTTCAGGCTCTACAGGGAATGTAGGAGGACACTGAACAGAAATGAGCATGGTAGCGCCAGTTTTAGGCCATTTGTGCGGCAACCTTGGCTCTGGCTCGATGTAGCGGGTAAGGTGGTCCACATTTACCTTCAGCATGTCCTTTCCTTTTTCAGAAACTAGGTCCACACTTTTACCTTCAATGTTAACTATTGTAAAAGGGCCTAGCATGGCACTTCCCATTTTTCCTCCCTTTCGCTGTTCTTCTCGAACATTTTTGTCTTTGAAAACTTTGTCTCCAACTTCAAATCTGTCCTCCTCCCCCTGCAGAGCCTTCCTCTTCCTCACCTTTTCTCTAACCTTTTCTACATTCTCCAAGACCACTTTGCGCACTTTTGGCAGATCTTGGAGGCCAGTAGTCAAGGCTTCCGATGTCACTGTTCTCTCCACCATTTCATAATTTACCTGAAAGATAAAACACAGAGATTCCTAATATTAGTTTTATCAGCAGTTAAAGATTCAGTAGATGTATCTGATATTTAAGAACCCACCTCATAGTTATCAGGAACTTCTGAAGGGTATCTTGCCTCCCGGCCAAACATGAGATAGTAAGGAGAGAACTGCGTAGTGAGCTGCTTTTTGGTCCTAAGTGCAAATAAGGTTACCTTCAGGTGTGTGTCCCAGCTCTCAGCATTTGAACCCACCAACTTTTTTAGAACTCTGAAAGGTAATTATTTGTTTTATCCTTGTTACTATACAGTATCTGTTAAGGTTATGCAGCTATAAACAATCCAGGTCAGCATTATACCTTTGGATGCTTCCATTCATTTTCTCCACAAGGCCATTGGTTTGTGGGTGGTATGGACAGCACAAGTTCCTTTTAATACCCAACCTTTGACAAAGGTCAAAATTAGTCTGTGAAAATAAGTGTACAGTATACTGAAAATGAGAATTACCTTTTTTTTTTAAAGAACCAGAGCACATTAGGTGACAAAAGATGTTACCTTATTGACAAACTCTTTGCCTTGGTCTGTCAAAATCCTTTTTGGAGCTCCAAATTTATAGAAAAAATCTAAAATGCAGTCAGACACTTCCCTTGCAATTTTGATTTTAGACTGTCCACTTAGTAAAATAATCAATCATAACACAAATGTATTGATTCCCCTGCTTGGTTGGAGTCAATTTCCCAACCAAATCCATTCCCACCAGTTCCAGAGGCTCTGTGATCTGGGAAAAAAAATATGGTGTATAGAAGGACAACATGCATTTAGTCAAATTTTGGAACACTACTGTCATTGGATATACTCACCTCTATCGGGATGTAGGCCTTCTTCTCCTTCAATCTTCTAGCCTGGCATTCAGGGCCCTGGGCTATCTACAAAATTTAATGTTCCGTGTTAAGTACATTCTAGCGATTTAGTGATTTTTCTTTAAAATAATGAGCCACAAATAAGTAGGCAAGAATAAAACTCACCCATTTGCGGATGTCCTCTTCCATGCCAGGCCAGTAGAATCTGGAGCTGATGGCATCTCGAGTTTTTTCCATGCCACAATGACCCCCCTGATCACTGGCATGGAGGCTAACAAAAACATAATTTGCCTCCTCTGGTGAGGTGACCACTTTGGCCAAATGTTCACCTCGCCTACGCCTCCGACATATATAGTGAAGCAGGCCATCTGATATAGAATAGACAAAGGCTAAGGTAATTATTTGCTGTACTTGTGCCACTAAAATGGCAATTTTAAGGCCTTTCACTATATAGCTTTCAGCTCTTCTTTTAATGATGAACTTATCCTGTTTGGAACATCCAGGAGGATATGTTCCATGGAGAAGAAACTTCTCCAGCTCTCTGACTTTTACAGGATCCATCTACTCACAATCACGTTCTCTCACTAACTCACAACTATCCACGTTCACTCACTAAATCACCACAACTCGCTACACAAAGTTGGGTGAAAAAGAGAAATATATAGGCTTGTCAATTGACTGATTAATTTTTGTTTTGATAATATGGAGCATCTGTGGACTTGTCATTTGGACAGAATGAAACTGGTAGCTTAACGGTTTTAACGAGGACACATTTCCTTAATGATTACCACTTAGCCTGCTATGATTATAGAAAGCTGACTGGAACTTAAGCAACTTTTCAAGGTTTGCTAGGCCTTTTTAAATAAACTGCCATTTTATTAGGACTGTAACATGTCATTAAAGTTTAATAAAGTAGTTACATTTTCTGACATCCTGACAGGATTTCTACAGATGTTGAAAGAGATGTGGTTGGCCTTTTTAGTGTGTGATGTAGACTTCATAACATTGGCAATGAACTGCAAAATTAGATGTATGCAGCATTTCTCTTTGAGTAACAATGTTTAATAATAATAGGTTGCACTACTTTTCTGTAAAGTGTAATTTACTTTGCTTAAAGAACTTTGCTACTTATTTTTCTGTTTGTATGGTTGAGATCGTATGCATCTGATAGGAATCCACTAGACACTAAGCACAATTTACAAAACATTATAATTACAGACCCACATGCAAAGACCATCATAGTTTTGATTAAAACAAGAACCCAGATGGCCATTCCCATTTCAACCATTAAAGCTCATGAAACTTTGCTGTTGTTTTTGTTCAGATTTTTCAGCTGAATTTTGATAATGTTCATATTTTTTTTATTAAACAAATTAGATGAGATACAAGATATTTCACAAATCAACATGGGCACATTGGCTTTAAAGTGCAACATGCAGTCTTCCCAGATTTATAGCAGCTGTGAACTGGTTTCACAGGGAATGTGTTGGCCAGTGCTTGCCTTTAAAAAAACTGTTCTGACACTAATGTAATAATAAAATCACGTCAAATGAATCACATTTGTTTACATTTTCTTTTGTAGCACAGAATTCTTAAATAAAATTGTTTAAAAATCTTCAATTCTTTAAGTTATTTACCCATTTCAGTTTTCATACTAAGAGGTTGCATGGGGAAAATGTCCCACAAAACATCTGTGTTGTTTTAGAATTGCTCACAATTATTAGACATGTCTAAAATCTAATTCAACCACTTGAAGTGTACCATTGAGGAAGACTTCCTTTGTCCTGCTTGTGTGTAGTATGTGTATTGTAAAGCTGTGAAAAGTGCTATAGAGGTATAATTGGAATTGTTTTTCACCTTTATTTATATAGCACTTTATACAATGCTGATTGTGTCAAAGCAGCTTTACAGTGTCAACAGGAAAATAGAGGACAACAACAGTCATTTTCCAGCTAAAGTCAGTTCATTGATGATTTAGTGATGTCATCCACTTCAGCTCTCTTCCAATAGTGTGCAATCAGTCAAGTGTCCCCAACTAAGCAAGGCAAAAATGTATTTTTATGTATTAACCAGTGGAATGAACCACGTCTGTACACTGTCTTTTGTAGCAGGATTTGCTTAGAGCATTAACGTCCATTTATTTATTTATATAATTTCATTTATTTGTTGTATTTTTGTCCAGTACACAAAGACAAATTCATTGTACGTAAACCCATTGTATCTGGCAATAAAAGGGATTGTGAAAGAACTTGTGGAGCATTGATTGAAAGAGTTTGGAAATTTGTATGATCAAATCATAATCATTCAGCAGCATTAGAAGTGCTTTGGCTGGAGAATGACGTTAACTTATTGTGACAGTAAAACTAGATTTTGGCTAGCAAACAGGTCACAAGTTAACACTGGCACATTTCCTTGATTCAGCCATGCTGCATAATGTTACGCCGAGAGTAAATCAATGCAGCTCGGTGCATTCATTACTGGCGTCTCCCAGCGCAGCTGTTTTTGGGCGTGTTCGAGACCCATTCCAAACAGACATTTTTTTGTTTTGTTACGTAATTCAGGACCTGAACCAGGAAGTTGGTCACCAGATAACACGGAAACCAGTTAAACCGTAACACCTGCATACTACGCTCTCCATTCATTTATTAATTTGCCAGGTTATGTCGCATCTGTTCTAAACAAAAAGAAACATTGAATCATTACCGGCTAGACGTAAGTGAAATGATTTCATCTTCAGCTATAGCTTAAGAGCAGCTAATGAATGGTGTTAGCCTGCTATCTCGACTAGAAATCGGAAATCCAGGCATATTACACATAAGCGAGTCCAGTTTCATTAAGTAGTATTTCCAATCCACAATTTGTATTTAAACAACTTCAAACACATTCAAAAGACTTGTAGTTGACATTTCCTGTTTGAAAACCTGCAACTTCCTGTTGTTTCCTGAATTAAAACTTTCGTTTTTTTATCCATTATTATGCGATGTGCTAAAATAATAATAATAATAATTAATTACATTTATATAGCGTTTTTCTGCATTTCTAAGCACTCAAAGCGCTCTACATTGTGAGGGGTGGTGTCTCCTCGTCAACCACCAGTGTGCAGCATCCACCTGGATGATGCGACGGCAGCCATAGTGCGCCAGAACGCCCACCACACACCAGCTTACTGGTGGAGAGGAGACAGAGTGATGAAGTCAATTAATGTAAGGGGATGATTAGGAGGCCATGATGGTCAGAGACCAATGGGGAAATTTGGCCAGGATGCCGAGGTCACACCCCTACTCTTTTCGAAAGACATCCTGGGATTTTTAATGACCACAGAGAGTCAGGACCTTGGTTTAACATCTCATCCGAAAGACGGTGCTTTTTGACAGTATAGTGTCCCCATCACTATACTGGGGCGTTAGGACCCACACAGACCACAGGGTGAGCACCCCCTGCTGGCCTCACTAACACCTCTTCCAACAGCAACCTAGTTTTCCCAGGAGGTCTCCCATCCAGGTACTGACCAGGCTCAACCCAGCTTAGCTTCAGTGGGCAACCAGTCTTGGGCTACAGGGTGATATGGCTGTGGCTTTTTAAAATGACAGTACACTTTGAAACCAGACAGACCTGCTAAGACCAGCATGTTTTTTTTTTCTCAGCTGGGTTTCTGCAAATCAGAAGTATAAAATAGTAGTTTCAGGTATTTTGCAAATGGCATATGATATTTTATGTCTTTTTAGAAAGCATAGTTTAACCTCTACAGTTGCATGTGCTTTATATTATTAAAAACTAAATAAAATTATTAAACAAAACATTCTCCAAATAAATATTACATATAAAATTTGTACAAAATTATACCATTGCAACACATCTTTAAACACTGAAAAACTGTTGTTAAACTATAAAACAGTAATAAAAGTGAAAATTGTACATAAACTTAAAATTGTATACAAAATAGGATTGATCTGTTTTAAAAAGGGAATAAAATATTTAATTATACAAGATGTTTTAATTATATTTATATATGTACAAACTAAATCAGCTATGATATATCTTTTCAAACATCTCAAATTATGTATCAGTTTAATGAAGATTAAAGCATTTGTTTGTATTTTACACATTTATCATTCACTTTTTTTTTTTTTTTTTTTTTTAGAAAAGCACAGTAAAAATATAATAGCTGCATGTGCTTTACTAGACTGTGTACTGGCAGGTTATGGCATTGCGGGCATGTGGATTTGTCATTTTTCGACGTTTGGTCCAGAAGCCTCCCCCTGATAATATAGAGTTCCTGCTGCTGCAGACCTCTGACAGGGAACATCACTGGACACCACCCAAAGGTGCATCTCACAGCTTCTCTTGATGCTTTTTCCTGTGTTCAACTCATTTAACTCTCAATTTCTTTTTGAACCACTTTAGTCCTGTCCATTTAAAAGAATATTATGGCCTATTTTCAAAGTTATGCTTATTTCTACACACAGAAAATGAGTCTGAAGAAATCTTCAATTTCTTAGTATCGTTACTGAAAGAATAACATTATCCTCCCCCCATAAGGTCATGTTGACCCTGGAGAGGACGACTTCACCACCGCCTTGAGAGAGACACAGGAGGAAGCGGGTTTAGATAAAGATCACCTGTGTATGGTAGATGGCTTCCTGCAGAGGCTGCACTATCGGGTCCGAGGAAAGGACAAAGAGGTCCTCTATTGGTTGGCTGAGCTGCGTGACCCAAACACACAGGTCGTTCTCTCAGACGAACACCAGGATTACCGCTGGGCCAAACTAGAGGACGCCTGCAAGCTGGCAAAACAACAGGACTTACAGGACACACTTACAGCAGCACAGCAGTATCTAGAAACACAGGGCAAACAGTAACATTTACACTTGGTTTTGACAGTTCAATGCTTGCTCTCATCTTAATAAAATAGTTTTAGGATGTTGAATTAATGAAGGTTTAAAGGAGGACCTGATGTGCTGTATGAAATTTGACTGTGGGAATAGACATTTGACTTCCGTTCGTTTTGCGTCTCTGCTTGCTATGCTGAATTTAATTTGAATTCATAAAAGGTTGCTGCCAAGTAGTTAAAATGTTACGACAAATGCACAACCTCTAAATCTCCACCAACTAGCAAAACAAAGCTGCCATTCATTCCAAAGAATGTTCCGGGTTCAATACGAGGTAAGCTGGAATGACGCCATCTGTGGCAAACTGTTAATTCCCACCGAAAAATCACTTTGAGAAGCCCATAGACTATCAAAAATAGTCTATAAATTGTATGCAAGTTGTTTTGCTATGAATCCTGTATCATCCAGATTGTCCTAAATTATGAACTAAAATGAAACCAGTAAATGAGAAACACTGTTTAAGAATCAATGATTGTTGTATTATTTATATTCTATTATAATTTGTATTAATATTTTAGAACGAGCTGTTATTTTGATATTTTTCATTTTAATTTTAGTTAGTGCTTTGACATTTTATTAGTTTCTTTTCAAATATTTTCTAATTGGTTTTATTTTTATTTCAGTATTTCAGTAATTTTAGTACTTAAACTTCAGTTTAAAATGTTCAAAAATATTGTTTAAATTCGTCATCTAATGATTAGCTTTATTTCAATTAACAAAAATGTTTTTTTTAGTAGTTTTAGTCAACGATAACAACACCGTCATGAACTGAAAGCACCTCTAAATGCCTTGTCTAATGGTTTAATTGCTAAGGAGCATTAACTCCTGTACATACACACAAACAAAAATGAATTGTATTGTGATCATACAAGCACAGTCTTAAAATGATCATACTGGACACCCCCCCCCCCCCCCCCCCCCCCCCGAACTCAAATGCTTATGTTTAGAATAGAAAAAGCTATCAATTTAGAGTCATTCTTACTGTTCTCCATTCTTCCTTATGTGAATATTTAGAATGATATTCCCTTTAACAATATTCCAAGAGAAAGGTAATGCATCGAACTTAGAGCAAATAATGACTTCTGTTGTTTTGATCTGACTCAGGACCACAAATCCTGTCAAAGAATAGCATATGAAAAACAAAAAAATCATTAATGAAACATTAAAAACACACTCATGTCACACAAATAATAAAATCCTTCAAGACAAATCCACTGTAGACTAACGTCACAACACTTTTTCAAATGAACTTGTTTTGCTGTGCACAGGGGTGCAATACACCGAGTCTCTTGCTGAATGTGTAAAATCCAGTCCGATTGAGCCGGCAACGATAGTTCTAGATAGTTCAGCGAGTTCATGATGCTCGGGAGAGTACGAGAGCACCGTTTCCTCACGATCCTCACATCCACACTCCCTTCCGGAGGGGTTTTGTAGGACCAGGAATCAGCATCTGTGTCCTTGGCTGGTTTGTGGGAATAAAGGTGTACCTGAGACCCCATGTGCATAAACATCTACGCTTCCACCCCCATTAATGAGACCTTAGGGATTCGCGTGCCTCATCGGATGATTGACGCATCATATAAAACACATTAAAACGACGGCACCATTGCCAACGCAAAAAAAAGCATAAGACCAGGGACGAGAGGGCTCACACCGATGAGCGAAATGTCTTCAGCAGTCACTGATCTCAAACCCCGTACTGAAAAAAAAAAACTCCCAAGATTTTCTGTCAAAATCCGTGAGAAAAGGAAATGGTTTGGTACAGCTGCTCGGACACTCATACGTGATCACTTACCAAGAGTATGTGTACATTTAAAAGCATAACGGTATAATCACCTTCAGACAAAATTGGTGGATGGAATATTAGGGGCCGAACGTGGGACATCATCATAGTGACTTAAACAGTCTCATCATAGTTTCTGGGTCAGCGAAATGAAGGTGTGCTGGAAGTAGTTTTAATGTTGCTGAGCACTTGAAAGCACCTTCATGTGCCATATAATCTGACACCGTGATTTAATGGCTCAAAAAGCTGAGGTGATTTGGGGGTAGGAGCTGTGCATAAGAGGATGTAATTGTGAAGGTGACCCTGCCGATGTGGATGGCTGGTCAAAATGACGAAATTAAATTTTATGAGAAGGAAACAGTCTATTCATTCTCCATTTTTCCTCCCTTAAATGCTTACCTTTCTAGGTGGGATCTTAGGTACATATAGTGGAATCGGTGAAGCCCTATACTGTAAAGACAGTTCTGAAGAAACTGTAACTTGGAAATTAACAAAACATTCATTTGTTGGTGATTTTACCAGGCGTAACTAGCTCATGGGTAGGTTGAAGGGTTAGTTAGTAAAAAAATTAAGTTTTATCATTTATTTACTCACCCTCATTTCATTGCAAATGTGTCTGGCTCTCTTGATTCAAACTGGCACACTGCATTTGGTTATGAAACACACAAGAATCAATGGCTTGGAGCATAAATGAGAGCTTTAGTGATATAAGGAAGGACTGAAGCCATTGTATATTGCAAGTTTTTCGCAATTCTGACATCTCACAGTCATTCTTTTGTTTCCGCCATATAATAAATAATAAAAAGGGCAATTGCAACTTCTTATCTCACAAATTTTTTATTCTTGCAATTGACCTTTCGCAAAAACTCGGTCTCCTTAGTTAATGTTGCTATGTCTGACAAGCCATGCCGCTCTGACACTACACATCATGTTCTCATGCAGTGAAAAATACATAGCGGAGAAAAGAGGAAACTGACAACACGCCAACAGACAAGACAGAGCAAGCTATTTCTGGTATGAAACAAGGTCTCAGCTTTCAAAATTGGTCTTTTTTTTTTTTTAAGAAATTCAAACAATAAATACCATTTTGTGGCTCTTTAAAGTGTCTCTTCCTCTTTACTAGTTATAGCATGAAATAAACATGAATGAACATCGGAACGTATTTTATTTCAACTGCGGAAAGACATCAAGCATCAAGACATCAAGTTTAAGTCCACCGAAGTTAATCTACTCTCCTGTCTGATTTGTTTGTCGGCCAAGCTGGCAGTTTCGGGGTTATGATTGGTCAAATCACCTGTCAATCAAGCTCTTTGCGAAGGGTCAATTATGAATTTAAATCTCACAACTCAGACTTTTCGTCTCAGAATTCCGAGTTTATATCTTCAAATTCCCCCCCAAAAAATCTCTTACTTCCAAGTTTTTATCTCAAAATTGAGTTTTTCTGACTTTTTTCTCTCTCTTTTTTTCCTTCTTATGTACTGTTTTTGCCTAATATATAGTAGGGGAAATAGGTGTATTTGGACACTGGCATTGTTTAGTTATTACTTGTGGAAAAATCAGCTCAGAAACCTCAAAACAGCTTGACAAGATTTCTCTAGAAACATGAGGGTGAGTAAATTACAACAGAATTGTAATTTCTAAAGGGAACTAGCCTTCAAAAAAGGGTTGCAATTAACAAAACATTTTGAAATGAGCATGTTTAAGGTGGCCTGACAAGCTCTGATTATCCAAAAGCCCTGAGGTTAAGAGGCAGGAGAAGGAGGGATGTGAAACATTACTAAAAATGACTGGTTTTGTGAACCCATAGTGAACTTTACTTATGAATGGGGAGGTGCTGAAAAGGACAGAGATCTTAAGTAATGAGTTTTTTGGAACAGAGTGAAAAACGAAAGCTTTAAGCACAGGAAAAGAGAATTTGAAGCATGAGGCTGTCAGGGTAAAGAATAGTGAGAGGGCAAAGGTCAGTGTCACGGAAACGGTGGAAGGAGGTCAAGATTCCTCATTGCCAGAGTCGTCTTCATCGCCAAAACAGTCCCCGGCCATTTCACTGCCAATCCCACTGGCCTCTGCCTCATCTTCGTCATCTTCCTCCTCCTCTATGTCATCATCATAAAGATCGTCGTAGAGCAGGTCAGAGCTACTGTCGTGGGAAGGCACTTTGGTCTGGATGCAGTACTCAGCTAGCGTCGTTGGTACTTTAACTCCATCTCGCTCTGCATCTGCCTTAGTGGACACCACCTGCTTCCTGTGCACAATGCAAAGACAGAGTCAGCAAACCAGTTAAGGCTTTTTGGAACAGCAGCAAAAATAACACCTATCTATCTATCCATCTATCTATATATAAGTGCTGTCAAACAATTAATCGCGATTAATTGCATCCTAAATAAAAGGTTTTGTTCACATAATCTGTGTGTGTGCTGTGTACATTTATTATGAATATATAAATACACACATGCATGTATTTCAGAAAATCATTTGATGTTTATATATTAAATAGATTTATATATAAATTATATTAATATAACTATATACATGTAAATATTTTAAAATATATACTGTACGTGTGTGTATTTATATATACATAATAAATATACACAGTGAACACACATATATTATATAAACAATTTTTTTTATTTTTGATGTGATTAATCGCGATTAATCATTTGACAGCACTAATATATATATACATATTACCAGATTTTTTTCAGCAAGGATGCATTAATTTGATCAAAAGTGACAGGCATTTTTAATTTGACCAATATGTTCTATGTCAAATAAATTATTTTTCAAATAAGTTCTGACAAAAAAATAAATAATTATTACGGTTTCCACAAAAATATTAAGCAGCACAAATGTTTTCAACATACGGTAATAAGAAATGTTTCGTATGCATCAAATATTAGAATGGTTTCTGAAGAAGCATGTGACACTAAAGACTGGACTAATGGCTGCTGAAAAGTTATTTTAATATATTTCTAAATGTTAAATATTCATTAATACAATAATATTTCTCAATATTAATGTTTTTATTGTATTTTGGTTAAATGAACATAGCCTTGGTGAGCTTAAGAGACTTTTTTTTGTTAGAAAAGAATGTCAATAAGGGAAAAGTTCAACATTTTTCACTAATGTTTACTTGCCCAAGGGAAATAAAGACACTCGGAGCAGCATGTCCTGAACTTCAGTGAGATGGTGCAATGGAAGTGTGTTGGGCCAAAATCTGGCCTTAGTCAATGTTTAACCTAGATGTCAGCCAAAGTTAATGTCAATTGTCAAATGTCAATTTTGACATTTCCTGAAGAATAGAGAAGTTGCGCACAATGCTTGGGTTTGCTGGGCGGTTGCCAGGGTGCTGCTGCTGTTACTTAGGTGTTCTGGGTGGCTGTTGAAACGCTGCTATACAGTTCAGTGTTCCTATACATTTTCCATTTCAAAATTCCATACTTTTCCAGACTCAAATTTCCAAACCTCCTAGTAGATTTCTGGCCCATTTTTAACATAAATGGTTCATACAGAACTATTTTCAGCTTTATACTGTATTTGGTATATATTACAGTCATCTGTAAATATTTTTATTTTTTAAGTTTTTTTTTTTCATTGATATTCTTTAAGTGATAGAAACATACAAGTGAACATACAAAGCCCCTAAAATATATTTTTTAAAATAATAAAAATACACACATTTGCATGCACACAAGAAACGTTTTTTGTGCCCTCGAGAAACTATTCACATGTGCATGGGAATTTTTTGCATGCTTACACATTACAATTTCTAGTTTTATATAAACCCATTTCCTTTGTGCATCATTGCCATCTTGCTATGAATAAAGTGATGGATGCACATGAATTAATAGAGATCTACTTGCTCAAAATTTGGCTTTCCTCTAATGGTTGTACCTCTAATATCAAGGCCTAATGTCCAATTTAGCCTCTGTTCCGGCGGAAAAACCATGACACGAAATGGGCTGATGGCATAATACGGCTGTGTGCATTGTCCTATTTGCCAAGTCCTATTGGCCTTAGGTCTCTTTAACACATACTCTGTGGCACCCAAGTAACCATACCACGAAATGGGCTAATAGCGCAATTGGTGGCTCAGTGTATGTTAAGTTTATTAGTTTCTTGTGCGCACATAAATATCTGTATATTTCTTTAAAGGTCCTAGAGGCCCTAGAAACCCAAATTGCAAAATGAAAAAGTGCACCTTGCACCAAGTGCACCAGTCGTGTTTGACAATCACTAAAGAATCATTAAACAGCTGCCATGAAAACACTTCTTGTATGATAAACTTATTTTCGTTAAATTCTTAATTTTCTATTATAAAAAAACTAAATAGGTTAAAACATTCTGGAAATGCAAATATTTTTTTTTCCATACTTTTCCAAACCGTGTAGGAACCCTGACAGTTGCTACAGTTGTGAGTTTTGTGTTAGCATGTTGCTGGATCTCTGCAGATCAAAGAAGGCTTCACAGCTTCTTTTAACAATTGCAAATGTAACAGCTGCGTGTATAAATATATTTCACTTCTTTTCCCAAAGAACAAGCAAATTTCATGAGTGCTCAGGGTGGATGCTTACTAGCCTTAATCAGAAACACACAGCCAAGTCTCTATGATATTCTTATCTCTAGATATGGCTTAGCTCCACTACTTCAAAGTAGATTAGAGTTAGAGATTTTAAAAAACCATTAGAAAGCATCATTCATAATATATTAATCATTTAATTATATGCATCTGTACTTTGTACGGTTTGAGGTGAAGCAAATAAAAAAAAATTGAAAATTCCTTTTAATATTAATAAGTCAAAGAGCAGGAGAAAATGTTGCAGATTGATCTTTAAACTTAATGTAATTTGATGGAAGAAGCAGAGTATGTGTTTTCATGGAAGTCATTTAGCCTAGATGATAAAGTGGTCGTACCTTATAATCTCTGCGTATTCCTTGTCCTTGCCTTTGCTGTCTCTCCACTTGCGAAACATGACCGAGGCATCCACGTTTGCAGGAGAAAAGGTGTTGGGTTCATTCAGCAGTGAGATCACGCTCAGCAGGATTGTTCTACAGACAAACACAAACATTACTCTACCGTTCAAAGGTTTGGGGTTGGCAAGATTTCTGAAATGATTTTGAAAGAAGTCTCTCATGCTCACCAAGGAGGCATTTATTTGATCAAAAAATACAGTAAAAACAGTCATATTGTGAAAGATTATTACGATTTAAAATAAATGCTTTCTATTCTATATATTTATTTATATTTTAAAATGTAATTTATTCCTGTGATAGCAAAACAGTAACAGCATCATTACTCCAGTCTTCAGTGCCACAAGATCCTTCAGAAATCATTCTAATATGCCGATTTGCTGCTCAAGACAAAAATCTTATCATTATCAATATTGAAAACAGTTGTGCTGCTTTATAGTTTAGTGGAAATGGTTATTCATTTCTTTTTAGATTCTTTAATAAATAGAAAGTTCAAAAGAACAACATTTATTTGAGTGAAATTCTGGGTATTTTCACCAGAATACCTGACATTCTGTGTGGGGTTCCATCGTTCTGAGGGCAGCTCTCCGCTCTGAGGGTCATCCACAGGAGGATGGAGGATGGAAATACACACGTCGCCATTCTGGGGTAGAGAAATGTACATTAAGCAACAATGGCAGCATTGTTATGATTACTAATGTAAGTTTTAAGCTGTTGTAATCCATTTGGAGGCGCAGTAAACATGCATTAAACAGGCATACACAAGCATTTGCACCTCATAGATGTTCGGATGCCACATCTTGGTGAGGAATCGGAAGGTCGGAGGAGAGTATGGGTAGTCAATAGGAAATTTTATATGGGCCTGGGAAAGAGACAGAGTGAAACACTGAGCATTATTAGCTCGCATATGAGCCGTATTATAGCTGGTAAACGAGCCGTTATAAATCGGTCCCTGACTAAAAGGGTTCATATAAACATAATTCTCATGAATCTCAACATCATGTACTCTTCATAAGGTTTCTGACGTGGTGCCAAAAACACGCTTGAGACAACAGTGCAATTCAACTAAACAGTACAGTACAGTGCTGTGTTAAATGCTGCACTCTCTTCAGTGCAGTGCAGATAGTACTATTTTGTGCTGAATGTTGTGATTGTGGTTATCATAACAATAGTGATTTTGAAAGTAATTGTGGCTTTGAGTTTAGTTATAACAACTGCAATGGTTGTGAGAGCAGTTATAGGTTATGTGGCTATGGCCATGAGTACGGTTTTAAAGGAAAAGTTCAGCCGAAAATGAAAATTCTGTCATTAATTACTAACCTTTATATTGTTACATTCCCATATGAACTAATTCTTTGAAAGGATCCGACTCTAAAGATTTGTCCATTTAGAAATTGCTCACACACCAAACAGAGCTATGGCAGATGTCACTATTTGCAGTGAATAACGGTGATCAGTCAAATTTCAATCTTTTCCTCACAAAGTTATGACTCTATAGTGCATAAGCCATAAAAAGTAGTTTGAATTTTTTTTGAAACCTGAAACCTCTAGTCACATTCTTCATGATATAAAGAAGTCCAACAGGTATGGAATGACATGAGGGTGAGTAAATAATGAGAGAATTGTCATTTTTGCTTTAAACATGAGTGCAGTGCCACTCTAGACTGTATCTTCTCTGCGAGTGGAAATCCTGCTACTCACCACTGCTGTTGACTGCTGATTACGTATCAGACTACATGAACTAGCTAGTGCTCAAGTCAGACCGCAGCGCAACTGTGACAGCGTGAATGAAGATATGAGTCTCAGTCAAAGCATGTAGTGTTAGAAAGCTAAAACCTGATCTAATCTAACTTCATTAGTGATCATTAGAAATAAATAGCAACAAATGACAGCTTTTTGAAGCTCTAAAAACTGGGATTTTCACAGGAAAACTTGCATATATAAAAAAATAAGAACATACACATTACATTTGACGTATAACAAATTATAAATGCTATTCAAAGATGCAATATCTATATCCATGCAATTTCTTGCTGAAGCCTGATAACTGCACATTTGAAATACTTTGTCTGATGGGTGGAACCCAAGCCTGTGTTTAGAAAGATACCATAATCTTCCTCAAAACCTGCTGTATTACAAATATAAGCCAGACTATGCTGTTGGGACCTAGTTGCTCAGTTATGTTTTTTTGAAAGACAAAGTGATGTTATGCTTTATGAGGTACTATGAAGGTACTTGCTATTAATTACTTGTGTAATTAAGTGTAATTTCTGTGTAACTGAATGTTTTACTGTTTGCACCAAAATATAATCCTTCTCCAAAACTCATGGGGGAATCAATTTATAAATTACTCTTATATTTAAGGAATTGTTCACCTAAATTAGAATTTACTCACTCTCAGAACATCTAAGATGTAGATGTAGAGCCAGCAATATTCTGGAAAGAGGACTTGTTAGCCAGAGGCAATTGTTTGAAGTTAAAATGCCTTGATGGATTTTTTTTCTTACAAGCATGCAGCTTTTCACTTCACAAGATGTACAGGTGCATCTCAATAAATTAGAATGTTGTGAAAAAGTTCTTTTTTTTCTTGTAAGTGATTTCAAAAAGTGAAACTTTCATATATTTTAGATTCATTGCATGTAAAGTAAAACATTTCAAAAGTTACAGCTGATGAAAGTCAAAAATCAGTATCTCAAAATATTAGAATATTTACATTTGAGTTTCAATTAATGACCATCCCTACAGTATTAATTCCGGGTATCACTTGTTATTTGAAACCACAATAATGGACAAGACTGCTGACTTGGCAATGATCCAGAAAACAAACATTGACACCCTCCACAAAGAGGGTATGTCACAGAGGGTCATTACTGAAAGGGGTGGCTGTTTACAGAGTGCTGTATCAATGCATATTAAAAGCAAAGTTGACTGGAAGGAAGAATTTGGGTACGAAAAGGTGCACAAGCAACAGGGATGACTGCAAGCTTGAGAATACTGTCAAGCAAAGCTGATTCAAACACTTGGGAGAGCTTCACAAGGAGTGGACTGAAGCTGGAGTCAGTGCATCAAGAGTCACCACGCTCAGACATCTTCAGGAAAAGGGCTACCGAGCCACTTCTGAAACAGAAACAATGTCAGAAGTCCAGTGTGAAGTTTCCACAGTCAGTGATGACTTGGGCTGCCATGTCATCTGCTGGTGTTGGTCCACTGTGTTTTCTGAAGTCCACAGTCAACGCAGCCACCTACCAGGAAATTTTAGAGCACTTCATGCTTCCTTCTGCTGGCAAGCTTTATGGAGATGCTGATTTCATTTTCCAGCAGGACTTGGCACCTGCCCACATTGCCAAAGGTACCAAAAGCTGGTTCAATGACCATGGTGTTACCGTGCTTGACTGGCCAGCAAACTCGCCTGACCTGAACCCAATAGAGAATCTATTGGGTATTGTCAAGAGGAAGATGAGAGACACCAGACCCAACAATGCAGATGACCTGAAGGCCGCTTTCAAAGCAACCTGGGCTTCCATTACACCTCAGCAGTGCCACAAACTGATCACCTCCATGCCACGCCAAATTGAGGCAGTAATTAAAGCAAAAGGAGCCCCTACCAAGTATTGAGTACATATACAGTAAATGAACATACTTTCCAGAAGGCCAACAATTCACTAAAAATGTTTTTTTTTTTTGGTCTTCTGAAGGATTCTAATTTGTTGAGAGAGTGAATTGGTGGGTTTTTGTTAAATGTTAGTATACATCATCACAATTAAAAGAACCAAAGACTTAAACTACTTCAGCCTGTGTGCATTGAATTTATTTAATACACGAATTTCACAATTGAATTACTGAAATAAATGAACTTTTCCACGACATTCTAATTTATTGAGATGCACCTGTAAGTTTATGAAGTGGAGTCATGTGGATTACTTGTGGATTATTGTGATGTTTTTATCAGCTGTTTGAACTCTAATTTTGTTGGCATTCATTCACTGCAGATGATTCATCGCTGAACTCGTGATGGTAAATTCCTCTAAATCTGTTTCCATGAAGAATGAATTTTAACATAACAAAAATGGCATTTTTATATATGAATCAGCCATACTAAATTGTTACCTTAAATTCATAAACAAAACTTCACCAAAGACTGTGACCTGTGGCATATTATGATACAATAATATAACTTTGAAGGAATGATGAGAATTTTTTTTTTTTGTGGTAAATTTGAGGACTGCGTCACGGAAAGTACTGACTATTGCAGTTAATTATATGTCCCTAAGAATTGACTACAGGGAATATGATTAAAACGCACTGTCCTTCTCTTTTTAGCTCTCATATCGAGATGTCATTAATATCTGTCAGGGCTAAAAATAGAGATCTAGAGTATAAGCAACACACCAACCGGAGAAAGAAGAACTTGAGAGTGCAAAACAAGTATGTGAGGTATACTTCACAATTAAATATTATCATGCAGACTTTAATTTCTTTATCCGGCTCGCAACAACCTAGTCCACTGGTAAGCATTCACGAACATCATTTAAATCCACACAAGGCTAACCTTAAAGTAGCCCCCTTCATAAAGTGTGTTTGGAGGGCCAAAGATGGCCACCTCCCAGTTGTAGAGGTCCGACTCCTCCACCAGAGTGATGCGGAAACCTTCCACTGGCTCCTCCTGCAGGGATTTCAGCTCCAGCATCAGAGCCTTCTGAGAGCTCGGCATCTGCTGGTGTGCCATGACAGTCCTGATCCTTCAGCCTTTCTGTGGATTCAATGAAAACGAGTTTATTTTATTTTTTTCAGAGAATATTATATATGCGTGTGTGTGTGTGTGTGTTTTTTTTTGGACAATCCCATTGTGACAACTCATTATTAATGTATATAAGTATTAAATTTGGTATTACCTCTAATATAACCTTGACCTATAAAATAACTTTGGCTTATTTTGTTTACTGTGTTGAGAGTTGCTGAAATCGCGTTTGGTCTCATACTGTATCGCGTATCTTGTCAGTGTCTGCACTTGCTTGGCCATTTTTAGTGATCAATAGGAAAGTGGGTTCAGCTGAATTCTAGCAGTGATTTGTTAGATAGGTATAAAAAAGGTTATTATACAGCAGCAGCCCTTGTGCGAAGCCCTCTTAGTGTGAAGACCAAAGAGTGTAAAGTATATAAGTATCGCTTTTTATATTTATTTTATTTTCATTTATATGTTTACTATTGAAATGTTGTTGTATGCATTTGTCAATTTTATTTAATTTCTGTATTTTCTTAAATGTGTGTGTAGATAGTATTTACAGAGTTTTAACTTTTAGTTTTAGTTACTTTTTCTTATTTGTAAGTCGCTTTGGATAAAAGCGTCTGCTAAATGACTAAAAGCAAAGTAAGTAAGTAAAGTAAAAAGCACAAAAGTATTAAAAATATTATCTCTATCTATCTATACATACAAGTATATGTATATATATATATATATATATATATATATATATATATATATATATAAATAAATATATATTCATACACACACACACACGTTACATTACATTTATTAATTTAGCACTCACTTTTATCCAAAACGACAAATATAACAATAGTGTACACAAGTGTACAAGTGTGTGTGTGTGTGTATATATATATATATATATATATATATATATATATATGTATATGCTATTTGGCCGTTGAGAAGTAAAGGAAATTGCAAGAAAAAACCTGTAAAAATGTACAAATGTATGATTAGATTTGTATAGATTTGTACACTTTTGGCAATATAGTGTGTATATATATATATATATATATATATATATATATATATATATATGCTATTTGGCCGTTGAGATGTAAAGGAAAATGCAAAATGAAAGAAAAAACCTGTAAAAATGTTGTACAAATGTATGATTAGATTTGTATGCAAAAGCTAAACAACATTTTGATAAATAAAAGCGTTCATACAGTTTATTACCTGTGCTGCTCCCCAGGAAATGTGATGTTTGGTTGCCTTAAAGTTCCAGCTTCATGTAAATATTAATACGTTTCTGATATTTATTTATTCCTTGGGGCCCAGAAGGGACTGTTAACCTTATTTTTCCTTTGTTATTTCTCGAATCCTGTTGCTTTTCCTGTTAGGCGTGAAGTTATCCAATCTTCAAGCAGATGTTAAGACAAATAAATCTATTTATCACCCTTCTAATCAATAAAAAAATAAACAAGCCGTTTATTCTGTGTCTGCTGCTGCTGCCCGCAATGGAGGTGAAGGCGATGGGTGGGAGTTGTCCTCGTATACTGCTCTAACGTCTAAAAAAAACTCTAAAGCATGCAAATAAATCTCTAATTTCGCTTTATATGATGCAGAATATGTTTGTCAAACCCTGCGAGTCGCTGTCATCACGCCGTTCGTTGCGCGTCTTCGGCTGATCAGCTGCTTGTTTACATTTGTTCTGCTGCGAGGCTATAACGCATCTTCAAAACCCCCCGTTTGCGCAAAGAACCGACTCGACAGTGAATTAACGAAAGTGTATGGGTGTTATGAGAGTGGGCTATGGAGATTAATGGGAGCGCAGGAGAGAGATATATGAACGCAATCGACAGGTGATGATTTCTTTCGCCGTTTCTCAATCGCTTCTATTGATGCTTCCGGTTATCATAGTGCGTGCCTGTGCACGTCTGTACGCCAGTACGTCATGACGCAGGACACTCAACTGTAAATACTTGTCACTCGTGGAAAACTATACACACAACATATGTGTTATTACACAGGTAGTACCTATTACATACAGAAAATATGATATTACAATTATTTAAATATGCGTTATATATATAAATGAGAATATTTTAGTTAGAAAAAACGTACTTTATAATACACGTAATAAGAATATCCACAACAAGCTAAATAAAAAAGTGTAAATACGAATTAAAATGCAAAATTAAGATAATAAACAATAATACAAAAGATTTAAATGGAAAAGAAAGCAGAAATAAAATTATTTTCCCTAAGGAAAAGTCCTACTATGTTGGCCTGTGTAACCTTATATCCTTTTATTTCAAAATCAGCTGCTTTGCATTATGTTTATGTCTATATATTTACATTTACATTTAATCATTTAGCAGATGCTTTTATCTAAATGAGGACAATGGAAGCAATCAACATCAACAAAAGAGCAATAATATGCAAGTGCTATGACAAGTCTCAGTTAGCCAAACAGGTTTTTTTTATAATTATATAATAAATAAAAAGAAAACAAATAGTTAGAATAGAAAAATAATACAGAAAGCTAGAGTTAGAGGCTTTTTTTTTTAAAGAAAACTAGAAGAGTGCAAGTCTTAAAGGAAAGAAAATAAATAGGCCTAGACAAAATAGAATTAGAACTTGGAAATATATAACTTTGAAAATGTAATGGTTGGTTAGATAGAAGGAAGGAAAGATGGATGGATGGATATATAGACAGATGGACAGAAACACAAACATGATAGATAGATAGATAGATAGATAGATAGATAGATAGATAGATAGATAGATAGATAGATAGATAGATAGATTTAATCTCTTAATTATTATTACAGTTCGCAAATAAACAATATTCAACAAACTAAACTTGATAAAAACATTCCTTTCCAGGTTGATGGACTCAAACCCGTGCTGAACCCATGTGCAAAGGCCGACACAGATGACGTCTCCTCCCCAGCTCTTCTCTGATTGGTCGAACCTGTCATCATTCAGTGGCAACGCATGTCGTCACAGGAACCAAAGGAGGCGGTCAAACCAAGATGGCGTTCATCGCGGGAAGCAGGAAATATACTCGGTTTTTAGTAAATCTCCTCATCTGAGAGCGTCGACCGGAGCTTTTATGTCCAAGGACAAGTGAGAGACCTATTTGGAGACTGAAGACAGAGCAGATACTGGTAAGGACACCGGTGGGACAGTTTGAGGGGCGGTGGCAGGGGAAGTCGGGCCCTGTTAGGTCGCTTCACTAACCTGAACTGAAACAAAACTAGACAGTTGTTTTTAACCAAACGTCCACATTCACTTCCGTGCTTGTTTAGTTCTTAAGTACCAGATCTTTGGTTTTAAGTCATAAATATCTTAGTTATTTGATTGATATGACAGACAGAAAAGGATAAAATCGTAGTACAGGGCTCGCAAAATTTCTAAATCCCTGGTAACGTTAGCCCTTCGTGCAGGTAAGTTACTCTTCAGATTTTGGTATAAAATAAAGACCATAAATGTCAATCAAAAACATTTTCAAGACACAAATATCAACGAATATCAAGGAAAGAGTTTTATTTGACTATTTACAAGGTATCTGCAGAATTCTTAAATCTATTTAAGGCAATTTGAATTTTTTTTTCTTAGTTTTAAATAAGTGAAATGGTATAAGGCCTTAAAAACTCTTCAGTTTAGTTGTATCAAATTTAAGGACCCGTGGGAGCAATGTTCCCTCTAATTTGTTTTCTTGCTGAGCTAAACTTTTCTCTATCGGTCAGACATTTCGGGCACCTGAGCAAAAGCATTCTTTATACCAGACCTGTACAGCACGCACACAAAAAAGTGTGTCACTTTTAACTTTATAATGTGCTATTTATATTTGATTTTACCCTTGATGTAACTAAATGATGTACATTTTAGGTTACCTGAGATATCATTTTTACTGTACAATACAGTTTGGATCAATACATTTTTTAAAAGAAGTTTCTTATGCTCATCAAGGCTGTATCTATTTGATAAATACTGAATATTTATTTCACAAAATAATATTGTGAAATATTATTGCAATTTAAAAGAAATGTTTTCTATTTTAATATACTTTAAAATGTAATTAATTCCCGTGAAGCAAAGCAGTATTTTCAGAGTCACAGGATCCTTTAGAAGTCATTATAATATGCTGATTTTTAATCAATGTTGGAAACAGTTGTACTGCTTTTTTATTTAATTAAATTTTTTATACTGTACTTTTTGGGACTGGTGATATTTCAAAAAAACTAAAAGTTAAAAAGAACAGTGTTTAGTTTTTGTGTTACAATATAATCTATTCAAAAGTTTGGGGTCAGAATGTTTTTTCTTTCTTTTTTAAAAATACTTAAAGAAAGTTAAATAAGCTTTATTCAGCAAGGAGGTGTTAAATGGATAAAATTGATAGTAAAGACTTCTATTGTTAGAAAATATTTCTATTTTGAATAAATGCTGTTCTTTTAAACTTTTTATTAATCAAAGAATCAAAGAAAAAAGAAACCGGTTCCAAAAAAATATTAAGCAGCACAACAGTTTCAACACTGATAATAAATCAGTATATTATTAAGATTTCTGAAGGATCATGTGACACTGAAGACTGGAGTAATGATGCTGAAAATTCAGCTTTGATCTCAGGAATAAATGCTATTTTATAGTATAGGTATTAAAATAGGAAACCAATATTAGAAATTGCAATAATATTTCACTATATCACTGTTTTTTCTGTATTTTTTAAATGAATGCAGCCTTGATGAGCAAGAGACTGAAAGACTCAAAAACAAGGTCAATTATTTATCAGGTTTTTAATATAGCCCTAACATAATATATTATCAAAACAAACTATTTAAACTGATAAAATAGAATACCAACTTAAGCAAAACTTAAGCTGAAATCTGTAAGTTAAATATAAAAAACGTGAACATATGAATTCTTCTATAGCTGTCTAAACATGGTTATGAAGTACAGTTTGTACAATACTCTTGTGTGTGACTGTACATGTTTCAGAGTTTTGTTATCGTTCTTTGCCCATCCTCCGCTATTTCCAGCACTTAATCAAGCCACTCTTCTTTAATATATGGAGTTTTATTTATTTGCGTTGTCTCTCGTGTTGAGCGCACCGCAACCATTAAAGTATTCTACAGCGACTCATTTGGTGCATATCGTTTTCTTTCTATGAAACCTGTAAACCAAATTCACCGGTTCTAACTCTGTCGGGAGAAATATATGTCATCATCCAGTTTCAAAATAAACCAACTTGTCGCAAGACTATCTTTTCAATATATCTAAAGATTTATTGTTGAAATTGAGCTGGTATAGGACTCATCTAGGTTGCTTTCTGAATGAATTTCTCGTTGTCTTTATTACGCAACAAACCTGTTAGCTGTATGTAGTTAACAGACTGGTTATGATTTTTTTTCTTTCTGATCAGCTGCTATGCTTTTTATGTAAGAGATCATGGTGGGGAAATTACCTCAAAACCGGTTTTATCAGCTTATTTGTCAGCATGTGATACACTTTTGTGCTAGTTCCCTAATTATCTTCACATAGATTATAATTTGTACTTAATTTATTGGTATGTTTTAGGTGGTAAACTTCCTGTAAATGTAGAAGTTTATCTGTTTACTGTTTCACAAAGTCCAAGAAACGCTTGTAATTTAATGCTGGCCTATGCTGTTTTCTAGTGATCTGCTAATGTTTTTCTCATCAGTTTTCGAAAGTATTGGATTACCAGTATACACATTTTTATTAACTTTTTGGCAACCATCATTAGACAAATGCATTATTATTATTATTTGTTACTTTCCCATTTTGTTTTGGGCATGTCTAACTCTTATGATTGTAATGCTATACATTTCATACAATTTATGCAAAAAAAAAAAGCTAAATACATTCATAAAGCAGTGTTATATCTTTTAAAAGTGACAGTGTATAATGTTGTAAAAGATTACTGTTTCAAATAAATTATGGTCTTTTCAACTAGAGTAGAGTGATGGCTGCTGAAATGACACTTTTAAAATATATTACTTTATATTAAAATATATCACATTTCAAAAGTAATATGAGTATCTGCAGATTTTGCTGTATTTATTTGATTAAAAATACAGTAAAATCTGCAGAATTATGAAATATTACTCATATTACTTTTGAAATGTGATATAATTGTAAAGAGAGTTTCAGAACTGTACTGGTAGTTTATATATAAGTCAAACAGATTACTGGTCATATCTGTAATGGTTTTCATTGGTTATGACCTAGATTCAGTTTGGTGTATGGAATTAAGACCAATAGTTCGATTACTACACATGTATAGTTAATGAAGTTTATTTAAATAACATATTTCAATAGCGACACAAATAACTTGGCATAATGACAAGCAACCAATTCTGTTGTTATCTTAAACACAGTTCTGTCTTATATTTATCAACCAATTTTGTCAGATTAAAAAGATATCTGAAACCTTGCTTGTTTGAAGTATTGGATATTGATTGTAATGTTTAGGCTATGTTCAAAAATGGTAACTTCTGTAAAGGAAAGTGTAAAAAAATAGATAACTGACTGCAGTTTGTATGAATTTATGTTGTTTGTCTATTTCTTTAGTTACTCTAAATGGCTGCGAGGAAGTCTGGATCAGATATCCACAACAACGGTGAGTCAATCATTTGTCCTGTTTGTTTTGTTGAAAATAAAATTAAAGCATGAATAAATGACTCATTATAGAATATTTTTTCCCCATGTTCTTCTTTTACTTCACTCGATGTTCAAGGACCCGTCAGCTACCTTGATGCTGTTCCTTTCAAGCTAAATGAGAAGTTCCGCTGTCCCTCAAAAGTGGGTCTTCCCATTGGCTTCTGTTTGTCTGATTGTAATGCCATACTTTCGGATCTGCAAGTAAGTCAAAATTCCCTTTAACTTTCCCTTATACAAATGTTTTTGGCAGAAATAATTAAGGCTTTGCTTTATTCTTCAGTATGACTTTAGTCTAGAGAGGCGGAGCGTTCATTGGGGGGAAGAGCTCGCCAAAGCGCGAGCTGAGGAGGCTCAAGCAGCGGAAGCCGCCCGGATGGACTCTGAAAATGAAAGGCAGGCTGCTGCTCAGGAAGCAGATGTCGGATTGGTTGGGGGGAAGAAAGCACGCCCCTCTGATGATCAGGACGTTGTCCCACCAGCATTGAACCCGGTTTTAGCTGGCCTACGGCATAACGCAATTCTCACGCCTCTCCCAGCCCCATCTTTTGGACCAACACGACCAGCACCTAGCAACCCGCCTCCACAGACTCTGAACTTAGCAGACTTTGAACGAGAGGAGGACCCTTTTGACAAACTTGAGCTTAAAACACTGGACGACAAAGAGGAGTTGCGGAATATTCTGCAGAGCCAACCGCAGTCGTCCGTTTCGCCGCCTCCGCTTCCTCCAGCAGAACATCCCCCCACTTTTCTCAGTAATATGCATCCAATTCAGGCCAAAGCAGGAATCTTTCATAAACCCAATGGACTGATTGGACTGCTGGACTTAGACCGGGGTGGGATTGTGGGGACCCCCTATGGACAGATTGATGCAGACCGCCCATGTAACATTCGGTCACTAACTTTTCCCAAGCTTTCAGAGCCAGGAGACTCCCCCTCAGAACCACCTCTTAGCGTTTACCCAGCAGCCCAACCACGCAGCCTATCCAACGGCACGCCACCATCCCTGCAGAGAACAGCATCAAATACCATCACAACACTCCCACAAGAGCAACCTGTCTTCCCTCAGAATGGCACACAGAAGCAGGTATCGTAACATGGGCGGAAACATTTGCCTGTCAGAGCTAATTGTTTGTATGTAAAATAGGTAATGCAGACTCCTTGGAAAAATGTGTCTGTGGTGACATTTTTTGCAAAATTATATTGTGTAGCTTCTCGTGTGTTTTGTGACAGTTTCAATGTGAAATGGTCAGTGAGTAGCACTAAAAGCCTTTATTCCAAAACAGATTAACATGAATTTGGCAACATTTTATGATGTTGGTTGTTTTGTTGCATCAATTTGGAAATTAAATATTCAGTGAGTGGCACCAAAAGGTTAATGCTAATTATTAGAAAATAATATATACTTTATCACCAAGTGAACGACGCATTATTGTGCCATCCCAAAGACGCACAAAAACACTTTCACTGACTTTGTCATTAACTGTTCCCATCTGGTGGAAGGACCTGCCCAACTCAATCCGAGCAGCCGAATCCTTACCCATCTTCAAGAAACGGCTAAAAACTCATCTGTTCCACATCACAACTGCAATGCTGTACCAGGGGAGCTACAGAGCAAGTTTACTACATCAAAAAAGCCATACATATGGAGCTGTTTATTTGGCGCATACATCAAAAATGACAAACTATGCACTATGGAAGAAGTGTTTTAAGATCATAACATAGTGTTATGCAAGTAATCACATGAAAATAAGTCTTTATTAATCAGTGATCTGCCCCGTAATCATAATTTGTGTGAAAAGGAATAAAAGTTGTTGGTGTTTTACTGCTACTAGTGGTCATTTGAGTTGGAAACTGCAATGAATATGTATAGGAATATTTTTGGAGATTTGCAAAAATGTAGATAGAGGCATGTTTTTATATTGAGCCTGGGTTGAAAATATTTAAACTGATTTTCTACATAACATCTTTGTAGTCAAACCAGGTCACAGCGACTAACCAGCCACCTGCTGCCACGATCCTACACGGACTCTCTCCCAGCGAACGACAGTGTGTGGAGATGATTATGGGCATGGGTTATTCATATGAGGGTGTTCTCAAAGCCATGCAGAGACGAGGACAGAATGTGGAACAGGTCAGTTTTTAGCCTTAGTATTCTTAGTGCAAGCCTGTGATACTTTTATGTAAACAAGACTGTTTATGCCATTGGTCTCATTCATAGGTGCTGGAATACCTGTTTACTCACAGTCGACTGTGCGATCGAGGTTTTGATGCGACTGCTGTGGAGGAGTGCTTGGAGATGTACCAGGGTTCAGAGGAAAAGGTGGGTGAATTCTAGCAGCCACAAATACACACGCAGCCTAAATTACAATCTACTGTCTAATTAGAATATACAGTTGCATGTGTACTTGATATCAGAATTGCAAATGCTTGTCTTGACGTACTGCATTTGAATGGAAAAACATTCTTGTTTTATTTTCTGCATTACATTTTCCGTGCAATTAAAAGTCATACATGTTTGAAAACAATTTTTGTACTTATGCAACTTTCTCTCTCCTCAGGCTTTGGAGTTTCTGCAGCTAATGTCTCGGTTTGGAGAAATGGGCTTTGAGAGGGACACTATTAAAGAGGTACTGCTCGTGCACAATAACGACCAGGACAAGGCGCTAGAGGATCTGATGGCCCGAGCAGCTGCAAGCTGAGCCCCGAGAGTCTCTCCTCCTCAAGCCAGCCCTCCTTTGGCCCTCAGAGGGATCCTGGCTGGGGAAGGATGGGATTCTCTTATCTCTAAGACAAGACGACTGATTTTGTACCCTAATAAAGATATACCTCTTGGGGTAGGGATTGACGGCACCACCCAACAGTGCATTCATCCCTCCTAAGCTGTATGTCTGTTAAGTGATCTTAGAATGGTGATGAGTGGGAGGAGCCGAATCCTCCTCTGAGAATCGGCATTGGCTAGTGTCTCTATTGCCATGGTGACAGGCTAGAATGGGCGGTGCTGGAGAAACAGAACTGAGCAGAGCCCCACTGACAGAATAGTGACACTCGTAGCCATTACGCTGCCGTCTCCCGCTGCTGGACACTGGCTTTCGAAACTGAAACCGAAACGCTCATAAATACAACCCATGGCAGAACAGAGACCCCACAGAAGTGCCCACTCTCTATTCTGTCTCTGCTGTTTGTTTGTTTGTTCATACATTGTTTATATGTTCGACAGGCGGAAACACTTTATCTTTCTTCATTTGTTCTTTTTTGAGATTGTGTTTCTTTGCTCTTTGATTAGGAACTGCTTTAATAGAACTAATCATCATTATGTAAGTTCACAGAAAAAAAAAAATACTGCAGTAAACTTTTGCCCAGTTGGCTTTTGCACTGGAATGAACACATTTGGCAAGTGAAATTGGCAAGTTCGGCTGGAGCTGCAAAATTTAAACGATGCCGCCACATTTTCAAAAACTGACATGCAAATACTGCACAGGCACACTGAATCACAGATGATAATATAAGCATATTTAAAGATCTGTATAGATACACTGTCGGTTTCCATCTGTAATAAAGAAATTGAGAAACTTAACACAGTAATGAGGTTAACACCTTTATATGAGGTTTATTCTGAAATCTGTTGAAAAAGCTAAAGACTGTATAGCTGCGTGGATTTCTCAAAGTTTGGGGGCAAAATAAAATTTAGCAAATCTTGTTCTGTTCAGCAAGGATGCATTTTAATTGATAATAAGTGACAGTTAAAATTTTTATAATGTTAGAAAAGATTTCTATTTTAAATAAATGCGTCAAAGAATCCTAAAAAATCTGTCACTGTTTCCACAAAAATATTGAACAGCAGCTGTTTTCAAGATTGATAATTCTTAAAGATGTTTCTTGAGCAGTAAATCAGCAGATTAGAATAATTTCTAAAGGATCATATGATACTGAAGACTGGAGCAATGATGCTGAAAATTCAGCTTTGCCATCACAAAAATAAATTACATCTTAATATATATTAAACTTGAAAACAGTTCTATTAATTGTAATAATATTTCATAATGTTACTGTTTTCACTGTATTTTTGATCAAATAAATGCAACCTTGGTGAGCATAAGAGATTTCTTTTTAGAAATCATTAATAAATTGTACCAACCCCAAACCTTTGAACGGTAGTGTTCCTGATAGTTGTGCAATAGAAGGATCTGAAGACGAGACTGTGAATGCTTGTGGCACATTAGAAACTGTTTGAATGGTCTTTTAGAGTTTTGGTCACCAGAGGAAACCTGTATGTCAGTTCAAATATCTCCACATTACCTCATGGAATTGACCAATTTGCTTGGTACAAGAGATACTGGCTCCCTCCTCAGAGGAACGCAGGAAAATGAGCAGAACTCTGCAATATAAGAAATTTACTTAAGTAACAAATTAATATAACACATTAACTTCAGTAGGTCCAACGTCTAACCTCATACTTTCTGTTACTGACTTTTGATCTTCGATTATCCAGGTCTATTCAACCTCAAAAAACTACAAAAAAAATTTTCATTGTCATATATTATATATATATATATATATATATATATATATATATACACACAAAAATGCCAAAAGTATTGGGTCACCCCCTTCTCATGAACAGTTTTGACTACTTTAGTAATTTCTATGAGTACAAATCTTAATGTTAAAGCATATAATGATATTCTAGGGAATTGTGTGCTTCTAATTTTATAGCAACAGTTTGGACAGGACCCTTTTCTATTCTAACATGACAGTGCCTCTGTGTATAAGGCACGGTTCAAAAAGACATGATTGATGGAGTCAGTGTGGAAGAACTTGACTGGTCTGCAGAAAGCCAAGTCCTGATCCCAGCTGAACACCTCTGGTGTGACTTTATATGCAGACCTTGAGCCAAAAACTCATCACCAAACACCAATGACTTGTACATAAGGGTACTGTCATTTTAGACACGTCCAAAACTGTTGCAACAGAGATGGAAATACAATTTTTAAATACATGAATTATGATTCCATCTTTCTTGCCACAGTTTTGTTAGTGCCTTTTTCTGTTCTAAAGGGGGTGTAACACTTTTGGCATTATTGTGTGTGTGTGTGTGTGTATATATATATATATATATATATATATATATAAATAAAACTTTTGGGTGAGTTTTCATCATACCAATGCTTTTAGGTTGAAGTGTATATTTTTTTTCTAACGCCCCATTTGACAGCGGCCTTTAGGTATAATGCAATACTAAAAACCTTAATTAAGCCCTATTAAGCACTTTCTTCTGAGATGGGATAAATGATAAGAATCACATATGACAGAGATGTTCCTTGTCCCAGGGAGCACATGTAGGTTACTGGGTAGCTCATCTGGCCATTCATAAATAAAGGTTTCACTATTTATCAGCCAGACGTGCATTATTATTTTGCTTTATTTTTTGTTTTATTAATTTTCACCATTATAGGTACAAAAACAGCCTCTTAAACTCACTTTCCATGTGCAATATAATTTCAACAGTGTTGTCAAAATAATCTCATTTAAACTGTAATGAGTCCTTGTTGATGCGAGTGGATCTCATGTAGATGTCTGGAAATCAATGTCACCCTGAAATCAAAAGAAAAAATAAATTACATTTGCATAAAAATGATTTTAAGTGATCTTAACAAATATATATATATATATATAGAGCACAGTTTGTTATGGTGAAAAGAAATCATAATTATATGCATATATTTCATATTATATAAAAACATTAAAAAAAATTGTTTGCCTAATTGCCATGAAAAATGTCACAATGAAAAACCAACAACAAAATGAATGGTCCTAAAATTGTCTTGATGAAAAATCTATAATTTTTTCTTTTGGTTTCAAGATGCAATATGACCCGCATATGTTCTTGACAGATGATAAGAGGTTCACCTGTCCTATCCCGTAAAGTACTAATTATTCAAAAGAAGTAAGATGGTGTACAGGGTTCTTCATCTATTTTTTTTTCGTAACAGCTTCTCTCAGTCTTGACTGAACATACTACTAAAGGCTGAAAAGAATACAGCGCAAACACTGCTGGCTATATCACAAAGAGCATTTTGCCTGAGGCGAGTTAACGCTCTAATGCAGATCTATTCTAAGTGTAAATGGGGAAATGTCCTGATGTATGGCTAGAGAACCTGATGGACAGGTAGAGCAGATGGGCGGGCCTAACAACACAGAGATCCATAGCTCTTAAATGTGATTTAAAATGTTTAGTCATCTTTAAAATTATTTCAGACTTGAATATGATTAAACTTATTCTTGTTTTCAAAGAGTGTAGCTGTCACTGATGTTGATGATGCACAGATTTTGTCCGGGAGCAGCAAAAAAGATCTACCTGAATGGGAAGTGACTCTTGCTGGTCGCCACCATGGTGAAGCTTCCAGTGGAATAGAAGGTCAGCAGCAATAAAGAGCACAGGTTAAAGGAAATTCACACGCTGCATGTTGAATGAGGTTGTTAAACAGCTTATTGTGTGTCAGACAAAATAAACCTTTGTGCATCAGCAGATGGCATTGTTGAAACTGCAACATTTTCATTTAGTGAAAAGTCATCTTTTTTTTTCACTTGTTCAGATATTAACCAATACTATAATCAGAGAGGAGGAAATAACCAATTCAAAACATCTCATTCAGCAAATTTCTAAAATTTTCCTAAATATTACAAAATTGATGTGTGTATTATATATATATATATATATATATATATATATACATATATACACACGCACCGGTATATAAAATTTTATTTAATAATTATTAAATTGTCTCTTCAAAACTTATTTTAAGAATTTATGCATAAATTATTTTGCCCTGTGTGTTTGTGGCAAGTATGTTATCCAGGTCAAAAATAGAAATATTACAATACAGACTAAATAGCTATAATCCAATAAACTAATTTCTACCAAGATTAAATAACAACTACCGTTAATGTATACATTGTCATTGACTTAATGTTGATTTGTTTGTTTTTCAAATTTACCACATTGCATTTAAGTTTTATGACCACGCTATGTCATATTTATTTAAATGATTACAAATATTAAAAAGTCAGCCAATTATAATTACAGTCAGGAGAAATTGTGCATTAGAAATGCCATTACGTATTTTATGGACTTTTAAAAGACACCAAATTTTACGAATGAATACAGCAGCACAAATCATTAAAGAATCGCGAGGTCGTGCGCGCGCACGCAAGCGACGCGCACGCGTACGTTTGACCTTGTTTTTGTTGATGTTTGACTGGATTGCGGCTGCGCGCGGCGCTGTACGTTGTCGGATGACTCGTTTTTTCAGGAGAACGACGGGCAGCGAGATAAAGAAGAAAGGTGAAAAGTGAGCTCGGTGCAGGGGAGGGGCAGCAGTACCCTTGTAGCTCCTCCACACAGACGAAAAACAAACAAGCCTGCCCTAAAAACGACCCAAATCACACGGATCGGTGATCGGACACTGCAACGGAAACGGACGGTTATTCAGAGCCGTCCGACTCGACTCGGTTGGATTCAATTAGTCGCGCGGCTCCACCAGCCCAAAGGCCGCCGAATCAACCCCATCGCCATTATATGATCCACTTCCCAGAGTCGCTGCTACCCTCCATGTGGGTGAGGGACCTGTGCGTGTCGGGCTATGGCGAGAAAAACAGTTAGCAGGAAAAGGAAAGCAGGGGAGTCCAAGGAACAACAGGTAAACAAATCTCTCTATACATAACGTTAACAAAAACCGCTTGCAGCCATATGCTAACCTCTCGTGTTATATGAATGAAACAACATCCATGAATCATAGGGAACAGAAACACAAACTCGAAATGTGACAGTTTACAAACAGGAAAAGATTGCAGTCTAACATTAATGTTAGCACCAGCCTGCTGGCTAAAGGCTAATAATGGTTGTTAGTTGTTGACATTGATCTGGCGTTGGTGAGCTGGTTTGTTTATTAATGTATAATCATTTATCAGTTGTCTTGAACATTAAGTTTGTGTTTTGTTTGAGTACGTATTAATCCTGCACTAGATTACAGGATAATGATTCTCCAGCAAGAGCCAGACAGTATAAACTGGTTAGACGTCCAGTACGACTGAGATCTGCTACACTTCTCCATTATTTTTCATTGTTAAGATGATAAATATTAATAGCACAATGTTGCTTTTGCAGCTCAATGATTCTTGATATGAGACAAAACATTAGTTCTAAACAACATTCATATATGATCACTATAGTAGTCTTAACATGTGTATCAGTTTATTTCGTTTTCTCTTAGTGATATTACATTGTCATCCTAAAAACCGCCTTTCTTCAGATTTATAGATTTTATATAAATTAAACATTTCAAACAAAATAATACCGTCATATAAATATGTAGCCTTTAAACAAATATCACTATGTCCTAACATAACGAAGTGGTTCATTTTAGCTACTTCTCACAGCTGTGTCTGTACTTTTTGTCAAAACTGCCAGATATTTATGAAAACATTTATAAAATCAGGCAATATCACAGGCCGCCTTCATCCTAAGGATCCACTTTCTATATTTCACCTGCTATGAGTTCAACAAGGTCATACAGGTGCAGGCAAATTTCTGTTATTGTGATGTTATTATCATTTTGCTTGTATTTTTATGTAGGTTCTATTATTACCACTAGGAAAACACAATATGAGTATACAAGTGTGATAAGCAAAAAAGTTATTTTGTCAATACTATATGTGACCCTGGAGCACAAAACCAGTCTTAAGTCGCTGGGGTATATTTGTAGCAATAGCCAAAAAGACATTGTATGGGTCAAAATTATCGACTTTTCTTTTATGCCAAAAATCCAATATTAAAAGGCGATTTTTCTCAGTATTTAGATTTGTTTGCACCCTCAGATTACAGATTTTCAAATAGTTGTATCTCGGTCCTATCCTAACAAACCATACATCAATTGAAAGCTTATTTATTCAGCTTTCAGATGATGCATAAATCTAAATTTAGAAAAATTGACACTTAAGACTGGTTTTGGGGTCCAGGGTCACATATAATTTTTTTTGTTTCAGTACGGTGACAATTCAGTAAATTTAGTTTGAAATCACCACATAGTCTTAAATGATTGATTTATTGAAGTAAATGGTATTTATGTCAATATTTATAATGAATATCTGACACATTACTGTCGTTATTGACTCCATATTGAGTGATTGATTGGCCAGTACAAATGCACATATTATGGGAAAATAGAAGAAGCAGGATATTTCTTTGTCCCATTACTCAAGAATCAGTGAGCAATATCTTATTATGGGCTTGTAGGACAGGAGAGAGTTCTTATATGGGGGAAGGTGGTCTTCAGTGCAACACACTGCTTTGGAAGATCACTTGCTTTCCATATTTGGCTTTGTTGAAGGTTTATTTTGGATATCACAGGTCAGCTCTGGACTTATCCCTGTGTGACAGCCAAATTTAAAAGAGCAAATCAATAAAAACAATGCACTGATATCATAGGCCTCAACAATTGATGTTTGTGATAATAATGAGGCCTGACTATGGGAATGGTTGTGTATGTCTAGACTTTAAATGATCATCTCACTGTGTTTATTTAAATTTCCCAGGTAGCTCTTTGAAATAAATCATTAATACATCAATTACAGATATATTCTAATAATTATAACCCTAAAAAAAGATATTTAGCTTGTTTGTTATTCTCAAACGCTGTGTTTGCAATCTGTAAACATCATGTGTATTTATAAAGCCTAAAGCAATATTTTTTATATATAAAGTCTATATAATTTAAAGATTTCATGCTTCAGTACTTTCTCATGTCACAGCTTAATATGCAGAGACCATCATTTGCAGGTATATTCCCCTGAAATGTTTATTTGAGCATCCCGCCCAGCACAACACGGCGTCAACCAATGGTGTGAGTTTGGAGGCGGGACTAAAGAGACTATATCTCCCATGAGGTTTTTTTTTGTAGTTTATTTTTTTTACCATTTGAATGTTATTGTTAATCCTTGCAGGATCCTTCCTAAAACCCTTGAGCATTATTTTCCTCTGTGTGAGAAGGTGGTCGTGTATTGACTAAGATCCTGACCTACTTGGCCGTTAGGATCTGGGTCAGCCAGATATGGCTGATGTCTACTGGCCTGGAGGGGGATTGGAAGTGCTTTACTAGAGCAGAGATACATCAGTGTTTATGACTAGGAGTGTGATACTCTCGCTCTGGACAGATTATTTAATTTCAGCAAGAGTTGTTTATATGGGTGTTGATGTTTTGATTATAAGCATGATGATGTCAGTGCTGTTTAGCTAGAATAAGCATTAAAATGAATGAGTCTCAGTCTCTCACACAGATTATTGGGCCCACAGGAGCTGATATACTTCAAGCCGCTGGTTTTGCTCAACCGTGCCATGGCTATATTTGATTTGTCGATGCTAGCTGGGAGCACAGAATCGTTTTGTCTGCCAGCTGGCGTTAACATCAGATGGATGCCCTCACTTTTGTTGTTTGGCAGTTTTGCCATAATTTATTGCTTGATTGTATAGAAGGTTGTTAGCAGGGTGAGGTGATGAATTTGCAATGCTACCAGGTGTTTTTCTTCAAATGCAAGCTGTTTTTAAAAGTGCCTACACAGTGCTGGATTGCAAGGAAGCCACCTAAAACCAGATGTCCTGTGAGATTGTGTTCATAATTTAGGGTTTCTGTTTGAAAATGTTATATAATCAGTTTGAGAAAGAGATGTGCAATGTGCAAATTCACTAACAAAGAACATTTTTGTGAAGTAAAATTAGGGTTTAAGTGAACAAACTCTTTCTCAAGTTTGGAAAGGATTCATTTAATGTTTAGAAAACTTCCAAACTAATATCTATTTTCATGCTGTGCATTATAATGTTGTTATGCTTTAATTTATTTGTAGCATTTAAAGTTATTCGTTTTATTTTTTTGCGTTTTGTTATTTAGACAAAGTATAACATTTTTTACTCAAAGTGCATTAATGGGCATTAAAAAAAGTTTTTCCTGAAAAAAATATTGGAATTTTTATCAAATATCAATTTTGTATGTAATTTGTTATTTTTAATTATTTATTTATTATATTATTTGTTTGTAAAACTAATATTGTTAAATTGTTGGATACAATCACTGATGTATAGTTATTAAGATTATTTTAAGACAAGTTTATATTACTGTAAAGTTTTCCATGAATATAGCCTTTGATGCTGATATATGGCCCTGGACCACAAAACCAGTTATAAGGGTAATGCGATTTATACATAATCTGAAAGATGAATAAATAATCCTTCCATTGATGTATGGTTTGTTAGGATAGGACAATATTTGGCTGAGATACAACTATTTGAAAATCTGGAATCCGAGGGTGCAAAAAATAAAAATATTGAGAAAATCTCCTTTAAAGTTGTCCAAATGACGTTCTTAGCAATGCATATTACTAATCAAAAATGAAGTTTTGATATATTTACAGTAGGAAATTTACCAAATATATTCATGGAACATGATCTTTACTTAATATCCTAATGATTTTTGGCATAAAAGAAAAATCAATAATTTTGACCCATACAATGTATTGTTGGCTATTGCTACAAATATACCCCAGCGACTTAAGACTGCTTTTGTGCTCCAGGGTCACATATGGCCTAAAAGATAGATAGATAGATAATTATCAGGTATGGACAGTAAATGCTATTACACTTTGTTGAAAGTATTTGCATTTCTTTAAAATGGTATGCAATTGAATCTTGTATGATAAAGAATCTTGTATGAAAGTACTTTGTTTTCATTTAGATTTTTTATATGGTCGACTCACTCCTTTTTGTCCCTCTGTCAGTTTTACTGGTGTCAGTCTGCGATTAAGCATGCCCGCGTGTCCAGCTCAGCGCGTCATGCCCAGCCCTGGTGGCAGAGCCGGAGGTCGGTGGTGTGCTCTGTGAGAGGAAGGGAGTTCCGCCCGCAGCAGCAGCATGAGTGGAGCTTCCAGCGGAGTCTGTGCAGATTCGCTGCTGGACGCATCCCAGGAATCCTCAAAGAGAGAGAGTTCTCCCTCGGCCGCCTCAACAAGGTGTTTGCTTCCCAATGGCTCAACCACAGGCAGGTGGTGTGCGGAACCAAATGCAACACGGTGAGATGGTTTCTGATTAGTACTTTAGCATGAAATTTTATTAATGCAGTATTTATGATCTTCAAGATATTACTGGTCTTTGTGCCATTTATTTCTTAAAAATATTTAAAAGTGTACTTTCGATGTTGATTGTAAATTGGGAAATAGATGAGAATATTATTTTGAGATTATTTTTTTGCTCAGTTTTCTGCTTTCACCCCATACATGAACAGGATACAAGTTACTTTTATTCTCTGTATTTACTTATCTTTAAAATAAATAAACAAATAAACCATAATTTTCCTGAGGCACTTTCATGATATTCTGCATATGAGTTGGGTAAATACATTTTTAAAGATTGGGTTATGGTGCACAACAAATTTTCGAAGAGAAACAGTTAAAGGAAGAACAGTTAATTATAGTTAAATAACCATTAAAAACATTTTCATTAAAAGACATTTGTCAAAATAAAAGAAAAAAAAATTAAACCTATTGTATTTAACCATAAAAAATTCAAATGTTAACTGAAATGAAATGGAAAAATAAAAAAACTCCATTATGTCAGTGCTGTTTAGTGGGAAAGAGCTTCAAAATAAATGAGTCTGTTTCATGTTTATTTGGTGTAACTTGATGAAGCCTACTTAAATAAACTGAAGCTGAAAATAAAATTTAATATTATATTAATAAAAACTATACTAGTATCTCAGTTATACTGAAATAATGCGCTAGTACACAAAAGGTTTATTCCATGTTAGAAAAACTATTAACAGCTACTGTTTATAATAATGTCAAGTCGACTTGAACATTGATGCTGTTAATACAGTCTAACTTGATAACTATTCCTTTAAGTGTATAGTGCACCCCAAAATTTAAATTCTGCATCTAAATGATGTTTTTCCATATAACGAAAAAGAAAGGTGAAGCTCAAAAATAACATACAAGTACTATAAAAGGTGTCTGAGCGTACGCTGTATGTTTCTAACACTTCTGAAGCTGTGTGAAATAGATCTATATTTATTATCTCTTAGTTGCAGTTCTCTTTTAGATGACTTTACTAATCTTATTTTTCTTTGATTTCTTAGCTATTTGTGGTGGACGTCCTCTCAGGACAGATAACCAGGATACCCATGCTGAAAGACAGAGAGGGCAGGGCAGAAGTTTCCCAGGGTTTGAGTGGAGTGGGAGGCAATTTCCACTTCCACAGTCCAGGATCAGTCGGCGGTCTAGATGTCCAGCAGGGATGTGGCATCCACGCCATTGAGCTGAACCCCTCTCGTACATTGTTGGCCACTGGAGGAGACAACCCCAACAGCTTGGCAGTGTACAGACTTCCCACTCTTGACCCTGTCTGCGTCGGAGATGTGAGTCCGGCCTTTGCTTTCTTTCTAGTTGTGCAAGTACCATAAATGTCAAGCGGTTTAGTGGCTTCAGCCTTGGGCTGCTTAGGGCTCAAATGTGGCTAGTGGCTAGCTTTGGCTAACACAATGAAAACAATTCTGGTATGCACCTATAAAGTATTTCTCTAGACTCAAATTGGTTCTGTATTTCTGACAGGATGGACACAATGACTGGATATTCTCCATTGCGTGGATCAGTGATACCATGGCAGTCTCAGGTGAGCAGCTGGCAGATCCAGTTTTGAGCAACACTTTACACTGTGTGCTAACACATTAAGTGCTAGTGTACATTTCTAGAAACCTGTCAAGAACGGCCAGTGTTATATTTCACCCCAAGAGCAAAGAGAGAAGAGAAATAGAAAGTAAGTTTTGTTTAAAGAAAATGGGGCCCTGTTTAGGAACATTAAAGATATTTGAGATTATTTTCATTACAGTTTAGCACATCCCTGACCCCATTTCTCAATAAAGTAATGTGAAAGTGACTCATACTTTGTTATATAATTTTTTTTTATGCATGCATGTACATTAAATCAGAATAACTTTCGAATTTTCTATAAATAAAAAAAATGCGGACATGATTGTTTTCATTAGTGTAATACAGTAATGAGAATTACATTTATTATAATGATGATTTTCTTTTCGTTGTCATGAATGTCAGTGCAAAAAAAAAAAAAAAAAAAAAAAAAAAAATATATATATAATAATATATATATATATATACTTGTGCCATCACATCGTTCTCTGAAATACTTGTTTCCATATTTCACAGCATTCTGTGGCCAAATACTTTTGTATAATGGCTACTATAATGATTGACAGTTGTCCCAGGCAACCCCCAGGAATTGATTGTTTCTCATATCAATTCCGATCACAACATTTCATGTCCATTCATTTATTTTTATGAATTTGTGTAATTAGCAGGATGATGTTCAGTCAGTCATTATTACAAAATAATCCTCTTAAATGGTATACAAGACCCTTTTATTTCCCTTGACTACATATTCAGTGTTTATTTTGCGATTTAATTATACATTATCTCTTATGTGTTGTACACATTCAGATGTTGTTCAATCAGATACTGTTCAGTTAAAGGAGGAATCTTTTATTCACTGGAGCAGGATCTCGTGACGGTTCCATGGGTCTGTGGGAGATATCAGAGGAGGTGCTGACTCAGGCCGAGAAGCATCAGAATGTGGAAGGTGTTCCTTGTTACTCCCACATCTCTCACCGCGCTCTCAAGGACATCCCGAAAGAGTACACCCACCCCTACAACTGCAAAGTGCGCGCACTGGCCTTCAACAACAGCCATAAGGTTAGCCGCTGTCCTTGACTCATGTGACTGAAAATTGATTGCTTTGTGCGTTATTCAAGCTCTTTCTCTGCTTTTATCTCATTCATCCATTAGGAGTTGGGTGCCGTTTCTTTAGATGGATATTTCCATCTGTGGAAGGCAGAAGACAACCTGTGCAAGGTACAATTACTACTGTCAGCATTTTTTTCCCCCTATATTTTGTCAAGCTCAATATTTGTAGATTTTTACAATTGTCTAATGGGTGTTTTTCCCTTGTAGGAGCTTTCTACCAAACTCCCTTACTGTAAGGAGAATGTGTGTCTGGCATACGGTCTGGACTGGTCTGTTTATGCAGTCGGCTCCCAGGCACACGTTTCCTTCCTTGACCCCCGGCAGTCATCGCAGAACATCAAATCTGTGTGCTCCAAGGAGCGTGGCAGTGGTATGTTATTTTTTGGGGGGGGTCCCTTTAAAGATAGTTAAAAAGTTATAATTTGCAAAGCAAACTGGTTTAATTCTCTCTTAGGTATTCGCTCCGTGAGCTTCTATGAACACATAGTGACAGTAGGCACTGGCCAAGGTTCCCTGCTCTTCTACGATATCAGGGCCCAGCGTTTTCTGGATGATCCATCCAGCACTCCCGATGGGTACGGGAATTGCACAGCAGAGGGCATCCTGAAACTCACCACAGGGAGAGGATGGCTAGTAAGTTAGTCCATTTTGACCCTTTTTTGACCCAGGTTCTCTGTCTTGCTTGTAGGTTTGTACGATATATATTGTTTGCGATAATATTGTAATTGTTATTTTAATGATATGTGATTTGACATGATCAAGTATATCGCAAAAACCAAACAAAACACATCTGTGCATGCATGCATTACGTAATGAAGTCTAGTAGGTTAGACTTATTTAGAGTGTGTTCATTCCCTGCATGATTCAGTCTATTAAATACATTTAGAATGATCACAAAATTCAAGATAGTGGGTCAGAAACTGTGTATACATTTATATCATTTCATATAGTTAAACAAAAAGAGTGCTGTTTTTTTTTTTCTCCAAAAATCAGCATGATTACAAATGTGATGTAATATATGTAATTGATCTTATAAGCATTATAGCACTTTATAAAATGTATACAAATTATTTACTTTTTAATTATGATTATATTTTATTTACACAGCCATTCAGAAGTCTCTTATGCCTAGCAGCAAGGCTGCGTTTATTTGCTCAAAAACAGTAAAATTGTAAAATATCATTACAATTTAAAATAACTGTTGCATAGTAAAGTGTAATTTATTTGTGTGATCGAAAGCTAAAATTTCAGCAGCCATTACTCCAGTTTTCAGTGTCACATGATCCTTCAAAAATCATTCTAATGTGCTGATTTGGTGCTGAAGAAACATTTTATTATTTTCAAAGTTAAAAGCAATGGTGAAATCTTTTTAACAATCTTTTCTGTCACTTTTAATCAAACTAATGCATCATTGCTGAATAAAAGTATTAATTGAACAGTGGTTTATATTAATTATAATTCTGTTTTAAACTAAATCTGATTGATTATGCTCATTTGATGGACATGTAGTATTGCTGTTTTTCTTTTCCTGTGTACACCCCAGCTACCTAATTTTTGCCATGAAATCTTCGGACAGGCTTTTGCATTAGTCTATGTATAAGCTCTTTTACAAAGTGCTTACTCTAGCAGTCGGTTGCCTGCAGCATCACTCTCTGCTTACCATATGGAAGTTCATTAAGCAGAAATGCTGTCTGCTGCATTAATCAGGAGTCCACATGAAAGTATAACTACTATTTGATTGTCTTAATTGACCCACTTAGGTTGCTGCCCTTTTGTTACAACTTTAAAAAATTGAACTATGTAAGGGATAGTGTACAGTCAGCCTGTTCATTATCGCAAAATTAACAACTCCTCTGCACATTGGGGTTTTGATTTTCTTGTCTAGCCGACTGTACATTATCCTACTTATTGTATACATATTATACACTACTGTTCAATAGTTTGGAGTCAGTAAGATTTTTTTTTTAAATGAAGTAATACTTTTATTCAGAGAAGATGCTAAAGTTGACAGTAAAGACATTTGTAATGTTTAGATTTCAATAGAAATCAATTTAGAATAGATTTCAAATAGATGCATTCATCAAAGAATCCTGTAAAATATATATTTGATCACATTTTCCACAAAAATATTATGTAGTACAACCAGTTTCAACATTGATAAGAAATGTTTCCACCAAATCAACATATTAGATTGATTTCTGAAGGATCATGTGACACTGAAGACTAGTAATGATGCTGAAAATTCAGCTTTGCCATTACAGAAAGAAATTACATTTAAAATAGATTACAGTAGAAATTGTAGTAATGTATCATAATATTACTGTTTTTACTGTATTTTGATTGATGCTGAAATAAATGCAAAATCCAGTCTGGTTCTCTATCTTCATGTCTCCCACAGAATCACGATGAAACATGGAGAAGCTACTTTTCGGACGTCCACTCCTTCCCGAACGCGGTATACACACACTGCTACGACGACTCTGGCACCAAACTCTTCGTGGCCGGCGGCCCCCTGTGTTCTGGCCTACACGGAAACTACGCTGGCCTCTGGCGCTAGCCTCCATCATCCCTCCGTTTCGCTCTCACGTACCATGTGCTTACAGGCCATCTTCCATTTTTCTCCTCACTCTTTATCACTTCCGGTTTAACTTCTATCCAAGATCATCCTCTATTTCTCAAAGGACTCAGGAGCATAGATGTGATTCTCAACCGTTTTTGTGCTTGGTCTTTTGTCTTTCAATTTTCATTTGCCTGTTTCTACTCCTGAATTTACGTGTGTGTGTGTGTGTGTGGAGAAAAAAAGACAAAGAAAAGGCGTGACCAACACTGATGCCTGATCTTCTGGAGGAGTCCGTAAAGGATGAAGGAGGTTTTTCCTCTGTGCATCGGCTTCCTGAACCTTTGAGAACTGTGGAATAGTGTAAAATATATGAAATTATTTAACAGTCTATCTGGGCATTGTTTTTTTTTGCTGGTTTTGCTTTTTTTTTTTTTTTTTTATAAAAGACATGGCGTTTTGAGTTTGATTTGCTGTGTGTTTTTCAAAGACCTGCCGATCAGCTCCTTTTCTTGGCTCGCAGTGGACTGATATGACATTGTAGATCCTGAAAAGCCTGAGAATTGGTATTCAAAGAAGAATCTTGGTGAAATGAATGGACAGCCTAACTTGTAACCTCACTGTGGACACGGAGGTCAAGACTGCAGTTATATGAAGAGCACGGAGAGAACACGGCCATGAGTCGGATAGCGGTCAATGAAGACTCACCCGCTGTTTTTCTTTTTCCCTTTATTTTTTCCAAAATAATGGCAGGGAGAGACAATTGTAAGAAATCACAGATACCGTTTGTGTGCTGTTTGAGATCTTGAAGAATGCCTCTTTTTATTGCTGATTCTGTACTAACACACGCATACGCTCGCATCAAGATTGCAATTTTCCCTCGGTCACATTTAGACGTCTTATTTATTTTGTATTGTTGCCGTCACTAGCACTCATGACGTTCAGGTACAATCATATTTGTTAGGATTTTTGCTTCTCATTGTCTTCTCTGCTTAAAGGCAGGGCAGTGTTGTGTGACATTGTTGCCTTTTCAGAGTCTTTCTGTGAAAGACTGTTGCAGATTGAATTTGTTTAGGCTTTTTCTTTTCTTTTGTCTTTTTACATGATAATCTTGATGGAATTGCTAGTACAGTGAACACCGTAACAGGCATATATTAAGCAGAAATTACCCATCACTTTTAAAATGTATTTTATATATAAATGTATATGTATACATATTTGGAAACTAATAGAGGGAGAATACAATTTATGTAAATGTCAGAGGATATATGTGCGTGTGTGTGTGTGTGTGAGTGAAATAATCTGTCATTATTTTGGTGGTGCCCTTTTTTATACTCACTTCCTGAACGTTTTTACTGATTGCAAGTGTAAAGCTATTGTACAATAACAAAACAAAAGAACAGCGACATGAGACATTCTTCAAAAAGAAAATGAATAAAAGTTTATTGATGTATTTTTCTTCCATTCTGGCTTTGCATCACGACTTTCTTTATACTCATTACGTTTTAAAGCTTTTCATTTTAATTTATAATCCATGTTGAACATGATCTGATTGAGTTTGACAGTTCACTGGGCGACAAAATGTGTCTTTTTGGTCATTACCCGACCCGAGTAACACCGCACTGTAGTGATCGATTTAACCGCTGGAGGCGCACATAGTATTATGATTATAAACATTGGTGTATCATCTGTAGAGAGCAATAATACATGTACAAAATCTCAACAATAAATCCTCATTTCATTTACAGTCCAGAAGCATGATTAAATTTTATACAGAAAAGAAGTGAATGAGTAAATTATGACTAAATTCCCCTTTAAGATTGTATCCAATTTATTAGTTGCATTTTGATCGTTGTTAAATTATGTTTTTGTATGACTTGCTGTGTACGTGCGCGCGCGCTTGTGAATGTGCGGGAGCGCGCCTGTGGATCTGCATGGAGAGAAGCGGCGCGGTGACGGTCACGTGACGGAGTCTGCTGCTGGCTGAGTGAAGCGTGTTAGCAGGTAATAAATAAAAAATAAAACCAAATCTCTCTTTCAGGGCTTTATTTATCAAGTGTTGCGTGATTAATATTTTCATTGCTTTGACGTTCATCTGTTTTAATCCGTCGCTGCATGTTTTTCGAGGTTATGTTCTCTTTTGTATGGCTTTGTTTTGCCTCAGTTTAGCTTATTCGGCTTTAGCTCTGCTGTGAGGCCGTTTTCCTCAAACATCCCTTTGCAACAAGCCCGCATCACTATTAAACCAGTTTTTCGTCCATTAAAAAGGTCATATTGATATACATCTTGGTGTTTAAATGCTGTTGAGGATTTAAATGTTATGAACAAGAACGCCGGGCGGTCGTGAGTTAGCCAGCTAAGCTAACGTTACAACAAACGGGGAGAGGAAATGACATTAGAGATCATGGACAAAGGGGAGCAGAGACTATGCGCTTATGCTCTTCACAAACTCTGTTTTTACAGTCACGGGGTATTAAAAAAATCACCATATGTAACTTGAAAGTTTCCAAGTATCTCTAATAAATCTGTAAATATAAACGAGGATGCTGACTCTGATCCTGGATCTAAATTCCCTTTGTTTGAGCCATCACATATTTTGTTATATTTATGACTAGTTTATTATTTGGGATGGAGAACATTTATCGAAACGTGAAAAAGGCAAACAAAGTCGTTTGAGCATATGTTTTTAATTATGGTCGTTTGTTTAAAGTTTTCTAATGTGATGGAGCCATCACATATGTTTTCATTATGAATGTCTTAACTTTTTTTGCAGTAGATGTTTACAATTTTTCATTTTTATAATTTTATTAGTCTTTAAAACAAAACATGTTTTCTGTTTTAATGATAAACCAATTATTTGTCTTATATTTAGGGATTTTGAGATTATTGACATTGATTATTGGCCGATGTTTATACTCAGTTGAGAAGTGGTTGTTTGCTCTCTTTTTTTATTAAGTCTCATAACTTTGCTATTTCGTAATTCACATTTTCTGTTTTCAACATTTTGGTGTATTTTTGGAAAATGCTGTCAAAATATAAGTTGTTGCATCTAATTTGCACAGTTAAATTGTTTAATGTAAATTGTTTCATCTTCACAATCATGTGTTGTAGTTGTTCTCTGGTTAGTCCATTGAGCTCCCTTGTTCATAATCAATGATAAAACTCACTGAAATTTTTATTTATTTATTTTTGGGTGTATTTCTCAGTCCACATCTCTAAGTGTGCTTAATACACACATTATCTGTAAATTCAAGGACACTATGGGTGGTCTGCTGACCAAGAGAAAAGGCTTTGTTTTTCCATTTTGTAAGGATCTCAGAAATGTTCACACACGAGTCAATTGTCAGCTGGTTGAATCCCTTTCGAGGGTTGTTTTGCTTACTGTCATCATTAAATCGTTTGTGACCAGCAGCGCTTGCTCAGCCAGACTTGTCCCAGTAAGATCTTTATGATGTATATTGCAAGCTGGGAATTTTTGACAGATATTATCTGATGATCTCCATACGTCAGAATCTAGTCGGGCGTTTGCTGTGTGACTGTCGAAGGGTTAAACATGCACAATAAGATCTCTTCTAACAACCGAGAAAAGCCCACTGTATTCATCACAGATGTTATGTGTGTTGCCTTGTCTTCTGTGCGAGCAATAACACTTGCTGATATTTTAGTCTTAGTTTAGTTTCTTCACAAGATGAGGATTTAATTTGGTGGAAAATCATACAAGAAGGTTTTTTAAAGGAGTAGTTCACCCCAAAATGAAAATTCTGTTATTTATTCACTCCCATGTCATTCTAAACCTATTTTGACTGATTTGTTTTTCTTTTTGAAATACAAAAGCAGACATCTGCACTTTTCCTTACAATGAAATTGAATGGGACAGTGGCTGTCTAGATCCAAAATGACCTTATAAGTATCATTAAAAATCAGTTCATACCGCTCATGCCCTAAGTTACAAATCTTTCAAAGCCAAACGATTGCAATGCTTTTTGTGAGAAACAGACCAAATGTTAAAATATTTTTCTTATTTAAACCCAATCGGTATCTAGGGGTGTTTGATTTGTATTGAAACACTATTGATCTCATGATACGGTATGCTCACAACTCTGAACAAAGCCAAAATAGAATTAAAATGTAAGTTTTTAAATTCTTACTTCTGACACAGGACAAACAGTTAACAAAAAAATACTGTTCATTAAAATGCAAAATTTGATATTACATCAGGAATGGACTTGAATAGGCTTGGACTTAGACCTGGTCCCTAATGCACAGGGCAATGGTGACATCAGATTAAAAATATTCATAATTATGTAGCTAAAAATGACAGAATTATGTGAATTGCATATGCAAGTCTCCCTTACTACATTTGAAAAGTTCTTAGTGTCTCTATTTATTTATATATACAGTCATGGCCAAAAATATCAGCACCCTTGGTAAATATGATCAAAGAAGGCTGTGAAAATGAATCTGCATTGTTAATCCCTTTGATCTTTTATTTAAAAAATTCACAAAAATCTAACCTTTCATTGGATAATAAGAATTTAAAATGGGGGGGTATTATGAAATAAATGTTTTTCTCTAATACACATTGGCCACAATTAACGGCACCCTTTTATTCAATACTTTTTGAAACCTCCATTTGTCAGTTTAACAGCTCTAAATCTTCTCCTATAATGCCTGATGAGGTTAGAGAACACCTGACAAGAGATCAGAGACCATTCCTTCATCCAGAATCTCTTCAGATCCTTTAGATTCACAGCTCCATGTTGGTGGTGCTTCTCTTCAGTTCACTTCACTCATTTTCTACAGGGTTCAGGTCAGAGGACTGGAATGGCCAGCAGAAGCTTGGTTTTGTGCCCAGCGACCCATTTTTGTGTTGTTTTTGTGGTTTGTGTTTGGGTTATTGTCCGGTTAGAAGATCCAAACATGGCTCATTATAAGATTTCTAACAGAGTCAGTCACTTATTGATTTTTTTATTTGTTTTTACATTTTGTTGGTATTTGATATAATCCATGATGCCGTGTGTCTACACAAGATGTCCAGGACCTCCAGCAAAAATATAGGCCCACAACATCAAAAATACAGCAGTATATTTCATTGTATACATGGGGTACTTTTTATCCCTGTGTTCACCAAACCCATCTTGAGTGTTTGCTGCTAAAAAGCTAATTTTTTTTGTTTCATTTGACCATAGAAGCCAGTCCCATTTGAAGTTCCAGTCGTGTCTGATAATTGAATATGCTGGAGTTTGTTTTTGGATGAGCTAGGAGAATTTTTCTACATGTGGTGATGTAGGTGCTGTTTGACCATTTTTTTTTTAAAGGTTTTCTGACCCCGAGACTCAACTATTTTCTGCAATTCTCGAGCTGTGGTCCTTGGAGAGTCTTTAGACACTCAAATTCTCCTTCTCACCGTGCATTAGGACGATATAGACACACATCCTTTTCCAGGCAGTTTCGTAACATTTTCTGTTGATTGGAAATTCTTAATTATTAAAAATAAATTAGTTAAATATAAGTATAAATAAAAATTCTTATGGTGGAAATGGAAATTTTTCACTGCTCTATCTCTTCTCTTACAAGCCACTTCACTAATTTGTGAAGCTCAATTATCTTTTGCTGCACATCAGAAATATATTCTTTGGTTTTTCTCATTGTGATGGGTGATTAAGGGAATTTGGGCTTTGTTTTCCCTCCTATTTATATTTCTGTGAAACAGGAAGCCATGGCTGGAAAACTTAATGTTCATAATCACCCTGGAGTGCTCAAAATTGTGAATATGAATGGGAATATACTACAGAGACATTTTACTCATAAGAATTTCTAGGGGTGCCAATAATTGTGTCCAATGTGTATTTGAGAAAAATATTTATTTCATAATGATATTTATGATATTTTCTTATCCAATGAAAGGTTAGATTTTTGTGGATTTTTTAAATAAAAGAACAAAAGGATTAACAATGCAGATTAATTTTCACAGCCACCTTTGATCATATTTACCAAGGGTGCAGATATTTTTGGACATGACTGTATGTACTTTATTAATAATAATTTAAAAATTAAGCTCAAATTTACGGCCTTCTGGCTATTTCATATTTGATGCTCCATGATGATTTGATTATCCATGATGAATTTTTGCATTTTTGTATTGCGACTATTGTGACAGGATATTTTTCAACCCACCCCACCCTTTTTGAATGTATGGAAATTTCCATATGGAAATTTGGAATTTTTCAACCTTGTGCTTTTGAATGTATGGAGATTTCAGGGCTCAACTATAAGAACTGTCTGATGTTTTATTTAATTGCTCACTACTTAATTTAATAAATGTTTTATCAAATGATGCTTTATATTAGTTAGGCTAGTAGTTTTTTGCAATTTGCAGTTTAGTCTCATGATAACCTTATTTGTTTTAATACAAGGTTGTAGGGGTCAAAGTAACAATTTTTAATTAATTAATTAATTTTTTATTTTATTTTATTTTTTTGAGGCCAGTGGATATTTTGTCAGAGCAAGTAAAAATCTGAAACAGATTTTGACTGGGCAAATAGAAATAATCTATTTGTAATAATCTAAGAAGAAGTGTTGATCCCTGGATTTGACAGTGAATATTATCCGTTTACTCACACAGAGCTATTGTATGGCTTCAAAAGACCTGGAATATAGAGCATGAATCATATGGACTACTTGTATGGTGCTTTTTTTTTTTTTTTTTCTAACTGGACAGGTTATATGGCATGATTGCTTGGAAAAGATTTAAAGATGGAAGATTATGCAGGTTTTGAAATAACTTGAGTCATTGATGACAGAATTTAAATTTTAAGGTGAACTATCCCTTTGATATCTCAAGTTGTTGTGTAAATGTGCTTTTCTTGGGTAATAAATAGGTCACTTACCAGCAGGACTCACAGAGTCTGCCACCTTAAACAGAAAATTTGTGATATAAACATTGGACAGCGAAATAGCGAGATGTTTTGATCATCATTCAAACATTCCTCCATGTTCTTGTATCTGAGGACTATGTTGTCGTTTTGTATGCATGAGGAATGGCTATGTGATGTGATCTGAGTGTGAGCATTTTAGAAGGACACTACAGGCTAGTTGTGAAGTGTTGGCAGACACCAGTGTGGTCTCGTAGCGTGGTCTTCATTTCAGCAGTGCTCGGATAAGCTTGATTGTTTTTTCTACAAGGGTTTCTGGCAGTCAGAGTATTGCTCAATCTTGCCCAACTGGGTTTAGGAGAAAGGAAATCCGATACGGCCTCTGTGTGTTTGCCTGATGCTGCGCGGGACACTGAAGGGAAGATCTGCAGAAAACGTCAGCTAGCTCGCTTGAACAAAACTCGGCTGGTGTCTGCAAATATTTGGACTAGAAACTAGGACATGGAAGCTGTTTCTGAATAATAACCACTTCCTGTTTTTGACCTTGTTTTTCTTCCAGATTTTTCTGTTTTGTACATACATTGTTTTGTATATACTGTATATGATGACCTCGGTGGGCATCGAACGAGCCCGGGGCACTCGGGACAAAGCTCTGCCTACTACCACACAGACCACACAACCACAGAAACAGCTTCAGGTGAGTAAACAACAACATACGGAAGCATACGCCATGTTAAGAATAACATATATCCATGTTTTTTCTGCAGTACGCAGTATAATCGTAATCTGCTGGGTGCTGTATACCAGAATATAGTAGGCTTGACTTGACCTTCCAGTTTCTTTAGGGGGAGTTTACATAAGACACTTTTGCATGAAAAGCAGCTAGAGCAGATTGCTGGGATGTTAAGCCTCAATTGTAAATTGAACTGTTTTTAGAGTGACATCTTAAAGGGATAGTCCACCCAAAAATGTAATTGTCATCATTTACTCCCTTATGCCATTTCAGTCCTGTATGCATTTCTCTCTTCTGTGGAAAAAAAATATATTTTCAAGAATGTTGGTAACCAAACAGTTTTGGGTCCCATTGACTTCCATATTTTTTTTTGTCCTTTATATGGAAGCCAGTGATATTCGAAACTGTTATACAGGTTTGGAACGACGTGAGAGGGAGTAAATTATGGCAGTTTGCATTATTAGACTGGTTATCCCTATAATATAATACTTGTGATAGGATGCTCAAAAACGGAGAGAAATGAATGTGTTTGGCTTTAAAGAGGAAGAATTTAACACCGCTTCAAGAGAACATGCTTTCGTTGCTCTGATTAAAAATAAAATATAAATAAAATGTAAGCATGTATGAAAACCTAAATAGACTAGAGTCTTCTTCACTAATTGATTAGTAAATTACTGCTTGATAACACTACCAAAAGTTAACACATTTTATCACAAGCTTATTAATAAGTTATTTACCTTATTTTTACAGTAACGGTCTACATTTTTCTACATGAGATGTCTACATTTTTATTTCACAGATAATAACTGGACTCTACTTGCTGAATAAAACATGCAGTGTAATGAGGTCATGTGACAAAGTATCATTTAAAGACATTTATTGTTGCATAATGCATACTTTTATGTTTAACAAAGTGGAAGGCTGTATACAGTATATACTGTGCAGTAGGCTTGTTGCCAAACACTCTCGCAGTGGACCATTACTGCTTCAGCTTGTGTGCAATATGTCTTGCCCATGAATCTGGCTGCTCAATCAATTCCCTTTTATTTTTTAATATTGATTCTTGGTCACTCATTCTGATGTTTATAACTTATTCTTCCAATTACAGGCTACAGCCGAACAGATCCGACTGGCCCAGATGATCTATGACAAGAACGATGCAGATTTTGAGGATAAAGTGAAACAGGTATAAGAAGCTCCTTTCATTCAGAGTAAAATTATGTTTTAACTCCTCTCTTAACCCTAATGATGTCCATATTTGCTCACAGCTCATGGAGGTTACAGGGAAGAACCAAGACGATTGCATGGTTGCTCTTCACGACTGCAACGAGGATGTCAACAGAGCCATCAACTTCCTGCTTGAGGGAACTTCTGATGCGGTAAAAATCCCATCTATCAGATGCACATGTGGTCTAGACTACTTAGTAGGCACTAAAACTCATGATGAGTTTTTGAAAAATGGGAACTGGTTTTACTGAAAATGTCACTACTGTCAGCTGTTGTGGCAGGCCTTTAAAGGCAGAACAATGATTTGTGTAGCTGGGTTTTTTATTTTTCTGCATGTTTTGTTTCTTTTTTTTAGCTAAATGATGAACATACCACAGTACTTAATGTCCAGGTTAATGTGTGATTGAGTCTAATCTACTTCACACATAAAGCATCTGTGACTATTGTTGTGGGGAAATTTGAGAGGCCCCTGCTTATAGACTAGGATTTGTTTGAATGATTTCTGGGAATGAAACTCTAAAATAGAAAGTGGGTCGCTTCTGTAGTGTTGATCAGAAGGTAATCCTGTGTCATAACAGACTTCTGCCTCCACCTCTGTGCCATAATACAAGCTCCTAAATGTCCTTCATCAGCAGTAATGATTCAACAACAATATGATAAGCAAAAAAAAAAATCAGTTACGTAAAATTGCACTGCATTGACATCTGGCATCTGCTGTATGATTATCTTCTTTTAGTTTTTTGTTCATACCACTAATTCATCTCTCGGTCATCTTGCAGACCTCTTGGGAAACAGTGGGGAAAAAGAAAAGTCTTGGAAAGGATGCCACCTCCACAGAGAGTAAGGAAAACAAGGAGAACAGGGAGAAGAAAGAGAGGGAAATCAGCAAGGGTCGTGGAGGAGCGAGCCGTCGTGGCAGAGGGACCAGTCGCAACCGGCCAGGTGAGTGTGTTGATGAGATTTCCTTGCGTTTACATAGCTGTCTTGTTTGTGTTCAGCAGCAATATTTAGACATTAGTTTGGTCCGTTTGTTTGTGAGTAGGTTTTAAATTTTAAAAGGTTTATGTGTGATTTTATTTTATTATCTATATAGCGAGGACTGAGGAGAATGGTGTGGAACCTGCTCCTATTGAGAGAGGTGCTGACCGTGGCCGCAGGGGAAGAGGGAGAGGTGAGCCTGCACACAATGTTAACATTTACCACACGGCCTTTTGCATCAGTTATGCTTATTACGGATGTGCAAAACTACATTTACAAAATCGATTAAGCTGGGTTTTCTGTATTAGGGAAGCCTGGTGTGATTAGATTTATGTCCACCAGACTCCAATCAGATGTAGTTTTTAGAGATTTGTAGATATAGCTCTTTACTAGGGTGACTGGCATACATTCATCAAATAAATTTTGTTACACAAGATGACCGCAGTCCTTAAAAACTCTGTGATACAATTGTTACTCATAGCAGGTGATTTGAAGTTTCGAAAGCAGTGCTTTGATGTCTGTAGCAGTGTTGCTTTAAAGGGGATGAATTTCTCAGTGGGTTTTACCCTCCCTAATGGCCTGACAGTTATAGCAGCTATAGACTGTCATCAGCGCATTAAAACCTTCTGTGAAAAGTTGCATCTCCCTTTTTGAAGTGGAATTTAAAAATCCAGCCGTTGGACATTTAGGATGTTTGACCATCCTGACTCATCCCTAGTGTTTATGAGTTTGTTTTTTGTTCAGTGTCTGGAGGTAGAGGCAGAGGTCGGGCTCCGGTTACCAGCAGGTTTACAGCACAAGGGATGGGGTGAGTATCAGGCCAATTATATTTTAACCTAGAATAATTCTCATTATCATACATCCTGTTTTACACACTGTGTATCCTCCTGCAGAACCTTTAACCCTGCAGACTATACCACAGACAGCGGGACATCAAATTCACACACTGATGTTTGGGAGACGGGGGCCAATGACACTACAGATGGGACAGGTAAGAGACCTCTAATGCACAGAATTTATTTCCCAATCCTTAGGCCCACTCTCATCTCTCTTTCTCTCTTTGACACGTTCTGTTCAGTAGCATGGCAGAACACTTTGGACGAGTGGGCAGCTGAAGACTGGAGTGAAGATGTGAGTGTGAGTCATGTGCTATAATTAACCTCATGTGCATTATGGGATTTACAGAGCTTGAAATTAATAAGCCTGAAAAGACATGGTATACGTGTTGTCCAGAAATGTTAAAGGTTATCATGTAGACAATTATTTTATTAGTTAAATATATTTTATTATTTTATATAAGTTATTTATATATGTCTGCCTTTTATAATTTTTGTTATATAATATATTTATAATTCTGTAATATATATGGCAATTATGTAACTTTTTAACTTATATAACTAATATATATATATATATATATATATATATATATATATATATATATATAAAACATATATGAAAATGTAAATATATAATATTTTAATATGTAAATTAAAATATTTTTTTATACATGTATAATATAATTATATAATTATTGTTATATATTGCTATTTTTATGTCATTTATATATTGCTTGTATAATTTTAATGTCTTTCATAATATCTCTCATCTCATATTTGCAGAAAGAAATATTTCACATTTTACTGCTACAAAAATAAAAGTTCTAACTGGTCCTGTTTCATCTCCAAAGCTCTCTGAGACCAAAGTGTTCACTTCCTCTTGTGCACCTCCAACTGAGAACCACATCACACCTGGCCAAAGGTAAAAAAGTCAGAAATGGGGTTCTCATTTCATTCCAATCTTGTAACGATTACTGCATTTGCATATGGCTTATGTTTCTTTCACTGATTGTTTAGTGTATTATGTTGTAGTCTGGATCTATCAACTCTGCTGCAGAAGCCTGTGGATCGTGAGGAGGTGGGAGGTCTGAAGGCCGTGGGCTCCTCTCAGGGGCTTGGCCACAGTATGGTCTTCACCAACTCCCACCACCAGCCTGCTCGAAACGGAGGCACATCTGCTGGTTCCAACAGCTACACACACGTCACCTTGGTGAGACAATCCACAGGCCTGATTTATAGCATTTAGAAAACCGTTTTCCTAGAGGATGAATGGCAGTAACTAGTGAACCTATGTTAAAGGGATAGCTCACCCAAAAATGAAATTTCTGTCATTAATTACTCACCCTCATGTCGTTCCAAACCTGTAAGACCTACGCTCATCTTTGAAACACAAATTAAGATATATTTGATGAATTCTGAGAGCACTCTGACCCTCCCATAGACAGCAAGGATCCTAACATGATCAAGGTCTAGAAATGCAGTAAGGCCATGGTTAAAATAATCCATGTGACATCAGGGTTTCAACCGTAATTTTACGATGCTACGAGAATACTTTTTGTGCACAAAGATACAAAAATAATGACTTTATTCAACAATTTGTCTCCTCCGCATCACCCTGGCGCCATTTTGCGGAGTATCACATACGATGAAAGTATCACATGTCTATGGTAGGGTCAGAGAGCTCTTGGAATTCATCAAAAATATCTTAATTTGTGTTTCGAAGATGAACGAAGGTCTTACTGGTTTGTAACGACAATAATAATTAATGACAATTTTCATTTTTGGGTGAACCATACATTTAAGGGTTCTTGAGTCACATAATTTTCATTTGTTTTACTTTTTAGTTAGTTATTTTAAGACTAGTTGTATTGTGGTATATTTTTCAAACGTACTAGAGCTGGTAGAGGTGAGATCTGAATGGGTTCCCCCTCCTTTGTGTCTTTTTCCAGTCCTCTGTTTTGAGTTCTGGTTTTGGAGAGCTTGGTGGTCCAAAACTCGGGCAGACGGCTGGGCAGCAAATACTGGAACAGCTGAAGGGGCCTGGTCTTGGGCAGCTTACATCCCAGCCCTCAAGCACAGGGACCAACTGCACCCCTGTGGGGGGGCTGGTGGGGACGGGGATGTCTGTCCCCTCCTCCTCCTCCTGGGACATCAAACCTCCTGGAACACAGAGTTCTGCTTCACTCCCCTCTCAATTCAGTCGTGAGTGTTACAATTGCTTTACTGAACCAGAAACACAGACTTGTTCAGTCTTGCAAACACGTGGCTATGCATTAACACTGTTGACCTGTTCACCCCAAAATCTGATGTTTCCACATAAATAACCCATACAAGCATCATTTAAAACAATTGAAACTATTAATTCCAATGATATTCTTCACACTGCATCCATTTTTTTAGTCACACATGACTTGATGTGAATTCATTTTCTGAATTTTTTGCACTGTAGGGGAGTTTCAGATGCAGCCAGAGCCATCTTTGGTGCTAAGCCAACTCGCCCAGCGACAGCAGGGCTCCCTGACCCACACGAGGCCTCTAGCCAGGCAGCCCAGCCCTCCCCCACTGAGTGCCCCTTCACCCGCCCTGGGCACACTGGAAGCCTTTCCGAAAGCGCCAGAACCTTCTCAGCACCGTGACGGGCTCTCAATGGCCCCCTCACAGGCAGCCGAATCTCTGGGCAGCAGCACACAGCAGCGGCAGATAAAGACTCAAAAACGACGGATACCTCCCACTTCAAAGGTAACTAGAGATTTTCAAGATTCAAGATTTTTATTTGTCGCATACACAATTATACAGGGTATAACCAGCAGTGAAATGTAAGTCAGGTCCGCTCCAAGGACAGTGCAATTATAAAGTATACAGATATTAAGAAAAAGAAAAGTTGAAAAAATAAGAAAAGAAAATAAAAGAGAAAAAATATAAATATAAATGTGCAGGTCAGTATGTTGTTGACTTAAATAGTAATAAGAGGAATGTGCAAAAAGTTGTCCAGGGTGTTTAAATGGCAGTAATATGAGGTAGAAAAAAATACCTTTCTCTAGATTTAAAAAAAAGCATGAGTTGGAAGGCTTTGTGAGATCTCTCGGTGAACTGTCTATTACATAATACAGTTTACATACATGAAATGGCCTTCGAAAGCCATTTTGCTTACATAATCTGGCTTATTTCTGGGTTCAATTTTCAAGCATAAAGAGTGTAGGGTGGGGCATGATTTTATCCAGCTGGAATTTATTGAATTGTGAAAAGTGGGTGTTACCAGAATTGAGGCGAGAGAAAGTTACAAAGACAATGCACAGATGAATTGCTTTGACATCTGTTTATACTTTTTTGCCATTATATTGTTTCTTGCTGGCATTAATTATTAATTGAAAGTCATTATCACAAAATCTTTAAATGGTCTTTTAATAAAAAAAGTACTAACCCCAAACTTTTGAATGATAGTGTGTAAACCCTGTAATTGTTACAAAAATAGGCTTTTATTGTTTTCAGTATGTGCTTCCTGTTTTAATATGCATATATTTGTACACACCCAGATTCCCGCGTCTGCTGTAGAAATGCCCGGCTCAGCAGATGTGTCTGGTCTAAATGTGCAGTTTGGTGCCCTGGACTTTAGTTCAGAATCTTCCCTGCCAGAATTCGGCCAGTCAGAGAACTGCAACAGTGAACCCATAAGGGAGGCTGCGGTGGTTCCTCAGTCACAGAGCAGCCTTTACTCAAAACCAATCAGGTCAGTCAGTGGTAGTACTGAGATGGAAGTACTGAGAACAAAATGGTCTTGCTGATGTCTAAAATGAATTTAAGCTCTTCTTTTTTTTTTCTTTGAGCAGTGGACTTCATGTATTGCTAAATCATTTTCATAAATCTCTCAATGCATGTTCTTCAAACCAATGTTCTCTCTTTAGCTATAAAATCTCTCCATTTTGCATGCTAATACGTTTCCCATGATCTCCCCTGCAGTGAATCTCTGACCAGTCCGGTCCCTTTGCTGCTGCCTCTGGCCTCTTCTGACAGCATCTACCCCTCTCCCTTGGTACCTCTCCCCAGCCTAGCCCCCTCCCACACCACCCCCAGCTCTTCCGCAGCTCCCTCGTCCTCTTCATCCTCCTCTTCCTCCTCCGCCGCATCATCAGCGGGTAACAGCTTTGACTGCAGCGTGTCTCCTCACTCAAGACTGACCTTCTCTCAGAGCAAGGAGCCTTCTGGACCTGTGACAGTGAGTACAGACAGAGAAACTATAGTTTTAGATGTTTTACAGCTACAGATCTGTTACATCAACCAAAAATGAAATGTTTCATAATTTACACTACTGTGGAAAGGTTTGGGGTTCTGAGAGATTTTATTTTATTTTAGATTTTTTTAAATTTTTTATAAATGAATACTTTTATTCAGCAAGATTACATCAAATTGTTCAAATTTCAAATAAATTATATTCTTTTCATATTTTATACAAAAATATTAAGTGATAATATTAAGCAGCACATCTGTATTCAACATTGTCAAAAAAATCTTTAGAACCAAGTCAGCATATGAGAATAATATCTGAAGGATCATGTGACACTGAAGACTGGAGTAATGCCTTCTGAAAATTCAGATTTGCCATCCCTGGAACAAATTACAATGGAAATCAGTTCTATATTGTAGTAAAACAAGTTCACAATATTACTGTATTTACTGTATGTCTGATCAAGTAAATGCAGCCTTTTGTGAAGGCACTCTCATGTTGTTTCTTTAGTGCACAGTACTGTTGTACATCAAGGAGGTTATGCTGCCTATATTGATTCAATACACTTTGTTTGCATCTCTGACAGAACGGTTTCAATGGTGCGAGGACCTCTGCTGCTTTAGACAGTAAGTCAAACTCCTCATTTTTACCCTTCTTTCCGTCATATGCATTCAAGATTTAATTGCTTTATTTTTGTAAAATATGACATTTGTGCTTTCTCCATCAGCCACATTGAGTTCCTCGACTCCAAAACAAGAGTCTCCCTCTCTGGCCAGCAGCAAAAGTGTTGCCCCGTCTGCCCCATCCTCACTGTTGCCCCCTTCCGTTACACCACACAGCTCTGCTCTGCCCAGCCTGGCATCTGAGCTGTCCTCTGCCAGCTTACCTCCCCTCAGCAGGTGAGCGGGATTCTTATTTGTACCTTTTCTTTGTATTACACAGTTCTTTTCCTCAATGCTAAGTGGGATACTTTTATTTGTGACACTGCCTGTTTTTCCTGTAGTCATGTGAGCAGTGGCCATTCCTCTGTGTCGGCACTTTGCACCACATCTTCACTTACAGTGAGTTCTGTAGGATGCACACACAGACACAAACACACGCACACTCTCTTTTCAGCACCTCCTTTTGTATTTGTCCTCAGTATACCAGTGTGGACAGTGTGAACTCTCTCGCCCCCTCATCGATGCCGTTTTCCTCGCCACCTGTGCCCGCTCTGTCCAGCAGCAGTGTTAGCAGCTCAGTGAGTGGCAACAATATTCTGCACGTGTCTGGAGCTTTGGGTCATGGCACCAACGGTAGCACACCTTCCGGTGTCAGGACTGCCCCGCTACTGTCTTCCTCCAGCGGTGAGAGAGAGCACACATCAGTTATACAATCATAACAAAGCATCACAATAGCATGTAGTATCATAATACCATTCATATCGTTTAGATGCGTTTCCTTATAGTAGGGCTGATTTGTGGCTGTTCTGCTATGGTTTTAAATTCCTGATTCATTTGTTTCTTCAAAGCTTGCAAAAAATCACATATACATATATATTATATTAGTGCTGTCAAAATTAGCGCGTTAATGCAGGCGATTAATTTTTTCAGTTTAACGCGTTAAAAATATTTAACGTAATTAACACAGGGGCGGGGTTAGAGTTTGCCACCCCACTCACATCTGCTGTTTCTGTCATTTTTTTTCTCTTGACAAGAAGTGAGTTTAATCAGTCGCAGAACGTTTTTATGAACACATCAAACGGGAGACATTTCAGACGCGCTCCAGCTTCACTTCATGAGAATGAGAGTATAGTTCCTAGCCATATCAGCCTAGAAAATCACAACTTTTCATTTTCCGTCGGTCTTCGTGCACGATGTAACTACAGAAGAGTCAAGTTTTAAATAGGAAAATTATCGAAACTCTTTAGTCATTTTTGATGACCAAATGCTAATGTGTTAATCTAATCCGATTCAATGATCTATGCTAAGCTAAGGAGTTGTAAAATTAGCCTATTTCCACAAAAAGTGTGTGTGTGTATGTATATACTACCATTAAAATGTCAGGAGTCTTTTATGCTCAACAAGGGCTGCATAAACCAGTAACATTGTTTTTTTTATATATAAAAAAAACAATGCTTTATATATTTATTCATGTGATGGCAAAGCTGGGTGCTCAAGAAACATTTCATATTAATGTTGGAAATAGTTGCTGCTTAATATTTTGTTGAAATGTTTTTTAGTAAATAGTTCAAAAGAGTAGCATTTATTTAAAAAATACATTTAAAAAAATACAACAGTGACTCGTTGCAGGCATGTATATAAACAACAAAAAAGGTGTTTATAATTTTCATATTTGCTTCCAGTCTTATCATTAGCTCCTGCATCCATTTGAGTTGAGGGGGAAATCTGTTATTCTTCACTCTCCAAAAACTCTTCCCTGTCTGTTTTCAGGTAAAGCTCCTCCTAATCTCTCTCAGGGGGTTCCTCCACTGCTGCCTAACCAGTACATCATGGGACCCGGAGGTCTGCTGCCTGCCTATCCGGTAAGCACCCTCATCCTCTTAAATCAAAAACAGATCAGCTTTCAGTCCTCTGGGAAGTATTGTAGTGTATGTGGAATTTCAGGATTTTTGTGTGTGTTTGTTTGTTTTGGGTGGTGTGATTTCATGGTGTTGCTTTTATGCACTCTTGTATAGTGGTGTGTTATTTTGTGTGTGTGACTTGTAAAGAGTGTATTTGATGTGTATTTCTTTGTGATAAGCATCAAGTCTGTGAATACTGCATATTGATTTCAGTAACATTTATAGTCTGTGAAGTGCTTAAAGTTCTCCTGTGTTGTATAGCAGATTTATGGCTATGAAGACCTCCACATGCTCCAATCCAGACTACCAATGGTGAGTCTGAGCCCATCAAATTCTCTTTAGCACGGCTTCTGAGCTTCTTGTTTTTTCTTGACTGTTAGTTGACTGATATTGAGAGCAGAATGGCAGATATAGATCTATGATATATGAGACGTAACTGCTGATATTCACACACATACAGAGGCTGTTGGTAGGAAACATTTTGAATGGGAGAGCTAACATCTGGTAATGGGCCAAGCATGTGCAGTTATCAGCTCAAAAAGCCAAAAGACTAATCGGCCTGACCCAAGCTTGTTGCTACTATGATGTAATCGCCTGATTATGGTTATTTGATTTGATCATGAGCATTTGAGACAATATGATCATTCTAGATTCCAGTCAATTTAAAATGGCCACCCAAATAAAAATAGGGAATATAAGCAAATAAAATACAAATGCAGCAATCAAAGCTCTTCCTTTGTGTAAAATAATTATTAAAATCTAGTTTAAAGTGAAGAATTTAGGACTTTAGAGTATCTTGTGGTTGCAAAATTAATAGCATTTATATATGTGTATGTAATTCATGCAGTGTATATATCAAAATATCAAAATATAATACATTAATATTATTATAAGAAAATATGTTATTATTATAATAATAGAACTAATTATATTACTACAGTATTCAAGCTTTAATGGAAAGTTGACTGGCATTTAAAATTAAAATTTTCAGTAAAACAAAATCTATCCTGTTGTATTTGTGCTCATGAGCCTAAAGAAAATCATACAGACCTAATTTTTCAAGTTCATTGTCAATAAATGGCTGTGCATGTGTAATAAATTTACTGTAAATAACATGAACAGAAAACTGAATCGTTACGCACAATCATTTGTATGACAGTTAAAGGACAGCCCTAGTCTGGCCAAATGTTCACTCTGCAGTCGTTTTCTGATCCCTGCAGGATTACTATGGTATCACATTCCCAGGGCCGACTGCTACGCTGTCTGGCAGAGATGGGAGCCTCGCCAGCAACCCTTACTCAGGTACGACATTTGTTTATTAATGGTCTGTAAACTTTGATTCATAATGACGAACATGACATCAGTATAGAAAAAAGGAGAAATTAAATTGAGTGGATTTTTCTCCATTTAGGTGATCTCACAAAGTTTGGCAGAGGTGAATCCACCTCACCAGCGCCCTCTACCAGCCTGTCTGCTCACGCCCCACAGACGGCACAGCCTCCACAGGCTCAGAGCCAAGGACAGAACCTGCCCCAGCCACAAGGCCACCATAACGCACAACAACCCTTCCTAAACCCAGCCCTGCCCCCTGGATACAGCTACACAGGCCTTCCCTACTACCCCGGCGTGCCCAGTGCGTTCCAGTACGGCCCTACCATGTTCGTGCCCCCTGCTTCGGCCAAGCAGCACGGCATGGGACTGAGCAACCCAACAACGCCATTCCAGCAGCCCAGCGGTTACGGTCAACACGCCTTTAGCTCAGGTTTGTACAGATTAAATACAAATTCTCATGCATACTTTGTGCTCTTGAGGATTAAAGTTTGTTTGTTTGTTTTTTGTATATTCTAAGGGTACGATGACCTGACGCAAGGCCCAGCAGGAACTGAGTACAGCAAAGGTTATAGTAACTCTTCTCAAACACAGGCCAAATCTGCTGCCTCCGGCCCAGGGAAAGGTATAAATATACTTGCACTTCACATTTAGATTTTTTATTCTTATGTATAAATATGTTCTGTCTACTAAATTAAAATAAATGACATTACTTTTGTTTCCCAGGTGTCTCTGTGACATCTAGCAATTCTGGGGTGCCAGACATCAGTGGAACTGTTTACAATAAAACGCAGGTACCTACATTTATTTATGTAATTATGTTTTAAATCTTTAGTATTTTACATTTATATATATATACTTATATTGCAAAATATTTAATTTATATATTGAATATACACTATATTGCCAAAAATATTGGGTGACCCAATACATTTGGCAATATAGTGTCTATATAGAGAATACTATTGTTGCTTTTTACACATTTGATCAGTTTAATTGATGTTAATTTTACTGATGTATGTTTTTTCCTGCAGCCGTTCGATAAGCAGGGTTTCCATGCTGGCACACCTCCTCCTTTCAATCTCCCCTCGGCTCTGGGTGGCACAGGACCTTTGACCCCTGGTGCTGCCCCTGGTTATGCTCCTGCTCCTTTCCTTCACATTCTGCCGGCCCACCAGCAGCCCCATTCACAGCTGCTCCATCATCACCTCACCCAAGATGGACAGGTCAGTCCCTGTCTATTTTTTAAACCTCATAGTCTGTATGTTGAAATTCAAATAATGCATCTAAAAAGATTCCTTTATAGAGAGGCTGAGTACCAAAAAGCAACAAACTTAGAAAATGTAAAATATTTTATACTTTTAATGTTATTTCAGTCGCAGTGAACACAACTTCACTGTCTATAATGCTGTTGATATGAATGCAGACATAAGTTGCCAAAATGGCAAGATTTCACACTTGTAAGCTCAGCTGTCTGGTGTGTTTTGTTCACGTAGGGTGGGCCAAGCCAGAGAAGCCAGTCCAGCACCATGCAGCAGAAGACCCAGGTCAACAAGTCCAACTATGGCAGCTCCCCTTACTGGGGCAACTGAGCGCAGTCCACAGTTCAGGTGCCGTCCCGCACCTCAAGACACGCCGATCAGAGCAGAGGGACACCCGTACACACTACCATCATCCTCCTCCCACGTTCTCATCTCCCCTTTCAAAGTTTTGGCTGTTGTATGTAAAGTATATTTATGTATGTATTTATACAGTATATATGTATTGGTAGGATATGAAATGTGGTTTTTCTGCATTTTGTTTTTGAAGGAAGTTATTTTTATTTTTTTCTTTGCTAACTAGCTAAGAGGATATGATGACAGAGAAGTGATGAGAACATAACAGAAGGGTGAACATACTTGAAGCAGAGCAAGCATCATGATTCGAACATGGGAGTTTTTATTTGTATACATAACCCTGATAATGGATGTACATTACTGCTAAGCTTGATCACTTGATGGTGAAGCCTTTTTTTAACTTTTGTATTTTGCTCCTGTCCCAACCCCTTCACCTGTGAACTTTTTTTCTATCGAGGGGGAATTTAATTTCAATGCTTAATTTTGTTCCCTCTGCACTTCATTTGTGACCCCGTCCCGCCCCCCCAAACCACCAAATTGGCTAAACGGTAGCATTTTAGATCAGATTTCATTTTAACATTAGTTTTACCCTTGTTGTTGAAATAAAACTGTCCAGTTTACTGTTTCAGTCTGATTATTCATGCACAGTGTCTGAAGGATCATGGGACACTGAAGCCTGGAGAAATGGCTGATGAAAATTCAGCACTATTACAGGAGCGGTTTTCTCGAGTATCAACACAATAGCAAGTTTATTGAATTGCTGTATATCTCAAGTTAACTTCATAGTGACAACATTATCAACTTTGACTGCTTTTGCACTTTCATCTGAAAATAGTTCTAAAGTAGACAAGTTGTGCTTCCAAGTAACAGCTGTGTGTAGCTAGAGTGAATCGGCCTTCAACAAATAGTTTGAATCCCCTTTGATCAAAATGACCCATTCATCAACTCACCTGCCTCATTTAAAATGAATCAGCGGTTCGAGTCAATCAGTTGTATGAAGGATTCAATGGCTTATTGTGAATGAATTTGTTTAAAGATTTAAACATGAAATATTACATACGTTCAATAAGGTTATAAATGTAAAAATATTTCAGAATACATTTCTTTGCTGTTGCCTAAATCGTGACTAATAGACCATTGTCTCGTCATAATTGTCAAAGAACTCATATCTAACCTTATTGTAATGTAAAAAAAAAAAAAGGCAAACTTAATACAGAATGTTATGCGGAATCTTAAGTGAATACAGATCAAGTAGGATTGAATATGGATTTATTAAAAGGCCAGTTTATTAATTTTCTAATACGATTCAGAATATCTATAGAGTACTCGGACACACATGCATTATCAGTTCACATTTACCATCATGGTAAGTTTAATTTCAGTCTTTACAAGTATAAAAATATGCATAACTACAAACAGTTTAGACATTACCATGAAACTAGCACTCATCAAGTGAAACAATTGTCAATTAGAAGCATTAAGCTAAATTCAGATGACAAGCTTCAGTATTCTCATTTATGTCAAAAGGCTGTCTTTTTAGAGCAAGGCACATAAATGAACCATGTTTCAGCAAGGTGCTTTGAGAATTACTGGAAATAAAGCAAGATTGTATGAAAGAAACAAAACACGTGACCGCGCTCAATGAATCGCTTTCCTTGCACTCCGCTCACAAACATCTTGACCTTGAGTCCAACACTTAGAATTTAAACAAAATAAAACTGTACAATAATGAAAAAGTTCATTGAGAAGGAATGAGTTTATTCATCCTCAGCCTTTTTCTTTTTTTTCTTTTTCTTCTCAGCCTCCTCAGGCTCCGCCTCCACAGCGTCAATCTTCCTCTTCTTTTTCTTCTTTGAAGGCGTGGCCTCAACGCCATTCGTCAAGACCTCCTCGTCCTCCACCGCCTGCTTTTTCTTTTTCACGTCTCCGTTTTCCTGAAGAACAGAGGAAACCATCAACACCATGTATGAAATATCAAACAAGCGTTAACATACCGAGATGATCATGTCCTGCTCACTTCAGTGATCAAACCCACAGAGTCGGGCCCGTCAATGGTCGGAGGAGCTTTGCTTTAGCATGTCAGATATAAGACTGATCCACAAGAAGGTCCAGCCTCCAGTATAGTCATGCTACTTGTGCTAAAACAGGGGTTTTTAAATCTTCTAGATACCACAAATAACCATTTTTTTTTATTATTAAAAAGGCAGCTATATATTTACATGTATAAAGAGCCAATGTATACTGGATTTTTTTTTTTTTTTTTTTTTTTACATATACATTTTTCTTATAAGGGTGTAAAACTTAATTTGTCTATTTTTTCCCCATAGTACTATATTTAAATCAATATTTTATTTAACCAATTTGTCTTAAATTATTTGATTAAAAATAAATATTTTAACTTTAAAGCAAATTAGAAATTCAATATTTAAAACAAGTTTATTATACACATTTTACACCACTTTTCCTCCGGAAACCCCTGTGCTAAACACCACAGATGAAATGTTACTCGCATGTACCTCAGCTTCGCCGTTGGCTTTTTCCTTGTCATCTCCTTCAGCTGTGGAAAGCGCTTCTAGTTTCCTCTTCTCACGCTTCCTTTTCTTCTTTTCTTTCTTCTCGAGCTTGCGCTTTATTTCGGCAGCTACCTCACTAGCCTGCGAGACAGAAAAATGTTCATGTATTTGCATTTATACGAGCCTAGTAAAAGATGAACTTTATAATGCTGTGTCAGACTCATTAAATCAGTTTTTGCCTCCATGTAGAAGTCAGGAGATAAGAGTCATCACTCACAGCACTTCCTGAAACTACAGTAACAATGATCCCTAGTGAGAACCCTTTGTAAACAGCACTTTAAAAAAGGCATTATTAGCAAGTATCAAAAGCCCCATTGAGCTTTAGGCAACATAAGTCAATCCCAGAATGCATGTGACTTTTTAATGCAATTGAGTTGATTTACTCATCTAACAGGTCAAAATGATTGCAAAAAAGCAGCCAGTTTAACTAAATTTCACAAAACTTGCCACATAATGAATAAACTGTGCTTGGAACACATCTTAGACATGTTAACTTGGCAAGTTATGTAGAGTTCTTATAACATTTCATAACCAAAAGGTTTGATTTTAGCTAGCATGCTGGCTATTGAGCAGTTCTCACCTCTGCAACAGCTTCTTTCATGACATCCAGGTTCTTACGTGGCGCGTCTCCCGTCTCATAAAATGCCAGACGTTCTTCAACCTGGTCACGCAGCTTGTCACCGAACACACTGGTGGGAACCTCTGTGCGAACAGAATAAAGATGTCAAGACAAGGACAAATGAGAACTAAAGAACACCAAAGTGTTTGACTCCGAGTTCTGCTCAGGATTAGAGTCTCAACAACCACTGAGGTGGGTTACTGTTGACGAAAAATATAAGCATCATAGCAAGAACCAAGTAGTGGAAACTAATGAAATGAGGGGACGCTCACCAGAAAAGCAGTCAATGCGTGATGCGATGGTACACTTGTTGGCCAGGTAACGAGAGATACGACCTTTGTTCTTGGCAGCTGCACGCCCGATGAACGTTGAATGGAAAATAAGACCGTACTTTGGCGTGTTTCCTCTGGTCTTCAGCGCCCTAATTCACAGAACAAAATCCATCTACACCACTGGCACTCTAAAATGTTCAGCCGAAACCAAAAATTCCTTGGTTCGGCTAAATATTTCTGGTTGCTGAACTTTTGGTGCATCACTACCAACATTTACGGCTATACTTGAATACTTGGTCTAATTCACAAAAAATTCTCAACATCATCTTCAAATGCATCTACCTCTCAAAACCCTCATCAGCTGCTCAGACTGGGGGGTACGTGAGTTTGAGCGAGATCACTTTAAGATGTGTTCACTGACACACCAAATCACCCGCTCCTGCTACGCCCCGGCCCTGCCATCACTGCAGCTGTGTGAAACCCCAGCAGGGAAGGGGAGCCCCAGTACCTGAACAGGGCCTTCTCTGCCCCCAGAATCTGCACAGTGGAGGCCGGATATTTGGCTAGGTTTGTCAGACTGCCGGCGTGAGAGATGAGACGAGCACCAACCTATTACAAGAAAAAAAAAAAAAATAATAATATGCTCAAGTCTCAAAGAAATATGAAAGGGATACAACATACTACAAACAAATAGTGTTGTCACGATACTGGAATTTCTAACTTCGATACCTTGAAAAATATCGATATTCAATACCATTTTCGATACCACGGAGAAAAAAACTGCCACAATATTAAGGGGGTAATTTTTTTAATTTAAAGATAAATGTAACAAGTCGAGAACATGCTGTATATTTTACATGAACAAGAAATGTCTTGAGGTACTGCATTTGTTGATTTATTTATCTTTTATTAATCTTAGTTAAATGTTAATTGAAACTAACGTTTACTAATACATGTACTAATTAAAATCCAAAGTTCTATTAGTTGATATTCTCATTTGCTTCATAACCAAAATATTTCCAGATATAGGGCCCTATGAAATCCGTTTTATTTTTCCCCAAATTCCGTTTTATTTTTTTCTACATTCAATTTTTTCCATTTTAATTTTTCTGGATTCCGTTTTTTTCTGTTTGAATTTTTCTGGACTCTTTTTTTTTTTTTTTTTTAATGGTCAAATTAAATGCTATTAATCTAAAAGTGAAGTGACATTCAGCCAAGTATGGTGACCCATACTCGGAATTCGTGCTCTGCATTTAACCCATCCAACGTGCACACACACAGCAGTGAACATGCACCCGGAGCAGTGGGCAGCCATTTTATGCTGCAGCGCCCGGGGAGCAGTTGGGGGTTCGGTGCCTTGCTCAAGGGCACCTCAGTCGTGGTATTGAGGGTGGAGAGAGCGCTGGACATTCACTCCCCCCACCTACAATTCCTGCCGGCCGGGGACTCGAACCCGCAACCTTTGGATTACAAGTCCGACTCTCTAACCATTAGGCCACAACTTCCCCTGAAAAGTATGTCTAATTCATTAAAATCATGAAAATTATACAATTTAACATTTAATTTATTAAAAGTGTAACAAAAATACACGTTTAGGGCCGTATGAAATGTTTTATTTTTTTCTCACCTTGTTTTATTGTTACCAAATTCTGTGTTTTAGCATGTCTATTATTTGAATGCATACAAACAATTTTTATTTATTCTTACAGTAGCCTTATGAAATGTGTTTTCCCCCTCAGAAATTCTGTGTTGTGGATTTAAATTTGACTGGATATCAGATGAAGGCATAAAACAATTTTAATTAATTTATATTTGAATTAATGAAAATTAAACATTTACATTTTTGGCAAATGAAGTGGATTTACTATTAAAATACTTTGATTTCTTTAAAAAAAAAAAAAAAAAGTACAGTAGTAGTATTATGTACATTCTACTAAATAATATTAATATAGCCTATTTCTGGCACACGGTCTTTAAGTTCAGTTAAACCAAACTTTTATTTTGACGGGTTGCCGTGAATACCTTTAAAGTTCTGTGTGTGTATGATATGACGCTAGTTTTACTCAAATTAAATGGTAAAATGCTCGTAAAGTGCCTTTCAGATCAGTTCTGGAGATATTGTTGATGTATTTATGTCCTCATTGAGACGGCAGACGCTGAAATCACCGCGAGCGCCACATTAGTAAACACAATCGCACGTGCAGCACATTCACACAGAGACGCGCAGAACATGCAGGATTCATATTTAAATCCACTTTTGCAGCTTAATATTTACAGATACTAGTCCATATCGCGATTTGATTTAAGTGTAATGACCTACTTTTGATTAATTCATCCAAACTTTGACAAATTCTGTGACATTCCGCGTTAAACTGTCAATTCCGTTTTTATGACTGGATTCCGTGGCGTTCTCTGCATCGCGGAGATCATAGATCCCTACAGATAGCGCTCCTGCTGTGTTCTTTAACAACCAGAGCAGTCATCTTTCTATTCACTTCACTTTTGCTATTTAACCAGAGCGAAGGAGACCAGTGCGGTCACATGTGGTGCTTGTCCACGCGCCTTTGGAGAGAAGTGAAAGTGACAGCTCGGCTAGTATCGGTGTATCGATACTTCGGGAAATTAATATTGGTACCGTTCAGATATTTCAGTATCGATATTTATCGAAATAGATATTTTTGACAACACTACAAACAAATACTTAAGTCAAAGAACCCTCAAAAAAAAAAAAACACATAATAATGCTCAGGTAAATTTCAAAGAAATTTCCAGGACATTTTACTCAAACACGGTCACATTAACACTTAAAAAATTGGAAGGGTACTTAATTGCTTTTTTCCAGTTTTAATGTAATAAAATGGATGACCAACACGTACCACATCACCAATGAGAGCAGCAAGATTTGGCGCCACCTGGCCCATTTTAGACCGCAGATACTCTTGCAATTCCTGTCTGTACTCTGTGAGGGACACTACACGGTTGGAGAAACTCTCAATGTTGATCAAGTCAATGGGAGAGATATCCATACCTTTAGAAAAAAAAATAAAATAAATGTATTAACTTCTCCCATAAATCTCAGGAGCACTCACACTGGTTAAGTTAAAGTGAGGTACGCTTGTTCAGTTCAGTGAGATATGCTGTCATCACATGGAATCAGTGGATTGACAGATTATAAGAGCATCATAACATCCAGCACAAACTCACAATAAGCTATAAGGACATCAGTGAGCTCGACTTACCCATAGAGCTGCGGGATGCATCGAGAATGGCCTGAGCTTTGCCACTGTCCATTGTGATCTCCTCTATAGCTTCCAGCATCTCCTCGGTCAGTTCCTTCCTGTTCCCGATCAGCTTGGCCATCTTACAGTACATACTGTTATCGTTCACAATCTTTATCAGTTCTGGGAAGTGGTAGCCGTACCATTCACTGCATAGATAAAGAGTTCAGGTATATGAGAGTTCTGATAAGGCTGCATATGTTTGGAAAGAATGCACAAATTGTTTGATTACATCTTAACGCAACTACATAAATACTATCACTTAAATAAAAATTCAGAGTTTGTTATTTTACCGTTTAGAGCTACAGTCCTTAGTATGGCCGTCTTCATTTCTTAATTTTCAAAAGTTAAACCATCTAGCTATTATTTTCACGATAAACCACGATTTAGGTTTTATTTCAATTAATCATGCATCCCCAAGTTACGCTTGCGAGGCACAAAACAACTTTGGCTTCCCACTCAAGGTCTGTCTCCCCCCTCAGGTTGTGTTCACTCCAGTCTGATGGACCAAACACTCCTGAGAAAGGACTTTACTGTCCCTCCACTTCCTGTACAGCCAGTGCACTAGGGGGCGCTGTCTGTGGTAAGCATTGGGAGGCTGCTGTATTAGATCCAACTACAACCCCCAGTGGAAAAAACATCTTACCGCACACGCATGGAGAACGTGTTGATGTCTTTGTCCAGCTGATCGAGGAGGGCGATGGACTGGATGATCATATTGTCTGCCCTGTTGACATTGAACTTGACTTTGGCTCTTGAGTAGCTGTGACCCAAACCAAGCTGAGCTTTGGACGCAGCCTGAGCGGTGAGTCCCTTGACCAGGGAATGGAAGTGCAGACGCACACCTGTCAATAACAAGCAGATGCGTTAGAAACAGTCACTGCTGGACTCCTAAAAACCACGCTTTCTTTGGCCTGTCTGTTCAGATTTTCAGTATAAAGCATCAGAAATCAGGTGATGTAGGTACATCATTACAGCAGGCTTTTGATAACATTTGGAAATATGAATGTTCATATTAACTCAAATCAGGGGATTTCAAAACTTTTCCAAAGGGCGTACGAGGAAATAGAGAACAGAATAAGAAAAATATTTTCCAAATAATAGTTTACACATTCATAATACAAGTGTTCTACAGTAAAAAACGGAATCTTTCATACATGAAAATATATAACTGCTTTTATATGGAGGTTTACATTAGGGGTTCATAGCATCTAAAAGATTGAAAACCCCTGATTTGAATAATCATGCTCTCTGCTCACCTCTTATGATTTCAGCTACAACGCCCCCAGTCTGAATGGACAGACCGAGATCTTCTTGAAGCGCCGCCCCAAGTTTAGCATCAGACACCCCCAACATTGCCTTCTTTTTACCTCCGGACGGAAGGTTGGTTTCCAAGAACAACTTGAGATCCGCATGGACAACTCCTGTCAGGATCAGATTAGAAACGAGGTGTCAGTAATTGTAGGTTACAGATCGTAAGTCAACATGTCAAGCCTCAGATGATCAGTTTGTAGGAATGCTGTCGTCACAGTAATTCAGTGGATTGACAGACTATAGGTACATCATCGCATCCAAGAAACAGTTTAAATTAAGACCTTCGTCTCTCTTACCTTCTGAGACGGCATTGATGTTTTCCAGTGCACCCTGGGCGGATTTAAAGGGGAAGAACGCACTTAGTTTGATCACACTACTGAATTTGCCAAGGTTTAGGACACTTTGCTCCACCTGTGAAAAACAGAATAATTAGTCATTTAGAAAACACTTAAGACTTGAATTTAAATGCATGTAATGTAACAATGATAGGTCTTTTCTTCCATACTGTTAATTTCATTGATGAATTGATTACAATAACATCTAAAACATGCATTTAATGTGTCAATTTTAAATATTTTTAAAGATCCAATAATTAGTGCAATCTAAGCATAGCACATAGGTCATGCAGATTATTTTTAATGGTACTTTTATGGGTGGCATTTGAACAAACAAGCTTCTGGTTACCAGTCCAGATCTTCACCACGTTGTTGGTATGCACATTTACTTTCCTTTGCATTTCTTCAAAAAACAAACCTGAGGTAGAAGCATTCCGATCTCTTCCACTTCTTTAACAGCGAATAACGCATATCCTGCTGCATGCTCGAACAACACGTGTAAAAGCACCTGAGAGAAAGAAGGCGAGGTTATTGATCTGCCCTAATACCAGAAATCACTACTTATATCAAAAAGAGACAAAGTCCCAAATGCGTCGTTCCTACATTAATAGCCAAACAAATACATTATAAAAGAATACTGGGAATCTGATCTGATGGGGTTGCAGGTCAACACCAACACGTGCATGTAGCCCACATGGCCTTGGCGCCACCAGGTAAAGTTACAAAGCTAACTTACTGCTCAAATTTACGTCTTTTATAAGATTATACAACATTGCGTAAGCAGAAGATAACGGTCGTTAATAAACTACCCCGTTTATATTTTATTGCATTAGAGCTTGAAGCTGGAGAGATTAGCATTAGCATGGGTTAGCACAGACACACCACGTGTTCCTCCAGCGGATCACATACTCAGCGAGTGCCACTTTTAAAACTGATCAACATCTCAAAGCATTACCAGAACATCGATCCAAAACACTGACGAGAGGTGAGTGAAACTTCAGGAGCCCGTTACATTGAATTTAATGGCTGCTGTTGCCTTTAATATCACATTGAGGCCTTGTGTAACCGCATTGCTGTGATTGATTAAATGCAGCTTGTATAAAAGTCCGGTTTTAAATACCACACAACCTTGACATTTAAACCATATTGTAAAACTGAATCTGTTCATTTCTAAAGATATAAAATAATGCATTTTTACCATGTTTACTGAGCTCGTGCGCCACGCACGAGGGAGAGTTCCGCTCCTTCTGATCACTTGAAGAGGAAAGAACTCCGCATGAGCTCAAGTACGAAAACCCACATGAATTAGTCCCGCACCCTATCGCGAGAGTTCACAAGTTGCTTATTTTGCGGGAATGTGTGCGCCGCCTGTTGGAAAAGCTTGAAAATGCAAGCACGTTAGACGTTATGTTTGCAGAAAAAAATGCATTACAGAGTAGAGCAGGAAAAATTATTGATGAAATGAAAACAAAATATTTGGCATAAATAATACACATATTTATAACTGACAAAAAGTACCAGCACTTAATAGTGTGTAAATCAGGGATAATTCATATTTTAAGCCACAGGTCGTCTTTAAAAAAAAAAAAAGCTTGTGGTTGTTCCAGGATTTGGGGTTGTTAGTTTCAGGCAAATTTCTTTGGATTCAGTTCATTAGAGAATGTTTAAAAATCGAAAATTTTGATGCAAAAAAAGGGCACAATAAAATAAAATAAAATGGCTGATTAAAAAATAATTGCAATTGACAAAAAGTACCAACATTAAATGGGGTCTAAATGTAATTTGTGTATATACACATGTATATGAAGTATATGTCATTTATAGAAGGCCTACTTAAAACCACAGGTAATGGTTTTGAGAAAATGAGTGGTTGTCCCAAGATTTGGGGGGTTTTAGGCAAATCCAGTTCAAAAATAAAATCAAATAAAACTGTTAATTATTAACAACATAAATTCAAATGAAAAGAACTGAATATCAGTTCAATAGATTATGTCAAAACTATTGTTCTATGATTTTAATTAGTATATACACTATATTGCCAAAAGTATTGGGTCACCCCCTTCTAATGAACAGGTTTGACTACTTTAGTAATTTCCATGAGTAAAATGTTTAATGTTAAAGCATATTATGATATTCTAGGGAATTGTGTGCTTCTAGTTTTATAGCAACAGTTTGGACAGGACCCTTTTCTATTCTAACATGACAGTGCCTCTGTGTATAAGGCACGGTTCAAAAAGACATGATTGATTCAGTCAGTGTGGAACAACTTGTTAATTTTATGTTAGATTAAGCATATTTTACATGTCTCAAAGCTAAATATATGACTATTTGTAATCTCATTAAGCACTATTCTTCATGCTGCAAGCATTTGCCCCTAAAATGTGACTGTGTGTGTTTAGGAGGGACAAATTGCTAAATTATATTTGATGCAGGAAACATTTCAAGAGTTATGACAGAAAGCCGTTCTGGTTGCACACTCATTCACCCACTAATTATCAGACAAATGTGCCATAATGTACCACCCATGGCAATAAATACCAGTGTTGAATTTATTTTAAAAAGAGCGATTTGAATTTATGACTATATATCCACATCGGCAAGGAATGCAGAGTACTCGTAAACAACAAAACACACACATACTTAGGAATAAAAGCTGTAATTATGCTCTTATTGTTTTAAAATGATGTATTTAATAGTTACACTTATTGTGCTCTTACATAAAAAAACATAACTATACCGTAACAAACACCAAGTCTAAAGTGACTACAACCAAGTTATGTCAAGTCCTTGTAGCGTCTCTTGTCTCCATGGTCAAGGTGGAGGAGTTTATGGAAACATACGTCAGATATAGTAAATACGAGGGTTCCTATAAAGCGGACTGCTCTCTGACCACTGACAGAAACATAAACACCCGTCACAGAGGCCACCCGCATGCTGCACAAAGGTACAACTCTCATTTGTCCAGATTTTATCATGAAAAAAGATCCCATTTCTCATTCTTTCTGGAAGTCACTTATCAGTGAAGCATGACCATTACACTATGTAATCGGCCATGCTGTGTTTAGTACTTGCTGATTTGTGTTTTTATGTCACCCAAAGATGCGCAGAGCAGTTACAGGATGTCTGATGCTGGTGTATGTTGTTGCTCTTCTGGCCGAGCAGGCAGATGGACACATCGCCTTCTTCAGCCCTAAAGAGATGAGAGAGCTCAGGGTGAAGAGGCCTTCGGCATTCTAATGACTGTTTATATAACCTCCAGTTGTACCAAGAACAAAGATTATTGGGTTTCTTTCTTCATCTTCAACAGGAGAAGGAGGGAAGGAAGGATGCTGATCCAAGAGCAGAGGGGGTTTTGATTGACGAGATGTCTCCAGATGAAGATGGAGGAGAGTCGGCGGTGAGGAATCCCTGCATATTTTTAATGTATTTCACAACGTATTTGAGTTTCTGACTGCTTTGTTTCCATCTGAAGGGCCAGCCTTTGGAAATAGGGCTGAAGCTGACTGCTAAAAAGGGCCATATCGGATCTGCTTTCGGTAAGATGCTGCAGAGCATCGTAGAAGAGCCAGAGACTGGTAAGGAGCATACAGTAAAATTGATTTGTTTTTCATACAGTATATATAGACCACGCTAATATTTGTGCTCTGTTTTGACAGTGAAATGAAACCGGCATTTTTATCTGCATTCATTGACTACTATTGCAGACTGACGATTCAACATTTGTTGCAAGCACCCATGTTTTGTCTATGAATGTAATAAAATTAAAATAAAATGAAGTTGCATGCAAATTCAGTTTCTTGTCATTTATAGATATTGTAACTCTGGTTTAATCTGAATTTAAACTGTTAAACAACATGCTAAATTATTATTTTTTTTACTCTTAATTTGCCTCTAAATTTAAATACTTTTGTTTCCTGTAATACTAGATTAATAAATATTGTCATTTAATATACCAAATGGTTATTGTAAAATCATGCTTTGCATTTTATTCCACTAATGCCTTTAAAACCTAGCAATGTGCACTGCAGAAATCTCTCACCAAAGATGCTTTTATTTGATCCAAAATACAGTAAAATCAGTAATATTGTGAAATATCAATACAATTTAAGCCAAATCTGAATTTCCATTACTTTAGTCTTCAGTGTCACATGATCCTGCTAGTTCTTATTGTGGAAACTTGTGGATAGATTGTTGTTTTTTCTATCAGCTTAATGCATACTTGCTAAATAAAATAATTCCTTTAAGAAATCATACTGACTCCAGACTTTTGAATGATAGGATGATGTAAGATGACATAGAGCATGTGTGCATATGTGAGTAAAATGTTCATAATGGTTTCAATATGTCCCATATAGTGTCAGGTTGAGTAGAAATCAGCATGTTGGTTGGAAACTATAGGAGGCATGCCTAAATTTGGATATATTTTTTTAATTATGGACGCTATAGCCAATATTTTATTGCGTAACTCTTTATAGCAAATAGAGAACATCTGTTGAAACCTTTAAATGTGTCTACAGAGGAAAAGCAGGAATTCACATTGCATTTTAAGAGTTTGTCTTCAACAGCCTTCATTCTTTGTCTTATTGGATAAGTTTGAGAGAATTAACTACATTGCATAAGGTAACATCAAAAGTATCACAACTGAAAGAACAGCTCCCTGTAAAAGCTGTTGAGAGACAGCTATAATGACAGAATGAGTCTTTATATGTTCTTCATTCAAAGAGGTTTTGAACAATATTTTCTGCTGTGTAAAAAAGATTAACATTGCAACAATGTCTGACTCTGAGTGAGCTTATGGAACAATTGGTATTGGGCAAAAGTTACAATTCAGTCGGTTTCTCACATAAAGCTTCAAAAGACTTGTAGCACATGGGTCATATGGACAGCTTATGTGGCAAGTTTGGTCTGTTTTGAGATCCGCAAAGAAATAAACATAAGAAATAAACCACACAGATTTGGATGAGGGTGAATAAATCATGATAGATTTTTTGAACTGTCCCTTTAAGGTTTAGCAGTCAGTCTCTCACAAAACTCAAATTCCTTCACTCCAAGAGCAGGATCTCTGGCAGGAGGTGCTGGTAAGACCAGGGAACAGTCACTGTCGAAGTATTTTCCACTTATTCCTTCTGCTTCCTCAGACACTGCACAGTACAATGGACTGAAACACCCTTCTTCAGCAGTCTGTGGTGGAAAAAATGCATAAACGCACATAGTCAAAATATTCTGCTGAATATTTCTTATAGGCCTATATTGTATTAAACAAGTGTTGTGTAATGAATCTAAATTGCTGTTGCCAGATTAGACATTTAATTTCACTCCTTCCTGGAAATCTGGCCATTTCTGCTTCTCAGTGAAGCATCGCTATTGTTACTCTCATTCTCTCTACTATATATTCCTTTCTTTTGTAGCAATAAATGGTATTGCACCTTTAAGGCAAATAAACATCTGTGATGCATAAAGATGTAGACTAGCTCCATTGCACAGCTGAACTTCAGAGGTTTTGGAGTGTTTGTGACCTCAAAACGAAAAGCACTAACACATTTTATCCACCTACTATGGAAACTAGTGCACTAGTGCAGCCAGAGGGGTTGACAGGAAGCAGTTGTTGATGTGAAATGCTGAGTGTTGTTTACAGTGATTCGACTGATAGTGGACTCACTTTGAAGAAGAAAAAGCCAACCAAGTTGAAGAGGAATCGGATAATGACGTTGTAGTTTCTCATTACGTCGGTCATAACTACACCTGGATGCAGAGAGTTTGCTGTCACTCCTGAAACACACAAACCATGATCTGAATGGGAAAAAATAAGCACTTTCTCATCTTTCCAACATTTAATATTCCTTTTTCAACATCACTTCCAGTCATAAAATTCCTTTTTGTTTACAAAGAAATTCAAATGTCAGTGGAGTCAGAAGTGCTCTTTTCACAGCTAAAAATACTTCAACCAAGCAGAAAAACAGGATTTCAGAAAATTTCAAGCAGAAAATCTCTTATAATTGCATTTACTGTATTTTGGTATTTGAGCACAACTTGAGACATTCGAATGCTCTACATGAGCTTAATTAAGAAGAAATAACTGAGATGGTCTCATTTTAGATTTTTCTTTCCTGTGTGACCCACTCACAAATTAATTTATAAGAGAGTTTAAAGAATGTGCATTATGCACATTACTGAATTATGAAGCGATGTCAATTCTAATCATCAAAGAAAAAAAAAAAAACTAACCAAAAAAGGTCTAGCAAAAATCCAATTATTAATTTTTTATATGCAAAAGTGAAAAAGTGACAAAAGTGCAAAATGTATTAAAAACAGACCAGAGAGTAGACGTTTCAGCCCATGCTTTCTTCAGTGCTCACTTTTTTTGGTCAGTTTTTTTTTTTTTTTTGCATTGTGAAAAAAAAAATAACACTTTCTTTTTTTTGTTCTACACACCTGAGAACCTTTATTTAGTTTTTCCTGAGTGCACACAATTCCTGCTTTATAAATCTAATCACCAAAATCTAATTATGACTTTCTGCTCTTTTTTAATGACAGCAGTAGACAGTCAGTATAACGAGTGGTGGTTTGGACGTGTACCTGTGCCCTGAAGCCTGCGTGCCAACTCATTTGTCCAGATGACGTTGTGCAGCTTGGTGTGGTTATACGTAGCATCCATCACATGATTTAGATTGTGACCACGGAAATGATCAAAGTTTACCTCACCCCTCCAGTGATTCATAGACGAAACATTTACAATGCGAGCTGGAGCTGATTTCTTCAAAAGGTCTGTGTGACAATAAAAAGAAGTCTCTCTTTCAGAATCCAGATGTGTTTATCCAGGCCATCCAAGATGTAAATGAATTTGTTTCTTCATCAGAACAGATTTGGAGAAATTTAGCATTACATCACTAGCTCACTAATGGATCCTCTGCAGTGAATGGGTGCCGTCAGATTGAGAGTCCAAACAGCTGATAAAAACATCACAATAATCCACAAGTAATCCACACAACCCAGTCCAACAGTTAACATCTTGAGTAAGAAACAAATCCACCATTAAGATGTTTTTACCTAAATTGTTGCTTCTGGCCAAAATATCAGTCCATAATTCATAAAAACGCTTCTTCCAGTGAAAAAGTCCATCCCCTGTTGTCGTCTCATCTAAATCCACCGACAGATTTCTTTAGAACTGTTTTGGATTGTTTTCGCTTGTAAAAGGTTTGATCTGTGCATATTTCTCTCCTGATTCAGATGAGGCAACTTTTTTTTTACTGGAGAAAACAATATTAAGGATAGAGGACTTTGAGTCAGAAGCAATGACTCCAGTCCATCAATTAACATCTTGTGAAGTGAAAAGCTGTGTGTTTGTAGTAAATAAATCCCTCATTAAGGAATTTAACATTAAATTCCTTACTTAAAAACATATAGTGGTGGTGATGGCGCAGTGGATAAGACACATGCCTTTGGTGTGAGAGACCCGGGTTCGAATCCACTGTAAGACACCAATGTGTCCCTGAGCAAGACACTTAACCCCCTAGTTGCTCCAGAGGCGTGTGACCTCTGACATATATAGCAATTGTAAGTCGCTTTGGATAAAAGCGTCAGCTAAATGAATAAATGTAAAACATTGCTTCTGGCTAAAATATTGTAGAGTCTATATATTATCTTCTATCCATTATATTTCTTTCTCCAGTGAATATCTCGTCTGAATCAGGAGAGTAATATGCCAAAATCAAGCACTGCTTACAAGCCAACACTATTTTGGTGGATTTTGATGTTAGAGGACAACTGTTACGGTTCTGTTTATGTTCAGTTTGGTTTTGCCCATATTTGGTTCTTCCTGTTTTAGTTCCTGGCCTAGTTTTGTTAATTAACTATCATCCCCATCACCTGTGTTTGATTAATTATCTCGTTTGTGCCTTTGTTCTAGTCCCTTTATAAGTCCTGAGTTTCCCTTCAGTGTTTGTCCGTTCTTAAGTTAGTTTAATGTCAAGTGTGTGTTGATGCCATTTAATAACGATTACTCCTTTTGTTGACTCCTTCGTCGAGCGCCTTTTATTACAACCACCAGACGCATTACAGAAGAACGGACCAACACCGAATGATGGACTGCATTTACCAATCTCTCGAGGATGAACTGCTCCAGATGTCTCAGGACGGCCGCCCCATTGAAGATTATGTAGAGGATTTCCTCTGGCTCTCCCACTATGTACCGTGGACGGATGGGACATTAAAGACCGTCTTCTGGGGCGGTCTGGATAACTACCTGTTCCTCCGAGCGCCACCTGCCACTACCCCAGGCTCCCTACAGCAATACCTGGATTATGTACTTCGCCTCGCGGGTTCATCTTTTATTGTAGAGGAGGTTCCTGCAGTCCAGTCACCACTCGCGGCAATGAAGATTCCGCCGCCCGCAACATGTGAATCCAGTTCTCCAGTCACGGCCAGGAGTGCGACCTCGAGAGTCCAGTTCTCAAGCCACGGCCAGGAGTGCCGATCCCGAACCCCGAGAGTCCAGTTCTCAAGCCACGGCCAGGAGTGCCGGTCCCGAACCCCGAGAACCCAGTTCTCAGACCCCGGCCAGGAATGCCGATCCCGATCCCTTTGAATCCGCGCTGTCCGAGCGCCCCTTTGAATTCGCGCCTCCCGAGCGCCCTCAAGTGTACGTGCTGCAAGAGCGCCTTCAAGTGTCTGCGCTGCAAGAGCGCCTTCCTGTGTCTCTGCTGGTCCCGTCCAGCTCTCCCTCGTCTCTGCTGGTCCTGTCCAGCTCCGCGCCTCCCGTGCACCCTCAAGTGTCCGCGCTGCAAGAGCGCTCTCCTGCGTCTCCGCTGGTCCCGTCCAGCTCTCCTGCGTCTCCGCTGGTTCTGTCCAGCTCCGCGCCCCCAAGAGCCCGCTCCTCCAGAGCGCCCCCAAGAGCCCGCTCCTCCAGAGCGCCCCCAAGAGCCCGCTCCTCCAGAGCGCCCCCAAGAGCCCGCTCCTCCAGAGCGCCCCCAAGAGCCCGCTCCTCCAGTGTGGCCCCTAGAGGGGAACGTCCCAAAAAAAATTTGGGGAGGGGGGGCTATATTCCCCTGGCCCGGACCTAGGGCCAAGGCCACAGAGCTCTATGATCCACCTTGGGCTCCCAAAAAGATAATACCGCCAGGGCCGTCCAAGCCCTCTGATCCGCCAGGACCGTCCAAGCCCCATGATCCACCATGGTCTTCCGAGTCTCCAGTCCCGCCACGGCTCCCCGAGTCTCCAGTCCCGCCACGGCTCCCCGAGTCTCCAGTCCCGCCACGGCTCCCCGAGTCTCCAGTCCCGCCACGGCTGTCCAAGCTCCCTGATCCGCCATGGCATCCCGTGTCACCGGATCCGCCATGGTCTCCTGATCCGCCCTGGAGGCTTCCCTTGTCTCCTCCCTGTCCTGGTCCAGCTCCAGCCTCCAGGGCGCCCGCCCCCCCCCTCCCCGATGTTACTGTTACGGTGCGGGATGCACCTTCCGGGAGGGGGGCGATATCGGTTACGGTTCAGTTTGGTTTTGCCCATATTTGGTTCTTCCTGTTTTAGTTCCTGACCTAGTTTTGTTAATTAACTATCATCCCCATCACCTGTGTTTCTCGTTTGTGCCTTTGTTCTAGTCCCTTTATAAGTCCTGAGTTTCCCTTCAGTGTTTGTCCGTTCTTAAGTTAGTTTAATGTCAAGTGTGTGTTGATGCCATTTAATAAAGATTACTCCTTCGTCAAGCGCCTTTTACTACAACCACCAGACGCATTACAACAACAGGTGGTGAACTTCATTAGAGAAAGAATTATTACTCATAGAGAACGCAGATTTTGGATAGAAGCCATGGTTTAAAGTTAAATGCCTTGATGAATTTGTTTCTTTCAACCTCACAGCTTTTCACTTTATAAGATTAATCGATGAACTGGAGCTGTGTGGATTACTTGTGGATCATTGTGATTTTTTTTTTTTTTTTAAACTGTTCGGACTCTCATTCAATGCAGAGGATCCACTGGTGAGCAAATTTCTGGATAAAAAATTAGCAACATTTTGGATGGCCTAAGGGTGAGTAAATTTTCAGCAAATTCTCATTTTTAGGTCAACTATTTTTAAGATGTTAAGCAATGGGAATGTTGTCTGACCTAAAAGCAAACTGGTGAGCAGAAATGGGCCAACGTGGTTGGTTGCAAAAGTGATTTCCAACCCATCTGCAGTGATCTTACTGGGCAGGCCTGTAGGCGTGAACAAACCATGGTACATAGTTTGGTAAATGTATGGGCATATAAATATATGAGAGATATGGAGGGAGGGAGAGAGAGAGAGAGAGAGGGAGAGAGCTGGCCAATCCACCTGAGGCCCCTGCGTTATTGACCAGGATATGTAATTCCTTCTCTTCCTCCAAGATCCGTCCCGCAAACTTCCGGACAGAGTCAAGCGACGAGGTGTCAAGCAGACGCAGATGTACGTTCTGGTTCCCAGTGCTTTCTCTGATTTCTTGCAGTGCTGCAGTCCCACGAGCCTCACTCCGGCATGCCAGGATCACCCGCGCCCCACGACGAGCAAAGTCCAGGGCAATGAACTTCCCAATACCTAGGAGATAACAAGAGGTGAATGACAGCATAAGAAAGTAGGTAATAATTATGACTTAACAGAATTATGTATGACTTTATGCAACACAATAGCACATGCCAAAACTGTTTAAAAATATATAATATCTTTTGCCATCATATCAGACTTAAATTAAGCTCCTACTTTCCTATGCATACTCTCATATTTTATATGCATTCTCCAAAACTGTATATTATTTGAGCAATTCTAAACAGAATCATTTTATAATAATTGTACTCATATTTGTTATTTTCCCCAGTCACCTCAATTGCAAAAAGCGTCCCACTTCACCTGAATTCACCCTTTCTCATTTGTTTCTATTCAAATATCCTATATTCTCTGTTCTATTTTATTTTTTCAAAATTCTCCGAGGAAACATCTGAGCCAGATTACCTAAACATTCAACCACTGACCGAACAATGCCATTTTTCGTCTGGAACACCGTGACCTAAACCAGTCACTCCTGACACAACCAATGCAAAACGTCTGGAACAGATTATCACGAGCCTGTAACCAGTTTTAGCAAGACGGAGCGGTTCGACGACTATGTAAACAACAAACAAGTTTAGGATTTATATGCATGAAACATGTCTTGAACTTGAAATCTTTTCGTCACAATATTTGTCATCATGGATACTACATATGTTTCACTCGTCTTCTGTGATTCTACCCAGGTAAGCGTTTATGTGCTCACCACCATACATTAAAATATGATAAATTTTTATTCTCACCCGTGTTAGCTCCAGTGACGATCGCAGTTTTCCCGTTTAACTTCACGGCACAAGCGCGCGGGTTCCACACCGCTTTCCGCCGCGCGCGCACAATTATGGCCAGGATCGCTGTCGAAACCATCCATAACGGATGGGAATAAATGTCACTCCACTCCCAGTTCATTTATCAGGTCTGCGTGCCTTCGCTGAAATACTCGGGTTACTTAAGAGACAATGTGTTAAAGCATTATCCGAGTGACCCTGGCACGACTGCGCGCGCACACAGGGCAAAGACTGAAAGCATAGCACCCGTCATTCACGTAAACACAGACTGACTGATGTTCCACATTCTGAGGCTCTCCAGCCATGTATGGTTCTGTCTATGATAATTATGCAGCATTATGAAAGTGACTTATGCTCATCAAGCCTGCATTTATTTACTCAAACATGCAGACAAAACTGTAGTCTAATATTCTGAAATATTATTACAATCTAAAATATTTTTTCTATTAATTTACATTTATACTATTTTAATAAAATTTTACTTCTGTGATTCAAAGCTGAATTTCCAGCATCATTACTCCAGTCTTCAGTGCACGATCCTTCAGAAATCATTCTAATATGCTGATTTATTATCAATGTTGGAAACAGTTGTGCTGCTTAATTTATTTTAATTGATTTATTGGAACAGCATTTATTCAAAATAGAGATGTTTTCTAATACAAACCCGATTCCAAAAAAGTTGGGACACTGTACAAATTGTGAATAAAAACAGAATGCAATCATGTGGAAGTTTTAAATTTCAATATTTTATTCAGAATACAACATAGATGACATATCAAATGTTTAAACTGAGAAAATGTATCATTTTAAGGGAAAAATAAGTTTATTTTAAATTTCATGGCATCAACACATCTCAAAAAAGTTGGGACAAGGCCATGTTTACCCCTGTGTGGCATCCCCTCTTCTTTTTATAACAGTCTGCAAAGGTCTGGGGACTGAGGAGACAAGTTGCTCGAGTTTAGGAATAGGAATGTTGTCCCATTCTTGTCTAATACAGGCTTCTAGTTGCTCTTAGGTCTTCTTTGTCGCATCTTCCTCTTTATGATGCGCCAAATGTTTTCTATGGGTGAAAGATCTGGACTGCAGGCTGGCCATTTCAGTACCCGGATCCTCCTCCTATGCAGCCACGATGTTGTAATTGATGCAGTATGTGGTCTGGCATTGTCATGTTGGTAAATGCAAGGTCTTCCCTGAAAGAGACAACGTCTGGATGGGAGCATATGTTGTTCTAGAACTTGGATATACCTTTCAGCATTGATGGTGCCTTTCCAGATGTGTAAGCTGCCCATGCCACACGCACTCATGCAACCCCATACCATCAGAGATGCAGGCTTCTGAACTGAGCGCTGATAACAACTTGGGTTGTCCTTGTCCTCTTTAGTCTGGATGACATGGCGTCCCAATTTTCCAAAAAGAACTTCAAATTTTTATTCGTCTGACCACAGAACAGTTTTCCACTTTGCCACAGTCCATTTTAAATAAGCCTTGGCCCAGAGATTACGCCTGCACTTCTGGATCATGTTTAGATATGGCTTCTTTTTTGACCTATAGAGTTTTAGCCGGCAACGGCGAATGGCACGGTGGATTGTGTTCACCGACAATGTTTTCTGGAAGTATTCCTGAGCCCATGTTGTGATTTCCATTACAGTAGCATTCCTGTATGTGATGCAGTGCCGTCTAAGGGCCCGAAGATCACGGGCATCCAGTATGGTTTTCCGGCCTTGACCCTTACGCACAGAGATTGTTCCAGATTCTCTGAATCTTTGGATGATATTATGCACTCTAGATGATGATAACTTCAAACTCTTTGCAATTTTTCTCTGAGAAACTCCTTTCTGATATTGCTCCACTATTTTTCGCCGCAGCATTGGGGGAATTGGTGATCCTCTTGCCATCTTGACTTCTGAGTGACACTGCCATTCTGAGAGGCTCTTTTTGTACGCAATCATGTTGCCAGTTGACCTAATAAGTTGCAAATTGGTCCTCCAGCTGTTCCTTGTATGTACATTTTTAACTTTTCCGGCCTCTTATTGCTACCTGTCCCAACTTTTTTGGAATGTGTAGCTCTCATGAAATCCAAAATGAGCCAATATTTGGCATGACATTTCAAAATGTCTCACTTTCAACATTTGATATGTTATCTATATTCTATTGTGAATAAAATATAAGTTTATGAGATTTGTAAATTATTGCATTCCTTTTTTTTTTATTCGTAATTTGTACAGTGTCCCAACTTTTTTTGGAATCGGGTAATATCGATCTTTACTACCACTGTTTCTATAAATTTAACAAATCCTTGCTGAGTAAAACCTAATTTCTTTCATAAATAAAAATACTGACCTCAAGCTTTTGAACGGTAATGTATCTTGTTACAAAAGTAATATTTTAAATACTGTTCTTATTTAACTTTTCATTCATCTGAGAATCCTGAAAAAAGTATCACAGGTAATCAACATTGCATTAAGTAAATAAAGTAAACTAATAAAGTATATTAATTTTGATCAAATAAATATAGGCTTGATGACTATAAGTGACTTCTTGCAAAAATATAAAATAGTACTGTATCCACTCTTTTGACCTATATACTATATATATATATATATATATATATATATATTTTTTTTTTTTTTTCCTCATATTGCCCCTTTTATACATTTGAGCCCCTGCCCCTGAGGAACTCTCTGCATGTCCCAGGACTACTTGTACTTTTACTTGATTACATTTCTGAAGAAGAAAACAGTACTTTTTACTCCTTACAATTTTATTTAATCTTTAAAAGTACATTACATTTTTATTTTACCTTATGCACACTAAATATGGTAAATGGAAGCTCAAACATGCGTGCCCGATGTGAGAACCAATGATCATTGTTTCCATGCATCGAGCACACACATTTCAACTTTACTTATCAGGTAAATGTCTGGCTTCAAAAGTTCACCATCAAATCTGAGGAAGCATATTGAGTTGCACTTTCCCAAAAAATGTTTATTCATTATTTGTTCTGTAGAGCCATTAGATGTGTAATATATCAGCTGAATGCACAAGATTGAGTGCAAATAAAATCAGTGATAAGAATTTAAATACAATTAATATTTTTGTGGAAATAGTTTTTTTAATTAATAAAAAATATCCAAAAGTGTTTAAATAAACATTGTTTGTTAAATTAATTGTAATTCATGTTTAGTGATGTTCTTACCAGGTAGTGGATAAGTTATATTTATATTATGTCATTATATGACACATTGAGTAGGAATTAGGACTGTCAATGAATTAAAAAAAAAATCCTAATTGCATGATTTGCTCATTAATTAATCTAATTAGTCACAAATAATTATTTATTAATATTTGCTGAGAAACTCTAAAAGCCCCAAATAAATAATAGACAAGTGACATTGAATAGACAACACACAAAAGCGGCCTTTCACAATGTTAATGTTTTAATTCTATGACTCTCTTCATTAATTCAACACATTCTTGTTTTCTGTCTGGAATATGTTTCTAGCCTCTGCATTACATCTTGCTCTTCAAAGGGATAGTTCGCCCAAAAATGAAAATTCTCTCATCATTTACTGACCCTAGTGTCATCCCAAATGTTTATGACTTTCTTTCTTAAGATGAACACATGCTAATATTTTTAGTCCAGATAACGCAAGGGGACAGAACCACTTCAGAACCCACATTATATTAGTATTTGTATCCTTTGTATCGTTTCACTTTAGAAGACACTGATTCATTAACAGGGGTTGCATGAGTTACATATTCAGTTTTTGAAGTGTCATTTTTGGATGTCCCATACACATGATCTTAGTTTGTGTTCATCTGATAAATGAAATTCATATGGAATGGCATGAGATGAAGAGGATGGAGATTTTTTTATTTTTTTCCCCTGTGTTCCGCTGTGCTGCATTTTAATTGTTGTTGTTGTTGTTGTTGGACTAGATATACGTGTTTGAACTGTGCCATTGCAGTTTGTTTCGTTTTAACCAAACTTCTGAATGTCTGTCAGAAAAGAAAGTACTTCTACTTTTTTAATACTTGACTTCAATTTAAAGCTGCACTTTTTTAATTTTACTCAAGTATGTTTTTGGCCAGATACTTGTACTTTTAATTGAGTAAAATTTTCACTAATATCTGTACTTTCACTTGAGTAAAATTTGAGTACTTTTTACACACCTGCCTATGTGACCAAAATGGCATAATCCCCTAGAAAAGTTATACATATGAATTCATAAAGCAAGTAAGGAAACACCAACTAGTGACCCAAATACCCAAAGACTTTCTTTTTATTTTAACATTGATTACAGATTCACTCATTAAGTCACAATTTTCATCTGCTCAAGCAGAATGTTAATGTTATCTTGTGCTATAGCAAGGTATCTCTGGCTAAAACTAGCTAAGGTTAAAGTTAGTGAGACCATGCTAACGTACAAACCTAAATAGCGGACTGTTCTGGCATCTTGTACAGTGTAGGTCAAAAACACATAAACGAAGGTCTACATTTCAGTGCCTCTCCATATTAAACTGGTTAAATGTACATTAATTTAATCATACGCTGCGATACATGAACAGTGTTGATCCTGCATGTTGTCATCCGCGATCGTGATGACCGACCGTAATATGAGACTTCTCCCGCTTGCATTGTGATTTGTAAACTCGCGCTTCGAGTTACCCACCGTATTTATATTTAAATACTTTATAAATCCCTCCATGGAATATTTAATTCCCATTCGGTGGCCTTCTGTGTCCAAAATTGTGCAAAAACATCGTGGGACACGGTTTTCACATTGCAGCTGTTTTGACCTACCCATAGGTCAATAGTTGAACCAATGGTTCAGTGACTCACTTACTATGATGTAACCTGATGAAAGTGATAGCCTATGTTTGTGAAAAGAAGCAATCTGATTGTGTCTTTCTACAGGCAGTTTATCAGGAAAATCCTGCGGTTAAGTTGCCTGCACCTCAGATTTCCTTTTCTGCTGTGTTCAGCATCCTTCTGAACAAACGGCATCGAAATTACTAGGGAAAATGAGATAAAACAGGCTTATACTGGATTTTACTCCATAAACCGCTTCTGGATATGCTGCAGGTCAAGGCCAAAACCCAGGACTGATGATCAGGAAGCTGAGGAAGCTGTGAGAAAATATTTCTCCCCCCTTCACACAATGTAAAAACTTCCGATTTCCGTGACCTAATGAAATACACAAAGCAAAGATATGAAGCTGATATCATTGTCACATTTTCTCCACAGCATGTTCTAGTCCTGGCACAGACACAAATAGATAAAGTAGCATAAACACACTTTATCCTTAAAGGGATCGTTCACCCCAAATGTTTTTTGTCATAATCTACTCCCCCTTAAGCTGTTCCTAACTTGCAGTTTTCTGAACACCAAAGAAGATGTTTAGGAAAATATCGGTAACCAAACACTGGTCCCTATTTTCATTTTGGTGAACTATCCCTTTTGAGGAGAGTGTATTGTGACCTTATTGGCACATGCACTCTAAAAAAATAATTCATGAAGCTAAAAACATTTTTAATATAATTTACCTGCATATGCAGGGGCAAAGGCCAGGGGCCTGCTATCACATGCCTTATCGGCTCCTTATCTTTGTTGAGGAAATTACTTATACAGGTTCCTTTCAGTGGTTTTTCTGTAGTTTGTAAGTCATACATGTAATATTAATTATACAGAGAAATGATCTTCCATAGTAAAATGTTAAATTATAATTACATTTCTCAAGTTCATAATTGGCAAAAAAAAACAACATTTATTACTGTAATAAAACATATCTTGGCCTATGTTAGATCAAACCGGTGGCCTTGTAGTGTGTGTGGTGTATTTGTGTCTCAGAGGGTCATGTGGTCGTGAAGCGCAGAGTCACTATCTCCGCACACCAGATGCAGAATGGGTCGTTACAACCACAGATAGATGGAGGTCACATGAAAGCCTAAATAATACATTCCTCAGTTTTAGTAACCCATTCAGGTGTGGAGAAGAGTAGGCCTATTTCACATCCTAATGGGAAAATATTTGTGAAACGTGTTTGGAAATAATACTTTTGCATTTCCTTTTGGTGATTTATGTACTGGCAAAGAAATTACACACTTCACCATAATCTTCACAGTCAAAAAAATAAAGTAGCTTATGTTTCCATATTTTGCAACTGGCATACCAACTTAACTAACTCAAAAACTGTTAAAAACAATTGTGATCATTGAAGTAAAGCTGAAATAAAGACAAATATGAATATTAACTGAAAAACAGTCTAAAACTTATACTTGCCTTGCAACTAATTAAAGTACTAACCGAACTAAAAGTTAAACTAAAACTGAAAGAAAAGGAAAAAAACTTTTAAAAATGAGAATTAAATGACAAAATGTAATAAAAATTCAAAATATTAACAATTATTATAATTGTATTATATAAACTATTATACTATTGACGTACTTCGGTCAGCTATTACCTGTTTATCTCTTACCACTAGTTCCTACGTTCCACAGTAAAAATCAGTTAGAGATAAAAATCTATTAAAAAAACTTCTGGTAAATACTGATTATACCATATTATTAGTGTACAGGGTACAAAGAAGAGTAAATCATTCATTCATAATTCAAGTTTATTAACAATAGCTACATGAATCAGTTAAAACTAAAGTTGTAATTAAAGCGTAGATCACAATTGAGAAACTGTATGTTTAAAATCACAGTTTGTATGCACACATACAAGTTAAGGTTCAAGTGAATTATTTGTGTTACTGTAAGAGCATATCAGTTCATAATATATGATATATTGCAGGATAATCTTATCTGTAATTGATACTGATGGAACATTTGAAAGTTTAAACAACTCACTGCTGTCAGTGTGTGTTTCTCGTCTATTTCCTGTTCCCCTCCCATTAGCCAAGGTTACCAGAGGGTACATGTGAGTAATGGGAGGGGTGAAGACTTCATATAAATAGACATTGCTGACAAACTGACACACACTACTGTATAATCCATTCAAGCCCAATGACAAGCATTCAACGAGTCTGAATTGGCAAACTGGGAAACCTAGATTTCTACAGAAAAAGAGTGAGAGGAAATGAAACAGGAAGTTAGCACAATGGAGGATGGTAGGATTCAAGGCCATATGGCACCTACTGTACTTTCCAAGTTGAAGATCAAAAATAAATGCATTCGAGTGGTCCTGGCAGAGACCCTCTGCACATTCATCATGATGGTAAGAGGTTGTTTCTTTTGTAAGAATTCTTTATTATGCTTAATAGTGAATGATGTGAATAATTGTCAGCATAATGATGCCAAGCTAGGATGATTTATTTTTCATTGTATCAGTTCATTGAATTATTCATTCATTTAGGAAGTCTTTGAGCATTGTGTACGTGCGATTGTAATGCTCTGGATCACATGTTTGCATGAGTGGTCAGCAGTGTGACACTGCACTGATGATTGAGGTCAGACCATGTGCTATATAAATTCTATTCTTAGAAAGATTGGCTAGATGTACCTTTTCCATTATTGTCAGGTGAAATCGATGTGACCATATCAAATTCAAAAACATTTGACCAACAGCAATACTGAGAAAACCTACGCAAATCTAATAATGTTCTATATTTATTAATATTATGAATTGGCTTTTGTTTTTAAAATCTAATTTTATTTTAAATTTTAGTTCCATTTTTAGTAATTTTATGTGCTCTTGTGTTTTTTATTAGTTTTTGTTCTTTTTAAAATTATTTAAGATTGATTTTTTTTATTTATTTCAGTTTTAGATTTTATTTCCAGTTAGTAATGTTATTGCTTCAATTTAAACATATTTCAGTTAGTTGCCATTTAGTTGAATCACTTAATTGAGTTTTTCATTGAATATGTATTTTCATTGTTTATGCGTTATGTGCTTTTCTCAATTTTAATAGTTTTTGCTATTTTTAAATGTTAGTCATTTTTTTTGCGAAATTAAAGGTAAAGCGTGTCATTTCTGTGTTAGTAGCAAAAGGAAATTCAAAAACGTTAATTGTTTTCAAACACGTTTAATGATTATGGGAAGAAATACTTTTCTCCACACCTGAAGGGGTTACAAATGTCCATTACTAAAACTCATTTTCATTTTGTTTCCAATAACAAAAATGTTAACTAAAATTACCCTGTTTCTGTGTCATCATGGCCTATATACATGCAAAACTAAAAACAATACCTCATGTCAATGTATTTATTTATTTGATAATAAGCTTCACACCAGGGTTTATTTTCTTATAATCGCTGCAGCTGTGAATGATCAGACAGACTCTGTTTTTAAATTCCAGGTGTTTGGCCTTGGCACCGTTGCACAAGTGGTCACAGGAAATGGTGTTTTTGGAGAGTATTTCAGCATAAATGTAGGCTTTGGGCTGGGTGTGGCTATGGGTGTGCACATTGGTGGAAAAGTGTCAGGTGAGACCCTCTTGACCCCAAACACCAGGTCAGAGTTCACTGTTTTCCATAATGACAAATAATCATGCAATATGTTTTACTCTATCACATAGGAGCTCATATGAATGCAGCGGTTTCGTTCACAATGTGCGTGTTTGGCCGTTTGCGCTGGAAGATGTTCCCACTGTATGTTTTTGCCCAGTTTCTGGGTTCCTTCCTTGCTGCCGGGACCATTTTTTTACTTTATTATGGTGAGAAAATACTCATCTTCTTCAGGGGTTATTTTTGTTCTTAGTGTTGGAGTAGGTCAAATAAATTGCCACAAGGTTTCTTCGCTCACATCTGCGTTGTGCTTTATAGATGCTATACATCATTACTGTGGGGGCAATTTCACTGTGTCCGGCCCCAAAGCAACAGCTGGGATCTTTGCTACATATCCAGCAACTTACATCTCAATTTACACTGGATTCTTTGATCAGGTATACTGAAAATGAATATAAATGCTCCATAATTATCTAAAATATGAACAAAAAAAACATGATAGTGTATAAGAATAGTTGATAAAAATGAAAATATGCTAAAAATGTACTCACCCTCAGCCATCCAAGATGTAGATGAGTTTGTTTCTTCATTGGAACAGATTTGGAGAAATTTAGCATTTCGTCACTTGCTCGCCAATTGATCCTCTGCAGCTCGAAGTCCTCTATCCTTAATATTGTTTTCTCCAGTAAAAAAAAAAAGTTGCCTCATCTGAATCAGAGAAATATGCACAGATCAAACCTTTTACAAGCGAAAACAATCCAAAACAGTTCTAAGGAAATCTGTCGGTGGATTTAGATGAGACGACAACAGGGGAGGGACTTTTTCACTGGAAGAAGCGTTTTTATGAATTACAGACTGATATTTTGGCCAGAAGCAACAATTTCGGTAAAAACATCTTAATGGTGGATTTGTTTCTTACTCAAGACGTTAACTGTTGGACTGAGTCGGGTGGATTACTTGTGGATTATTGTGATGTTTGTATCAGCTGTTTGGACTCTCATTTTGACGGCACCCATTCACTGCAGAGAATCTGTTGGTGAATAACTGATGTAATGCTAAAATTTTCCAAATCTGTTTCAATGAAGACATACATTCATTTTCGTCTTGGATGGCCTGAGGGTGAGTATATTTTCATAAAATTTTCATTTTTGGTCGGACTGTTTCTTTAACAACTTTTTGAGGAAGATATTTTAAAATCTCTGAATCAGGTTCTGGGCACTGCCATGCTGTTGCTGTGTCTGATGGCTCTGGCAGACCAGAGGAACCAGCCGGTCGTGCCTGGAGGTGAGCCTGTGGGTGTGGGGCTCCTGGTGCTTCTCATTGGTGTCTCTCTGGGGAGCAACAGCGGCTATGCCATCAATCCTACACGAGATCTGGGGCCGAGAGTCTTCACACTGATGGCAGGTTGGGGCATGGAGGTTTTCAGGTGAATAAATACAAAATCAAGCTATGAAACACACTTTGTATTTCAGTCAGGGTTAATGATTTGTAACACCTCCTGTTTTTTTTCAGTTACTAGCCCTGTAACTTATAGTTTCGAATTCCTGATATGCCTGACTTGAAACCTTTCATTATGTTTTGCAGAAACGTTGATAACAGGAATAGTCACAATTATCAAATCAGATCTGTAACTGGAAAATATTTTCAGTAGCACGTCTGACCTGAACTTGGCAAATGATTTACTGTAACTCAAAATAAAGTTATTTTTATATACTTTAATAATTATAAATGTTTTAAAGTTATAAATAAAATAAAAATATGAAAATAAAATAATAATGTATTATTTTTCTCAAATGTTTATTAAAATAAATAGCATATTGATTTGAATAACAAATATTCATTTTTTTTTATTTTTTACATTACTTAATCATACATTGATTAATACCTGGAACCATTAATTATGATTTTGCACAAAAGCTGACAATAGAAAAAAAATATCACAATTATCAGATCAGGGCCTGTATTCAGGGCCCGTATTCTAAGAATCCTTTTATAGAGCTCCTAATTTAGCTTAAAAATTTCTAACTAGGAGTCTTAGCTTAAAAGTGATTCAGGACCAATCTGAGAGCAACTCTGAGCGAGGAAAAGACAAAAACTTTTATCTTAGTGAGGAGGCAGGGCTGACCCCGTTGCTAGCTATGACACAGTCTTTTGAAGACTATGATTGGTTGGTTGTCCAAGAAGGAAATAAAAGAGAGCTTTTAAGAGTAGGGTTTATTGTAAGCCTTCACTTGTCATTTTTCCTGTTTTACCGTACTCTCTCTCTCTCTCTCTCTCTCTCTCTCTCTCTCTCTCTCTCTGTCTCTCTCACACACTCACACACACACACATTATATACAGTATGTATATATATATTCTTTATTTTTTAAATACTTAACGTATTTTATAGGAAATGAACAGCGACATAAGTGCTGTAACAGACCCAAATCATCACTGCTGCATAGTTGCATTTTTCCAGTTGCCAAATGTTAATGTAGTGATTACGTCCATTTCTGGCTCTATGGCATTTGTGCGTGGTGTTGAAGATGTTAGCATGTCTTCAATAAGCTTGTGATCCCTGCACGAGCTAATGTGTAGCATATTATTAACTCACTGTCATGCATTGTGTGCAACACATTTCTTCTCCCAATCTCCCTCTTCATGTTCCGTCCATTTTCTCCACTGCTAAAGAAACTCTTAAGCCCCGTAAAAGTCCTCGTCCGTACTCCTAACAATTTTGGACCTTAAGACCTCTTTTAAGGGTTAAGATGCTTTCTGAATTACTTTTTTCTTTACTAGGATCTTTTCTTTAATTTTAAGAGAAAACACCCACATTTCTAAGAATTTTCTTACTAGGAGCAACTCTTAGCACTCAGATTTTTCATGAATACAGGCCCAGATCTGTAACAGGAAAAAAAAATGTTTTTTATATGTTTGAACTTGGGGCATTATTTACTGTCAGTATAATTTCATGTAAAAAATCATTTAAAGCAACTAAAAATGATCTATTACTTTTACATCATTGTTCATTAAAAAGAAAAATAATACATAATAATGCTAATACATATCACAGTAGCATTTATTGTTTTAATTTAAATCAACCTTAACATAACAGCATAATTTGATTAAATATAATTTGTGTTGTCTCAATTTATTCACAGGGCTGGCAATGGCTGGTGGTGGGTACCTTTGGTGGCACCCTTTATTGGTGGAGTGACTGGGGCTTTAACCTACAAAGCATTTGTAGAGCTACACCACCCTGATCTTAAGAGCACTAAGACACAGTCTGCAGAAGATCCTGAATGGGTTCCTCTGGAAAAGTGTAAGAATGGCAGTACAGAGATATCTGTATGAGAGTTTCACTCTCAGACCTGATTAATTTAAGGACCAAGGATGGTGAAGGGACCAAAGAACAAAACATTTCCACTGGGGACACCTGGATGTTTACAGACATAACATGAGACATGGATGCCACCCGAAATGCCTATGGATTGCGTTTCTCAAGCCAACTTTCTCAGTCTAGTGTGTACTACTAAATTCTGGGTTATAGAGGAAAAAGCTATTGAATCTCAGGACTCAGGATTGTTCCATCTTTGATTTTTAATAAATATTGTGTACATACACAGACTCATGGGCATCAATGGATGAAATTAAGCTGCTTACATGAGGTTAAATGCCCAGCATGAGCATAAAGTACAATCAACATGCCTATATGAGAACATTCTATGGGCATTTGTTGGGACACTGGGCTCATCGTTTAGTCACACTGTGTCTCCCTGAGACCCCCTGTGCTTTGGCTGTGCTCCCTCCGCTCGCTGGGACCTGTGCTGCCTGCGTCTTCTTGGGAGTGGATGGTTTGGCCTTGCCACGGAATGCCTTGGCCGGGTCCAGTTTGTTCAGTAGAGGTTCACCGGCTGTGTCAGAATGAGAGTCACCATGGAATGTCAGCGGTTGGTAGAGGGCGGCCCATTGCTGCATCAAGGAAATCAAAGGAGAATTTCAAATCAGTTTGTAGCAATAGATTACATTTCATTTCATTTATTTAATCAGGGACAATGCACATTAATAACACATACAATATGTATAATGCACCAGATTTAGCCAACACTGGCTAATTTTCATCCGTAGTCCCTTTTGGCAGGTTGATGTTAAGGACAGGAAGTACAAAATATTAATACACCAAATTAAGAACAAGAAGAAAATTTGAGAGCAGAAAATAAACCAAGAATATTAAAACAAAATTACAGACTACCATATCCATAAATCACTATAATACCAAAACTGTGCACACATACACCATTTAAAAGTTTGGGTTCAGAGTTTTTTTTCTTTCTTTTTAAATAATTAATATTTTTAATTAGCAAGGAGACGTTAAAATGAATAAAAAGTGACAGTAAAGACATTTGTATGATTTAAAGTAGATTTCAAATAAATGTTGTTCTTTCCATGGTTTCCACAAAACAAAATAAAAAAGCAGTACAGCTGTTCTAACAGTAATAATAATAATAATAAAGGTCAGAATATTAGAATAATTTCTGAAGGATCATGTGACACTAAAGACTGAAGTAATGCTGAACATTCTGCTTTGCCATCACATAAATAAATTAGATTTTAAAATATATTAAAACAGAAAAGACTTATTTTAAATTTAACATTTTAAAAATCAGGGCCCGTATTCTTAAAGATTCTAAGAATCCTTTTAGAGAGCTCTTAATTTATCTTAATTTATAACTAGGACTCTTATCTTAAAAGTGATTCAGGACCAATCTGAGAGCAACTCTGAGCGAGGAAAAGACAAAAACTTTTATTTTAGTGAGGAGGCAGGGCTGACCCCGTTGCTAGCTATGACACAGTCTTTTGAAGACTGTGATTGGTTGGTTGTCCATGAAGGAAATAAAAGAGCGCTTTTAAGAGTAAGGTTTATTTTAAGCCTTCACTTTGAAATTACAGGCGTAATTTTTCCTGTTTTCCCGTACACTCTCTCTCTCTCTCACACACACACACACATTATATGTATATATATTCTTTATTTACCATGCTGTCATACTTAACGCATTTTATAGGAAATGAACAGTGACACAATAAGGTTCTGAAAGTGCTGTCAGGTACAGACCCAAATCATCGCTGCTGCATACTGCATTTTTCCAGTTGCCAAATATGTTAATGTAGTTAATGTAGTGATTACATCAATGTGTGGCGCTATGGCATTTCTGTGCGGTGTCTGAGTTGTTAGCGTGTCTCTAATAAGATCGGTTACAAACATGATCCCTACACGAGCTAATGTGTAGTGTCTTATTAACTTACTGTCATGCATTGTGTGCAACACATTTCTTCTCCCTCTTCATGTTCCGTCCATTTTCTCCACTGCTAAAGAAACTCTTAAGCCCCTTAAAAGTCCTCATCCGTACTCCTAACAATTTTGGACCTTAAGACCTCTTTTAAGGGTTAAGATGCTTTCTGAATTACTTTTTTCTTTACTAGGATCTTTTCTTTAATTTTAATAGGAAACACCCACATTTCTAAGAATTTTCTTAGAATTTTGTTACTACTTTGTTTCTTAGAATTTTGTTGCAACTCTTAGCACTAAGATTTTTCATGAATATGGGCCCAGATGTATAATTCATGCAAATTTTACTGAACAAAAAGGCATGTAAAGAAATTATGCTATACCAGCAAAATGCCTAAAGTTGTAAGAAAATCTCACCCTCTAAGTCATCATCAAAGTCAAGATCAGCTAAAGTAGGTGCATTGGGGAGAGAATATAGATTTGACTGAATCATGGGGCGTAACTAAGCAACATTGTTGATCATCATGCAACCCACTGGAACCACTTCATCTGTAAGACACAAAGCATTTACATTTACACAGAAACTAAAGCATGCATTAGAGCTTTTTTAAAGCTTAACTACAATAAGGAATCGAAAAATTATGTGCAGGAAAACACTGATCGGTTTTGAAAAAGTATTTAAAACAGGGATAGATTTAAGGCCTTTTTACAGTTGATCCAAACTATAATGGGTTTAAGAGATCAGTGCATGTTTCAGAGTGCTCACTTTCCAGCTTGGTGTTCCAGGCAAGCATGAAGCCATCTGTTGTGAGATAGAAATCTCTTAGATCTTCTGGCAAAGTGCAGTTGTTTTTCTGGCAAACACAGGAAAAACACACTTGATGTAAACATACTCATATCAAAACTGTTTTGAAAATATTCTCTGGTTAACTGAAATTCCTCCATACCTGCTCCCAGGAGAGAAGGCATCGCTTTTCTGCAGGGGGTGTCTCTCCAAATCGTACATCCAGCACGCCTGGGAGGTTCTCTGTCAAACACATGAATGCAATGCACATATATGCATAAGCAAACACATTTAATCAATCATTAAATGTGTAATTAATCTCAATTTGGGCATTGATAATTGACCTGGTTTGCATTAGTGCTTAGACAGCAGCAACCTTAATGAAGAAAACCAAACATATTAATCCAACCTAAGCTGCTTTGGTGATCTTAGATGGTCTCCCAGTCTGGCCAAGATGGTCGTCAGCTAGCCTCCTGACCACCTAAAACCACAACAACCCGGGAGACCATGCAGCCTATTGTACGAGGCGGTCTATAATTATTTATATTAACACTGTCCACTCACCCAAAACCCGAATAATACCGAGGGTGAGTCTGTCTACAAACCCCTTGCATGTCTTGTCATCTTTTACCTCCTCCATTCCAAAATAACACAAATCCTTCTAAGGCAAGCACGCAGAACCAAAACACTGCGGTTCTCCGCTTCTATTGGCTGAGAAAATGATAGATGAGTGATTCGACCAATAGTATCCTAGATAGGCGGGTGCGGCAAGTGAATGTTATCCAATCACACTCACCAGTGATGAAAAAGAGGAGGAGCTTCTGCGCGTAATCTGAAAGTGGCGGTTGTTTCAGTATGGCGTCTGTTGCTGAGGGCGCAAATGACAATGGATTTTACTGGATTCATGACAGTATCCTTAAATTTTGTTCGTGTTTTTGTTCAATGAGTCTGTTTAAATCAGTTATATCATTATGATGTAGCAAGCATAAAGGTCAACCGTGGACCGTGGTCTGTGTTTATGAGAGAAGGGAGGCTAATAGCTTATTAGCGGATTTTCATTGTTAGCTTAACCGAACTCTTGTTTTAGTAACGTTACATAAAGCTGCAGTTGTCGTGACAATACATTTCTTGTACTGGATTTCATTTATTTCATTAGAAAGAAACGTAGTGCAGTGAATTGTAACCGTTTTCAATGTACTTTTCTGAAATGTACTACAATATACTGCTTCAGTACTACAGTAAAATGCATACACATACTTTACAGCAGTATCACATAAGCTTAACTAATTTTACCACGTATATTGAAGTAATGCTGCAGTCTTATTATCTTCATTATTTTTTAGCTGATAGACTTGTGTTTATGGTAGGCATGTTGTTTGTTGTGTTGTCTTTAACTTGCATAGAATCAGACGAAGAGCAGCCCATGGGTTTTGTTACAGGTGAAACTTGGATTTATGTCATTTTTAATGCTTTAGACTGATACTGTCAAATACTAAAATATCACAACTTGTTCATCATTCTGCCAATTCATGTTTGACATTTGAAAACTGTCACTCCCATCCTCTCTTAGGGATGAGCAAGAATGCTGGTCTGAAGGTTGGGTCTGCAAATAATACAGAGGGAAAGATAAAAAGAAGAGCTAGAAGCATGGATAAAAGTAGGCAAAAAACAGGATTGCATTCAGCAGTGCAAAGTGCTGAGATGATGGTGGGTAAAGCTTCAGATCAGAAGCTGCCTTCTGTTGTAGCCAAATCCAAAATCACTACACCTGCACCAGAACCGGACATGCCTTCTCTCACTTTAGCTCAGGTGAGCATTGAAAAATGAATATTTCCAGTGTATGTGAGAAGTGCCTCAGTTGTCTGCATGGATGCAAACTTGTCACCATTTGCCAATTATCGTTGTTTTGAAATAAAAACACCAGTGCGAGTGTGGCATGACACAGCTGAAGTAGAGACTGTATATACTCATGCCAAAATCAAATGAAAATCCACATTTTAAAACTGACATTTAAACTATTATTATTATTTTTTACCCCTCATGAGTTTGCATCCTTGTGTCTGTAATTAATTCAAATCTAATCACTTAACATGCATTGCAATCAAAAGGTTATTCTGTACTATTGTTAATTTCCACATTAAATAATACAATTATCTGGTATTTATTTCTATTATTTATCTTTTTTTTTTCTTTTTTCTTATTTTAAATACCAGCTCAGTGCCACGCAATAATGTCCAATTATGTGTTCTGTCTAATGGGGATGGGATAGGGGAGGAAGGGTGGTTAGAAAAGAATGTCTACTTGTAAACTGTACTGAATCTGCAAATTGTTGATGTGAAAATAATAAATATATTGATAAAAATAATACAATTATCAAAACTATGATGCCAAATGGTGGTATGAAAATTATGTAATGACCAAAATATAATGTGACCCTGGACCACGAAACCATCTTAAGTCGCTATATTTGTAGCAATAGCCAAAAATACATTGTATGGGTCAAAATTATGGATTTTTCTTTTATGCCAAAAACCATTAGGACATTAAGTAAAGATCATGTTCCATGAAGATATTTAGTACATTTCTTACCATAAATATATCAAAACTTAATTTTTGATTAGTAATATGCATGGCTAAGAACTTCATTTGGACAACTTTTAAGGAGATTTTATCAATATTTTTTGCACCCTCAGATTCCAGATTTTCAAATAGTTGTATATCGGCCAAATATTGTCCTATCCTAACAATACATCAATGGAAAAATTATTTATGCAGCTTTCAGATAATGTATAAATCTCAATTTCAAGTAATTGACTCTTATGACTGGTTTTGTGGTCCAGGGTCACATGTGATATTTGACCTATAATTTAATGTATGTTGGACACTTTTTGACCGATTGTTCTTCAATGTACACTCCTGCATCCACTTAAAAATAGCAAATTAAAAAATGTAGGAATTCTTATTATATTTGCTATATTTGTCTACATTTTTTAATCTGTCAGGCCTTTAGATCAGAAGTTTTTTGAACTCACTAGAAAGTGCGTCTGAATTATTGACTTGCTTTGGATTTTAGACATTTTGTGCATAAATCTTTTGAGTATCCCTGAAACCAGCTTTTAACCAGCTTTTTTTTTTTTTGTGTGTTGTTTTGCATATAGACAATGTGTTGTTTTGCATATACTCTTATGTTATGTTAATATTTGGAATTTTGTCTTTATCGAACATCACCTTGCATGAACTGATAGCAGTCGTAAATTCACATGGTTATTTTTAGGAGGCACTAAGAATCTAACCAGTTTTGTTAATTTGATTTGTACATAAAATCTTCAGAAATGTGTGTTCTATAGATGTGTGGAAATAAAATTTAAAAGTGTCTGTTCTGGACTGTAGCCTCTCTTCAGCGCTGCTCAAGCCAAAAGTAAGCCATCATTGAAAGATCTCTGCCCAGAGGACAAGCGTCGGATTGCCAATCTCATCCAGGAGCTGGCCAGGTAAAGGCCTCTCATAGTGATCTGATACTTTTTAGACTGAATGAATGATTACAGTAGCCCTCAAGCCAATGTGATTTTCTGTGCATAGTGATATAGCTGTGTATCTGATCTTTTTTGTTTGTGTTTCTTTTCAGAGTTAGTGAAGAAAAAGAGGAGTCTGTACAGAAACTCAGGGATGAACAGGAGACATTTGAGAAAAAAATCCAGCAGCTAGAGCAACAAAACCAACTTATCATACAAGAGAGAGAAAGTATCCTTTTACAACAAGTAGGGAAGCGGTAAGAATGTTCTGGTCGAGTTTAAATTTTAGCTTTTGCAATTTTATTTTTTTTTGCTGCTAATTTTAGTAATTATTTATATGATAAACTTATGTTAGCTGTTATCCTTCCTGGTTATGATAATTCAGAATCATGCACATTTATGGTTATGTGAGTATTTAAAATTATTTGATTAATAATACACTACTGTTCAAAAGTCCTCTTGTGCTCACCATTGCTACATTTATTTGATTAAAAATACAGTAAAACAGTAATATTGTGAAACATTATTAGAATTTAAATAGCTGTTTTCTATTTTAATATTTTTAAATATTCATTTGATAGCAAAGCTGAATTTTCAGCAGCCATTACTCCAATCATAGGATCTTTCAGAAATCATTCTAATAAGCTGATTGATCTTTTATTATTTTTTAATTTTGAAAACATTTGTGCTGCTTAATATTTTTGTGGAAAAAATGATAACTAAAAAATTTTTTAAATTAAGAATAGCATTTATTTGAAATAGAAATCATTTGTAACATTATAAATGTCTTTGCTGTCACTTTTGATCAATTCAATGCATCCTCACTGGATAAAAGTATTAATTTCTTGAAAAAAATCTTATTGATACTTTTGAATGGTAGTGTAATTCACAATGTGTTGATTCATATAAGTCTGAAGAAGGCGAAGGACTGCTTTGTAAATTAGACTGACAGGGGGCAGTGTTGTGTAAGCATTGGATCTGTGTTCAGCCTCGTCGTGACTGCTGTAGGGGCAATATAACCACAGGACGTCATTGAGACGATTTTTGAATTACATTTGAAGGGATGAACATTCACTCTGGCATTATGTGTCACATTTGACAACACTAATATTGAATCTTTTCACTGAAGATGAAATAGGCTTTATTTGCAGCAATGATTGTGTAAAATGTAACAGACAAATGAACAAAGAGCATTCCCACTGTGTTACGTTTAATATTTACTATTTTAGATGCCAGTTTTTGAGCTCAGGGATCAGACCCGTCCTTGGTTTAGGTTGAACTGCTTTTAATTTTCATTTGAAATTGAAAGAGCTGGCACCAATCACACGACCACTGGTAACGGCGTGGGCTTCTTCTCGTGCCAACCTGTCATCCAGCTGGCATATCACAAACTTTGCACAGTTCGGATGCTCCCTTTTTTCCTTGCGGTTCTGCCAGCTTTGGTGATCTTGCTCTGGTCAAAAGACATGGCGAACCATCAGTTTCGCCCAACACTGTGAAATATGAAGAGCAATCGCAGGCTGCTAAATTGCAGATTTGGCAGGCGAGCTCAGAAATTAGGCGAGCTCAACTCAATTAAATGCACTTTGGCACCACGGCCTGGCATTGCTACTAAAATTCAAAACTCCATTAAAAAGAGATTGTAGTGCAAGACAAACTCTATGAAAGCCCCCTGTGGAGACAGGATGGTCTCTAAAGATATCAGACAGATGCTGGGTCACGGAGCTGTTCTTAAAGGTTAAGGGGGACGCAAAAAGACAAACTGAGTTATGAGGGTCTGTGTAGAATAATTGCTCACATCGTCTCCATCTCATCTGCCAGGATTGCGATTATCAAGAGGAAATATCTCCGTGGGGGGTGGGGTGGGGGGGTTATAAGTTACATTCTATGCGTAGGAAGAATTTGAAGCTCGTGTATGGAATGAAATTAGAACTTTCTCAAGCCTGTCTTTGGCATTCTACACCACATCTCTGAGCGGTAGATTCTGCTACAGAGAAGCGCGCAATCTTTGTTCTTCACAAGGAATTTACATCAAGACGCATGGAAGACACAAAGGAGAAGTTGAATGCGTTCATCAATATCATTAATCTTATTGAAGTTTGGATGGTCGCTTTTCCGAACGCCACGGATGGATCAGAGGAGCACAAGTCCTTTTGTAATAGTTTGTTTGACAAGTTCCGGATCCATGCATCCCAGTGGGATGAGCTTAGGTGGGGTTTAGACCCTCACAGAAATGCCACTTAATCACAAACCCACTGCTCGCATATTGTTTATGACCAATTAGTTTTGTAGACACACTAATAAATGGAAGTAATAAACCACATGCTTGCAGCAAATGAAATCTCACAATATATAAATAATCAAATGATCAGTGGCTTGGTGAGTCACTTTAGCTGTTATTTAAATCGAAGTGTGCAGTTGTGTGAACTGTCCTCCTATCGATTTACATCTCAACCTACACACGCAGACCATCCGGCCGAGAGGCCCTGTAAAATATTCTCCTCGGCGCAGTTTTGTTCTACCTCGAGGTGGATTTCATTATTTTATTTCTGCGCCGGCTGACAGGGGAGTGAATCATGTTGACAGCGGCTGTCTGAAATATCGAATGCAAACTCTGATTTTGTGTATTTTTGGACGGGGGGTGGAGACGCACCATGCCTGCAGCTTTCTTTTCTCCTGATGTAGGCCCTCGGAATGAGCTCTGATTGGCCGGCAGCCAACAGAGGTGCCTGCGCTGCGGGAAGCGGGAGAGAATCTTATCAGTCCCGCTCCAGTCGCTCCAGATTACCAGGCGCTGAGCGTTCCTGCACGCCCTTCTGTTAATGTATTAATATGTGTGTTTACGCCCAACCTGTCTATCAGAGTATCAGAAGCCTCTCGTCAGCTGCGAGGTAGATGGCTACGTGCGATGAGCTCTATCTACGAGACGGGCTCTCCGTTCTCATTACAAATGAGAGGCCTATTTATGGTAAGAGTCCTTGTTGAACAGTTACTTATTTCATACCTGCTATTACACAGTGGTTTGACATCCAGCTGTCATGAAGCACAGTGTTTGTTGGCAGCTCAGGATTTGATATCCCCTTGAATCATTTCATTTTAGATAGTCAGTGATCTTGAATGAGCTACAATAATAAACCAGATGAATTTAGCTTAGATATTTCCACCTATGGTACATCCTTAACTGTTAGTCTTAAATCAAAGTTGTTGAACTTAATTTTTGTGATCTGAACATCTACATTTAAGCCCTGTTCATGCCAAGAACGATAACTATAAACATAACAATATTAGCGCCCACACCAGCGAACGATATCGTCTGTTTATTCTAAGCGCATGCTCATCTGCAGATTTAAATTGAGTTTGTTACAGCAGGATGCGTTCTGATTGGCTGTCAATGTTTGTATTGTTTATCAGCTGGAAAAAAATTGTTCTCAAAGTGATACCAACGATATCGTTTCTTTGTGCCTTTATCTTTACAGCTGTGTTGTGGATTCTGCTATTCTTTAATATTGAGAACGATTTTTAGAACTATATCTTTATCGTTGTCTTTATAGTTATAGTTCTTGGTGTGAACAGGCCTTTACATTTAGTAATTCTGCAGATGCTTCTATCCAAAACAACTTACAAATGAGGACAATAGAAGCAATCAAAGCAACAAAAGAGCAATAATATGTAAGTGCTGTGACAAGTCCTGGTTAGTCTAATGCAGTACACATTGCAAGTTTTTTTTTGTAAGTAATAAAAAGAAAACGGTAGATAAAATAGAAAAAGAATAGAGAAAGTTATTGTTTGAGGGTCATTTTTTTGTAAAATGAATGAGTAGATTAAGAATAAGAACAGAGAACACTTCCGCATATATGGGTCCTTTTTTAAATAAATAAAAAGAAAAGTAGGTAGAATAGAAACTGAATAAAAATTGCTAGTGTTAGATATATAGTGTTTTATTTATATTTAAATATTTATATATTTCTAAAAGAAAGCAAGTAGATTGAATAGAAATGGTAGAGAGAGTGTTAGTTTTAAAGGGTCAAGTTTTTTTGTAATAAATAAAAAGAAAATAAGTAGTTCGAATAGAAGTAAAATAGAGAGTGCTAATGTTAGCGGGTCAAGTGTAGTTGGAAGAGATGTGTCTTTAGTCATTTCTTGAAGATGACTAAAGACTCAGCTGCTCGGATCGAGTTGGGTCGGTCATTCCACCGGCAGGGAACAGTTAAGGTAAAAGTCTGTGAAAGTGATTTTGTGCCTCTGTAATGCACCATTCACTTGTAGAATGCAAGCATATGGAGGGCACATAAGTCTGAAGTAGTGAATTCAGTTAAAGGGGTGCAGAGCCAGTGGTTGTTTTGTTGGCAAACATCAATGCCTTGAATTTTATGCAAGCAGCTATTGGTAACCAGTGCAAATTGATGAACAGAACAATGATCTGACCTTAAGTGTGTTGAGTAAGTACCATTTAAAAGTTTATGGTTCTAAGGTCTTTGTTTTTGAAAAGTCTCTTTTGCTCACCAAGTCTGCATTTATTTAATCAAAAATGCATTAAAAAACAGTAGAATTGTGAAATATTATTACACTTAGAAACTAATAAATAAGAACTGTTTTTTTTATACAGTTTTTAGTATTTATAATGTTTTGAGCCAAGAATCAATTTCATTCTGCTTCAGTAACCAATATTAGGGTAAAACAAAAGCAGATCGAATTTACAAATTCGATTCACCAGAGGCCTTTATATTGCATTTCTAATTGCCATATGAAACTTGTAATTGGGGGATATTAGAACCACTCACTCTCTTGGCTCTTAACTTAAGTTTTTATTGTCGGATGTATTTAATACTTCAATGATTTGAAACTGAGCATTAACACAGAGTTAGTCATTCGTATTAAATTGTATGGGTAATTGTAATTACAGACTTGCTTCTCATTCAGATTGACAGCATTGAATCAGTGGTATCAGTCAATCATTTTTTTTTTTTAATAATACAAATTCACATGTATGTGTGAATACTGAATGTAGTATGTAATTTAGCAGAATGTTACCAGTTTAAGATGCAAGCTGTAACATGCAACAAAACAAAATGAAAGTTTTGCATCATATTGCTTGGCAACTGTAAGGAGATTATTATACAAAAACTATTACTTAAATTATTTATTGGACACTATTTGCCCTGGTTGTTTCTTAAACCAAGAAGCCACTTTGATTATACCACTTCATATTGACACCCTGCTTCTTCCATGGTAAAAATCACTAGCGCATGGCCTCTTGTGGGTTAATTTTGTATTTGAGAGGTTCCATTTTCTTTGTGCAGTATTCTGGAGTTTTTAATACTAGCCTTTGTTTTAAGGTAAGATTTACCGCGCTTATCTTATGGGTATTGGATTGAGAGGCTGTTGAGCAGAGGCTGGATTTAGTGCATATTGACATTGTAATAACGGAGATATGAGGACTATAAATAATCTCTATAACATTCTAACTTTCAGTCGGTTTGATCTGTGTTGCCCCTCGAGTTCCTGGGCCTTGAGGTATTATGATGATCACTGAGTGGTTGTACTCTACAGCCAGGCTGCTTATTAAGAAGAAAGAGCAAAAAAAAAGTCGCTTTCCATTATTGCTTTCCACGTTGGAAAATTAGATCTACTGAATGGATTTCTGCAGAGCATGTGAGTAAGCGAGCGTACGTCACGCTGTCATTAGTCGGCGCAGTTGCCGTGGCTGTGGTTCTGCTCCAGATCAGTTGAGTTCTGCCCAATGCTGCATGTGTGCCAGCTCTCTCTGTCTCACAGCCTGGCATCTTGCCCACCCCTGCCCAGCCAGACCCAGATGGAGGAGTGTGTGAAGCCCTCGCCCCGAAGAAACACTTCTATCTCTTCTCAGCAGTGCTGCTGTCTTTTCTCGCTTTCTTCTCTGTCTGTGCACTTTTTTAGAAAGTCACAAACATGACTCCAGGTATTGGTAGCTCGGATTCAGCCAGAGAGACTCAATGTCAGGAGCCAGAGAAGTCCTCCTTTTTGAAGTCCTCCTCTTTTTGACAGTGGGCAACCAACCAAGAAATTTTTAATACCAGTTCTTTTTGTAGGTTTTTCTGTTATACACCAAATATTCAATTGAAATTTTTATTTTAGGATGTTTAGATTGTACCTGACCAGTAGTATTTGGTTTTATTTTGTTTTCACCAAATTTTTGTGATACCAATTCTGATTTTTCTACATTTTCTGAAAAAAAAGTTCAGATGATAAATGAATTGCATACAAACAAATTTGCCTGACCTCCTAAAAACACCCCTAATCCTAAATTTTTAATTTTTGTTCTAAATGATAACCTGCATTTTTACATTAATTACTGTGGTTTTATACCATATTCAGTGTTGGTACTTTTTGTCAATTATATCATTTAATTTTAACTGTATTTTTTCTCACCAAAACGCAATGATACCAATTCTGATACCAATTTTTTTTTTTTTTTTTTTTAAGTCACCCAGTTTGTTTAATCACTCAGTTGACTCACAGACCACTCTTTTGAGTTTTTATTTTAATATTTTATTTTATTTATTTTTTTAAAGCCTCACACACAGACCACAGAAATCCTTCAACCACTGATATAGTCCAAGAAAGCATCTTCAAATATTATTGGTTTTGCATCTGAAGCTTGATAACATTGGCTTTGGGAATTTCAAAAACATTTGAGTATTTAACTCGACATAAAGCTTGCTTTTACTGTTACTGGTTACCTTTGGGGCACTACTCTGAGGGAGGTTCTTTCATTTTGTACCTTCTGTACAAAGGCTCCTGCCTACTCAGCATTAGGTTGGCAACACTACAGTGGGGGAAATGGATTACCATGTCTGGCTTGGGAGGGGAAAGAGTTTTAGTCTAAGTGGGAAAAGCGGCAGAGTTATTCAGTGTGTGTTGACCCTTGACCCGCGGCACAGGCCTGCAGCAGCAGTACCGAGAGTGTCAGGAGCTGCTGGGACTCTATCAGCAATACCTCTCCCAACAGCAAGAGAAACTCAACAAGTCTATCACCCTGCTCAATCAGTCGTGCTCCCACAGCAAGGTGAGTACTAAAAAAGAATGTACCCATGTGTGGGAGAGAGCGATAGAGAAAAGCCAGAAATGGCTCAGACTGAATATGTGCGTGCACTGAATTTGTATCCTCTATGCTATGTTAAAATTTTGGCTGATCAGTCATGGCTTTGTATAACCATAACAGGCAGAGATTAATTTGTTTGCCCCACTAATTTAATATCCTGGCAGACTCAACCAGTTTATCAGGTCACAGGCGATATTTGTTCATTTGGAGATTTGAGTATTTGGTGAAATTAACTGTATCTGTGTATATAACTTAATTAAACTATATAATTTTATACATACACATAAACTGTAGATATGTATATATGTAGTATTGACCTTGGACATATATAATTGTAACTCACTGCAGGCTGTTGCAAGTTTACCATTAATTCCCTAAATTCGATTATGCTTATGTCATTTTCCCAGCTACATGTATTTTTTTTGTTGTATTTGACCTTCTGTCTTTCACATGGTCAAAGAGAGAGATGAGACCACCAAGGTTGCCTGAAACATGAAATGGCATTCATAACTCATTTTATATGACATTTCAAATTGAAAGAGAATATTTGAAAAAGAAAAATGAATGCCGCAGTTTTAATTTTATCTATCTGAAGTTGTTTGGAAATCGGCTGAATTCATTGCTCTGGCAGAACATTTGTTTTAAATACATATATCTTTACACATATACTGGAACCTTTTTTTCAACTGAATTGTTCATACCAATTCTCAGTTTTCCTGAAGAATTCTTTATTAAGAAATTATAAGTGCCTGGCCTGAATCTGAATAAAAAGTCTGGGGGAAACCACCAATTGTCTAGCAGTATAAAAACTACTCTTAGTTTAATACCCTATTCAAAGTTGTGCTTTATTTACTTTATTTTTTGTTTATTAATCAGCCAATCAACTTGCAGACTCATAACTACTCACAGATCTGTCATGCAAATTGTTCATAACAACCAGTGACCTATCCTGTCTGAACAGGCTAACGATCAGATATTCAACAAATAAAAAGCCTAAATATCCAGCTGCTTTTATTGCTCAAAAATATCATAGATCTCTGGATTATTCATAATAACGGTTCGTTGCTCACAGCAGGCGATTTGAAGTCCAACAGTAATTGCCTTAAAATGTGTTGAAGGTGAATTTGTTACAAAAGCGCTGTTTTGATGGATCTAGCGGTGGTGCTTTTAAAGGGGATGGATTTAGAGAAGCAGCCTCTCAGAGAGGGGTTTTGACATGCTGACACTTTAGCATCTATAACTGTTAACCTGTCAGCACACTAAAACCCTCTCAGAGAGGTTCCATCTCTAAATTCATCCCTTTCAAAGCACTGTCGCTAAAAATATTAAAGCTAAAACATAAAAAGAAAACTCACAAACTGACACTAAAAAACTCACATGTTCTTTTAGTTTAGACCATGCACCCTGTGCACCCTCCATCTTAAGCTTGTATAAGGGAAATGAGCTTGTCCTCTCCGAAACCTTGGCTGTGAGTAATGTATGTTTACATGCTCCGCGACCTCCTCTTGAATTAGTCAGCGGCCCATTTCTGTCCCCTGAGAAGCGGACGATTCTCCTTTGTCCTGAATGTTTATCTCTTTGGTGATTGACCTTGGGTTGTTGCATTCTCTTGGGATGAGCCCACCCTTTCTGACTCCCTTGAGTAAAACCTGCCTTTGTGGCCACATTATTAAATGGTCAAGAGGTGACGTGTATACTTTTTGCACCTATGCCCTGTCTCACAGTTTCCTAGCAGCGAGGAGGCAGCCAGGAGGTCTTGGGGTGGAAGAGGAAATGCTTTAGATGGATCTTACTTGGGCCTTCCTTCATCAGAAAGCAGAACTGATAGAGGTGGGTCAGTGGAGTGCACTCATTCGTTCTCAACGGGACCTTTCAGTGCACCCTCCAGCAGCGACCAGAACTGCGAAACCCATGACAGGCACACCAATCACAATTCTGAAGGTGGACGTAGCGATCTCAGCTTCTCAAACAGGGATCCCTCTGCCTGTGATGCCCTGAGGCTGCATGGCACCTCTGAACCCAAATGCTCTCATCAGTGCCACAGAATGGAAAATGATGGCAGGTGTGGTGCTAATCAAACTGGAATAGCTCCACTCTCTGGTCGGGAGAACTGGGAGGAGAAACAACGATATCTGCTTCTGCAGAAGAAACAGCTGGAGCTAGAGAGGGAGAGAATTCAAGCTCGGTTGGTTCAACAGGAAGAGAAACTTTTGCTCCAGAACAAGCAACTCCGCCAGTCATACCTTCAGTACAGCAAGTAAGAGTCTGACACAAATAATTTGTTGTAATATTATTAGCATTTTTTAATGGATTGTTTGATAAAAATAGATACATTTTCATGCACCTATAAAGTATTTCCAGTTCAGTGTACTGTAACCATGAGGGATAAGTTCAACTGTTTTTGCAGCTTAACCATGAACGTTGTGTTTATTTGACTTTTTTGAAGGCTTCAGCAAGCAACCACAACAGACTTTGAGAGACCTCTAAATGGAGACAGCAGTTTTAATGAGGGTCAGCAATCCAGTTTTGTAATGGATCAGTTGACACACAGGTAAAGCTTGTTTTCAAAAATGCATTGAATGCAGAAAAGGGCTGGAGAGATTAAACAAATAAAAAAACAAATTAAATATTCAAGTGTGCACTGATTAAAAAAATCTGCATATTAAAATGATTTCTCAAGGATCACGTGACATTGCAGACTGGAGTAATAGCTGCTGGAAATTCAGCTTTTCATTACAGGAATAAATAACATTTTTAATTATATAAAAATAGAAAAGTTATTTAAATTGTGATTAATATTTCAGAATTTTACTGTATCAAATAAATATAGCCTTGGTGAGCAACCCCAAACTTTTAAACAATAGTGTAGACCAAAATCTTTGCTCTCTCTCTCTTATTCAGAAGTGAAATAAAAGGAGAGTCACACACTTTGCAGGGAAATGTTCGACAACCGTTACGCAACGTACAGTCACAGCAACACACATCAAGTATTGAACAGTCTGCACCCAAGATTTCACAAGGTACATGCACAAGAAATTATGCAGAATGTGTTATAACTTTCTGCTTTTTATTTCACCTCTTTAATTGGAAACTTGCATTACATCCTCTCAAGCATCTCTAATTTTCTCCCTGCAGAGATATCCATTACAAAGAAGGATATGGCCACCTCTCCTGTGGTTACACAAAGCTTCCAGACATCTGCTCTTCCCAAAATTCCTCCTCTTGGCCTTCCTAGCACTCCAAAGGCTTCCAGGTGAGTTAAGGTGTCCCTCAGGGTTCTATCTTTGGTCCACTCGTGTTTTCCCCTTGCTATGGATGGGCTACTTCATACACACATCTAATTCATCCTGTCTAGTTCCCACCCAGCCGTCTAACACAACCAATGTGTTTTTACACACCCTTTCTATATTTTTAGTTGAGCAAAACATTTAATTTTGCCACTTGACAGTTTGGTCACTCAACTACCACTTTCTGTAGAGAGGCTGCTGTTGCAATTTAAAGATGGGTGGGGTATGGTGCTTTAAGAGAAGCCACTCTCAGGAAACTCAATGAAAAGACCCATACCAGTAAATACAATTTAACAAGTTCAATTTAAGGAGGAGTGAAAAGAGGGAAATGACAGCAATTTTGGCTCAACAGCACTGTGGGGGCCAAGCCTGTGTATTAATTGTGTTCTTGGAGTCCCTGTCTCTGTGATAGAGCTTCTTAATGCATGGATGTGAAAAAGGAGAAGGGGTGGGAGCAGTGATGTATTGGGAATCAGAATAAAACAGAGAAAAAGGGAGAAGAAGCGAAGAAAGAGAAAAAAGAGGAAGCTGGTCTTGGCCGAACGCAGTGCGAGGCCTGTTTGATGAGTTAAATGAAGATTTTTTGCCGGCCAGCGCTGAGGCTGACAGGAGCCAAGCTGAGTCCCATTAGCTGGTGTAGCAGGGCCCAGCAGCAGGTGTAATTGAACCGCGTCTTCCAGCCTGGGCCGAGAACGTACCACCTCCCTCACCTTAATGAGAAAGAGTGAGGCAGAGTATGAATCACTGACCGTTAGCGCGAGACACACTCTGGGATAGGGAAGGAAATTCATTACCGTTTTCTTTTAACGTAGAAAGGTAATTAATGTGACGGCATGTCTTTTTTCCCTCCCCCAACCCCCACAGCGAGAGCATAAGCATGTCTCGTTTAGCATGCCATCTCTGAAAAATGCAGATTATTTGTAAGTCGTTTGTAAGGCATATTTTTTTTTTCTAGGAGAAAATGTACTGACTTCAGAAGTAATTGCCTTTTTTCTCCCTCTGTTATATGTTGTGATGAATATTTTGCATTAATATGTTCCTTTCTGTCTCAAACGTTTCATTACCGAGCCAGAACTTTTACAGGGGCCGGGAAAAGTAGGCTGCTTTGTGTGCAGATATGATATTTGTGGGAGGCATACCAAGAGAATGTCAGAACTGACAGGGAATTGAATGCTCGCGTATGCATAATATGTATCAGGGAAGTTGAGAAGGGCCAAATGTGAACTAAGACCAGGGCAGAAATGTTTCTCTTAATGAACAGACAAACTGTTGAATTTCAAGTGGCCATTCCAGATTCACCTTTCATTGTGACATCAAGCACTTTAACGTCAAAGATACATGATAAAATAGTAAATTAATAATTTTTAGTTACACATTTCTCTTAGGACTGTGAATTGATTCGATTAGAATATTTTAATTGAATGAATTAATGAAGTTCATTAAAATAATTGATGAAAATGGAACATTACATTGACAGCACAAATATCTGTACATATGACATGCAATTCATATTTTGATTTAAAAGGACATATTTGAATTGGTTGGTAAAGCATCATGGGAAACCTCCCTCACCCACTAATACCAAACATGAACTCTAATGAGATGACCACGTTTATGCCCACCAGCACTGTGGAAAGTCTATGTATGGAAGGTAAATATTTTATTGTAGCCCACCGTCTGGAAGGTACCTTTGCATTATTCAAAACCAAACCTGATTTGAGGAAATCAATGAAGTGTGTCATTTTATTTATATATATATATATATATATATATATATATATATATATATATTTTTTTTTTTTTTTTTTTTAAGAAACCAGAGGTTGAATGCCAGCAGTCTTCTGAACAACCTCAGGTCTGGCCCAGGGTCTGGTGGGTCTGATTCTGTATGGGCACACTCTTGAAGAGCAACCTATAGCTGTCAGCCCACAATGAATCAATAGCCAAGCACTTTATTACTATAAGTTTGCTTAAAATAAAAAAGATGCCCTGGGAAAAAAAGCTCAGGTTAATGAAAATGATTATGGATATCTCCTGTCTGCTATAGATCATAACATTTCACTCAATCTAAAACAGGTAGTTTTCTTTGATTGGCAGTATCCTTGGGTTGTGTGAACTCAAGTGCTAATTCTTGCATGATAACACACTTAAATTGGTCTTGTCTTTCAAATTCTGGGGTTTTTAATCTCTTGCTAAAGCAAGTGTCACTATTTCTATCTTTAATAAATAGTTGGTGGTAAGGATTTGGAATCCAACGTATTAAACACAATTTATGGAGTTGAATGATTGAGAAGGGGTGTGTGTTATTACTTTTCTTAGCAACCAGACTTTCGAAATTTAAGGTTTTCACATGGTGGGTGATAAAACTTGAATAAAATCTTTCACACGTACATTAATAAAAAGTTCAGAGAAACTCTGGTGAGCTCTTTTGACTCTGTTCAGCATCCTCCTTAAAGCATTAGTTCACTTTTAAAAAAACGTTTGCTGATAATTTACTCACCCCCATGTCATCCAAGATGTCCATGTCTTTCTTTCTTCAGTCGAAAAGAAATTTAAGGTTTTTGATGAAAACATTTCTCCATATAATGAACTTCAATGGGGCCCAAACGGTTCAAGGTCCAAATGACAGTTTCAGTGCAGCTTCAAAGGGCTTTAAACGATACCAGACGATGAATAAGGGTCTTATCTAGCGAAACGATCGGTCATTTCAAAAATAAATAAAAAAGTTTAAGTTTTATAAGCACAAATGCTCGCCTTGCTCTGTTCTGTGATGCGCGTTCGTGACGTCATGTAATACGCAATTACGTTGAAAAGGTCACGGTTGAGGTAGGCGGAAGTACCGAGTCAACCAGACAGCAATGCTTTAGCGACTATGTAACAACGTGCCAAAAACATTTAGAAAATATGAATATATTAATTAATTTCAAATATGTATTTTTAATAATATTTTTTAAAAGATTTTTGTAAACTCCTCTTCACTTTACAAGAGGAACTTCTTTTTAAAAATTGTGTATCTTATTAAAATTTTCAGGGCTGGTTTGATAGAGCCGAAGTAAGAAATTTCAGTGCTCCTGTTCATGGCCTGTGCCTCTCCTCAGCTTACTATTGATTTGGAAGAAAATTGACATGCAGTTTTGTCGGTATTTGCCATTTTAGGATTTTTATATTACTGTTTGGGCTACAAATTTGTTTGGGCTCTCAGGCGTGACGGACATTTTTAATGAGAACAGTGAAATAACTGGAGACTGGAAACTGATAAACTGTCTTTTGTTTGGAGTTATTGACGTAGAACCTGATTCTTTCTCTGTCTTTCACCCTCTCTCTGTATTTTACTCCTCCTCGCTATCATTGATGCGAGTAGGAGTTTTTTTTATGCCCATGTTTGCAAAATGAGTTAACCTATAGAGATTCTAGTATATTCTTTATACTTTTGTATGATTTGCAAAAAAGTATCTTACTTGGTTGCTTCCTGTTTAGACAGCTATTTTTTGTTAAATTAAATTACTTAAATAGAAATATATGCAATATTATGTAATGTTAAGATGTACTGTGTACACACACACACACACACATACATACAGTATATGTTCAATTTAATAATAATAATAATATTTTATTATTTATTTGTATATTTTTTCTTTTCAATAATTCAGGAATTCACTATTTTATTTTATACTTCTCTTCAGTAATCTGGTTACTTAAATACTGCCATCGTTCCGCTCACCTCTGCTTTTCTATTTCAGGCATCTTGAACTCTGTTCCCAACCCCTACTAATCCGTTGAGTGAACAGATAGCATTTGGGATTAGCAAACCTCCTCTTAAGTGATATTAATGTCTCATGGTCATTCACCAGTGGACCTTGTGAAAAGCAATGAAAGCGTTTGGGTAAATATGACTGCCAAACACATTAGCATTCTCTCCGGCAATTTCCTCCTACCAACACCCTAACATCCCCCTCCCCCGCCCAAACTACACCTACCCCTTCCCTTGTTATAGATTGTGACCGGCGGTAAGAAATGCATTATTCATATCGGCAATGTCGTCCGTTGATGGATGGCTGTTTGAGAGGCCTGTCCGTTAAATAAATCAACAAATAAAAATGCTAATTCTCACATTTCTAGAGGGAGCTTTGCCAAAGTCCCACCCCATCAGCCATCCACCCTCAGTGTAGGCTCTTCTCTTTCCCTCTGATGCAAATGTGCAAAAGAATTGTCGGATGGCAATCGATTGTCATTCACCAAAATGACAAAATGAGATTACCGGATTGGACATTACTATCATTGTTATAGGACTGGATGTAAATGAAACCTGGATTCAAGTTTCAGGCTTAAAAGCAAAAGAACATTTAAGCAGCTTGATCTATTATGATGTCATGATATATTTGTAACAGTTTTTTTTATTGTGAATGAATCAGCGAGTGTCTCTTTCTCAAACAGTCTTGTAACTGGCTCTGTAATTACTTTACTTACTTTATTGTTTATTTTTACAGGGACAATGCACAATTAAAAGTAATTGCATCAAAGTTAGCTAATAGCTAATTTACATCTGCTGTCCCTGGGCAGGTAAACAAATTAAATAACATACAATATTACATATGCACCACATAGAACATCACAATACATATATCCACAAAAGTAAAAAACAATATATAAAAAAAAGACACAAGACTTACAACACAGTCATTAGTGGTTGCAAATTTGTTCTGATAGTATCCAGTGCTTAAGATTAGTTCAAGATTCAAGAGTTTTATTTGTCACATACACAATTATACAGAGTATAACCAGCAGTGAAATGTAGGTCAGGTCCGCTCCAAGGACAGTGCAATTATAAAGTATACAAATATTAAGAGAAGAAAAGTAGAAAAAATAAGATAAAAGAATAAAATAAAATAAAAGATAAGATAAAAAATATAAATATAAATGTGCAGGTCAGTATGTTGTTGACTTTAATAAGAGGAATGTGCAAAAATAATGTGCAAAAGTTGTACTGGGTATTTAAATAGCAGCAATATGAGGTAGAGAAAAATTATGAATAGCTTATTGATATGGGGATATTTACATGGAGTCAAGTGATGTTATGACACAGAGTTAGAGTTTAGGAGCCTGATGGCCTGGGGGAAGAAGCTCCTCCTAAGTCTCTCAGTTTTTGTCATCAGGCTACGGAAGCGCTTACCAGATGGAAGCAAAGTGAATAGTCGGTTACCAGGGTGATTTGAGTCCTTGAAGATTTTAACAGCTCTATTTTTGCAGCGTTTGAGGTAGATGTCCTGCAGAGAGGGGAGAGCAGACCCTGAGATGCGCTCAGCTAAGCGCACAACTCTCTGTAGTGCTTTGCAGTCCTGATTGGAGCTGTTTCCATACCACACTGAGATGCACCGAGTCAATACACTTTCTATGGTCCCTGAATAGAAAGTTTTCAGGATTGCTGGTGAGACCCTGAATTTCCTCAGCTGTCGCAGATGGTACAGTCTTTGCCTGGCTTTCTTGACCTGTGTTTGGATGTGTGTAGTCCAAGTCAGGTTCTCGGAGATGTTTACACCGAGGTACTTGAAGCTACTCACCCTCTCCACAGGGGTCCCACTGATCATAAGAGGAGTGTAGGGCTGCTGCTGTCTCTTCCTAAAGTCCATGATCAGCTCTTTAGTTTTGCTCACATTCAGAGAGAGACAGTTGTCCTGGCACCATGATGTGAGACTCTCTACCTCATCCAAGTATGCGGTCTCATCGTTGTTGGAGATGAGGCCCAGAACCACAGTATCATCAGCGAATTTGACAATAGATGTGGAGCTGTGAGAGGACACGCAGGCATGCGTGTAGAGAGAGTAGAGCAGGGGACTCAGGACACAGCCCTGTGGGGCTCCTATGTTCAGAGTGATGGAGTTTGAGGTGAACTGGCCAACTTTCACCACTTGAGGTCTGCCGGTGAGGAAGTCTTGAATCCAGTCACAGAGTGAGGAGTTTAGGCCGAGGTCTGTGAGTTTAGATGCCAGCTTGATGGGGACTATAGTGTTGAAAGCTGAGCTATAGTCAATGAATAGCAGCCTTACATAATTCCCATTGTTGCTGTCCATGTGTGTGAGGGAAGAGTGGAGAACGTGAGAAATGGCATCGTCCGTGGATCTGTTTGGGTGATAGGCAAACTGAATGTGGCTCTTTACAAGTCTCTCAAAAACCTTCATGACTATAGATGTGAGGGCAACTGGGCGATAGTCATTCAGGCAAGAGGGTTTATTGTTCTTTGGCACAGGGATAATAATGGATTTTTTGAATGAAGTGGGAACCACGGAGGTAGCAAGGGACTCATTAAAGATAGACGTGAACAAACCAGCGAGCTGATCAGTTAGTTTTAAAAGCTGTGTATCTGTCAATGCTTCGAATGTTTGTAGGTAAAGAATTCCATAACCTCACTACTCTAACCGAGAACGCTGTTTGACCAAAGGCAGTTTTTCTATACTGCGGTACTAAATCTCCCTTAGCAGATGCTCTTGTCCTACCGGCACTGCTGTTATGGGCCAGGCATCCCCTAAGAGGAGGGGGAGCAAGATTATGGATAATTTTGTACATCAAATGCTAGCAAATGAAACATACCTGACAGATAAAGTGCAAATGTTGTTTGTATCTGTTAGTTAAGATCATAATTTTTGTAACAATATTTATTGCAAAGTAATTGAATTAAGAGAACTCAATTTATACAAAATAACAGCAACATCAAAAGCGAGTACTCAGAAACATTCAGTGTAAAATTGCTGGAGTGAAATGAGACGTTCCTGATTATGTATGTATTACTGGAATACGAGTTGACAAGTTAACAGTGCAAAAACATTGTAAGTCTGCATTAACTGTTTTATGTTATCGCTGAAATGCAGTTGGATTCAAGTATTGGAAATGTGCAATGTAATTACTTCTTACTAGGGCTGCATCTGGAAGGTTCATGAAAAAGAGAAGGAAAATTAGAAATGAAAACTACAGTGGGGAAAAAAAATTATTTGATCCCCTGCTGATTTTGTACATTTGCCCACTGACAAAGAAATAATCAGTCTATAATTTTAATGGTAGGTTTATTTGAACAGTGAGAGTCAGAAGAACAACAAAAAAAAATCCAGAAAAACGCATTTCATAAAAGTTATAAATTGATTTTCATTTTAAAAAGTCAAGTATTTGATCCCCTATCAATCAGCAAGATTTCTGGCTCCCAGGTGTCTTTTATACGGGTAAGGAGCTGAGATTAGGAGCATTCTCTTAAAGGGAGTGCTCCTAATCTCAGTTTGTTACCTGTATAAAAGACAACCTGTCCACAGAAGCAATCAATCAATCAATCAGTTCCAAACTCTCCACCATGGCCAAGACCAAAGAGCTGTCCAAGGATGTCAGGGACAAGATTGTGGACCTGCACAAGGCTGGAATGGGCTACAAGACCATCGCCAAACAGCTTGATGAGAAGGTGACAACAGTTGATGCGATTATTCGCAAATGGAAGGAACACAAAATAACTGTCAATCTCCCTCGTACTAGGGCTCCATGCAAGATCTCACCTCGTGGAGTTTCAGTGATAATGAGAACGGTGAGAAATCAGCCCAGAACTACACGGGAGGATCTTGTCAATGATCTCAAGGCATCTAGGACCATGGTCACCAAGAAAACAATTGATAACACACTACGTCGTGAAGGACTGAAATCCTGCAGTGCCCGCAAGGTCTCCCTGCTCAAGAAAGCACATGTACAGGCCCGTCTGAACTTTGCCAATGATTCAGAGGAGAACTGGGTGAAAGTGTTGTGGTCATATGAGACCAAAATCGAGCTCTTTGGCATCAACTCAACTCGCCGTGTTTGGAGGAGGAGGAATGCTGCCTGTGACCCCAAGAACACCATCCCCACCGTCAAACATGGAGGTGGAAACATTATGTTTTGGGGGTGTTTTCTGCTAAGGGGCAGGACAACTGCACCGCATCAAAGGGACGATGGACGGGGCCATGTACAGTCAGGGCCAGGGCATTGAAAATGGGTAGTGGATGGGTATTCCAGCATGACAATGACCCAAAACACATGGCCAAGGCAACAAAGGAGTGGCTCAAGAAGAAGCACATTAAGGTCCTGGAGTGGCCTAGCCAGTCTCCAGTCCTTAATCCCATAGAAAATCTGTGGAGCGAACTGAAGGTTCGAGTTGCCAAACGTCAGCCTCGAAACCTTAATGACTTGGAGAGGATCTGCGAAGAGGAGTGGGACAAAATCCCTCCTGAGATGTGTGCAAACCTGGTGGCCAACTACAAGAAACATCTGACCTCTGTGATTGCCAACAAGTGTTTTGCCACCAAGTACTAAGTGATGTTTTGCGAAGGGGTCAAATACTTATTTGACTCATTAAAATGTAAATCAATTTAGAATTTTTTAAAATGCATTTTTCTGGATTTTTTTTTGTTGTTCTTCTGTCTCTCACTGTTCAAATAAACCTACCATTAAAATTATAGTTGTAATTATAAAATTATAGTATAACTGATAATTTCTTTGTCAGTGGGCAAACGTACAAAATCAGCAAGGGATCAAAAACATTTTTTCCCCACGGTAACTGAAATAAGTTGAAGTACTAAATTTCTTGACATTTCTCGAAATTGCACTTGAGTTGGAGTATGGAGTTGCTGTCTATGTAGGTTGTTCCAGATCTGTCCCTAGTGAAGAACCTCTCATATAGGCAGTAGACAGCACGGCAGCCCTCTAGGGTTTGGACCAGAGGTCATGTGTTTGTCTGACGGCAGTGTGCAGAACAGCCAGTATAGTACAGCATATGTAGGTTTGCTAATGGTGAATAGTTGCTGCCTCCAGAGTTCAGGGTCAGAACCGTAACACCGGTTAACAAACTGTCCAGGTGGTCAGTCTATGGGCCAGCTTCTTAGAGGTTCTCGCAGTGTGTGAAGTGAGATCAACTGGTCTGTAGTCCTCAGGGAACAGGGGGTTTCTGATCTTTGGCAGCGGAACAATGCAGGATGTCTTCCAGAGCTAGGGCACCTTCATCAGTCCCAGCGTGAGGGAGAACAGGTGCTCAGGAACCCCATTGCGCTGGCTGTGTGAACATGTGTTCAACACTCTGGGGATCAATCCGTCAGCCTCAAAACTCATCTTTACCTGTGCAGAGATTCTCCAGTTCGCTCAGTCCTCACCTGGTCAACAGAAATAGACAGTTGAAGAGTGGGAGATGTAGGCATAATTTTAGATTTTAAGTGATAGTTCACCTACAAGTGAAGAGTCTGTCATCGTTTGTTCATCTTCATGTTGTTGCAAATCCATAGGAAGAATGTTTTGGCTGCCGTTTTTCTCGTTAGTGTTATTTTTTGAGTCTTAGTCCTGTTTTACCATAGATGTTCTTTTTAGTTTTTTAGTCAGCCTATCCAGATTTTTTCAGTGAAGTTTTAGTTCACAATCTGGGAATTTTTGTCTAGAAAACTTGTATTTCATTCATGCTGCATAATCACAATTATTTTGCTCAAATTAGTCTTCGTGATTATTGTAGTGAGAAATTGTCATGAATTATTGCACTTTCACCTGCAAGCACAAAAGAGGAAGTCCGCTCATATAATTAGTTTATTTTGCTTCATCTAGTTTCCTGATTATTATTTTAGACTACATTTTAGGCTCGTCTTTTTCATCAATAATATTGCATGCTGAAATAGTCATAGTCAAAATCTAGTGTGCTGCCAATACCCAAACAGTATTTTAAAGCACCATAGACATTTCTCAACACAAGGTTAGCTAAAAAGGTAGGCAGCATTAATATCTTAATATTTCTTAACAAAATTCAAGATATTTTCTGGTAAGGGCAGTATCAGAAAGCATTGCGCCAAGCTTATAGTGAAAAAAATAAATCCAAATTGATGGACAAGATGAGGTTTATATGCATAGATTTCATTTAGTACTGAATGAAATCAAAAATAGGTCAGTCGTCTTAAAAATTATTTTATCCTTCACTTTTAGATAAGCAACAGGCTACCGTTATACTCTTCACCTTTGAATGGAGTCTTAAAATACGTAAGGAGTTATCTATATTAATTATTCCAAATCAATCACTTTTGAGGTTCAGTCTCAGATAGGATGTTGTCCTAGAAGGCAGAGCTTTAGAACAGAGCTAATATGTTTCCTGAGAAGGATGGAAGTTTGAAGTTCTGACAACCTTTAATTTCTGTTTACCTTTCTGTGGAAATCTTATCAGGTATAGCCAATACTTTCATGATTTCAGACCCAAAAAGTGTCAGACACCAAGGAAATAGTGGATGGCATGTATCTCAGCGTCCTGGATAATCACCACTATCATGGCCGTGAAGCAAATACTGCTTTCATATGTCAGAGGCACTCAGTGGATGACACCGTTTTCTGCCTCTCACAGGAGCTGAGATCCCTCAGACACACACACATCTGTATGAATACCCACTCATCCCCTCTGCTGCATGGATGCAAATCAATGCTGTTTAGAATGAGCAGAGAATTATGTTAGCAGCATCAGTGGAGCGTGCTTTAAGAATTCATGTTTTATATCTGAAATGTGCGCGTCTGTACTCAATGAATAATTTATTAAGCACCTCGACTGAGGGGTTGAATCTTTATTAGCTTAATCTTTATTTATTTATTCTTTTATTTATTTATCTATTCACTCAGCTCTCAGTTTTCCTTCCAAACTAGGAAAAAAACAAGCAGACTTTTTCTTCGTATGCACCCTAAGGCCACATGTTTCAAAGCCTGTGAATTCTCTCGTCTATTCAGTTGCAACAATGTTGTTTTTATGTAGGGGAATGTGAGGATGTACAGCATTCCGAGTGCTATGTTAATTGTCATGCTTTTATTTATATCACATTTGTCCACTTATATATTGTCCATTTATATCCATCTGTCCAAACTCGGTCCTGGAGGGCCAGTGTCCTGCAGAGTTTAGCTCCAACGTGCCTCAACACACCTGCATGGAAGTTTCTATTATGCCTAGTAAGAGCTTGATTAGCTGCTTCAGTTGTGTTCAATTAGGGTTGGATCTAAACTCTGCAGGACACCGGCCCTCCAGGACCGAGTTTGGACAGCCCTGGTATAAAACAACTCTGACAATTTTGCTGAGTGTTTTTTTTTTTTTTTTTTCATTATTAGGTTGGACGACTCTTTGATTGAGCTGTTGGATATTATCAGCCCCGTATCCAACCCAGAAAGGTACCGAATCAACCCCTCATCCCGGAGGAGTTTCGTTGCCCCTCAGTCCTTTCAAAAGACACTTCTCTCTCCTTTTGGCCACAATCGGTCCTCTCTGCAAGACCTGGAGGAGAGTGAGATCTTAGAAGACATCTTTTTCATCTGTTGAAGGGTTATAATGGCGACTCAGATTGATTGTAGGAATAACTGAATTATTCATGTGCTCTTAATTTTGCCTTTTAAATCTCTTCAGTGTCTTGAAATAATTATGGTCTTAATTTTTTACTTTTTTTGTGCTATTGACGTATTCAAGGTTTATTTTTGCCTTAATAAAACGTGTTTATTAATAAATGGTGTTGTTTATTCAGTCACAGATGGTTGGGCAGCAGCACCATTAAAGTCCACAGGCTTTCCAAGGAACTAACTTGGCAACATATGTTTAAAAAGCTTCTGAGGAACAGTTGCTGTGATCTGTAACGTATAATCCCACTGTCATCTGATGAAATGAGAAATTCTCGTAAGAGTGACTAGTCAGTATGATGCATTTCCAGTCAGCGCTCTGTTTTCCACAATATTCATGAGTCATTTCATTTTCTGCATATATTAACAATTTTTTTTTTTTCCACAGGGGGTGTAGCACGATTTTTAATGTGTCCCCTCACTTTCCTATTCCCCTGCTTTTACGATATACCCAGCATATATGCTTTGATACTTCAAACTCGATCTGGGAGCATCAGTATATGCAATGGGATTCAGTCAAACATCGCTCCAGGGCTATTGGTCTAATTTGATCTGAAGTGTTGTAAAGAAAGTTTCAGAGAGGCCCGTGTGTGTGTGTGCATGTAAACCCTCTGCCTTTGAAGTGGTTTCAGAGTACATCAGTTGTGCCACAAATCCATAAAAAGAGAGAAAGAGATAAAAACAACTCAGAAAAAGGCTTGTATAGACATACAGCAGGAAATGGGACAAGCATAATGCTGCTTTATTCTACACTGTGCTTTATTACTGGGCTTAAGCGGAAACGCATCATTCAGTAAAATTACAAAAGAGAGTCTAGGGACCAGAGAAACGTGGAGTTGAGAATAGGGCAGGAGCTGCGGCAGCACTCCGACTGCTAATACAGCTCAATCTCTTTGTGATAGGCTTGGCAAAAATCCACAGATACCACCCAACACGCTCAACTGTGCTCAAAATGTCTGAATTTTTTTTTTCTCTTTTTTTTTTTAACCCCATTTTACTGCATTGTTTCTGTAAGTTCTGACTTTTTTCTGATGAGTTGAAGACAGTTGGTGCTAATGAAGAACGGCTATAAAACCAGAGTCTGATGGATTAGTGCAGTTTTTCTTCCTTTTTTTCCAGTGTTTGAGAAAAAGCAGTGAAGCAAATCAGAGTTCTGACAGATGCATGGAATCGCAGAACAGAAGAAAACAGCAGACAGTTCTAACAGGTGCAGCAAAAAAACTTTTGACACCAGTCCTTCAAGAGTTCTACATTCTCCATAAAGGATTACCCTGATTCTGCCAGTTGCATTGTTCCATTGTGTCTTACAATACAAAAACATGTAAAAATATATATAAAAAAAAAGCATTGTTTAAATGACAAAATGATATTTGGTGTGGTTACAAACATAAAATTTACAACCGTTGAAATGATAAAAGTACATATATTAGTATTTTAAAATGGAGAAAAAAAATAATTTAAATGACATTTGAAAAAAAATGAACGAATGAATACATAAATAGGCAAATAAATAAGCATATTGGCAGCAGTTCTGAAAGTGATCAAATCTGATTGGCTCTTCTTACGTTCCATAATTAAATACCTTACAACCATACTGCATCTCTAAGGACTAGAGTTTACCTGCTTTAATTCAGTGTTTCATTTTTTTGTCTTTAAATTTTCTTAGTCATCCAGTCCTTCTAGATAGAAGTAAAAGACTATAAAATATGCAAACCTATATACAGAGGAGCAGAGAAAAAAACATTTACAGTATATTCAGTAGTTCATGTATATACTTATATTTATAATAAAATTTCTGTTCTATCTTGTCGGTTTTGTCAACTCTACATTTCCAGATTGCTATGTAAACAGTTGCAGCTGAAACACGGAGGAAGATGATGAGCGCGAGAGACATGTTGAAAAAGGGTGACACTGAAATCCAACAGAGGGAATGCATATCCTTGCAAAAGATCCTGGAATACCTGAATGATCATGTGTCGGAAAGATCTAGAAGGCAAAATACAACATTCGTGGAACCCGTCTGAAGACGCGTCGATTCAGAACTGAATTCCCCTTCGAAATGAGGTGAACTAACTACTGCTCCCCTCCCCCCCACCTCTAACCCTAACCCTAACCCCTCTGTACAGACGCTTTACTCCTCGGTAAAATCAATTAACCAGCTCTGGAATTATCATATATTTACAATAGTGCCATCTTGTATAATAGGTCAGTTGCAAAGCATAACCAAAAAAATCGTTAAAGTCCTTAATTTGCGATAACAAGAAATTCAAAAACGGGAGTTCCATCCTCAACACCCGCGCGCGGGAAAACTCCCCTCGAATCAGTCTGAACGTTGAAGCAGCACATGTAAACACGCAATGGGATGCGGATTCTGACTATACTTGTGCAAAACGTACATAATGCCCACTTCATTGTAACCGTAAGCAGAACGTCGAGTGGGTATAAATCGGTAAATGGCGGTGTCAAGCTGCACAGGTTTGTCATGTCAACAGATATTTGAAGGCTTTGCTGTTAGCTGTAGCTATAGTAGTTTCTTTGTTTTTTTTAGTTTTTTTTTTCTTTTGTAAAGAAGAAGAGTGTTTCTGTTGTTTTGACATCATAATAATAATGAATGGCTGCTAGCGGTGTCGTAGCACAGTGCTGCCAGGTGCACGGACGCACTGCTGACGATTCGACGGCGCATGCGCGAACAAGGCGATCGAGGTTAGAAAAACGCCAGGCCTTCGTTTTTAAAGCCAGCGTTCGGTTCGAATGAAAACGTTGTTTGTTTGCGAATGTTTGCAGAGGCGGGAGGCAGATATATCCGCATTCTGTACTATTTCGTAATGATCCTGATTCTCTTTAAACTCTTACGAGAGGAGGCCTTTTTGCATTTGTAAGTAGCATATACACATATATACACAAACGTAATCAGTTTTCTTACCCTTGTGTGTGTGTGTGTTTGTTGGCGGATAAGGAACGTTTTATCGGATCGAGAGGAATGCCTGCAGATTGCAGCTGCCGATTTGAGATTCTTCCCAGTGGTAAAAGTCCAAAGCAGAGCAGTGGTTTCAAACTCCAGCTTAAATCTACAAAAAAATTACAGCTCTACATATTGAATAGCCGGTTTCTATATATACACACATATAAAATATATGCATATAAATACATATATAGGTTTTGGGATTAATATCATATGTATCCATATATATGCTGTACAGGTGCATAAATATGAATACATATTGCTTGAACGTCTGCTATACATATACATATTGTATGTACGGTATATATATAAACAGGATTGTTTATCTCAAACCTTTTTAAGATGGTCTCTTAACTACAAGGTCGGGACATAAGATAGAAAAGGTAAGGCTGCATTATGGAACAACCCTTCCCATGCACCCTTTCACCACAGAGAAAAACTAGAAGAGAAATAAAAATAAATATTCTTCATTTTCAGCAGTAATTGTAAACTAGCGAAGTGAGCGGCCTCAACGGGCCATCGGAAATAGTTCTGCCAGTATTCAAAAGCATATCAGCAATCTATATGTATGCATTTATGCATATAGTCATATATGGTCTTTTTATACATATATCATCATCATCTTTTTTTTTTTTTAAATACAACTCTTAAACCGATTGGCACAGCAAGAGATGCAGTGGTCCAATGTTACAGGTACGAGTCTTTTTTTTTTTCTTTTCTTTTTTTTCTGTATCATTTATGATAAAAAGGTTTGGTCATTTGGTCCCTACACAACTAAGGAATGACAGGTAAGTCTCCCAGCGGACGGAGGCTGCAGTTTGTGGCAGCCGTTGCCCCTGGAAACGGACAGGCACTCCAAGAAAAAAGTTGGCCATCCCAAGTCGAAGCAAGTTCTTGTTCTAAATTGTCACATCCTTCCAAAAAGTTCTGTCTTTCAAGTTTTTTTGTTCTTTTTTTTTAATCCGTTTTGTTGGTTTCTAAAACATTTCTTTAAAAAGTTTTCCCAAAGACGTGTTCAATATTACATGATTCCCATCTAAAAGTCTTATCTTAGTTTTAAAAAGTGTTTTTGCCATACTACTTATTCATAGATAAGCCTTTTGAGGGCTTACATTGTTTTTTTTTCTTTTTTTTAAATATATATTTATATATTTTGTGTTGGTCTTCATTAGTGTGTCCTGTGGTCCTGCAAAATGGGCTCGGGGGTTCAGAGAAGGGAGTACGGTATGGTCCAGTAACACCGCGGCTCCCCTGAGTTAAACACTGAAGTCCAAAAAGGTCCATTGAGCCTGGTGGTGGTGGTATATAACGCGGCTACATCCTCCTCATGTCCCGCTTCAGCTCTACTGTATCCCCAGCCCCGATGTTCTTGATCTGTTGTGTGTTCAAATACATTTGGCATGTTATCAACATGTGTTCCAGCTCTACAAAACCTATAGGGAGGAAACACAAAAAGAACAAAGCATTTAAAGGTATGAATTGAAAATTCACCCCATCTAGTCTGAATGAATGTTGTTGATCTTATGTGAATAAATCATCCATGCATGTGTTTTAATTTATTCATTAATTTTTTTGACCTTGTAATGTTTAATCATATTGTAATAACTGGATCTTCTGGTGAAAACATTATACTTGTCTGGTGTAATGTGCTGTTTCATTGCGACTTTAAAAGACCACATCTTGTGGCTTTTAATCCATGCTTGTTAGCTTAGTCCATCTGTTAGTAAAGTAAAGTAAAGTCATGACGTATTGTCAAGTATGGTGACCCATACTCGAAATTGGTGCTCTTCGAAGTTCCCAGTGGTGACCCAGTACTCGAAATTCCCTCCCCCCACCTACAATTCCTGCCGGCCGGGGGCTCGAACTCGCAACCTTTCGATTACGAGTCCAACTCTCTAACCATTAGGCCATGACTTCTGTTGCTGGTGTATTAAACATTTGACAAGCATTTTTACATTTCTTTTTGTAATTTTCATTTACAATGTTTTTATAGTAATTATGGCTTTATTTGTTAATTATTAATGCAAGTAATTAATTTGTCAATTATATTATTTAATTTATAATATAACAGATACAATTACATATAATTATTTTTCATGATTTTTGAACAAGAGTTATGTTTTTGCAAATAAACTTCATATATATTTTAATAAAAATAAATCTTAAGTCTTACATTAAGACATTGAAGTTTTGATTATGTCGTTATAATGATGTTTAGCTATTTTGCTATAAAATGACAGAAATACTGAGAAGCAAAATGATTTTTGCAGTGTATCTGGAAAAGGGTTTAATGTATAAGGTCAGTGTTGAGACGTGTAGAAGCCTTAATGTGTGAGATTCCTCACTAGCTGTGTAAGTAGGTAATAACTTGGCCCAGTTAAAAGGCATCAGCAGGGTAAATTAATGACACAGCATTGATTTTCCATCTTCATTTAGATGAGATGTGAGATGATCTGAGATACATGGAAACAACTAATCTTTCCCCCTCCGTCACAGCCCTGCCCCAGACTAGTCCTATTTAATATCATATTCTGTTAGACAAAGTCAACCTGAAACAGCACAAGCCGTTTTACTTTTATTTAAGAGTGAAATTACATATTCAATAAGTCTTTTATTTTTTTAATTATGCAAAGTAAAAATGGAAATCACTGAGTCAGGGAGAGTGTCACTGTTTTGAGCTAGTACTTTTCAATGACTCAGTCCACAAATTAGACGGAACCCGTTTGTTCACTTGTATAGTATGTGTGTGTATCTTTGTGTCTTTTGGCTCCAAGGTGATTTGGCTAACCTGTCGTTCCCTGTGCGCAGCGGCGGCCTTCACCCCCAGGGTCAGGGGTGGCTGGGGGGAGGGACGGGGCTAATATGGGCGGTTGGCGTCCTTTGGCCTCTTCAGCTGCACTTTGAGTCTCTTCATGCCGATCTGAAAGCCATTCATGGACTGGATGGCGGCCTGAGCGCTGCCTGGGTTATCAAAGCTCACAAAGCCTGGAGAACGAAGGGTGAAAGATGGAGACAGAGAGAGGACGACAGGTTAGCACCAGATGGATGAGAAGGTAATGCGATGGACAGATGGACGTTAGATAGGATTGTGGGAAGGTGAAGGTGGAATTGGGGTGGGGGGGGGGGGGGGGGGGGGATGAGGCCAGAAATTATTTTATGACAAAGAATGAGGTGAGCGTGAAATGAAGGGAGGGAGGGTATCAAACAAGTTTACTTAAGTCATCGTGACACATATTTACCACATGTTTAACATCTAACATATATGCACAAAGTCAATCAATACAGTACAACAGCATACATTTTATACACAATAATCAGAAGCACAGAGAACATGCACAACCTAATACACAATATCCAGTCGCTCCTAACATTAGCGAGAGGCAGTTAGCCAGATCGTCTTTTTAATGACGTGCAGAGTACAGAAAATTGCAAATAATTAACCTGCTAATGTTCAGATAGTGTTAATGTCTCATAAAATTTCAATATAAAATGATTTCTACTATGCAAGGAACTGCACTGGGAAGTATAAATAGCGACACTACTAACTTGACTACATTTTAAGCATTGGGAAAATAGCTTAGCTGATGTCAAATTATATTTTTTCCAGTCATAAGCTGTTTTTCAAAACGTCTCTGCTGCTGGTACTAAAGCTGACAAATACTTTTTAAAATGATCAATGGTGTTAATTATTTAGAGTAATTATTATTTATTATTATTAATTTAATATGAGCAACAAATAATGTCACTACTAAACTACATTTTCAAAGGTGGTTTTTAATAACCATATGAAATTGTTGATGTATTTCCTATTTAAGCAGGAAGTCCAGACAAATCTAATTTTATAGGACGAAATCTGTGCGCACGATGAATCGCTAATATTTTTGGTTGTTAGAAAACTTTTCAAAGTGTGCTAGAATTTAGTGTTAAAGCTAACAAACATGGACTAAAAGTCATAAAACTGTCATTTTGATTTTATGGGGGTTTGTTTGTAATTTGTAGTGTAGCTACTTCATTAAAAAGGTAGCTTGAATTACTACAAAAATGCATTATTATGGTTTACACTTTATATAGTTTTGTAGTTATCATATGTGACCCTGGACCACAAAACCAGTCATAAGGGCCTTTTTTATGAAATTGAGATTTATACATCTTCTGGAAGCTGAATAAATAAGCTTTCCATTGATATATGGTTTGTTAGGATCGGACAATATTTGGCTGGGATGCAACTGTTTGTAGTGTACTATCTGAGGGTGCAAAAAAATCTAAATACTCTGAAAATCGTCTTTAAAGTTGTCCAAATTAAGTTCTTAGCAATGCATGATACTAAGTTTTGATATATTTACAATAGGAAATTTACAAAATGTCTTCATGGAACATGATCTTTACTTAATTTTTGGCATAAAAGAAAAATCAATCATTTTGACCCATACAATGTATATTGTTGGCTATTGCTACAAATGTACTCCAGCGACTTAAGAATGCTTTTGTGGTCCAGGGTCACATATATTCTGGTAAACAAAATGTATGGTGTAAGTCATCTTCAATCTGTTCTTGAAGTCTTAGCAATGACAGCCAAATTCTGCCATTTAACACGTGAACATTTTAACGCAAATGATTTGCTCTCATTTTCTCATCTATTTTCTCACTCTCAGTTGTTCTGTCATGAGGTACTGTGATTATTTCAGCTGGCTCAGCATTTCAAATCATCACGTCAGAGTCTCTGAAACACCTCCCGCTAACTGCGTTTATATTAAGTCCAAATCGAATAGCGTTGTGTTTGTTCATGCATGGGATGCCTCTGATAAGTCAAGGAGCCAGTGAAGCTGCAGATAGCGCTAATTAAAATATAGAGGTTCACATTAGTCGTTTCCCCCTACAGCCTCATGTCCCGCGCTGATTAAGGACATAAAGATGCTACACTATATCCTCTTCTTTTTTCCTTTAATTTTCCATTCATTCTTTTTTCCTGTCTCAAGCCAGGTGAACACTGTGTGATTTTTTTTTTTCACTGTCCTGTTGCTTCTCAGACTGGACGATGAAACATTTTAGGAGTAATATATGCATATTATCTATATGACCATGTCACCAGTCCAGGTTTGTTCTGACTTTGGCATTTTTACACAAAGCCGAAGTAATAACATAAATCCAAAATGAAAAACCCCAAACTGCACAAATGGATTTGCCACTTTTGGTCATTTTGATAGTCTGGTGACAATGATAATATATCATTATAAGATATTTAATTGGCACAAGCTCGCTTCTGTTAAAATTTCAGACACTGGAAAACTTCAGAAGCTACGATTCATTGTAAAAGTTGCTTATTGATGAATGTGTTATACTAAGTGATCGAAAACTCAGTTTAGCCCTATGAACGAACTGAATGATGTTAGATGGCGAAAAAGTAGCCAAAACCACACAGTGCACACCCGGCTTCAATCGAAAGCTTCGCTGTGGTAGAGAAATGAGGTAAAAATGTTAATAGTGTGAGTAGGAATGAGAATAATCTTCACAGGTGTCTTATCATTTTTACCCACCAAAGCATTTACTTTGGTTTGTCGCCCGATCCACAAACACTTTGGAGGAGATGACATTACCGAAAGGCAGGAACATCTGCATCAGTTCGCCGTCCCCAAACTCCTGAGGGAGGTGATAAATAAACAGGTTACAGCCCTCCGGCCCTGGAGACAGAGAAAGAGAGAGAAAGACAAGGAGGATTGTGGGATACAGAGGATTAGAGAGGCGGTTAGACAGGAGAGAAAGAGAGCAGACAGCACAGAAAGAATAGGTGGAAATGAGAGGAATAAAGAGAAATGGAGGGCAAAACAAAGACACAAATGGCGAAATTAGACTTGGCTTGCCAAAGTAGAAACTATAGAAACAGTTTATCTTTATTGAGCAGTTGCCCTGGCATCTGAAAGTAGCAATTCTCTCCTTAAGTTGTATAGATGAAATAACCGTACAAACGAATACTCAGCGGTGACACTTCCAGGTTCTTCAGGCACTCCTGAAAAGAGTTGTTTTAGATTAGCGCTTCCAAAAAGTGCTGTATAGGCGAAACCCGTTTACAAAAGGTTATTGGAGATTGGGGATTCTTCACTTTTCAATATGGAGAAAGGACAAACTTCTTGATCGAAATTTTTATAGTTCACGGATCTTGGTTAAGATCTCCTCTGTTGGGAGAGAGACCTTGAGCTTTTTCATCAAATCATGGCACTTACTCTGATTGCCAAGATTGTTTTTAATTTCTTGGGACATATATAAGGCCCATCATGACCGTAGCATAGATACTAGCAATGCTAATAAAATGTTATTGGCATTGTATTTTTTTGTATGCTGTTTGTAGTTATTACATTTTTTTTATTTACTTTAATATGCATATAAAATGATTTTTTTATGCATTTCTCAATCTTTAGAAACCAACAACAATCAACTTATATTGATTAAAATTAAACTGGTATTGTCCTTTTCTCAAAAAGAACCTTTGTACATCAATTTCTAACTACTTTCATTAACATTAACCAACATTATTACATTTAATAATGCATAACAGATGAGAACAACAGAAGTGAAACTTTCTCTATATCTGCTCTCCTCAGTTAATTAATCATGCACATGGGGTGCTGACATTTGCATAGCAGTCATCTTTCTTTTTGTAAAGCAAGAGTACAGTAACTTTAACCTGGAACTTCAAATCGTGACTCCGTATGATGGTTTGTTGGTGATATTTCAGTATAGTTTATAATAGCAGCCACTGGAGGGAGACGAAACCACAATCTTGCGGTTAATGTTTTACAAAGTCAACCAAGACTGACACCAAATTTAACTTAAAGGATCATTCTTGGTCAGTGCTTCTGATTAGGGAGACATAAAAAATGTGCCGGACAGGGGGCTCTCCAGGACAGGTTTGGGAAGTACTGTTCTAGGTTATTTCCTTAATGTCTGTTGAGGTCTGATAGGCCGTAAATCTCGTTAATCTGCTTTCATTATAAGTCTATTTAGTATCAGAAGAAAAAATAATTATAACTTCATTATTTAATATTGCTGCTTGGAATGTACACTAATGTTCAAACGTTTTGGGTTTGTAAGATTTTTTTATGTTTTTCTCATGCACATTTATTTGAATCAAAAATACAGTAGAACAGTAATATCGTGAAACATTATTACAGTTACGGGTGATGCTTATGGGTAAACGTAATTAATTCCGGTGATGAAAAGCTGAATTTTCAGCAGCCATTACTCCAGTTTTTAATGTCTTTATAATATGTCAGTTTGCTGCTTAAGACACATTTATTATTTTTTACAATGTTATTATTAATGAAGACAGTTGCAGAATATTTGTATCAATTTTTTTTTTTACTTTGCATAGAAAGTTCAAAAGAACAGAAAACTTTTGTAACATTGTAAATGTTTTTACTGTCACTTTTGATTAATTTAATGCGTCCTCTCTGAATCTCACTGACCATTAACTTTTGAACGGCAGCGCAACTGCTGCATACAGCACAATCGATATATAAAATCTCACTTTAATAGGACATCAATGAAAAGACAATTATGGAAAATGTCACACAGAGTGACCACGCTGAATCCTTCACTCTTACAGGTGACATATCTGGAGGCGACACTCACCTTCTCTCTGTTGCTGAGGGATGATGGGAGGCGGCTGGGGAAAGGCCTGGCTGATCTGTCCATATGCAGCGGGGAAGGCTGCTGAGACACACACACACACACACACACACACATACACGCCAATGTGTCAGATAACACACACACACACTTCACACCTCTTATTCCAGCACAAGTAGACACAGCGCATGCACTTTTTATTAACTCGGAAGCAGGAAAATCACAAACAGCCTCCTTTTGAGTGACAGACCTGCATATTGTTGGACTCCAGCGTAGGCCTGCTGTAGGGGGTCTGCTGCAGTGGGACTCTGAGCTGCGGAAAGAGAGATGAGAGCGTTACAGACACAGTCGGGGTCACTGAGTGCGTTTGAGTGTTCAGGCAGAGCTGTGCGCCGGGAATGAGCTTACCTCACTTCCCTCCCCCTCACCGTTCACCCCCAAACAATTAAGCCGTGGTGCTCGCACGGGGCCCTGCCAAGCTTCCCCGCTGCCCGAGAGTTGGAAAGACAGCCGGAGAGTGTACGGAGAACAATATAGATCTACGGCTCTACACGGCACATCAATCAGCTGAGAGCTTTCACAGTAATAAAGGCAATTCAGCTCCGGCCCGCGACACTCTGTTCTAAACACCGATGCACATACTCGCAGCCTGGTAACGTATCGCTGCTAAAACACTAACACGGTAAACACTGCAGCAACCACACTCAGGATTGGGTGTTTGAGGCTCATTTGAGTAACATTTCACTTAAAAGCTGGGAGAATTCAGCCAAATATGAACATCCTGTCATCATTTACTCACCCTCATGTTATTCCAAACCTGTATGCACATAAAAGAAAATGAAGACAGCCTAGATTTTCAGTGAATTACACTGAAAATGACACTGGCTTTCTGCAATACTTGGTCAATCACGGCATTCAGATGTCAGATATTTCCTAATATTTGTTGTCATCCATGGCAATGCTACATATTGGACTGCTTACCTGGGGAACTGAAAGCAATGCAACTTTGAAATATCTCGTATTACACTGTGGACTTGTGCTCTTGTGTTATATAAATGGAATTAGTGCCATCATTTCAGTTATCAAATGTATTGATCATGAAATTGACATCAAAGAACTTCATATATATATTTTATTTATATTAATATTATGTTGCAGTGTTTATCTTGTTAGGCAGATCTAAAATAATATAGTTAAAATAAAATAATTTCTAATATTTTATATAGATGTTATTGTAGTATTTTGCATATTGATATGAGGTTCAGTAAATGATGATAAAATGTATTTTTTGGGGTAAATTGTCCCAATGCTATTGACTTCTGTAGCGCTGCTTATAGCTAAAATTTTATTTTTCATAATTGATCAATTCTGCAATGACAGCACCTTTTTATTACTGTGAATCTTTGACACAATCTGAATTGTATAAATGGGACTTGACTCGATGGTTTAATGATGGTTGTTGTGTATCCCAATGGATACTGTAAAGTACAGGGCTGCTAACCAAAAGCCTGTAGGATTGAACTCCGGAAGGTGAGAGCATCACCTCTTGCCCTTGAGCTTTAAATGAAAGTGTCTGCCAAATACAATGCATGCACATATATCTATAGCCACACTACTACAACAACATCACTCTACAAAGCTGACGACACCAAACAAACATGAAGAAACTACTCACGACTTTCACACCCTCGGTCTACCATATAGCATTTACACACACACCAGACACACACAGTAAAACAACACTGCACGACACTAGCGTCTGAGGGAGTTCTATACCTTCTGAGAGAGACGACAGGAAGCAGCTTCCCTGAACCCCAAAACAACTTCTCTGTGCCACGCCCAGGCCGCCCTTCTCCGAGTCTTCCCTAAACACCACTTCCTGCAAAACTGGGATACAGGCATTTGCTTTTCTTTGTGGCACTGGACATGAAAACCACTCCATAACACACACAGACTCGCACTGTGACAGCTAACAGCCGACCCACTGGCACGTCCAAACGCAGTTGAAGTAGAATCTTTCAGAAACATGTTTAATAAAAGACTGTTGACTCGTAAAATAGAAGAACACTTGTATTCCTAAATGCATAAGTAAACAGTGCACAATATAAACTGCTTTAAGCAGGCTACAAACATAAAATTTGATTGTACTGCAAGAAATACTGACATTAATTGTCGAAATAGGATGACGACATTAAAATGTTACTGTTTATTATTAGTCCTGTATATTACTGTTGAAAAAAGTAACCATACATTTGTGAGTTTTTAATTAGGTTAAAATTTGCCATATTCCTGCTGTGTATCTGTGAAGGACAGCATGTAGTACCTGGGTAAGGATGGATTCCATTGGTAAACATGGCCTCTGCTGGAGCCTGGCCGTTGGCCTGAGGAGGAGGCAGCCCTGTGAAACCATTGACACTAATTGGAGATGGAATGCTGGTCACCGTGGGAGCCGTGATGCCAGGGGGTGTACTTCCACCTGGGGGCAGGGCCAAGGAGAAGAGAGCATATTTGGAATATTCCTAATATTTACCTAATGGATTTATATATATATATATATATATATATATATATATATAAAAATTATAAATAATTAACATATGATTCTTTAGTGAAAAACAATGTGTAAAACACCTTAAATATTTTTACTTTAATTTAAACTTTTTTTCTAAATTTGCTTTTGCATTTTTCATTTTTGCAAGAATTAAACAAACAAAAAAATACTTATATTTACATCTTACATTTACCATATGAATTCTTCTAATTAGAAAAAAAAAACGCTTTTCTGAAGCCTGAGCTCAATCAGAATAATTTAGGGATCGAGTTAGCTCTCCGATTTCATCAAAAACATCTTAATTTGTGTTCCAAAGATGAACGAAGGTCTTACGGGTTTGGAACGACATGAGGGTGAGTAATTAATGACAGAATTTTCATTTTGAGGTGAACTAACCCTTTAAGTCATTTTAGAGCATACATAAATCGAATATATATTAAATGATTTCAAAATATTTGACAACACTTTACAATAAGGTCTCATTAGTTAATGCCTTAACCTTAACTAACACTGAGCAATACATTTGTTACAGTATTTATTCATCTTTGTTAACCTTATTAGTTAATAAATATACAAATGTTCATTATTAGTTCATGTCAGCTCAGTTCTATTAAATAATGACAGATACAACATTTGATTTTAAAATAATGTATTTTAAGTATCACTCTTGATTAATGTAGTTAGCTAATGTTAACAAATTAAAACTTATTGTAAAGTGTTACCAAATCTTGTTAATTTTATGAATAATTATTAATAATGAATTGCTTATCTATTTTAATATTCATGCATCTTAGTTGTTGTTTAGAAGCCTGTTAAAGAACCAAGTATGCACCTATCCTATAAAATGCATATTATATATATATATATATATATATATATATATATATATATATATATATATATATATATATATATATATATGTAAGGAATAATTGACGACGGGCCGTTGAATTATTAGAAAAATAATGCACACCCGAGGTGGTGATGCGGCCACGACGCGAAGCGGAGTCAATTATTCCGCTTATACTACGGTTGCCACACCTCAAGACATCGATCAGATTATATATTTCAAGGGATTCGTCCGGTTTTTCTACTTAAATCGCTATTGTGAGTAGGATTATTTCTTCCGCATCTCATCCAACGACTCTTTTGCTAGTTCCAAAACGTCATTTTAAAGCTGGCAATGGAGGCTTGAGCCGTTGATAGCAGACTAATGCAGTTAATAATGAAGTTATTAGAAAGAGAGCGAGAGAGACAGAGACACAGAGAAAGAGAAACAGAGAGAGAGAGAGAGCTTGTATGAATTAGGCTACCTCTGTGTGTCCCTCAACAGTGTTCTGAAGCACCGTCTCTAAACTGTAAGTCTGCTTTAAGATGCAGCGCTGTTATTACCTCGCTAGTGAGAAATGTCATGTGTAGCCTTTAAGTTGCTACACTAGGCTAACTGATAAAATCGTCAGGGCAGCGCTGACAACGATGCGAAGTGATATGGAACTGTAATGCGGTCAAGAAAGCTGCCTGGAACTACGTTCGCCGTGCGTTTCCCTGAAAATAATTGCACACCTCAGAACGTTCGTCAGCCAATCAGATTCAAGCATTCAACGGCCCCGTAGTATAAGCTCTTATAAACCATCTATGGCTCTTTCCATAGATTAAAAAAAAAAAAAAAAAAACTTTCAAACAGTTTACTATGACTTAAGAGGGGGGAAAAGCAAAAATTCCATACATAATTAAAAGACTTTAAAGCTGAAACCCATACACTCTGGGAATGCCTACATGTTTGTGTGTGTTTCCTCACCTGATGTTGGGGTCATGGGAGCCCCTGGGAGGCCGTTGATGGTGGCCATGTGTTGCATCTGTGCGGCAGCAAAAGCCGCCATGGGGCTGAGATATCCTCCTTGACCCACTGATGCCATCAGCGCTGCCTGCTGCTGAACCTAGCAGCCAAAAGCACACACGCGCAAACACACACACACACACACACCACTTCAAATATATACATATAATATCATGCCAAGATAACATAATCACATAATGCATGGAGCCCTGTGTACAATCAATGCATGGAGCACTGTGCATAATCAAGACTTTAGAGTCAACACATTTTTCCACTGAGACGCTGCAGTTTTGTTGGGAATAGTGTGTAATGAAAGAGAGAGAGAAAGAGCTCTTGCCTGTGCATAGGCACCGTACGCTCCAAACTGCAGGGCCATCGGATTGAAGATGCCCATCTGACCGGCCATCTGCTGCATGCGTCGAATGGTCCGTTCCTTATCTGTGTCTGCAAACTTCACCACCAGGCTGGAAGAAGCTCCCTGAAACTCACACACACACACACACACACACACAAAATGAGGATCCTTTGTACCTTAAATGTGCTAATGATACAAAAGTGCATGATCACATGTGCTGGCACTCACAGGCATGGTTTGGCTGCCGTGTAAAGCACTAATAGCGGCCTGAGCTTCTGCATGAGAGGAATACTTCACAAACGCACAACCTGAAGAGCGAAAAAAACGGTCAAAAACACCCTCTTTGACATTTACAGACATTTCTAGGCCTGCATATCTTATTTTTGGGAGTTTCAGCAAAATGAAAATGCTGAGAGAAAACAAGTACGATGACCCTATACCTGGGTCCTGGGACAAGAAGCCATATTCTTTGAACTCCACAAATTATTTTTTATAATATTATGTATTATATTTTTTTATAATATATTATGTATAATAAATCATTTCCTTACTATAATAAGAAACAATTCCACATTTCTGAAGAGGGCATATTATCCCATTTGACTAAATAAATAAAATTCATGTAAGAGTGCACCTTTAGAAACATAAATATAATATAATATAATGAATATTAACATACAGACTTCAAAACTAAACTTCAATCATTTTAGAAAATCAAACTGAAGCCAATAACCTTTGCTGTTTCCGTCAGGACCTCTGAGGATTGTGCACTCCTCAATGCTCCCGAAGGACTCAAAAAGGCGCTGCACATCGTCCTCACATTGCTGCTTATTCAGCATGCCAACGAAGAGTTTTCTGTCTTCTGAAACAAACACAGAGAAGTTGTTACAGACTACACAGGACAACAACATGTGTCTGCTGACTTGTGTTACTGCTCATTTCGATACATCCACACTACCTCCTTTCTCTATGTTTAGTATATTTTATATGCTGTTTGCAAGACGACTGAGTCCCATAATAATACTCAAAATAAACAAGCATGTGGTTGGTGAGTACTGTAAAATGCACACAAAATGCAATTAAAAGTCACCATTATTACAGCGCAACAGCACAAACAAACTTATTAGAAGCTCTTCAAACACATTCACTCAATAAGTCCCACAATGCATGCTTTTTATCCACCTAATATACAATTATCTGTGTCTAAATCCAGAAAAGCACTAAAAAAGCCTGTTGGTGCTACTGTATAATGAAATGAGTTTACGAGCGAGATATCTGTGGAGAACCTTTCGCCTAGTCGATTCTGCCACCTCAGGAGACCTTGTTTATTGTTTGTGCTTTTATTTATCAGATTATGTAGACATTATTGAATTACACATCAGCGTGAGGGGAACAAAAGCCGTATTGTTTCAGGGTTTTATTAGGCTGTAATTGCAGTGTCAATGCGGCATGTTTTAAACCCAAGACAAGGCACAGAGTTAAAAAACAAGGCACATATTTATAGGGTGCCGAGGGAATTGGACTGGATATGACAGTGTGTAAACATGCACACACACATTTATCTTACCATCTAAATGGTGGCATACCCTAGACATCTATTGTTTTTTAATAAAGTCTATAAATATAATGTAATTAGAATTATTACAGACTTACTCATAACAATTGTGTGTAAATTGTTATAGGAAGCAACTGAACATTCTGTTTGATAATGCCGGTCAGATTGCGCAGGTACATTTGTGCATGTGTAATGTACAATGTGTGTGTGTATGATGGATAATGCAGCAGAGATATTAATGAGCACTCTTGTGTATGAGTATGTGTGTTCATGTGTTTGTCCAGGCCTGCCGCTCACTAACATGCTCCGACAGGGTGTCCTTGCCCAGTCAACAAGACTAATCTCTAGTCCGACCTCTCTCTGCGGGAAATGTTTACAAGTACGCTGTGCATATGCGGGATAAGACACGCACACACGACACAGGTAACAGTAATGCCACCGAAGATAGCTAAAATTCAAACAGCATGTCAAGTGAAAGAGTGAGTGTGGCGACAAACAATCTACAAGCTGCATTTGATTTAAGGAAAACCAAAAGCATAAAGTAAAAAAAAAAAATACATTTTACACATTAATTGTAAGTTTTCTACATTTTATCAATAAAAGATAAATGTAACAATAGTACTTTTAAAAAATAATTTAAATTTAAAAAATACAAATGATTTACAAGCTGTATTTAAGGTTAATCAACAGTATAAACGTAAAATAATAATGCAAATAATAAATAAAAAATACATTTTTAAAATTAGAATTGTCAAATGAGAGGGAGTGAATTTAAAGACATAGGGCCTAATTTATAAAGTGTGCATATGCTCAGATTTGATCTTAGAGTATGCGTATGCTTAAATCCACACCAACACTCATTGCATTTGTAAAAACTGGCTTTGAGGAGGAAAAGTACTTGAGAAGTACATGAGAGGGAGTGAATATGAAGACATGAACTACAAGCTGAATTTGATTTAAATTAAAAAATAAAATAAAAAATAATTTAAATAAAACATATTCAGTCCTTCTTCCCTTTGGGATATATATATATATATATATATATATATATATATATATATATATATATATATATATATATATATATATAAAAATCCAGCAGTCTGATTCCCAAAACTTGCCAATGATTTATATGTAAATCATTTTAAACCTTAAAAATGACATGACATTGTTCTAGGAACAGCATACCAATCAACCAGCTGCTGTCCACTGATTTCAGGGCTTGAGGATTCTTTCAGGGTTTGGTTAAGGCCTCTGATTGGTTGACAGGATTGTTGTTCCAGGAACAACAAGGGTCGTTGATCTATAAACATGTCCTACATGTAGATCAGATTGTGCACATTTACTGATAATAGTGTGACAGAAAAAGCTATTTTGCCTTTCGTTTAGTTGTCCGTAACTCGTGTGTCCAACTATTTCCTCTCATTCCCTCTGATATCCATCCTTATTTGCCTCTTATGACCAGCCCCTGTCTTTTCATCTCTCACTTCCTTTCCTTGTCTTTCCCAATTTGACCTTTAGATCTCCCACTCCATCCCGGCGTTTCACTTTAAATTACTAGTGAATGGATCGGTCGGGGACGGCACATCGGTTTTGCCAGTGGAATCAGAGGGCTTTGAAGGGACATATATTGTGTTTTTACAGGGCTAACAGGGGGATAAATTCAGCTGTCCATCACGACGAAGACAATTGATCTGTCAAGTGTGAGTAAAGGAGGACGCTCTCAATTAGAGGAAGGAACGTATGGCATGAAATGAAGGGAGAAACTGTGAAGGAGAGAGAGGTGCCTCTGTCTCTGACTCTTCTAAGTGTATGTCTCGCTCTCTCTGTGGGTCCATCAATCTTGGTTATCTGGAAAATCTCTCTCTCTCACCAAACTGCTTTCACTTTGTCTGTTAGTGACACACAGACTAAGTCAATGCTAAGTCAATCTCACTCCCATGAACACACACACACACACTTACAAACAAGTATTTTAGGCTAATATGACATCATTTTTATGTTCTTATGATATCACAGAAGAATTTGTTTTTTTTTTTATCTCATAAGAGAACTTCCTAAGATGCCACAAGATAATATTTTTGTTCTTATAAAGACAAAGGAAACTTTAAGTTTTGATGATGTAATAAGGGAACCCTTTAAAGTTATGATGTCATAGAAGAACATTTTTAAGGTCTTTAAGTTCTTATGATGTCATAATGGGTACTTTTTAAGTTCTTAAGTAGTCATTGGAGAACCTTTTGATGTTGTTGTTTTTTTTAATATGTTCTCCAAAACCAGCATCTATATTCTGGGTCTTCAAAGCATCTGGCTTCACTTTTTCAATGTAGAACCACTAAGCAGATATGAAGAAATGAATGAACAAACAAAATAAATAAATAGATCTATTCTATTAATAAACTGTTCTATTCAAAATATTCTCTCATGTGATGACTTTTACATACTCATTGTCAATGAAATGTAAAAAATAAATAAATACATTATTCATATAATATTAATAATAATGAATAAAATAACAAAATAAAATTATTACAATTTACATTTTTTTATGCCGTGGTGGAAACAAAAAACAATTGTGAAATGTAAATTGAGATAAAAAGTCGCAATTTCAGTTTTTATTTTTTAACGTAGTGGTGGAAAAAACTGAATTGCGAAATGTAAACTCAGAGAAAAAAAGTCAGAATTGAGATAAAAACGTACAATTATGTTTTTAACAGTTTATCCCAATGGCGAAAATAAGCTTTGATAGATAATCAAAAGCAAATAACTAAATTTATATTAAAAAATAGTTTTTTTAACAATGATAATCCTTCTTTCCATAAATTTGTGTTTCCCTGTCACACCACCATTTGCCTACAAATAATTTATGACATAATATAAAGGAAGTGACATCATTTGAATTTTGAGAAGCCATAAATAAAATACACTAAACACTTAACATGATTTGTTTTCCCATTTACACATTCAAGAATCCCTAAATTTACTATAAAACTACTATACTATACTCTTTCCTATAGCATCCAAACAAAAACTCAAATGCGTGCATCACAACTAAAACTAAAAAAAGTAGCACTGCCGGCACCTCAGTGGAGGGTAATAATCAGACAAAAAGAGTGACCCACACTTATGTAAGGCGTGTGAGGGCCGGCCCAAGATCCTCTGGGGCCCTGTATGACGGTCGGGTCTCATCGAGGTGCGTCATTATATATGACTCTTAAGAAGGGGACATCTACCGGTAATGGTGACACTGATTTACAGTGACAGGAGGGTGGGGGGAGAAATAGCAAAGGAAGAAGAAAAAAGAGAAGTGAAAATCTACCTCCCCTGCTCTCACTGTCAGCTGGCTTCACCTGGATTGGCCTGTTCATCTGTGCAACAGAGAGAGAAGAACGAGGGAGGGGAAAAGACAGGACAGACAGAAAGGAGGAGGAAAAAGACAAGAGAAGACATTAGATTTGTAGCTGAGCACAAAAACTATTCAAGCGATTTGCAGTTTGTATCAATACTGTGGTATATGAGCCATTCCAGTACTATCTGTGCCCATAATGTTTGATGAAATGCCCACAAAAACTGCTCGTGTTTTGCGATCTTGAATATGTTAATTTAAAATTATGAAATTATTCTTTGCAAAGTATTATTTCTTGTCATAGTTTTTTTTTTTTTTTAAATAAAGATTAAGTTTACTGTACTTCATTCAAAATGCATTAAACTTATTCTATTAAAAATAACATTTCCTTAATTATTTTTTAAAAATAATAATAAAAAGAATAAGCTTAAAATGTTTCTTTAAAAATAATCACAATGATGATTTTTACATGCCCATTCATCAACATCTTTTATAAATTAAATTATTCAAATTTAATGATAAACTTATTCCATTAAAAATATTATTTTATGTGATGATTGTTGCATGCTAAATCATCAGATACTTGTAAAAAATAATTAAAAAGCTTAAATGTGTTTCAATTTATGATTTTACATACCCATAGTCAAAATGTAAAAAAAAAAGAAAACTAGAAATACTAAGAAATATACATTTCCTGGAAAATCCTAAATCAAATTTATATTAAAAATTGTTTTCTAATAATTAATGATTCATGTCTTTAAATTAGTTTCAACAAGAATACTTCTCTCTATGAATTTTGATTTTCTCCGTCACACCATCATTTGCCTTCATTTTAAATGACATAATGAAGAGGAAGTGATGTCATTTGAGTTTTGAGGAGCAAAGTTGGAAACTTCTCATCTCATTTAATATTCATAAATTGTTGTTCTGTCAGGCTTGACACAATTTCTCAAGCATAACATATCCACCCTGGCACATCAAATAGTCAAACAGAATTGCTTATTTTTTCCCTTCTATTTATAGAAAAATCATTTGAATACCTAAATGAATAGAAAGCCATAACCTTTATACCATCATAACAGGTGAGCTGCAGCAATTTCAGTGTGAAATGTTCCACCCCAACACAGAATATATCACCATATTATTAACTTGAGATTATGTAAAGCAATTTATTAAAAATATATATTTTTTGTCTTATTGGATAATGCAGAAGAAAAAAAGTCAGCCACACAAAGCGTTATTAAAAGAAATGCAAGTGAAAACATGCTACACATTTGCATACAGTACATCTCTGTTTGTGTGTGTGAATGGCACTTGTGTGTGTTTGCGTGTGTGTGAGGTCTCAGTAAAAGACGCTCACAATCATAAAGTGTTTTGTTCTGCTTCCTTCACTCGTGGCAGATTCCCGACTGACTCCGGCTCAATAATACATGTAAGCCATGGAACGGTCTGCGGCAATCAATTTTTAATAATGCCAATTGTCACGCTGCCAGCAGGAAGGAGACGAGAGGAGGGGAACGGACCCGTGCACAGTCTCCACTTCTCTATCGCTCATCCACAGCAGTTTACTCCTGGAAATAAGTTGTGACGAAGCAGGTATGTTTTTACGAGCAGCTTCTACACCCGCTCTCACTGTGTGCACCGTACAAACAGAAAACATCCTTGAGGAGACAGTCTCTTCGTCAGCTAAAAGCCAAAAACAGGGGAAGCATAATATCGGCGTATAGGGCAAAACAAGTCAAATTTATCAAATCAAGTCAAATGCTCCTTGGCTCCAGATATGCATCCATTTATATGACATTGCAATTTTTTTGGTTTAATAAAAAAGGTGCATTTCTGCCTCACCATGTGACCACAGATAATTATTTTATTTGTAGTTTAAGTACATAATGTCTTTGCAACATTGAATTATTATTTAGTTAAGAATTCCTAAATAAGGAATGCAGTTTGGTGAGTCACAAAAATACCATGCTGTTTTCATTATTATTCTTTTCAATAAGTTGTTTTCATTATTCAACAGAAAGTGACTTAAAAATGCAGATAATGTTCTTTACAGCAGTTTTCAATATAATCTTACAATACCGTAATTCCTTTATTGTATTTTACACTCATTTTTATTCAATTTGGATAAATAAATAAATATATTTTATTTTAAATATATAATATTTATTTTTTAAATGCCCATTACCCTACATGATTAAATGGCAAAATTGGGTAACAATAAGCAGAAAAATTACTTAAAATATTATACAACTGGTTAAAATAATAATGGCAATAATAAACTGCTACAGATGTTTTAATGTTTATCGCTTCATAAAAGAATGTTTTATTGAAAACTTGCACTAGTGTTTAAAAGTCTGGGGTGAGTAAGATTTTTTATATTTTAGAAGAGGCATTTTATGCTCACCAAGTCTGAATTAGTTTGATCACAAATACAGCAAAAACAGTAAATATATTACCATTTAAAAGAACAGTTTTCTATTTGAATATATTTTAAAATGTAATTTATTCCTGTGATGCAAAGCTGAATTTTATTTGTATCATTACTCCAGTCTTCAGGGTCACATGATCCTCCAGATATCATTCTGATTGCTGCTCATGAAACATTTCTTATCATCAATGTTGAAAAGATTTGTGCTGCTATATTTTTGTGGAAAAAAATATGCCTTTTTTTCAGGATTCTTTGATGAATAGAAAGTTTAGAAGATAGAAATCTTTTGTAACATAAATGTCTTTACTCTCACTTCTAATCAATCTAATGTGGCCTTGCTGAATAAAAGTAAGACTTAGTTATAACAAACCTCTGAACGAGAGTATAAAAGTTTGCATGTGCATTTCTGTGCTCGTCCTTGTTTATGCATAATAACCATAAACTAATTAAATACCCTGCAATGCCAATAAACCACCAATTATGTTTATTAAAGTCATCTTCCAACTGCATATTTTACTGGAGTCACACTGACTCATTTACGACAGAAAAACACCCACAGTGCACCTGGTCAGTGCACCTGTGGCGTCCTGGCTCCGGTCCAGACCAACAGCTCTGGGGTTTCTCACTTCATAAAGTTCACTTCTTTTTCAGACTGGATCACTCACTCCTTATTTTTCTCCATCCCCAGCATCCCCCTCTTTTATTGGCAGTAAAGCCCAGCTAATGTTTTTAATGTGTTTTGATGCATTATTTATTTTACCATGGCTGCTGATAGTGAGGGCGGAGGGAATAGTGAAAAGAGAGAGAGAGCGATAGAGAAAGAGAGGTAGATCTGGACATAGATCGGGGAGCAGAACAAGGTCACAGCCACACAGCCACACACACAAACACCCCGTCTTGGTTTCCCAGCAGGCCTTTACTCACATACATTTTAATGTTTCCCTCCCAATGGCACAAATGGACTCTGCTATGTGTGCTAATTGTGTTCCCCCAACCAGAATCTCACCCATGAGAGAGACAAACTCGTACAAGACCATTTCTCACACACTCACAGTCTTTATGTATCCTGACAGAGGGACATGAAATGCACTCACATTCCCAGGGTGAATCTGACAGGTACATGTGGAATGATATGCAGTGCACAATCACAGAAATCTCCTAGTAATTGTCTTAATAAATTACAAAAAAATTATAAATGTATTCTATCAAAAATATAATTTTCTGTTAAATTGACACTGCGGTAATCAAAATTCTCTAAAAAGGAAAGAATTAGTAAAAAATAAGCTTAAATATATTCATTCAAGATTAATTATAAACTTCTTTTAAAAATATTATTTTGTGTGATTAATTTTATAGTCAGTCAAAATCTTTTTATAAATTAAAAAGCTTAAAAATGTTCATTTAAAATTAATCAAGCGGTTTCTATTAAAATATAGTTTATATTTTTTCTATTAAACATTAAAAATATCATTCATGTGATGATTTTTAAATATGCATAGTCACACTAAAAAGCTTAAATATTACTCAGATTTTTTTAATGAAATATTAATGTGATAGTCATTACAATTATTTTATAAAATAAAAAACCCCCTCAAATTGTTAATTCAAAATTAAGCATAAACCTATTCTATTAAAATTGTTTATATTTTTATTAAATTATTACAATTAATCTTATTTAAAAAAGCTTAAATATGTTAATTAAAATTAATTATAGACTATTAAAATATTGCCTAGGTTTTTTTTCTATTAAATATTATTAATGTGTGTGATTTTTAAATACTTAAACAGTCATTGAAATTCTTTCACAAAAAAAAAAACACTTACAAACATACATTGCCATGATAATCAAAATCAAATACATTAAAAAATAGTTCTCTAAAACTATTTAGAAATGAATATTTAGAGAGTGTTTCTCTCTCACACAGCTTTTATGCATCTCGACAAGAGGACATGCATGAAACGCGCTCACATTCCCAGGCTGAATCTGACAGGTACATGCGGAATGAGATCTAGTGCACACTCAGTATGCACGTTAAAACCGAACGTGATGGCATGTCATAAAACTGAGCTGAATGAAACATAATGTGGCATTTGGAGACATTTGTCATTGTGTTGCGCCACAGGCTTCCACATTACTTCCAAACTGTGATTTCAGAGGCCCCTAGAGGACTTTCATCTGCCACCTCTAGATGGCAGCATTGAGCAGGACAATTTTTAGCCTCCCTGAGCTCCACATCACAACATATTCTGAGGGCAAAACCCTTTACACAAAGGAACAGAAAAGTAGTAGAAGCAAAATAAATGGCCTCCTGCACATGTACGCGCGAACACGGACAAAAACGAGCGCGCAAATCCACTCAAATCCAAACAAAATCAAAATTCTGTAAAATAACCCTTCTTTACAAATATATTACCACAAAAACATACTTTTCTGTCTCTGTACCACACAGGCACACCCTCACCTCACCAGAAACCTTCTGTCTCCATCTGCACAGGCCCCGCCGTCCGTATCTCCGCCACTGAGCCACAGCATGGCATGGCCTTATGGTGATGTAACTCTCTGGCATGCTGGCACACACACAAATACACACATAAGCCGGGCTAAACGGCCACAGATATGTATGCGTGGGTGTCACGTCTGCGCTGAGGGAGTGTCTTCTACCACAGGGTTCTTTTTTCCTCCTGTTAGCCCATTCTAAAGCACATGATGAGCTGTTACACACCACCTGCATGCCCAATTCTGCATAATATCACTGCTTCTGATACTCCAAATGCACGTAGAGTAATACAGATGCTATTTGTATGATACAGAACGCCTAAGTCTTTGCATTTGAACCTGTAATGTTGTGGTTAGGTTGTGTAACGTACGTGTACATTATGTAAACACTACTGAGGTAATTTTCTAAATATCCTTTGTGTTCCACAGAAGAAAGTAATTCAGGTTTGGAACAACATGAGGGTGAATAAATGATGACAGAATTCCATTTTTTAGCTGAGCTATTCCTTTAAGGCTAGTGTTTATGAAGCTTGCAACTGATCCTACAAAGTAACTGGTAAGCGATGTCAAAATAGCAAAACCAACTTTGGTTATGTAAAATATCCTATCTGACCCTTTCTTGCTCTGTTTTGATAAATGAAAGCACGCAATGAATAATCTATCATTTTTCCTCTGCTCTCCCGGAGAAAAATAAGTATGATGAATATCACAGCCTTTATATTCAAATACAAATGGCTGGGCTGTCTGTAAAATACTGTTACAGTGAGCTTTAAAGAAGTCAGGCTTTGAATTGCAGTCACGTAGCAAGAGCAGGGAGCAAACTTTTCAACAAACTAAGGCGGAAAAAAAATTCAAAGTTCATTCTCACAGTAGGAACAATAATATTCCTTTCAATTCCCCACAAAGGGATGAGCATGCTCTTTCAGGGTTTGTGGAGGAGGAGGTAATTCTTGAAGGATGAGCTACCCTGCCTTTGTTGTGCCGGGCTCAGATTGCATTGACAGTCATTCAAGACACGAGAGCCAGCAAACAAATACTAAATAAAAACCTAAAGATAAATTAAAAATCTGCAGTCTTGTGTTTTCCTGACTGACAAACAAGCAGAGAGTACTCTAGCGCTCTAACAATGACAAGGCTTTTAATACAGTAGGGTCCACAAATCTGAGACCACTGAAAATCACATAAACCTTAAAACAACCTTAAAGGGATAGTTCACCTAAAAATGGAAATTCTGTCATCATTTACTCACCCTCAAGTTGTTTTAAACTTGTATGAGTTTCTTTTTTTTCTGCTTTTTTTTTTAAATGTGGGTCGCCAAACAGTTTCTGAAAAAAATACTATGGAAGCCAATGGCTACCAGCAATGCTCTAAAAGTGAGTGAATAAAGTGAAAAAATAATGACAAAATCTTCGTTTGTGAGGAAATCGCTTTGGATAGAAGTGAATAAATGTACTGATAATTTTAAGATTTTGAGACATTTAAATGACATTTGAATATGATAAAGACGTTCTGAAAGAGATTGAGACATTTAAAATTTTATGACATTAAAAATCAAGTTATGACATTTCATAATAATTACATATACATTGACATATATTTACATTAGATTAAATTCGAAAACCATATAATTATACAATATTAACAAACACAAATAATATATAAATAGTTAATTACAACATTATACAGAATGCCACAAATAACTGTTCAGAAATAAATATATTTCAGTTTTTTCTATTAAACATTATATATTAATCATGTATATATAGCAAACCGGTCTTTACATAGCACATAAGTGGAGCTTTAACACACCCAAGTTAAATGATTAGTGAGCATCACACATCTTCAGTGAGGAAAGTAATCTGGTGGGAACATTCACGGCAACCCAGCGACCTCCACTCGAGCACAATTTCCACTTGGCACTCTTCAAATGTTACTTCCTGCTTCTGCTTTTTAAGGTTCCTCCTTCCCATTTAGCATAGCCTTATTTTACCCAGAGCACCAGGGGCATCTGCTCAAATTTGGATTTCACTGAATTATTAAACCACCACAGTGCCTATAACTCACAGTCATGTTCCTTCCCTCTCTCTCTCTCTCTCTCTCTCTCTCACTGCAGCATATCCTGAGGTAAGTCTTTAAAGCGCCGGAGTCCCGTGGCTCCTTGTAACCTTCCCAAACGACACGGATGGCTGCCTCTTTAAATCCCTGCCACCGTTCTCCTCCTCTCCAGGCGCCCAGGACGCCCGTAAAAACCTTGCGCGTTTTACACCTCCCGCAAAAGTGCTTTGCACCTCGAGAGCTTCCGAAGGGTTTCATTTAATGATCCAGGAGTGTAAAATATCGCATGGCTTTGGAGGCACGTCTATAAATTGTGTCAAATGAAAATGAGACAACTTTACCGGGGCGATTGGATGAGGAGGTTTGTAAAGGCAGGAAAGTGCTCTTTCAGGACCCGACCCGGTGTGACTTCAATCTGCACAGAAACTCTGCCATAACAGGTGCATTCAGAAGCACCTGGCTAATTAAGCAGAAAAGACTATTTTTTTTGCCAGCAATGTGATTTGTGCACTTTATTGTGAAAACGACTACTAGGAACTTAAAGGTAATGTCACGCAATGAAAGAAATCAGCTAATCGAAGCCATAAAGACATGAATCTGCCATCTGCCTGTGAAATATTGACATTCATGTTTTTTTTCTCTAATCTATTTAGTTCTGTTTCTCGGTGCATTTCTTGTCAGTATCTGCATCAATTTTTTCCTTTCAGTTTGAATGTGATTAAAAATGACACAAAACTGCATTTGCAACTCATTTAATTTCTATGGAATGACTTTTCACAGAATGTTTTCTGGGAAATAATGTATGCATCAAGATTTGCCTGGATCATGAAAGCTAACATTATTGGTTAGAGGAACAGTTCACCCAAAAAATTAAAATTTGATTAAAATGTACTCACCCTCAGGCCATGTAAGATGTTAATGAGTTGTTTCTTCATCAGAATAGATTTGGAGAAATTTAGCATTATATCACTTGCAAACCAACGGATCCTAAATGGGTGCCGTCAGAATGAGAATCCAAACAGCTGATAAAAACATCATAATAATCCACAAGTAATCCACATGACTCCGGTCCATCAATTTATGTCTGGTGAAGCAAAAGCTGCATCTTTGTAAGAAAGAAATCCATCAAGGTGTTTAAATCATAGTTTCTGGCCAAAATACAGTCCATATTCCATAATAATGTTTCCTTTATTGAAAAAGTCTATCTCCTATTATAAATATATAAAAGTCTATTATAAATATATTTGTTCAGAACCATTTAGTATTCTTTTCACTTGTAAACAGTGCTTGATCTGTGCATATTTCTCTCCTGATTCAGATGAGATTATTTTTACACTGGAGAAAGCAATATTATGGAAAGAAGACTCAATATTTTAGCTGAAAGCAACGGTTTCAAGTTCAAAACTTCTTGATGATGAATTTATTTCACGCAACTGTTTGCTTCACAGGTTGTTAACTGGTGAACTGTAGCCATGTGGATTATTGTGATGCTTTTATCAGCTGTTTGGACTCATTCTGACGGCACCCATTCACTGCAGAGGATCAACTGGTGAGAAAGTGATGAAATACTACATTTCTGTTCTGATGAAGAAACAAACTCATCTACATCTTGGATAGAGAGAGCAGGCTGTTCTTTCAATATTATTTATCCCCGCTCATGAGGGCTTGCTTTCATCAGCAGAAAAGGTTATGATTTTTTTTTTTAACATGCACTGATGAATCATGCACAATAAAACCAGGGACATTATCTAGACAGTAATGGCATTGAATTTTATTTTCATATTGTTTTTACGTGTATGAATGTGCTGTATTTAAGTAAATTCATTTTAGATTTTTTTTCTGGAAGTTTCTTGTTCTTGTGTTACATAAGTGTTATACTCCTCAGTAAAGTAATAGTTTTATTTTGCCTATTTATAAAGTGCAACAGGAACTTGAGGCGAAACATGCTCTAATGGGAATAAAGATTAAACTGGATTTGAAACGAGATCTTTCACCTTTGCGTGAGAGGCTGTCTGAAAGTGAATAATGGCTATTTGATTTGTATCCTGTGACATGATAATATATAAACTCAACTTAGAAACGCATCGTTTTCCATGTTACAGACGTTAACCTAATGTATTACTGATGCTATCAAAACAGATTAGCGAGCAAAAGTTTAGCACGGCATCAAAACATACAGGAAGCATTTAAGAAGCGTATTTATTTTTCACTCTCCTAATTATGCACAATTAAACAGTTAATCAATTATTTAGATTTTTCACTGACCAATATGTGAATAATAGACATATTAGCAACAGATAAGCAACTGTCAGTTATCAAAATATACGTTCAACCTTTTTTAGTACCAGTCCCCACCTCTCGCACTGTCTCTTCTGATCCAAGTGTGTGTCTCAGTGTGTGTGTATATGTGATGAGCTCATTAAAGTTGGGCCTAATCCATTAGAGAGGCAGATTACACATCACAACCACACACTCTCTCTCCCATCACTGCATAATTACACATATGAAAGCAATAAACAGCTGCAATAAGCTGCCTCCGGTCGTTATGATAGTGACGATAAAAAGAGAACATTTATTTGACAACACGGGGGAAAGAGACAGACGTAGAGAAAAGAAAGAATATGTCCCTCTTTATTACATTACACCTCCTCGCTCTCTCTCTCTGTCGCTCGCTCTCAGTAATGCAAAGCTTTGCGGTGTGTGGAGCGTAAAGCCTTGGTTGCAAATAAATCCTGCATTCTCTCAGAGAAGTAAACATAAATCACCGCACAACACCCCCTTGCCTTCCTTGTATTTGCTTTTACTTATCTAATGAATAAAAAATGAAAAACAAGCCCAAAAGCTGTCAAATTGGGGACTCTCTCTCTCTCCTCCTCCTCCTCTTTTTGCATTTCCCCTTCTTTTTCTCCTCTCACTTCTAAGACACAAAAGTGAAGCTCTAAGTGGACTTGCGTAATTGCCTAGAGATTATTTATGAGCTTCATACTACTAGGGCTCTAGTAGTGTCTCTAGAGTGTCCTGCTTTATACACGCTTTCCTTTCTCTTTCTAAGCGCTCTTTTGACTCTTTTCTGCTACCGTTTTCAAAATGAAATCAAATGCACAGATAGACTAGTAGGAAAATATTTGGTTTCACTGAGTCCGATATATTGTGTGGGCAACCAAAGTTTGCATACGGTTCCCGAAGTTTCTGAATTACATTTTCCTCTTGTCAATTTCCTTTCCTCAAATAAACAAACAAATAATAATAATAATAAAAAAACAATTTGGAATGCAGAAGTCCAGAATCAATAAAATAAAATTACATTTGCAAATTTGGAGTCATGTAAAATTACATGACATGAAATGAAATGAAATGAAATAAAATATATAATATAAAATAAAATACAATAAATGTAAAATTAAATAACTATGTTCATTTAAAGAGCAAATAAAATTAAATAAAAAAAATAAAAAATGAAATAAATCAATAAAATAAAAGTATATAAAATAAAATAAAAATTGCAATGTAGCAAGTCAATAAAAAATATAAAAATGTAAGAAAAAACTATGCAATGTAGAGGTAATTTAAGGAGCAAATAAAATACAAAATAAAATAAAATTTGCAATATAGCAATAAACAAAATAAAATAATGTAAAAATAGAGGTAATTTAAAGAGAAAATAATAAAATAAAATACTAATTTGTAATGTAGCAACAGTCAATAAAATAAAATGCAATAATGTAAAAATAAAATTGAACAATGGCAAAAGGTCAAAACTAAAATTGATATAGAAATTACAGTAACACTTGATACTGGTTTGCTTTTGTGACCATGGCCATGCAGTGTAAAAAAAATAAGTTGGGCAAACTTAAAAGTTTAAGGCAACCAGCTTCAGCAGATTTTGGAGTTTTCTCAACTTCTTGTTTTAAGTTTATACAACAAAAAGTTGAGAAATTTCCTAAAAAATAAGTTTTAGGAAATGTGACCCATCATGTCGTAAAGGGATGTGAGAGGTTGGGATGAGGTGAAAGTATCCATCTGACCTTGTATTCTCTCTCCACAGTGTCAAAAAAGGTCAAACAAGTAGGAACAGAGGTGTCGAAAAGAATGGGAAAGTGCAAGAATCGTGGCAAAAATTACTGCAAATGTGATGGATGTCGACAGTTTTGGGTGGGAAGGTGTCAGGCTTTCAGAAGCCACCTCTTCTCTCCTTGTACCACGTGTGACGCATAAGCCTTTTTCCGAGAGGGAGGCCACAGCAAACCCAGTCCTCGGGGACTATTTAGCGCTCTTACAGCAGTAAGCAATCATTACAGCAAAGAACTGCCTCGCTTTAAATGGAGTTAAACACACAGGCTGGAACAGAAGATCGCCCACACCAACAAATACACACAACAACAAAACATGCCCCTTCAACATCCTGGCATGCCCAGACATGAACACACACACACACACACACATTCACAGATAACCCACCAGAACACACACAATCATCTGTCCTTGAAGGTCTTGCACTTGGTAATACAACCATCAGACACCTAATAATTTGATTAAAAGCATAGTTTACAATCTTATGTTCATGTTGTTTAAAACCTGTATGACTTTGTATCTTCTGTGGAACACAAAAGAAAAATATACTGCTCCATGTTTTCCATATTCAAATGAATGATGACTAAAGCTTTCAAACTTCAAAGATGAAAAAGCATCATAAAATGACAAAAGCATTCACTGGGATGATGATTTGAATCAGACATTTTTGCAACTGTCATAAGGTGCCAAGGAAAACTAGAGCTTTAGTGAAATTTTGCCATGGCTCTAGAGTTATATTTTTGCTGAGTTGTGAGCTTGCTGAATTATATGATTAGAGAGAAAGTTTGGGCATCACAAAATAATAGCAATACAACAAATGGAAAATAAATCTTTATTTTTTTATCATCCTCTCTGGCTGCATGTAACAACAAATTTGCAGAACTACAATTCATCACAATGAATGACGATTCCCACAAAGATATTAAGCAGCACATCTCTTTTCAATATTGATAATAATTTTAAATGTTTCAACAAATCAGCATATTAGAATGATTTCTGAAGGATAATGTGACACTCAAGACTGGAGTAATGGCTGCCGAAAATATTACATTTTTAATAAAATATAATAAAACAGATAATATTACTGTATATGCTGTACTTTTGATCAAATAAAGCAACTTTTTTGAGCATAAGAGACTTTCCGACACCAAACTTTCAAATGGCACAAATCACAGAATTCACTATTTTGTAGAAGTTATTTAAAAGTGACAGATTGGATAGCAAATGCTGGCTGGAAACAGATCTCACCAGCCGTGTGTGTGTGTGTGGGGCGGCCGACTGACGTCACATGCTCACTCTCGGAATCGCAGACTCCATCTGCGCTCATTAGAATAGACTCGTGCAGATGTGCCCCCATCCGCTCCTTAACAAACTCAATAAACTCACATGTATGTTATTACAATATTGCTTTCCAATGAATGCACTTGCTATCTCTTTCTCTGGCTGAATCAGCCAAGCACCCACCAGCTCCTCTAAACACACACACGGCTGTCATTCACGTGACTAACACCAGTGTGGCGACATTCCTCAGAAAAGGTCAGCAGAGCCCTTCAAGATGAGTAGCGAGCACAGCTGGGTTATTTTGATTCAGTCTCCGAGGGTTTGCGACATCCATTCTCTTCCCATGATCACAGATGTTTGCATGTGTGTACACCTAGCGAAGCTAATCTTATTAGCACCTCTGAGGATTCTCAGTGGCGAAGGCGACAAACTCTGAGGCTTTTAGTGTGACAGCAGGAAGACCTGCCAAAAGTGAAGTGAAATGGATAGATTCCCAGTTTAATCCTCGGCATTGATTAAAATCTTTTTCAAATCAGCAGCAGACTATTGAACTCAAATCCCCTAGAGAACCAGGAACCCGAAATGTTTCAGCTGCAATCAGGAACAAGAGAACTGTGGGAGTTGGGAATTTGCATGAAGTGAGGTATTGATTTACAGACAATATCGTTAAAACGCAGTGTGCCAAAGTCTCTAAAAGTCTCTCCCGGTCCAGCAGGAACAATAAACTGGCCTTTGGCTGAACGAGACAATTGTCTGCTTAGTAATGTGCTCTACGGGCTTTGGTAAAGGCAGTTAAACTATATAATGACCTAAACTAAATAAATGTCATGGCAATGACATTTATTTATTCAACATTTATTCAAGACCGCCAGCCCTGGCCCTCGTGCAGCGGGGACATCGCTTTCATTATTAATGCAAAACAATTTCACCCAAATTGTGTCCGTGAATTTCTAATGAAGAAATTCAACTACACTGGCTTTGAAAACTGAAGAAAATTCCAGAAAGTTGTTTCTGGTGACTGTTGGCCTGGCAACAAAAATAAAAAAATTATGTTTTAACATGACACTGTACTTGGAGGTATGATAAATATAATTTGCACTGAATGTACCAAACAAACTATGAATAATAAATGCTATGGACTCTTGGCATGAAAATGCAGGTCTTTAATGACTTTCTAAGCATACTTCAATAACAGCAACACAATTAATGTCACACACTAGTCTCGGTCACAGGTAATTCACTGATCGTTTGATGCCTTTCACACACAAAAATGGAAAAAACAGGGCTAGTTGTGAGTGTTTCGGCATGTGCTGCACCGCCATTGAACATTTACAATAATCTTGTATATCACTGTTCAAAAGTTTGAGGTCAGTGCAAGTTTATTATTTTTTTGAAAGTAATTACTGATCTTTTAATGTTTCTTTGATGAATAAAACTGTTAAAGACAGTAAATATTTATAATATTACAAAAGATGTTTCTAACAAATAAATGCTGTTCGTTTGAACTTTTTATTCATCAGTCCTGAAAAAAAGTATCACAGTTTCCAGAAAAACATTAAACATCACAACTGTTTTCAGCACTGATAATAATAAGAAATGTCCACGTATTAGAATGTTATCAAGCTAGTTAAAGTGGTCAAATTTGCAAAAATAATCAGTAAGGATGTTTAAATTATATATACTAATCAGTATTGTTTTGTATCATATACCATCATTTTTCAGCAAAATAACTTTATGAAGTTTGATTATAGCTGTAGAAATTTTCTCTTTGTCACGAAACAAAATAGCGAAAAAAAATTTGTTTGGGGTAGGTAACAATTTTTCATGACTTTAAAATTAGTATCTTCAAGGCTGCATATACACTATTTGACAGCAATATTGTGAAATATTATTACAATTTAAATAACTATTTTCTATTTGAATATATTTAAAAACTTAATTTATTCCTGTGATGCAAATCAGAATTTTCAGCATCATTACGCCAGTCTTCAGTGTCACATGATCAGAAATTCTTCAAATATGCTAATTTCAAGCTCAAGAGACATTTTTTATTACGGCCAATGTTGAAAACAATTGTTGAAAGTTCAAAAGAACAGAACTGATTTAAAATAGAAATATTTTGTAACATTATAAATGTCTTTACTGTTACGTTTAATCAATTGAATGTGTCCCTGCTGAAAAAGTATTAATTAATAACAAAAGAATACCGCCTCAAACCTCTGGTTGAAAATTAATTGTTTTATACGGTCTAAAGGCTTTCTGTTTAATGTGGCAGTTCTTGGCCTGAATAAGCTGCAATGTGGACCAGACGAGAGACTCCACGCACGCACGCGCACACACACACGCGCGCACACACACACACACACACACGCACGCGCATGCACACACACACACAATCTAATGCAAGAAATATGGAGTAAAAATCTCATTCACCCTCAGAGCGGCAAGGACAGCAAAGAGCAGCAGTCACTTCAAGCACTTTCTAAAATATAATCGCTCCTGCTTCCACAGACCCCCGCCAACCCCCGAAACGACCTCCCTCCACCAACTGCACCTCCCTGTGCCCCCTGCCAGCCCGTCTGTAGCATTTTAGAACAATGATTAAAATCTTTAATAATTTAAAACACACTCCTCAAAGAGGGAGGGGTGATGAGAGAGAGAGAACAAGAAAGAGAGAAAGGGATGGTGACGGCTGAAAGAAAACACTTTCATATTTCCGCTCTTTGAAGAGAAATGAAATGGTGTCCTCTCCCCACAGGGTGTAAGAGCAGCGCAGGAGCTCCTCTTTCTCCTTAATTTGCTCCCTTTCATTTGTAGACACCCTCTGCGCAGTCGGGAGGGTGGCCAAGACCGCCAGCCCTGGCCCTCGTGCAGCGGGGACATCGCTTTCATTATTAATGCAAAAAATCTTCACCCAAATTGTGTCCGTGAATTTCTAATGAAGGCCGGGGTCAAAACAGAGTCTCCCGCATTGGGGAATGGAGACTCACGAGCTGGTTTTTATTGTCAGGACAAAGAACATTAGTGCTCGACAATGCAGTGCAGTTTCGTACAGTGGCAGAATCTCAACTACACTGGCTTTGAAAACTGAAGAAAATTCCAGAAAGTTGTTTCTGGTGACTGTTGGCCTGGCAACAAAAATCTAAAAATTATGTTTTAACATGACACTGTACTTGGAGGTATGATAAATATAGTTTGCACTGAATGTACCAAACAAACTATGAATAATAAATGCTATGGACTCTTGGCATGAAAATGCAGGTCTTTAATGACTTTCTAAGCACACTTCAAGCGGCCCCAAAAATGTCCGCTCAAACTAAACTCTCAGATCGGCTAAAGGCCTCAATTCATGAAACATGAACAGAACAAATATAAGTAATTTGTTTGTAAAACATTCTAACATAAATTATCACAATCAAATGATGTATCATCCAGCCAGAAAAAAAGAAAGAAAACAATCAATTACTGCACCAGTTTATGCAATTAATATTTTTGTTGGCATGAAAGGAATATGGACTCATATTAGCCAAAGTGATTTGGAATCGTCAGTTAGAATGTATTGAGAACTATATATATTGCATCGTTTGCAATACAGATGATTTCCAGCAAAATTAATTTATGACATTGACTGTTTAATTTCAAGCACATTTTTTTATATACAGAAACAAAGCATATAAAAAGCTTAACATTAAATGAAATATATTTATAGCAAAGTATCAAATAAAGTATAAAAGCAAGTATCTAGCAAGTATAAAATAAAAAATATACATTATTTTAAGTAAGAAAATAAATAAATAAATCCAAACCAAAAATTTCTGCCCCTAAATGTTTTTGAAAAAAAAAAGATTTGCATTTTTTGTCTTTTTAACTATTTTAATGTAAAATAGAAAGTGGTCAATTTTAATATATATATTTTTTTTTACAATTTACACAAATGTGTACTTTAAAAAACAACAACAACTATGTATATAGAATATCTTAAGTAAAATCACTTATTAATGACTAAATTTATTTTATTAAAAAAAATTTTGGTGTGCAAACTCATGCATTCATTCAGTGTATGCAGAATTGCATTCTTCTATCCATCAGAACATCATACTGACATACTAACTCTTACCATTTCTGCAGGATACAGTAAGCATGGAATACTGGAAACTCTACTTGCCAATATTTCCCACAATGCAATGTGCTCAAATGAACCTTTTATGTCTAATGTGATGCATAAACTTACAATAATAGCAGTGATTCTAGCATCTGAATTGAAATACCACACCAGTCGTACAATTTGCCATATGTTTATATTATTAAATGGCAGAAATAGTATGAGTAGAATGTTAGTATGCTATTATGAATCCAGATTACATCTCAAGTTTGACTCATTATTGGGTTGGTTTGACAAATCTTGAGTAATCTAAAAAACAAAATGACAGTAATTAAGATGACAACTGGATGCCACCTGTATGCAACATTATGTGGTCAAGAAACAAAAATGTATCTCAAACTCAAAGACAGAACACAGTGCATAGTGGACAGTTTTCAGTTAGTAAACAGAGCCATTGTTTGCCGATTGATTTCTGACTCGCTAACTTTTTCATAACCTGAACAAACTTCTCCCTGATCTGTCGTCTCTCTCTCTGAGGTTCCTCTCTTTCTCGGCAGGCCTGGAGCGCAGTGTGGCCCAGGGGAGGATTGGACTGCCTGTCACAACCAGAAAAAGTCCTGCCTGGCTCTCCCTGCTGGGATCTGGCAAACCACTTACACGGCCAAACAAAAATCAATAGCTTAATGATCCAAAACCAGTAATAGAAAGAGAGAAAAATCCCACACACCCTCTAAAACAATAAAATGTCTTTTGGCAAGTGCAACTCTTTCCTGTGTCTCAGTGTGTGCGCACATGTGCGTGTGTTCACGTAGCTTAGCGGTGCAAAATGTATTGATTTACCGATTCCCCTGTCTTTGTCCAGTTTTCTTCTCTATCCCCAATGCTGTATCCTACTGCAAAGACTCTTGGGATGGTTACACTGCAGCGGGACTCCGGGAGTGAAAAGGCTTGTGTCTGCACAAGCTTTCCACAGCTTATATCATATGGATTTATTAGCGCGGGTCACGACCAAATCAAAACCTTGACCCATCTGCTCACTATAATTTATAAGCATCTAACAGCAGCTAGTGACGGTTTGGCAGGGGATACGCTGTTCTTTCCCGGCTCGGGCCCGGGCTCCGGTGAATGCCCGCCTTCCGTAGGTAATTTAGCGATTAGAGGACAGCTCGTACTTAATGATTTATCCTGGGCCAGGCTCTTGTAAAAGATCACAGGGATCTGGTTGTTAGCCACTGGGAGAGGCCATACAGGGCCAGCGTACTGCACTGCAGTGGGCCGCCGCTGTCTGCGCTGATATAAAACACCGGGACGCCACATGCCATCAGCAGGACGGGCCTTGAACTGGTCGTAAAGATGATAAGGCTGTTTAGAAGCATGACGTAATGGAAGAGGTGACAAAAATGGGGTTACATGTGCAGATTTGTAGGCGACACATGCAGGCAGAAATATCATTCTCTCTAGCAAGGCACGAAAGAATTAACTCTTTTTAGCTGTGCTCTTCCCTCTAAATGAATTCTGGGAAAATGTAAAATTTACATAAAATGAATTATTCATAGCACATTGTTTTATATTTTGTTATATTATATATTACATTAAATAACATACCGGTAATAAATTATTACTAAATACAGATGGAAATATTTCATATAATTTCACAAATTCTATATACAGTATATATTTTTAAAAAATTACATAAACATCTATTATTTAATTATTAATAAATATAGATGGCAATATTTAATATAATTTCAATAATTTTAAAACAGATTGTGTATACAAAGATTTAATATATATTATAATTTTCAAATCTATCTATCTATCTATCTATCTATCTATCTATCTATCTATCTATCTATCTATCTATCTATATGACATATACATATATATATATATATATATATATATATATATATATATATACTCTGTATATATATTAGTGCTGTCAATCGACTGAAAAATGTAGTCATGAACTGTGATTAATCACGATTAATCACAAATTTAAAATACTAGGATTTACCTGTAAATGTGTTGAAATAAAGAAATCAGCCTTTATATTGACAATAAAACGTTTACCAAGCCACATCACTTCAATCCCAGTATACATTTACCCAACTATTATCAAAGGTATTTCTAAATAAACACAACAAAACATTTTCTTGCGATCTTACATGAAGTAATATGACAAAATGCATTATGAAGAAGAATTGGACCTGTTCTACAGGTTCAGAATGCAGCAGCACGACTGGTCTTCAACGAGCCCATGTTACACCTCTCTTCATCTCCTTGCACTGGCTACCAGTGGCAGCTCGCATCCAGTTCAAGATACTGATGCTTGCATACAGAACGACCACAGGCTCAGCACCCTCCTACTTCCACTCACTATTACGAATCTACCTCCCCTCCAGAGGTCTGAGATCTGCTAGTGAGCGACGCCTTGTGGTAGCATCACAGAGAGGCTCAAAATCACTCTCCAGAACATTCTCGTTCACCATTCCTGGCTGGTGGATTAATCTTCCCACCCCTATCCGGAACGCTGGATCCCTGGCAATCTTCAAGCAACAACTGAAAACTCATCTCTTTCGGCACTACTTGACTTCATCCTAAACTAAAAAAAAACAAACTAACTTGAATCTTTCCCTCTATCTTTCTCCTTCCCTTGCTAGCTTTTACTTCTTTGAACAATGACTGAGACTTGGTGTTACGAGCACTTCCTCTGTCTGATTGCCTCTTCAAGATGAACTCCCCAATTGTAAGTCGCTTTGGATAAAAGCGTCTGCCAAATGACTAAATGTAAATGTAAATGTGCATTAGAGCTAATATTAGCATCATGCTACATAAGACAATTTATGAGATTAATAGTACACTTTTACTCAGAACTCACTTTAAAGTTTAAACCACCATCGAGTGTTTGTAATAACTTCCTTTTGCGATCACATGTGTATTTATTTCTGTTGTACACACTTTGGGCGGCCGCGGTACATTATAAAAGTAGCCCAAAAAAACGCAACCCACGGCTCTGTAATTTTTCCCGCGACTGTATTTTCAAAATCTGGCGACTGTCGCGGAAAACCGCGACCTTGGCAACACTGGTTCCCTGTACCCTTATCAAATAGGAGTATACAGATCTCTCGGACACAGTCGCTCTCTCTCTCTCTGCGTTCGTTTCACTTGTCTTGCCCGGCGCAGATTAATCGCATGCGTTAACAGCCCGTTGACAGACCTAATATATACCCCCCTATACCGTATATTATATATGTGTGTGTGTGTGTGTAAGAACTATATGTTATATATACATTAAATTATATACAATATATATCTTTATATCAAATTACACACATGCACACATATATATTATTTTGCAAAGATGAATTATATTGATCGAAAAATATTTATAATGATAAACACTTATAATTCTATTTCAAATAAATGCTGTTTATTTGAATCTTTTATTCAGCAAAGAATCCTAAAAATACAAAACTTAAGCAGCACAAGTGTTTTTAACACTGATAATAATAAGACATGCTTCTTCACAGTATATTTAAAAAAATAATAATAACAATCTACATATCTAATGTTAAACAAAGATCAATGCCAATTTTTTTTTATTTGACAAGGGACTTAATATTGAATATATAAAAATATAGTGAAATATTTCTTTAAAATCACAATTTTCTTTCCTTAATCCTTCAAATTTGTATTTATAGGCTATATGATTAAAATTATTTAATAACTAATATATATATATATATATATATAAAAATCACTCTGGACAGAAAATGCAAAGTCAGTGAGTGCAACACAGCTCCACAACGTGAGTGGGGTTGTCATGACGACTTGTTATCCCGAGTGCTCCCCGAGGCAGCTGGGAAATCAGGAGGGGAGGGCTACGCAGACCGAGGCTATTCTTAAACACACAGCAACAGGCAAATGCAATTACAGGCACAGGGAGACAGTGGCCTAATCAAATCAGCAGGGAGGGGAGGGGAGGAGAGGAGAGGAGAGGGGTGCAGTCGGATGCCTGTAGCTCACGCCTGGAAAAGCTCATCCAGATGTAGACCTCTGCTCTCCAAATGGGGGTGACATGGTGTGGTGTCCGCAAACACAGTGGGTTCCTGGTCCACACATACACACAAACATACACAAAACCACACAGCTGTTACAGGCCAAGAGGTACCCTAATAAATCTACGTTTTTCATGCCATGTATGATCACATTAGAGGCATTAAACCTCAAATGCCCTGAACCAGGGTCCAAATTAATACTCAAAATATTTGTAGAATTGCAACATATAATATAAAATCTATAAAATATATAATACAAAATATACATTTTAGATATTATATATTGCAATTCTGTTACAGTACACACACACACACACACACACACACACACTCATTAATAGTTATTAAATTAAGCCTTTATCAGCAAGGACACATTGCAAAAAAATTTAAAGTGCCAGTAAAGATGTTTATAATGTTTCAAAAGATTTTTAATTGAAGTATTTCAATTGTTCTTTTGAACTTTCTATTCATCAAAGAATCCTGAAAAAATGTTTTTCACAAAATATACAAAATATAACTGTTTTAAGCTTTGATAATAATAAGAAATGTCTCTTCAGCAGCAAATCAGCAAATTAAAATGATTTCTGAAGGATCATGTGACACATAAGACTGGTGTAACGATGCTGAAAATTCACCTTTGACAATTGCATTTCAAAATATATTAAAAATAGAAAACAGTCATTTAAATTGTAATATTATTTTATATTTTTTTTACTTTAAAATAATTACACAAATGCAGCTTTGGCGAGCATAAGAGACTTCTTTTAAAATATTTAAAAAATTTTACCCACAACCCATTCAAACATTTGAATGGTAGTATATTATATAATTTTAAAATGTGAAACTTCAGAATTACTTCATTTATATTACATGCATGAAAATGATACGTTTCACAGCTTGATGATTATTTATATTTATGAAATGCATATTTATATATTTTATTGAAAAATAGTTTCTACTATTTATTACTAGCATATCTAAATTGACCCCTAAATGACAGTTATGGCAAAAAGTCATTTTTGGACCCTTTTTCAGAGCCTCTAAAACGTCTGTATGTGCCTTGAAGCTGTTCAGGTGCCTGGACCTCTACAGCCCACACTCAAATGTTGAACTGACCTCGGTGGACTGTACTGCAAAACAAGAAATGTTAGGTTTTGCTCAAATAGGTTAGAGAAAACAACAACCTTTGCTCACTGCTTTCTAAATGCACTTTCAGTGTGCTTTCTAAACGTGATTCTTGCCGTTGTGTGCTTTTTGCTGATAAAGGCCAGGCAAGCACTCAACTTGAGTTGACCTCTGTGAGTCACAGCAATCATTTATCATAAAGCATCTCAATAACGTCAACTAATCAAGTATAATGGTGCGCTGCGCCTTTCCAGACGCCTACCTCATGCTCTCCAGGGCTGGAGAAGATCCTTTAACCTTCTTTACTTAGCACGACTACTGCGTCACAGACTCCTAACTCAGTCCACCCCAAGAGCTTTGGCCCTGTCATCCACAGAGGGCTCAAGTGTGAGAAGTCAGGCCTGTCTGCTTCCCCCTTGCGTTAATGAGCAGGGTAATTACTGATGGCCTAACCCTGGCCGAGGGAGCAGGCCTGGTTCTGTATAGAACCACACACACAGACCTTTAATTAAAAATTACCTCTCAGGGACCAGGAGAGAAATATATAAAGCGGAAAAGAAAGTACAAGAAAGCAAAAAAGGGATTACTTCCTACACAAACTGTGGGCTAAGCAAAAATTAAATTAAATAAATAATAATAATAAACCATATAACCATATTTCTCATCTTTTTAAAATATTGTTAATTATTAATTAATTCAATTAATATTATTTCTACAGTATACATTATATTTATACAGTATGCTATTTCTTTTTTAAAATTACTTAATTGGAGTTCACCAGAGCTTCACAGGTTGCCACTGGAGTCCACTCCTCCATGACGACATCACGGAGTTGGTGGATGTTAGAGACCTTGCGCTCATTCACCTTCCGTTTGAGTGATCAAAGTGGTCGTCTTGGAGGTGTGTTTGGGGTCGTTATCATGTTGGAATACTGCCAAGGGGATCATGCTCTGCTTCAGTATGTCACAGTACATGTTGGCATTCATGGTTCCCTCAATGAACTGTAGCTCCCCAGTGCCGGCAGCACTCATGCAGCCCCAGACCATGACACTCCCACCACCGTGCTTGACTGTAGGCAAGACACACTAGTCTTTGTACTCCTCACCTGGTTGCCACCACACACGCTTGACACCATCTGAACCAAATAAGTTTATCTTAGTCTCATCAGACCACAGGACATGGTTCCAGTAATCCATGTCCTTAGTCTGCTTGTCTTCAGCAAACTGTTTGCAGGCTTTCTTGTGCATCATCTTTGGAAGAGGCTTCCTTCTGGGACGACAGCCATGCAGACCAATTTGATGCAGTGAGCGGCATATGGTCTGAGCACTGACAGGCTGATCCCCCACCCCTTCCCTTCAACCTCTGCAGCAATGCTGGCAGCACTCATATGTCCATTTCCCAAACACAACCTCTGGATATGATGCTGAGCATGTGCACTCAACTTCTTTGGTCGACCATGGCGAGGCCTGTTCTGAGTGGAACCTGTCCTGTTAAACCGTTGTATGGTCTTGGCCACCGTGCTGCAGCTCAGTTTCAGAATCTTGGCAATCTTCTTATAGCCTATGCCATCTTTATGTAGAGCAAAAATGATTTTTTTCAGATCCTCAGAGTTCTTTGCCATAAGGTGCCATGTTGAACTTCCAGTAACCAGTATGAGACAGTGAGTGACACCAAATTTAACACACATGCTCCCCATTCACACCTGAGACCTTGTAACACTAACGAGTCACATGACACCGGAGAGAGAAAATGGCTAATTGGGCCCAATTTGGACATTTTCACTTAGGGGTTTTGTGGCCAACGGTTTAGACATTAATGGCTGTGTGTTGAGTTATTTTGAGGGGACAGCAAATTTACACTGCTATACAAGCTGTACACTCACTACTTTACATTGTAGCAAAGTGTCATTTCTTCTGTGTTTTCACATAAAAAGATATAATAAAATATTTACAAAAATGTGAGGGGTGTACTCACTTCTGTGAGATACTGTACACACACACACACACACACACACACACAGTATATACATATATATACACATATACATACATATACATATACATATATATATACATATACATATACATATACATATACATATACACATATATATATATATATATATATACATATATATATATATATATATATATATACACATATATATATATACATATATATATATATATATATATATATATATATAAATGTTATAAACAAAGTTTTTCAATGACAATATTAAGTATTTTTACATATATTTGAGATATCACACACACACCAATGAATTAATATATTCAAAATAGTTCATGTATTAACTAATGAATATTCCCTCATCCTTACCTGTGACTGCAGTGGATGCAAAGCTCACTTGTATGAAATCTCTTATTGTTTTTTTCTCTGGTTGCATTGGGATCTGGGGGTGTATATGACAGAAAGGATCAAAACATTTTCCCCCAAGCAAACAGGCTCAGCTGACGGGAACGCAGTCAAACTTTTACTCTCTCTGTGATGTAAACATGGCCGCCCCTGTTTGCTCACCCCTCCCCTTATTAATGAGTGAAGCGCTGTGGAACGGACTGGCCTGTGAACACTCGTCCACATCACAGCCCTGATTCATCAGAACACTTCAAACAGCACAATCCACAATTAACTGACAAGAGCTGGCAATTAGTACGGAGCACAGCAACCCGCATATGCAATCTCAGCAGCATCGGGAACAAGGACCAGTCCCTCAGAGAGGCCACCACGTGTTGTGTTGCTACTTGTTAAGCTAGGACAGTTTCATAGCTTTTGTAAATCACAGCCAGAATGCAACGAAGAGCAAAATAGCACTGCATTGAGGAGAAAAATGTAGGGTTTCTTTGTGCATCTCTGGCACAAATATGATATGAAACAGAAAAAGCCCACGGCATTCAGTCAGCACTAGTTGCATCCATTAGAGTGAAAAGCACTTAAACATAATTAGAAAAAAATCAAATATCCGAACTGTCCTTACTCCGACCTCGTGGAAAGTTTACTTGAGATCATAAATTCCAATCAAGAGCTTTATAGGACACTCGATAGTTTGATGTTTATAATTCATTACTCATCTTATTTTAAAACACAAGGCTGCCAAGACCCTGCTGCTGTAGGACAAATAAAAGCAAGGATGTATTTTTTTTAATATTCCATAGATGAATTTGAATTAATTTACAGGGGCCTGAATTTGTCCTCATTGGTTTAATAGGGAAATAAGATTGCAGAGAAAATATCCCATGCTAATTCACCTCAAAAGAAAAATAATATTCTGTCTTATTTACTCAACCTTTTGTTGTTTCAGACTTTTTTTTTTTCTTTCTGTGTAACACATTTTTCATGCATGGGGACTGAAGCTTTCAAGCTTCCAAAGAACCACAAAATAATCATAAGACGCATACATGACTCATGCATGATTTTCCACATCTTTGAAAGTTATACAATGTGTGAGTAACAGACTGATATTTAAATTTTTACTCACTGATATTCAGAGCTGGGTAGATTACTTACAAATTGTAATCCGTTACTGATTCCAGATTACATGAAAAAAATTGTAGTCAGTAACGTAATCCGTTACATTACACATTTTTGGTAATATAATCAGATTACTTTTAGATTACTTTTGATTTAACTTGTTTATCACATTGATTTAAATAGCATTCTCTTGTACCATAATGATGTAAAAAATTCAAAGATTAAGAAAACTCGTTCCATTCATTGTAATTTACAATATGAAGTGCATTATATTACATCAAGGTTTCCCAAACTAGGGTTTGTAAAGGAACTGCAGGGGGGTTGTGAGTTTAATGAAAAGCTGACAATTAATTAAATAATAAAAAATTTAAATGAAAATGAATAATTTTTAAACAAACTCCCTTTCGAGGAAAGTCTCTTCACTCCGGGCAGCTCGTACAAGACCTATCTTAATGAATGGAAGAATCCTGAAATCTCAAAAACTGCTTGATGAACTCACAATTAAATTACATATATCAAATCAGCAACAAAATCTGAAATTAATTGCCCCATGAATGTTGTTTCTTATGCTCAAATAGCATTTAAAAAGCTTATTTTTCAGGCTAGACCAGCCAATGCGCATGCGGACTCATAACGTGCTTATAATTGCTCATGTGCATTGGTTAGTCTAGTCAGGTTTCTATGGGAAATTTTGCTCTTTCATTTAGAAGGTGGGACTAATTCCTCCATATTGTGTGCTGCAATTTCTCCCATTCATAAGTATAGGAGTGAACCGTCTTGGTATTTCTATAGTCTTTGTTTTAAATAAAACACTTACTGAAAAAGATTAAATATTTTTAATTACCTGCATGCCATGTGATCATTAATCAACATAAAAAAAAACATGAACATGCAAATGTGATACTTAATTACTGACATATTTATTTTAAAATCTCAGGGGTACTTAAAGCAAATATATTTGGTGAATAAGGTTTAGATGACAAAAAGTTTTGTAATGCCTGCCTTACATGTAACGAAGAAATAACGTGAATGTGCATTTTAATTAGTTATAATTAATAATACATGGTTAAAAAACCTACAGAGTAATAATTCAAATAAAAATGAACGTGTTCATAAGTCGTTGATGGAATGTTGAAACCCTTCTTAAACCTGAAATGATTTTTGTAAATCCAGTGTCGCCACCTGACTAATAACTGATCTATGTGTGAATGTCCACAAAACTGGACTATATAATATGCATATAATCGGTAGACTATGTTAGAAGGGAAAATTTAAAAGATGAAAAAGAGAAACTAGGGAGAATGAATGAATTCTGAATAATGTATTGCTATTGTGTGAATAATATGTAATCATGTAATCCATAAAAAAGTAACTGTAGTCTGATTACGAGTATTTTAAAATGTAACTTACTCTAATTACAAGTACTTAATTTTTGAATCGGATTACGTAATCCAGATAACATGTAATCAACTACTACCCAGCTCTGCTGATATTCAAAAACCTATTAAATCTGATTCATAAATGAAGCTTTCAGGCTGGTTTTGTGAACTGGATCAACCGATTTACTGGACAGAACTGACTTTTATGTCTTTTGACAATGTTTGAACCTTGAAAACTGTAGTTCCTATTGATGGTACTTGCATGGAAAAGAGCTTTATACAATACAGCAGCTTTAGATTAACTAAAAAATAAATTATGTGTAAAGTGTAAATTATTTCCCATTTGTTTTTCAAAATTTCTTTCAGATTTCAAAGCTACTTTTTTTTTTTTTTTTTGACATCCACAGTAATTACACTTTGCCCTGAAAACATATGACAGAGTTGCATGAAGAAAGTGTCAAATTTAGGTCAGTATTCACTGACAATCTTGTGCTTTTCAATTGCATTTATGAACATTCAAATATGGTGCATGAAAAACATGATTTTAAGAAAATAGGATTTAAATTGAGTTTTTCCCCTCTCAAATTAAACGGTTGTGTGACAACTTAGAATATAATGCACAAAATAAAAGAAAATTCTGCAAAACAAAAAGTGTTTGAAATTATATGAACTACTCATATCTGCATCTTACTCAAAAGTAATAGTTTATGGATCTTAACTTGAACCTAAATCCCTTTGGATACCAGTCCAAATCTTTAAACCACTCAAGCAACAAGACTTGATTTAAAGCATTTGAAGTGCTCTCAATGGTATATAATCCAAGCAAGACTTCCCAGAAAAGTACAGAATCTTAGGGATGTACACACACATGTGCAAAGACAGGTGAACACACACTCCCACAGACCAACAATAAGATTGTAAATCGCACACACAATGCATGCGGTCTATTTCTGACAGTTAATATGAACAGATGTGGGCCCCCTCCTCTCTCTCACACCTTATATACACAACACCATTTTTCCCAGCACCTGGTGTGCTGTTCCAGATTGTGTGCGTAAACTGTGATTGAGGCGGATTTCTAAAAAAGGAGGGAATAGGAGTCATTCCAAAGTTTATTCAAAGAAAAAGAGTGTCTTCATAGAGTCGACTACCCTCCTAAACATCTGGGCCCCTGTACGGCTCCCAACAGCACGCCTGCTGTTTCATATGTGAGCCGAAACTCTCCACGGTCTGGGTCCTCCATATGAGACAGTATAAACAGATGAATTAAGAACAGAGAAAAGAAGAGAGAAAGACAAGGAAATGAGACAGAGGCGAGTGGGGGGAAATGCAAGGGATTATGGGAGAGTGAGAGAGACAGAGCGAAAGAAAGACAACAAAAGCGAGAGAGAATGAAAGAGAGGCTGAGAGGAGGAGTGTGTGTGTGCAGAATAGCAGAGCTTGTTTAATTCATCAAAACTGGCTTCATAGAGAGTTGTAGATTTAAACTTTAATGAAAGAGCCCTAAAGTCCTGATGTAACAAGATGAAGAGAGCGGGAAAATAAAACAGGGAACTCAGCGAAAGAACTTGGGAAAGACTGGAGAAAAACAACTCCTGTCTATGTCATTAATGTCAGCTCTGCACACATGCTTGAAATTCACTAAAAATTAATTGTTAATGCCAATTATTTGCATGCACTGTCTGGGTTTTAGTGGCCGGTTTACTGAAGGAATTATGCAAATCAGGTAGCGCTGCAAAAATGCCATAGAATCTGTGTGAACAATTTTAGCTTCATCTATCTACTTATCTGTCCATTCATCCAGCCATATATCCATCTATCTCTCCATCCACTCATCCATCTGGCCATCCATTTATATGGCCATTTATCTATCTGTCTATCTATCTATCCATCCATCCATATCTCCATCCAGCCATCTATATATCTGACCCATCTATCCATCCATCCATCCATCCATCCATCCATCCATCCATCCATCCATCCATCCATCCATCCATCCATCCATCCACCCATCCATCTATCTCTCCATCCACTCATCCATACATTCTTATGACCATATATCTGTCTGTCTGTCTGTCTGTCTATCCATCCATCCATCCATTTCTCCATCCAGCCTCCATCTATCTGACCTGTTTATCCATCCATTTATCCATTCATCCATCCATCCATCCATCCATCCACCCATCTGCATTAAAGGATGTGTGTTTATTCTGAAAAGTATGACATTGGCAACTTAAATGCTCAAGGTAAATCAGTTAAACAACACTGTTAGCAGTTTGCGAAGGCTCAGGTTTTTGCATTGCAGCACTTTTCACAAAAGTGGCTCAACTGTTTAGTCATTTCACCCCACAGTCTGTGTCTCTGTGGTTACCCGCTCATCCTGTTTCAGTCATTGTTATGAGTTCCATGTGTCAGCAGAACATGCTCGCCCGCTGTGACCGGGAAACTCATCACTATGTGTGCGTGTGTGTTTTAAGCCAACATACTTGCAATGGAGGCAGTATGCAAACAAGCATTCACAGTTTTATCTACGTCTCTGCTTATCACTCTGTTTGGGGATTGTGGTGCGTTGGAATGCATTTGTAAATGTGTGCATTGTCAGTTTTGCACATATTCAATTTGACCTCCAAATGATTTTGTCCATTACTTGGGCGCAAAACATAGACAACAACCCACATATTCTTGATGAATTACTTTCTCTATTGGAGTTTTCAGTGCTATTACAGTTTACTGAAAAAGAATAATATAACAATAGAACAATAACCTGCTTTCATTATTTTTTTTTAAACTGGGTCAAGTTGTGTCAACATCTGTATAGACACAAAGTGAAAAGTCTTAACTAGTGCTGTCAAAAGATTAATCGTGATTAATCGCATCCAAAATAAAAGTTTTTGTTTACATAATATATGTATGTGTATTGTGTATATTTATTATGTACATATAAATATACACACACACAGTATATATCTTGAAAATATTTACATGTATATACATTTGATATAAGAATATAAATATATTATATATAATATTTTTCTTAAATATATACATGTATGTGTTTGTATTTATTTATACATAATAAACACACATATTATGTAAACAAAAACTTTTATTTTGAATGCGATTAATCACGATTAACCGTTTGACAGCACTAGTCTTCTTAACACGTCACCTTTTGTGACAACATGCCTCAACAGTAGGGTTTGTATGGGGTGAGTTGTCACAATGGAACCCACCATTTATTAATCTATTGTAGGCATTTTATCACAATTTAACAGCATACCAATTATAAAATATTACTGTTTAAGCAATCAAATATTGTTGATAATAATAAATTATATGAATTCAAAAAGGTTTCACATTTAATAGATGATAGACGTTTGAAACCAACATACAAATCCAATTGGTCCTTTGACTCAAAACCTTAAGGTTACCAACACATTGTGACTAGAGTAATTTCTCAACATTTCCCATCCCTCCATTTTTTTAACACCCCCTCCATTTTGCTGCCACTCTGCATTCATTAGTTTGTTTAATTTAGCAGCTGTCCTTAACATTTTCCACTCAGCACCGAGGCCTGTAATGATGTACAGGTTGCACCATCTGTGTGTCAGAGCCCCTGTGCGGCTATGCTTCTCTGTGACTCATCGCTCTGCGCCATCACTGTTGGCGCTGTCGTACGCATCATCATTCTGCGCCGAGGCTGGCGTGCCAGGACTCCGCCGCATGCCGGCATCCCATACATCTCCGACCATCATTTATTTGGCACCAGGCAATTAGAGGACCCAAAAGCCTCAGCGTGGGGTAGGACTAGGTCTCCCTTTTTAATCACCCTTCTTAATTACTTTCTCTGTTCCATGTCACGAGCCAGCATCTGTAGCTGCTGCATTTAAATTTTGCGGCCGGTCGCGAGCAGACTTGTACGCAATGGTACGAGCGCAGAAAGAGTTGGGTTCCTGTCCAAAAACATTACAAGGTTGTCCCATGAGGGGCCAATCCATCAAAGTGATTTTTCTTTCCGCCTCCACTCCAGCCCTCTTCTCCTTTGCAACGTAGTCATTTTCTTCTCACTGGGAGTGACATTGATTCATAAAGTACTCTACTGCAGGTGCCAGTGCGCGCCAGAGTTTTGGTAGTGTCGTTGAGTTTGAGTGCACGAGCTCGTGAGAGTGGGGCTCTCTCTATCTTCTCTGCTGGAGCCAATAACGTTAAGCCATATAGTATCAGCAGGGGATGTGTCATATCACGAGGCCAATAGGTCAAAGCTTGAGGTTCGGAGAGCCGTGACCTTGAGCCACTGTGCTGATGCAGTGAAAGGCTGCTGATGATCCTCCGGCTCTGAGGGGACTTAACCAGGTTCCAAGGGTCTGACAGGAGGACAGGTCCAATCAGAGAATCCAGCTCAGAAGGGTAAAATAGCATAATCCGCTCATAGCTCACTCTGCAGAGAGGGTAATAAAGCTGCAGGACTGACACATGCTTTAGTGTGAATGGCACATGAGGGTAAAGTCGGCACGGATGGAGAAAGACAGTTTTCAACAAAAATGTTTCTTGAGCAGCAAATTAGCATATCAGAGGGTAATGACGCTGAAAAATCTGCTTTGTCAAAGGAATACATAACATTTTTAAAATATAGGGCTATTCAAACAGAACACAATTATTTTAAATTGTAATAATATTTCACAATATTTCTGTTTTTACTGTAGTTTAGATAAATACAAATAAATTATAATAAATGCTGCCTTGGTGAGTATAAGAGACTTTTAAAAACAAAAAAATTATCAAAAAAAAAATAGTAAATCCTCAGAAAAATAAAAATAAACAGGACAAATGCTAATGCATGAAAAAAAGCTATATTAAACTTTTATTGTTTTGAAGCTTGTAAACGCTTTTTCATCTTTGACCCACATACAAGCAAATCTTTTTTTTTTAAACTGCTTGTCAGTTTATAGCTTTACTATTCACAGACTTGTTTGAATCCTCTGTGGCAGCACAAGAATGATGCAATACATAGACAAAGCTTCAGCTACACACCTAAAGTGCATTTTTGTTCTTCATGATGTGCTAAAAGCATTCTGTATTTGTCAGGATGCAATTTGAAATTGCCTAACACATCCACTTTATTCCGGTCAAAATCACTTGAATGCACATCACGCCATAATTACGACTATCCAAATCATAAGTAGAAACCTCCCAGGAGGACTCGAAGGCATCAGTAGCTCCTCGATGTTTTTAGCACAAATGCTAATGCTGCATATTAATGAACGCTAAGAACCCCACAGCTGCTGATCTGACTAATAATGGACCTGAGAAATCACCCAATGTCCACAGAGACTGGGAGTAAAACAAAAGAGAGAGGGGGAAACAGCTAACAGAGGTTGACACATCTGACGTCCGGAACGGTTAAATTACTTTCGCATAGGAGGAGGGGTGTAAGCAAAGGGTTATAAGTGACGAGAACGGAGAAAAAGCAAGACTGAGTGAGAAAGATATTGTTCTGCCATGCGGAAAGGTGACGAGTGAAAGAGTGCGCAGGAGAGGAGAACCAGTTTACGGTGAACTTCAGAGAAGTTGTTCAAACTGAATACTCCCTATAAGGTCGCTGCCTGTTATTAAATGAACATGATGTGATATTGATAAGTTATCAATAAAACACATCTACATACCTACTCGCACACAAGAAAGGATCGAGTCCAGATTCCACTCACAACATGCACACACACACACACACGCGCAAACACACACACACATACAAACACGCTGCTGACTGGCTAACCGAGAGGACGCCCGCGGCAGGAAGTCAGAGCAAAAGAGAAGCCTCATTGAGCACAGTCTGGCAGTTTGAACGCACAGCATCAAACGCATACAATCGCAAACAGGCCAGAGCTGAATGAGTTACATGTTCAAGGCCAGAGGAGAGATGGCTGGAGGGCTGGATGGACTGACGTTCACACATTTTCCAAAATGTTCTATAAACTCGCTTTTTGTACCTCAGACGAAATCAAAGAACATAACGCAGAACTGCACTGTACGTTCTGTGTAGATCATTACCAAGCAGCACAAAACGCATTACAAGCGAGTTCAGCGTGAGGAATTGGAGCTCTGTTCCAAAACCTAGTGAGCTGCCTACATAGACATCATTTTTAAACATCACAGGCACACTTCCAACATGAAAGCGCTTCCAATAAAGTAAGCTGTCATCTAAAATGCCTAATCACATCCAAATTCTACAGCAGTCAATCCCAGAATGCATTGCGACTAGCTCAGTCAAAATATTCGTCAAAAAAAGTTGTGCTGCTTAATATTTTATATATATATATATACACACACACACACATATGTGTGTGTGTGTGTGTGTGTGTGTGTGTGTGTGTCTCTGTAAAATTGTCTTTACTTTCATTTTTGATCAATTTAATGGATCCTTGCTGAATAAAATGAACTGTATTCATGTATCTAAAAAAAAGTTCAACAGCAGCAGGGATATGATAGTTAACACAAATAATAAAAAAAAAAATATTTAGTAAAATGTAAACATTTCATTTCAGCTGTTTTCCAACATTTCTCATTTTTCTGTAGTTTAACTTGATGTATTCAAATAACTAAAACTGAAAAAAAACCACATTGAAACTATCTACTAATCTAATAAAATAAATCAATAAATCTAACAAAAATGACAAAAAGACAACAAAATAACTGAAACTTTAACTACAATTAAAAGGATAGTTCCCCCAAAAATTAAAATTCTGTCATCATTTACTCACCTTCAAGTAGGACCTGTATGAATGTCTTTGTTCTGCTGAACACAAAGGAAGATATTCTGAAGAATGTGGGAAACAGAGCAGTTCTGGGGCACCATTGACTTCCATAGTATTTTTTTTCTTACTATGGAAGTCAATGATGCCCCAAAACAACCTGGTTACAAATTTTCTTCAAAATATCTTCCTTTGTGTTCGGCAGAACAAAGAAATTCATACAGTTTTGGAACTACTTGAGGGTGAACTATCCCTTTAATATATAAAAATATACACTAAATATTAATTAAAACTATAATAGTATCTCAATGGTAAAAAAATTGGTATATATATGCATTCAGAATTGCCATCTATGCAGTTGTTATCCATTTCTGTCAGGATGCTCCCTTAGAAGACAGCTGTCTTTTTAGGCAATATAAAGCAAGTCAGGAACAGATCTCAGGATGTACAACAGCAAAAAAAATCATAACATAGAACAAAATGGTGCAAAACAGACCATGAAGCAGCATAAAGCAGTGCTCGGGAAGAACATGGCACAGCAAGGCATGGGAGATGAAGCACAGAACAATCCAAAGTACCACCTCTGAAATAAACGAACAAGTAAGAGACACCCCAGACAGAAAAAGAGGACAAAAGAAGAAACAGAATAAGCCAAGAGCCAGGAGACAGAGAAACAGAGGATGGAGGGAAGAACAAATAGAGCAGGAGGCTTAGATGTCTGCCAAGCTGCCTGGACACACTCTGGCCTCATCTCTCCAAGCCTATATCCCTTCACCCCTCCCCTCCTCTGGCCACCAAATCATGATTTAACGAACCCTGTTTCCTCCTGCTGCCCAACACACACACACACACACACACACACACACACACACACACACACACAGTGAGTGTATTTAGAGCATGCAAAATCTACTGTCTCTTCAACTCTCCACCCTGCAGAGTGAGAGGGGGACAGGGATAGAACCAAGTACAGCAGGAGAACAGGAGCAAGAGAGATAGGATGACACAGCAAATGTGTGACAGACAGACAGCAAAAGAAATTAAGTGTGGATGGAGGTGATGAGAAAGAACCAGGCAGAGACACAGGAACAACGACAGGTAAAATAACAGCGACAGAAGAGGGAAATGTGTGCCTTTTGCCAAAACGGAAAAAAAATGCTAGTCAATTTCATAATAAATTACAAAGAAATGGCAATTAACATAAAAACGTTAAACATAAAATTGCGAAGCAGATGACTGAAGTAGTATTTTCTTATAAAAATTCCAATAATAAAAACATTATGAATTTTTTACTATTTATAGTTTCTTATATAACTTTTGATATGAGCTTATATATTGTTTTATAAAAATATTATGTGATTATGTGTAACAAAATTTAATACACACTACCATTCAAAATTTTTGTAACTGTATAAATGTCTCTACTATCACTTTTGATGCTTTTTGCTGAATAAAAGTAATTTACTTGTTTCTTATAAAAACCTATTTTATTGACCCCAAACTTTTAACAATAGTGCAATTAAAAAATGATAGCCAATAATGTAATTAGTATAAAAACAATTATAATTAACAAAATAACAATTAACAATTAACAAAATAAATAATATTAATCATTTATATTTAAAAAATCCATTGTAAAATAGTCTATATGTGCCTGTGGGTGCAAATCAAATGTTTATTTTTTTTTATCACATTTCCCTTATTGATTTATTTTTTGCCAGCAGTATTTGAACTATCAACTGATTTGTCGATTTTACCCCGAAAAACAAACAAGAAATCCATAATGAAAAAGAAAGAAATTCAACTTTGGATATAGCATTCAAAAGAAGGTCAAAATAAATGAGAAACACTGGGCAAAAATAATATACCGCAATCTCAGAGACTGAAATGAGATTTCCTCCAGTTTAACAGAGGTTGTGTCGTTAAAATAAATAAAGAAATAAACCAGTTCAGGCAGAAATAAAGTCAGACAGGATGACCTCCTCAGGGAAAACTAGTTCTGTCATAACAGAGCTTACTAAAAAAGAAAAGAAAAAAAAAGTAGCTCAGTTTTGCACAATGAAATACCGGTTTAAGCAGCGTAAATCTGAAAATTCTTTGACTCTTGAAAAAAATATGAAAATTTCCAATCGACTAATAGCTTCAAGCATAAATGCCGCGAAAGAGGGAACCTGAACATACAGGTGAGAAACAGAGCAGAAAGTAGAACGAGAGAGAGAGAGAGAGGGAGAGAGACAGAGTGAAAGTGTGTCTGAATCCAGCACCCTGGACAGCGCCTATCGATCGGCTCCCAGCACACATCACCACAACTTTCACAGATTGCTATTGAGAAGTGACCTGTAATGCAATTACTGCCCAATGCAGAGCCGAAGTGGCCATCAATAATTAAAAGGCAGCCAAGTCGTGGCCTGCAATTGCGCTTTTATTCCCGCGTCGCTGTTGTTGTGTCCACTTGCCCAGGCTACCAAACTGTTGAGCCACCAGGTCTCGAATAAGATTTGTGAAAATGCATCCTTCAATAAACCAATCACAACGAACAAATGCCCTTCGCTACAAAGTTTATTATTCCACCGGCATATGGCTCAGACCACAGCGCAGTCGTATTAACCAGCGACAAATCACCACTGCTGTCTGCTCCATGCCACTATTATGAGTGGATGTGTCAACATACCTATTGTCTCATCCACTCCGGGCACCCGCACAGTGTTTAGACCAAGTCAGCAGAACATTGGCTGCAAAGGAAATCCCCCCCCCACCACTTTCCTGGGCCACTGTACTGTCACAAGCATTTTTCACACTGAATTCTCGATATAGTGTGTCTCTTCCGTATTACATAATGTTGTAATCAGTACAGCGGGCCCCCACAGTGGAGGCAGCGAGCTCTACAAGTTGAGAAGAAGAGCATCTATTTTTCACGACGACAGACGAGTATGTGTCAAAATGTCTCTCTCAGCGACGGATTCTCAAGTTTAATCACTGGGAGCTGTGAGCGATTATGTAAGGACTGTGAACTCGCAGGTGATTCTGAGTAAGGTTCTCTTGCAAGGAGGTCAACCGCAGATTCGGAGACAGATGAGGTGAATTGCATGAAAATTTGCTCGGGAGACATTTCACTGCAAAATCAAAAAAAAAAAAAAGAGAGAAAGTATATTTTGCATAAAGAATATAAAGACCATAAAGATAATTAGAATTGTGACGTGCACAATTTATATTTCTTATGATCTTAAGTGCCTTTGTATTTAAATCTTTGAAACAGACTTTGTAAATATAAATAAATATACACACAAGTTTTTTTTCTGAAAAAGGTCTCTTATGCTCATCAAGGCTGCAAAAATACAGTAAAAACAGTAATACTGTGAAATATTATTAGCTGATTTGCTGTTCAAGAAACATTTCTTATCATCATCATGTTTCTACACATTTTACATTTTAGGTCTCATTTCCACACTTCAATTTTAGTTATTATTAGTGCTGTCAAATGATTAATTGTGATTAAATCGCATTCATAAAAGTGTTTGTTTGCATAATGTGTGTGTGCGCGGTGTATATTTATTATGTATATCTAAATACATACACATGCATGTATATGTTTAAGAAAAATGTATGTTTATATATTAAATATATTTTTAAATAATATAAATTATATGAATATACATATATGCAAGTAAATACATGTAAATATAAAAAATAATTATCCCTCTCTATATATATACAGTATATATATACACACACACACACACACACACACACACACACGCATGTGTATTTATATATACATAAAAAATATACACAGTATGCACACATATATTATGTAAACAAAAACTTTTATTTTGGATGCGATCAATCTCTTGACAGCACTAGTTATTTTCTAGTTTTAATAATTTTAATATGACTCTAAACTGTGGAAAACCGTAATAATAAATCCAAACATTTGACTTGCAGTGTATGACTAACACTGCAGGTTTCTGTAAACGAATACAGTAAAATTGTATTCATTTGTATACAGTAAAAACTGCACATCAGTTTAAAAACACAACACATCCAAAGGTCTTCACACTTCCTTTTTCCCGTGCCTCTCTTGGGGAACAGGTCTATATTGACCAGTCGGCAGACTTATTGAAAGAGCTGCCACAAAAGTAGGTCGCGCGGTTGGTCAATGGTATGGATTTCTGGGTCTGTAGCATACCTCACACAATCGCCAGAGAGAGAGAGAAAGAGAGAGCAAGTAAATGAACAGAAATCAGAGCAAAGAGCCACATCGCCTGCTGCTTCCTCTTATGTCCTTCTTTCTTTCCTCTCTTCATTGGTTTCAATCCTCCCTTCCATCCCTACTCTATTCCCATTTTATCTCTGCTCAGGCTCATATCAGAGATCAGAGCTGGTGTAGGTGTGTGTGTGTGTACCTTTATGAGTTACAAAATGATCCATTGACCCATGTTGTGCTTGCTTATCTACAGACTGTCACAGTATGTACCATTAGGGATCAATGGACAGTACATTTATGTGTTTGAGAGTACGAATGCATGTTTTTAAATACATATTTGTGAGTAGGTGTGTGCATTTTTTTCTAGATATATGTGTGTGTACGTGGGAGCTGAGGTAGGTTTATCTTTGGATATGTTCAGAATTGAATACTATTTCTGAAAGTAGCATGCCGTGTGTGTATACAGAGCATACTGTGCCAGTTTTCTGTAGGCGTGAGGACCCAAATGATGCAATATTTGCCAGAACGTGCAACCAGAGCGCACTGTGTGAAATACTGTATCCCATAATGCAATGCGATCAACCTGACATTCTATTCTGACAAATGAACAAGAACAATATGAACTGAGATCTCTTTTGACTTCATTATTTGATCGGGCTGTCAAAAGTTAAGACATTTTTTTTTACAAAATGGGATTAGAGATGCAAAATAACTGGATTTATTTATGAGACGATAACCGGATGGCGCTTGCTGAATCGAACATGCACGTAATGAGTTAAAGCGACAACAATATAGCTGTTTGAAATGTTCATACTAATTTGAGTACTACTTTTAAATACTATGCACTTGCATTTTTTTGGAATACTGTATTGAAGCTTTTAATTGTAATTACAATAATTCTCACAATAAAAATGAGAGAATTTTTTTTTTTTGGTGAATACTTTTATATGAGTTTTTACAATCATTTCTAAATCGAAAATGGAAAAAAGTAGTATTCTATTTTTTTAATTATTTATTGGAGTTTTTAACTGTAATGACAATTCTTACAATAAAAATGAAAGAAAATTGGTGTTCTATTTTTGTAAAATTTATTCATTAGATTTTTAAACTGTAATTACAATAATTCTCACAATAAAAATCTCACAATAAATGTAATTTTTTCACTAATTGTATCACGTATATACTAATTCTAAACTAATTTTATAAGTATCATTCCTTCCTAGAGGCAATCAGGGCAATAAAACACAACACCACACACACACACACCTACTCTGACCAGTACAAACACAAAGTCAAATGTCTCTTGTTTATCAAGGTTAAAAGTTGATGTAATAATAGCAGTAATAGTAGTAATAATAATAATAATTATGCTAAAGTAAATAAATAAATTACATACATACATACAGATACATCAAATAATAGTATTTCATTTTGAACACAGCCATGGTGTGTATCTATGTATGGCTATGCCACAACGAGGCTCGGGGAAAATATTTCTACATGAATATTCATCTGCATGAATGCATATTTGTGAACATTGTGCATTTGTGTGCGTTGCAGTGAGTAATAGCTGCTCCGTTTGTCCTCGTGCGTGCGTGTGTATTTAAACATGAGCGAGAGAGCGGTTGTGGGTGTGTACACACACTCTCCCGCTGATGAGGCCCAGTGCCAGAATCAATAGAGTGTTTCTGAGGCATCATACTGTAGTATGAGAGAGGCCAGAAGAGATTGTAATAAATGCAGTGTGCATGAGAGCCTGGCCTGGCTTGTCACTGCCATCGTCCCCCACAAAAAAACTACAACAACAAAAAAAGCACTCCTACTGTATGTATGAAACACAATATAATCATTTCAAAAGTTGTGTCATCTTTTAAACTAGTCAAACTCACAAGGCTTTTTAAACAGTTTTATGTTATAATAATTATTACACACACACACACACACAATCTTCATATTAGAATGATATAAACGTTATTTTAAATTGCAATATTATTTAATAATATTCCTGTTTTACTGTATTTTTGATGATATCAATAAATGCAGGATTGGGGAGCTTTTGAGATGTTTTAAAACCTTTTTTTAAATCATTTCATGTTTAACACGACAAATACAGCAGTAACAGTCAAAACGGGACAAAAATGTCAATCAAAGGAGCCATATCTTAAAATAAAAGGAATTCCTTTGCTCTTTTCTATGCATTTCATACTTAAGTTTCAGTTTTGATGTACTATAATGTGCAAAAAGTTATTCTGAAATCGTCATAATTACAATTTGACAACCGTGATCATATTAACATATGATCACCTCATTTATTTAGAAATGGATATTTAGTTACCAGCAACTTATTGAAAGAAACTAAACCTAACTAAACCAAGACAGGTAATTCACAAGCAAGTCTTAAAGGTACAGTATCAAAACAGCTGGTTTAATTGTAAAGGTCAGAAAAGGGAAAAAATAAGTATGAAAATCATATAAAGCTAAATTAAGATGGTTTTTGGTACGAGGAACCTTGACTACCATTATACAAGGTATAAAAGTACAAGAATATAGCCTGGAAAAATGTGAAAAATGATTATATACCTATATGTAATAACTCAGCAAAAAATATAAGGTATCATACCAGTAGGTAGTACACCTTAAACCAAATTACACTTATAAACACTATATTCTGTCCTGCATTACTTTATAGCTGCAATATTGTGATGTCAAGTATGACAGAAATGCTCGATAAGCACAATATAAATGTTGATTTTAGTCAGTAAAGTGATCCCATACTAAACAAAAGTGAACGTCACAGAGAGTCGGGCTTTAAGCTAACAGGTGCAAATGTGTTTTTCACCACTCATTTGGAGCGACTCTGCTGTTGAGCTGTGATTTTGAAGGTCCAAGTGCAGCCCACTCTCTCTATCTCTTCCCGACTGGAGCTTGGAAGGCTTCTTGCACTTGACAGAACTTTCTCACATAAAAACCACTTTCCTAAAAACCATCAAGCTGTCAAGTGAAGTGGAAAAATGAGAGAGATTACTGCATAAAGGCTGAGAGGAGGGACAAAGAGAAAGAAAGGAAAAGAAATGGTGGGATGGCTCAAGATTCTCCTGCAGATAAAACAAAACGTTCCAATGACTTTTCTTCATTTCTTCAGATTTATTTATTCTGCTTTCTCTCTCTCTGTCTCTCTCTTACTATTCACAATAAAAATGTGTTTATCGTTGAAGTGGCCATGATGGCTCATACTGTATGCATGAAAAATTAAATATCAGCCGTTTCCCCTTAGAGAAAAATTAGATAATTTGGAAAACAAATGGAGATTTCTGGTTATACTGTAAATATCAAATCAAACATCTCAGATTGTTTCAGGGTTACTAGTTACACACACACACACACACACACACACCGTGAACACACACCCGGAGCAGTGGGCAGCCATGCTGCAGCGCCCGGGGAGCAATTGGGGGTTCGGTGCCTTGCTCAAGGGCACCTCAGTCGTGGTATTGAGGGTGGAGAGAGCGTTGGACACTCACTCCCCCCACCTACAATTCCTGCCGGCCGGGGGCTCGAACTCGCAACCTTTCGATTACTAGTCCGACTCTCTAACCATTAGGCCACGACTTCCCCGTTAAATAAATAGATGTTAACTGAAATAAAAAATTCAATAAACTAGCAGCCAAGGCAACTATTCTCATTTTTTTAAATTAACTATAACTAAACCTGAAATAAAAATATATAGACATATTTAAAAAAAAAAGTTTAAAAATGACAAAAACACAACAAAATGACTAAAAATGTAATTCAAATTAAAAGTTAAAATAAAATTAAAAATCTAATTACTAATAAAAACTATAACAATATCTCTGATACCAAAATTATACCGGATTAACAAAAAAAAAGACCCCAGTAAACTCCAATGTTTCCAAATAGGTCTCAACAAATGTCTATGCTCAGATCTGTCAAGAAAATGGTAAGATTTCTCCAACATTTCTCATCAAATTCTTGCAAACCCAAATTATCTCAGATATAGTATCAATATTCATTTTACAGCTCTAATCCCTCATTTTTAAAAATATAATTCGCTTCAGAAATTATAGGAGAAACATCCGAGACAAAGACTAAAATGAAACCCAACCAAGAACTCTATTAAGTCTCCTGAGCTCTGAATGAGCAACCTGAGCGATAAAACGTTCCTCTGGGTAATTAGTATTCTTATGAAACATTTGTGATAGGCAGAGCCTTCGATTGAATTAATTTACAGCTGCGTTTGCATTTCTTGCGAATAGATGTGCTCATAATAAGACGATCAAGGGTTTTTCTTATTACAATCAACATCTAACATGATGACTTGACTTAACATGATGAGAAAAAAAAAAAAAAAAAACCAACAAAACGCGTATGGCTGTGTGAGCGTGTTTTTCCGAGTGAATATTCTCTGCACTAAAAGAAAGGAACTCCAGCAAAGTGACTCCCCTTGTATTCAACATCTATGATGTCATAATCACTCGCATCAAAGGCATTTCGTTCGCCACAGCAACTGTCATTCTCCCTGGAGGCGTCATTAAAACAGAACACACCAAACCGAGCTGAGCAAGAGCTAACCGAGCAACTTCAAAACACACGCACACACACACACACACACACTACAACCAAACAATGTTAGAGCGGGGCAGCAAGTTTGTAATAACCCAAAGAGGAGTGACTGAGTAATACACACACACACACACACACACGTGCCCACAGACATTTATAAGGCATGCTCGCGCGCACACACACAGACACATGCTCCGAGACACTAAAAGACACTATAAATAGGACAGCTCTAATGTGGTGCTGTGTAGTTCTTGCCCTTGGGTACAAGGCTCTTCCAGAGAGAAAGAGAGAGAGAGAGAGAGAGAGAGAGAGAGAGAGAGATGGAGAGGCAAAGGAAGGAAGAGTACGAGAAGCGAGTGAACGAGATTGAAAACACAGCCAAAAAAAGCAGAGTTAGTGCTTTTTGAGGGCTAACTTTTTGGCAAAAAACAAATACATAAATAAAACTACACACAATGTGCTTAAAATTTTAAATGCATTAAACGTAAATTTGGGTAGTTGACAATGCATGCACATTTTTTATTTATTTACTGTATGTGTCTAAATATATACACACACACACACACACACACACACACCCATTCAAAAGTGGCAAAAGTTTGGGGTCTACAAGATTTGTCTACAAAAAATACAGTAAAAACAGTGTATTGTGAAATATTATCGTTATTTTCTATTGTAGTACATTTTAAAGTGTAATTTATTTTTATGATGGCAAATCTGAATTTTCAGCATCATTACGCTAGTCTTCAGTGTCACATGATGCTTCAGAAATTATTTTAATATAATGATTTGGCACTCCGGAAAGATTTTATTTACTATTAGAAATGTTGAAAATAGATGTCCTGCTTAATATTTTTTTGTGCAAACAATGGCACATTAATATTATTATTCTAGAAATCATTTGTAGCATTTTAAATGTCTTTACTGCCACTTTTGATCGATTTTATTCATTATTGCCAAATAAAAGTAAATTAACACTTTTCTTAAGCAAAAAACATATTAAAAAAATACATTTAAAAAAACCTAAATAAAAAATTGCTGACCCACAAAATTTAAATGATAGTATACATACAGTTTAATATATATATATATATATATATATATATATATATATATATATATATATATATATATATATATATATATTATACGCACACACACAAACACACATTTGCATGCATAGTACATGCATATTTAAAAAAAAAAAGACCACAAAAATGCTATATGATTTTTATATAGATTTCAGCATGTCACATTGCCAACTTCCCAATAGTATTATATGTCAACTACCCATTTGTACCAGTGTGCATGTGTTTGGTTATTTGCATGTGTTTATGTGCCAGTTTGACCGTGATGACCTACCCCAGGTAGCGTCTTCTGTTCGTGAAGCGCGGTCTGAGCTTTTAGCGCCGATTCTCTTGCACAGTATGTGAGGAAGGCACAGCCTGAGAGAGGAAATAACAGAGACAGATAAATTAAAGACAGGTCAGAGAGGTTGAGACACAAGCAGGTGTCCGTTTGAGCAGAGCTGGGCTCTCTACCTTCATATTGTTTTCACCAACCCAAGAAAGAAAAACAATGTTATTACATTTGTGTAGCAGACACCGAGACATAAAAGACTGAAGAGAGATGAAGAGGTTCTGAGAGCACATGCCCACAGCCATACACACTCACACTCCCCAGAGAAAGACGGAGAGTGAGCGCAAATACAAGAGTGTGTGCGTGTGTGTGTTTGTGTAAGAAAATATGCTGCTGCTTTTAATTTTCTGGCTACAAGGCCGTGCTGGTATCAACATTTAACAGACTATGTTTTTGTATGCTTGCTCATTAATTTGACAATAAGGATGCTCGGTTAAGAAATAAGGCCAATAAAAAATGCTGATCATTATTTTTTTTGTCAAAAATAGCATTCATACTAACACTCTCCAGAATTTTAAGTACAATCAGACTTGAAAAATTTAATGTGCAAAAAACTTATATATACACATACACACACACACACAGTATACATTTAAAAAAAATTATATGTATTTACATGTATATATTTATAGTAATATAATTTAATATATATATATTTAAAATATAAACAAAATCTCTCTTATATATATATATATATATATATATATATATATATATATATATATATATATATATATATATATATATATATATATATATATATATATATTGCTTGACAGCATATATATTAATGTAACATTTGTATATCATTTAAAAATTTACTACAGTTAAACTGTTAAATAAATAACATTTATAAATTTACAATAACAACAAGAAAATGCCATGACATCAAATTCACAAATATTATTTTGCTTGAAAGCAATGCAGTGTAAAATATCAGTCACATGATTGATGATGAATGATGCTTCTGGGACAATAAGTTATTTGTGAAATTTCAACAAAAATGTTAGGCAGCTAGATAACATTATCTTGTGACATATTTAAATGAGCAGAATTTGCAACAACAACGTTCAATACATTCCAGATTGCCAAATATATAAGTTTTGAGGCCTACAATATGTATAAATCAACAAATGTGAGATTTAGAGACAATTGGCCCGAAAGGATAAGAGACAGTTCCTCATATGGTAAATTGGTACTAATACTGATATGGCGCCCCTTAAATAAACAGTATGCAAGATTTTGCACAAACTTAAAAACATAGAGAAATGCTAGCAGATGAAAATGAACAAAATGTGCTGCGTGGTAAAGGGTTAAGCCAAAAACAACAACAACAAAAGTTACAGAAGATATCTGAAAGAAGAAAGAATGCAAAAGCAAGAAAGTTCATCCAAGCATGCCTGACGTGATAGGATCTTTTTCTCAGCTTTCGTGGCCTGTTGCAGCTCACGCCTCTGTCTTAAGGTTCAGTGTGACAAGACGACAATCTTCCTGTCCCTCCACAGAACATCTGCCCTAACATGCATCGATGTGCCTTTGTGTTAACGAACGAACAGCTCTACCAACAAGCACTCAATCTCACATGATGCTAATCTCAGCCGGCGAAAAAGAACCGCTAAAGTAGTTTGCTATAAACAACCATGAATCTTTTCAGCGTCAACTTAATCAAAAATCCCTTTGGGATGGGAACTGAGTGGAATAACCACTGAACAAAAGCTGAAACGATTAGCGTCGCATTTGTACATGAAGTAAGCAAATTTGAATATGCAAAAGCATGTTAATGGATGCTAATGTTTATGCTAATCCTGCATTAATATGAAAAAATGCTAATATATTAATATGCTGAGTAAACATGATAATCTGGCGCTGACATTTCTGCCTGCATGCTAATAGCGTCACAAACGATGATAAGATGAAATAGCTGATTGCCAACTAAAATGGAAAATTAAAACATTAATTTATTTTCAAACAAACCCTTGTTGCAGCAAGATGCTAATCTTTTCTTTTTAATAACCGAAAAAAAAAAAGTATAAAAAACTATTTGGGTGATGAAAGAAATCCAACCCTTACAAAAATCAGCCATGTTAAATGAATTTGCAAAAATATTTTACTCACTCTAAGGCAACATGTAGATGAGTTTGTTTCTTCATCTGAAAAGATTGAGAAATTTATCATTACATAACTTGCTAAGCATTGGATCCTTTGCATGCAGTGAATGGGTGCCATCAGAATGAGAGTCCAAATAGCTGATAAAAACATCACAATAATCCACACGACTCCACTCTATCAACATCTTGTGTAGCGAAAAGCTGCATGTTTGTAAGAAACAAATCCATCAAGACATTTTTAACTTTAAAATGTTGCTTTCAATTAAAATATGAGTCCTCTATTGATAATATTGCTTTCTTCAGTGAAAAAGTTCTCTTGAATAAATCAGGAGAGAAATATGCAAGATAAAGCACTTTTTACATATGAAAACCAAAACAGTTCAAATCAATCAAACAGGTCTAATCAAACATATTTGTAAATTTTGATGTAAGAGGACAACAGAGCTTGGAATTTTTCACTGGATGAAGTGGATTATGGATTTTTGTTAAAACTAATAATGGATTTGTTTTTGTTTTTTTACAAACATGCAGGTTCTCACTTCACAACATGTTATTTAATGGACGAGTCATTTCGATTACTTGGATTATTGTGATGTATTTATCAGGTGTTTGGACTCTCATTCTGACGGCACCCATTCTATGCAGAGGATCCATTGGAGAGCAAGTGATGTATTGCTAAACTTCTCCAAATCTGTTCTGATAAAAAAAAAAAAAAAACTCATCAACATTTTGGATGACATCAGGATGAGTACATTTACATTTCTGGGTGAACTATTCCTTTAACCACACCTTCTACATTTTTTCGTATGATAGTAGTAGTGGCTACTTTAGTACCTATTTTGGTGGATACTAAAAGAAATGCCTGACCTCAGGAGCAAGAAAACTAAAGAAAAAGACTGAGAGCGACAGCAAAGTAGCTTCCTCCCTGCCTCTCCATAAAAGCCCCAGCGCCGCAGGGACGCTAAACACACACAAGGGACACATACGCTGACGTCCACACACACACACACACACACACACACACACACGGGTCCCCTGAGGCTAGATCATGAATCAGCAATATACTTCCCCACTGTCCACTATGTATGTTTAACCCTGGCCAGGTTGGGTGAGTGCATGTACGCTTACTTATGTGTGTGTGCATTGATGTGTGTCTCCCGCAGTCCTGACTGGGTTTTTTAATTAACTCTGACTCATTAGCGTTGGGGAGAGCTCAGTGTGACAGCTTGGCGCGCTCCTCTGAGGGCCTGTCATGTTATAGAACAGGCTAGAGCTCTCATGGGACACTTGTGCATGCTTCCCTGTCCCACTTGACAAGCACGTGCACACGCGCACGCACGCACGCACACACACACACACACACACACACTAAAGTATACGGGACGAACGGAAAGATAATGGGGAGCCTCCATTTGTTTGTCCTCTAAAAGCAATATTGTTTCTTTCTGTCTGGTCACAACAGCACTTTAAAGACGACAGAGAGAGAAAATAAGAGAGAAAAGAAAATACAGTACAAAGGGAGCAGAAAAGATGAAATGCAACGGTCGGATGTTAATGGAGGGGTTTCGGACCAAAAGCTGGAGGTTTGTGAAAATAACAGAGGAACGAATTTAGTCTCTGAGGTTTGTCAGTGGTGTGGGTTTCATTTGAACATCAGGGCACATCTCCAAGTACTCTGACAAAAAAAAAAAAAAAAAAAAAAAAAAAACAAACAAAAATTACTATGACTTTGAGAAACTAAAAGCAGTTCTTAGCTGATTTTGCTTCTAGATTCAGATTTTAAATTTGACTTCAAATGGCAACTAAACATAGAATTTAAATTTTATCTTACGAAAGCAAACACTGAATGCGTTTCCAATAAAATGCACAAACCCAAGAATACGCTGCATTTATCTTTGTTGCAAGTTAAGGCCTAGTCCTTATGCTCACCAACACTGCATTTATATAATCACACATAGTAAAAAAGTGAAATATTATTATAATTTAGAAGAACTGTTTTCTATTTTAATATATTTTAAAATGTAATTTATTCCTGTGATCTGAAAGCTGAATGTTTAGCATCATTACTCCAGTCTTTAGCGCCACGTGATCCTTCAGAAATCATTCTAATATGCTGATTTTCTACTCAAGAAACATTTATCAATGTTGAAAACAGTTAATTGCTGCTTAATTTTTTTCTTATATTTTTCCAGAATTTATCGATGAATAAAAAGTTCAAAAGAACAGCATTTACTTGAAACAAATCTTTGATGACAGTGTAAAACTGCCACATGTATTATTTTTTTCCCCAAAAAACAACACAAAGCAACGTTTAAACATTAGTGTAGAAAATCGAGTAGTAAGTGAATGAATTTGCACCGAAATATTCACATTTCATACTGAATTTGATAAAACGAGAGAATCGTGACTGAGAGGACAATCCACTTCTTCTCAATCTAACTCTATGGATGTAAGACATGCGTGCTGTGTAAATCGCAGCACAAGGGAGAAGAAAGGATGAAGGAAAGCTGGAGAAAGGGAAGTAGAGAGAAGATAAGATCAGCAGGATTCTGTGAACACTATCCACTAGTGTCCTACACTAGCGTCTTATCTCTCCTTCTGCAGACACCCTTAAGCAACACACACACACGCAGGAGATACATACCAAGACTCAAAATAAATAAGCAGGAAGAATGATAGCAAAAAAATTAAATTAATCTAAAATGCTCATGATACAAATCTTCTGGTCGCCAAAGTGTCTTCACTCTACTGTCACTGCCCTCAATGCTTTGAAAAAGTATTTTCAGATCAGCGATTTAAAAAAAACGTGTTTCTACCATTCCTGGGGTTACAAATGCCAAACATGATGTTTCTTCACAAGTGTTCCAGTATACGCAGTTGCAAGTGTGCATATTTAGGGTTAGTTTATGAAATTACCTTTCCTACAAAGCCCAATTGTCTATTATTGGAGAAACAGCCAAATGGCACAAACTGCCTCTCAACATCACATCCCAGTCACCATGGTGATCGCTGACCCTGATACACACTGTCATACTTTGTGATGAGCAATTGCTACAAAACCTACATTTAATGAAAGAAATACTAGAGCTTGCAAGGTTACAAAAGAATAGTGTTATAGTTTAGATGAGCTTACTGTACAGTAGGTTTCAGTCTGAAGTTGAGTGTAATGACACTCTGCATCAGAGCCACCATAAACTCTGCCGTGACACGTAGTACATCTTTTGTCTAAGGGAATGAGAACCAACACATGCAACACTGTTCTTTCAGTTTGAAGAAGAAGGAAAGAAGGGCTAATTAAAATTCAATATGTAAATACATGCAAAAAAGGGCAATCATACAGCAATTAACTATTAAATTAATACTTTTATGCAATGAAGTATTAAAATCATCAAAAGTGGCAGTAAAATTTGTCTATCAAATGTTGTGCTTATGAACATTTCTATTCATCGAAGCATCACAACTGCTTTCAACACTGATAATAATAAGAAATGTTTCTTGAGCAGCAAATCTGCATATTAAAATGATTTATGAAGGATCACGTTACACTGAAGACTGGAGTAATGATGCTGAAAATTCAGCTTTCCCATAACAGGAACAACTTAGATTTAGAATGAAATGAAGGATAGAAAACAGATATTTTAAAACTGTAATGATATTTCACAATATTACTGTCACGTTCCCTCTCGGGATACAAGGAGGTGCGGAGACGTGGAAGTTCCAAATAGGGTTCTTTATTGGAATCCAGCAGACAGACAGGGAGCATGGGGAGAGACGAACATCTATGACGATAAGACCGGACACAGGGGCTAGGAAACACAGGGCTTATAAACACAGGGAAATACGGAACAGGTGTGGACTAATCAAACACAGGGCTAGGGACTAATTAAACTAATGAAAACAAACGAGGACAGGAACAGGAAGGCCAAATATGGGCACGGGAGGAGGGGAAACACAAGACAAGGACTGACATTACGCCCCCCTCCGGAAGGCGTGTCCTCACGCCTAACACCATCCAATGGGGAGGGGGGGTGGGCGCTCTGGAGGCCTCCAGGGCGGTGCCCGTTCCAGGGGCCATGGCGGGTCAGGGGACTCGGGAGGCCATGGCGGGTCTGGAGACTCGGGAGGCCATGGCGGGTCTGGAGACTCGGGAGGCCATGGCGGGTCTGGAGACTCGGGAGGCCATGGCGGGTCAGGGGACTCGGGAGGCCAGGGCGGATCTGGAGACTCGGGAGGCCAGGGCGGGTCAGGGGACTCGGGAGGCCAGGGCGGGTCAGGGGACTCGGGAGGCCACGGCCTATTTTTTTCGGGCCCGAGGGGTTCTGTGGCCTTGGCCCTTGGCCCGGCCACGCAGGCTGTGACCCTCTTACCCCCCCCCAAAATTTTCTTGGGGAAGCTCCCCCCCTGGGAGCCACAGAGGAGCGGGCTCTGTCGGGCGCTCTTGCAGCGCGGACTCTGTCGGGCGCTCTTGCAGCGCGGACTCTGTCGGGCGCTCTTGCAGCGCGGACTCTGTCGGGCGCTCTTGCAGCGCGGGGCTGGACGGAACCAGCGGGAACTCAGGAGGGCTGGACGGAACCAGCGGGAACGTGCGTGGAGCCGGCACGGGAGGGCACGTGCGTGGGGCCGGCTCTTGGGGGTGCTCGGGAAGCGCGGACACTGGGGGGCGCTCTTGCAGCGCGGGGCTGGACGGAACCAGCGGGAACTCAGGAGGGCTGGACGGAACCAGCGGGAACTCAGGAGGGCTGGACGGAACCAGCGGGAACTCAGGAGGGCTGGACGGAACCAGCGGGAACTCAGGAGGGCTGGACGGAACCAGCGGGAACTCAGGAGGGCACGTGCGTGGAGCCGGCATGGGAGGGCACGTGCGTGGAGCCGGCACGGGAGGGCACGTGCGTGGAGCCGGCACTGGAGGGCACGTGCGTGGAGCCGGCACGTGGGGGCGCTCGGGAAGCGCGGACACTTGGGGGCGCTCGGGAGGAGCTGTGCTGGTTGGGACCAGCGGAGACGCAGGAATCCACCTGCGAGGAGCAGGCACTGGAGGGCGCTCTGGAACCGCGAGGTCGCGGGGAAACTCTGGAAGCGCGAGTTCGCGGGGGCGCTCTGGAAGCGCGAGTTCGCGGGGGCGCTCTGGAAGCGCGAGCGGCGGCGGGCTCGGGGGAGCCGCTGACGACGGCGGGCTAGCTCCGACTCGGACCCGGAAGTCTCCCATGGGGTAGTTGCTACAGGCCCCGAGCCGGAACAGGTGGAGAATCGCCGCGTCATGGAGCTCCGAACTCCGCGCGAGCCCGCAGAACTCCTCCGCGTACTCCACGAAGGGCAGCTCGCGGAGTATCAGGGCGCGGAGGCGGGCGGCGAACTCCATCGCCGTGGAGGGGGGGAAAAAACTGGAACAAACAAAAACTTTCCTCAAAACGGAAAACAAAACGGGGGAAGGAGAGCCGCTTACTTTGTGGGTCCGGTCTTCTGTCACGTTCCCTCTCGGGATACAAGGAGGTGCGGAGACGTGGAAGTTCCAAATAGGGTTCTTTATTGGAATCCAGCAGACAGACAGGGAGCATGGGGAGAGACGAACATCTATGACGATAAGACCGGACACAGGGGCTAGGAAACACAGGGCTTATAAACACAGGGAAATACGGAACATGTGTGGACTAATCAAACACAGGGCTAGGGACTAATTAAACTAATGAAAACAAACGAGGACAGGAACAGGAAGGCCAAATATGGGCACGGGAGGAGGGGAAACACAAGACAAGGACTGACAATTACTGTTTTTATTGTATTTTGTATTAAATAAATTCAGTCTTTGAGCACAAGAGAAAATTTTTCAAAAACATGAAAAAAAAAAATCTTACTGACTCCAAACTTTTGAAATGTAGGGTAGAATTTTTTTTCTTTTAAAGTATAAAAATCAATAACAAATCTAAATAGAGGCTGTATATTAAGTGGTTAATTTGGGATAAATTAATTCAGGATCTAAAAAACAAAAAAGGAATTTCAATACAGCGTTCACATTGCAAGTAGTGTAATAACTTGCTTTGCTGAGAATTATTATTATTATTTTCATGTGAGATTACACTAAAAATACTTTCAATGCTTTCAAAGAGAAGCAAAAACTCACTGACACATGTTGCTTTTTTCTTTTCCTCTGAATAGATGGTAATTCTTTAGATTTTTTACATGAAAACGTCAACAACACAAAAGTTTTAAAACACCGGTAAACAAATCCCTTCAATTAATACCTTTAGAATTTTGGTCTGTAATTGATGTTTTATAACCACATTTGCATTTATGTACAGACAAACAAATAGTGATTATTTCTGCAGCCTTTTTAAATGTGGATGCTAGTGGTTAAAAGCATGTTGGATCAGTACTTCACAAGAACAGAGCCATAAGGTTTTTATTTCTACAATAGTTTTCGAGAGTAAAGGAGAGTGCAATGGAATAGTGCAGGCATCATTTATAACAATTGGTATTCATGATATGAATAATAAATTATAGCTGCTTCTTCACTTGTTTTTGCTTATTAGTGTCATTACTTATACCGCCACTGCAAAAAATCCAATTGATCATCTGGCCAAAAAAACATCCATCTTCAAATGTTTCTGTGAGGGCAATAACCTAAGACAGTTTTGGCAATAATCACTAATGCACCAAAAACAGCCACCAAACAAAGGAGCGCGCACACCCACCCAACACACCCACACACACACGTAAGCCGAGACATTTCCAGCTGCGGTTTGCATGTGTTCAAATCAATATGTGCTGATCAAACATATCAATCAAAAGTGTGCCCGAGCACCGTCATGTTTGCTCATGTCATTCTAGCCGCCATGCCTGTCAAGTTTGTCTGCAATATCGCTTTCACAGTGCTAGAGATTGAGCAAAGGTACCAAATTCCCAAAGTTCCCCCTCCTTCCTTTAACACGACTATCCCAGTAGACCTTGGGTAATTTGAATAAACTGTCCTCCAAAGGTCTGAGAATTCAAGGTCTCCTGAAAGACTCCAGGACACCTTTGCTCCGCTCCGCCTTGCCCTGCCCCCACATCCAAACAACATGTCTTCTTAAAACATTTAATTGGAAGCAGTAAACCCTTGATTAAATAAAAATGCACTTTGAAGACAGCAATATGAGCTCAGAGAGTAATCTGAGAGAGAGAAAGAGAGAGAGAGAGAGAGGGAGGGAGGCATCTTCAATTACTGTGCCGAAACCACGTCAAGTTCTTTTTTTGATTTAATAAAATAGGCCTTAAATATTCAGGAACTGTTTCTGGGACTAATGAGTCCTCTGCTTGAGTGATATTATTCCAGTGGAATGAAGTGGTAGTTTGAGGGAATATATTTCAGGAGGTCGGTGGATACATTTCTAATAGGGTTTGATATCAAACCTGGATTCCCTATGCTACTTTCCTACTGGCTACTATCCCTGATGAGAAAGAACCTTGAGATGGCATACGAGCCTGATGACAAGACATATACTATGATCAAAAGTTCTGGGTCAGTAGGCCTTTTTTTAAAGGCGCAAAAAAAAAAAAAAAAAAAAAAAAGTATTCAGCAAAGATGCATTAAATTGATCAAAAGTGACAGAAAAAGCTTTTAATTTGTTAACAATAAATTGAATTTTAAATAAATGCTGAATTTCTATTAAATCAAAGAATCCTCAATTTTTTATCGTGGTTTCCACAAAAACATTGATCAGCACAACTGTTTTCAACACTGATAATAGTAAGAAATGTCTGAGCAGCAAATCATCATATTAGAATGATTTCTGAAGGATCATGTGACACTGAAGACTTGAGTAATGATGCGGAAAATTCAGTTTTCCATAACAGAAATAAATTACATTTTAAAATACATTCAATCAGAAAACAGTTATTATAAATTGTAATAAGATTTCACAATATCACTGTTGTACTCTGTTTTCATTAAAATGCAGCCTTTGTGAGCATAAGAGACTTCTTTCAAAAACAAAGAAAAAACCCTCATCGAGTAAACTGAAGAGGCAAGAAAAGGTACAGGTATAGTGAAATAAACTAAATTAAAAATAAACTAAATTAGGGTTAAGGAACAGGTATAGAAAAATAAAAAAGCAAAAGGTAAAGGAAAAGATAGGGGGAAAGGAAAAGTCCATTAACTGGAAATATACTATTCTAAGGAAAGGGTAAAGGTAAGGAAAAGAAAGTTTGTCAGACAGAAAACAAAAGGAAAGGAAAGGAAAGGAAAGGAAAGGAAAACAGAGGAATGAAGACAAGTGTAGAACGGAGGACAGGAGAAAAGAGGAATGGATGCAAGTTCTACAAATCGATTGGCGGAAGAAAATGCTTGGGCTCTAATGTGTTGCATGTGAAGGATTTACTGTGAAGCAGAGCTACCGAATCAATGGTGTAGAAAACGCATAATTAGGACCCATTTCCCCCCACTACATACACTCCCAAAAGACCCGGAGACAATATGAACACACACACTACAGTACGCAATAAATCCAGCTCCACACTCCCTAATACCCAAACAAGCTCATGTGAGTTAACTTGTCTAGTCACAGAACCACACACAATGTACAACATACAAAGGGACCATAAGCACAAACTATTTTCCATCTTCAATGCATCCGATACCTATAATATAAGGCAGGTCTTTTTCTCTCTACAGTCTTCTCTCTCACTCTCACTCTCTCTCACACACACACACACACCTTAATTCTACCAAGCCTTTTTGAATTGAATTTACATCACCTTTTGGACAGTTAATAGAAAATTCAGCTGTGTGGTGTTCAGAAGTGGACAGTCAATTACATCCTGGCTCTGTGGGCTGCACAGAAGTATCAAGGATAAGCCCGTCTGCCAGGCTCTGAAATACAAGAACTGAAGGTTGCACTAAAAGAGGGCAGAAAATATCTTTGGCTTACCAAATATACCCCTAGTATTGTTAAGAGCAATGACATGAGGGAGTGTGTTTAATACCGAGAGCTTGTTAGCGAGATGTCATAAAGGAAGGCAGTAATGTCAAGGTTTCTAAAAAGTGTTGCCAAGTCACAGCACTAATCAAACCAGTAATGCGAATTTCGCAGTGGTTTAAAAATCAACCTTCCCACTGTCAGGGTCGGATACATGGGCAATGCTAGGAGTGGGCATCTGGGACTTTAGCCCTGAAAGTTTTCATTCACAGATGTTTTGTCACTAATAAAATCATTCAGAACTGCAATCTGCTCTATAAATCAAACTTGTGACTATTGGCATTAAACTAGGTTATTCTGCGACAAAGTGAAAGCTCGTTTAAATTACTGTGCACACTTTCAATTCTGCAGACAACCTTTTGACTTTTTGGTCAGATTTGTGCTCAATCTAGATGAAGTACTGAATATTTCAAAGGCATAATTCTGTTAACAAAGCAGAATGTTCAATTGCATTTGAAGAGTTTGCAAATTCAAGACAAGTGACTGACCACTTGAGGTTCTTGGAAGTCTTTCATTCAAACACCATGTCACTTCGCAATATATCACAAATCCAGCAACCATTTTTTTCCCCAGATACACTGATTTCAACAGCATGCTAATTTCTAAAACCAAAAATCACTCAGTGATAACTGACATACACTACATTTCAAATGATGGGAACAGTAAGATTTTGTTTTTAAAGAAATTACTACTTTTATTCAGCAAGGACGAATTAAATTGAGCAAACGTGACAGCAAAGACATTTATATTGTAACAAAATACTTTTATTCACAATTAAGTGGTGTTCTTTTGAACTTTTATATTCATCACAGAATCCTGAGAAAAATGATCAAATGTATTTCTACAAAAATAAGCAGCACATCTTATTTACAACATTGAAATGTTTTTGAGCAGCAAATCAGCATGATTTCTGATGGATCAACGTGACACTGAATACTGCAGTAATGACGCTGATAATTCACAGGAATAAATTTTAAACATTACTGGAGCATAAAAGGTAAACTTATAAAGGTATTTTTACACAAATGGCCACAAAAACATCCTGCGCACTGATATTTACCTTGATCATTTTCACACACTAAATTCTGAAATTGTTTATGTCACTAATTAAATTAGATTATCATTTAAATATGTACTGATTCACATTTTTACGACAGATATTAATAGATTAACATCGAAAGTCAATGATAAAATAAAGTCTATACACAAGTCATTTGAAAAGTAGGAAAAAGTACAAGATGAATGCATAATAAAACGTTTTAAAATGTTATGAGGGTAGTTCGCTGAAGTAAAAAAATGCATAAAATGTCATTGTGAAAACTACAGATCATACTTCTGCATTTTTGTAAATCATATTTCTACTGCACAGGGAGCCACCTTTTATTAAAACCTATAACATAACAAAACACAAATCTGAAATATGTTATTTATAATAACATATTTCAGGGAAGTCGTGGCCTAATGGTTAGAGAGTCGGACTCGTTATCTAAAGGTTGTGAGTTCGTGTCTCATGTCAGGCAGGAATTGTAGGTGGGGGGAGTGAATGTACAGCGCTCTCTAAACCCTCAATACCATGAATGAGGTACCTTTGAGCAAGGCACCGAACCCCCAACTGCTCCCCGTGCGCCGCAGCATAAATGGCTGCCCACTGCTCCGGGTGCGTGTTCACGGTGCGTGTGTGTGTAGTTAAACTTTGGATGGGTTAAATGCAGAGCACAAATTCCGAGTATGTGTAACATAGAAGCACCTCAAAGAGGTCAGGATCTATAATCTGAAGATCGGGCTTTTGGGGGCGCACCCAAGATCCACCTGCTGGAGCTGAAGCGCAGACAGACTAGGAGCGTAGAAAACGTCCCGCCGAAAGAGAGCGAGCGCGTGGCAGGGTGACCGGCCTGTCTGTCTGCACCTCTCACCCTCTCGGTGTCGTCCTTGCATTGACACCAGCAGACAAAAACAGCTCCTTAATATTCTCCTGCGGTCCCCTTGTCTCATCCCGTCAGTGTCCCGCTGTCCTCCCGGCCGTGTGGACAAAAGGGACTGGACGTTCCCGGTGGAGGACATGAATCATTATGCTTCCTCTTTCCGGGACCGCTCGCATGCCCATTGATTCTACTGAGTAATTGGCTTTATTAGCCAAGACGGGAAGCCGGTGAGGGGCTTCTGTGGCGTCTTCGTCTGCGCCCCCCTCCATTCTTCCACCCAGTCCTCCTCAGGAGATACCCTGTGTAATTGTTTTCCCTCTATCTTCTATGTCATTGTCAGATGGGTCCAGGGGGATTATTAGTAACCCTGGGTCCCTCAATAATTCATCCTAAGCTATTTATACACAAATGGAGAGTCCTTTAAACTCTCCCTCAGTGAGCTTATCTACTGTTCAGATGGAAAGGGAGAGCGAGAGGGAGAGAGAGAATCCAAAGAGATTGTAAAGGTTGCAGAGAGCGATCGAGAAAGCGAGAGAGAGCGATGTGTACCTCTTTTCAGCAGAGACACAATGACCTGTTTCTCCAGTGTTTGAGTTTCAAGGTGACGCTGGCGTACTCTCTCCCTTCTCGCCTGCCAACCCGACGAAAGTGCCATCCCGGGAATACACTCGCTCACACAACGCTCATTAATGGCTTCTAATCTGCCAGCTTTTCTACCCATTTAACACAATTAAGACGTTTACTAAAGCTAACATGGACCGGCAATCAACTCCAAGGACACGCCAAACGCGCATTATAGGATTTGTAAACAGACGACATTTTATCAAACGCACGCTCGACACAGCTTCCAAAGCGAGTGCGGCCCAGACAGGAAGTCAGGCTGACTCTCTGCAGGAAACCGAGCATTATGGCTGCTCTCCTAAAATCCGGCACATGCACACAGACGCACGCTGCGGAGGCCCTCGCGGCTGCTTCACGCTGATACCCATGTTCCTCACTCTTTTAAAAAGAGGACAGCTAAGCTGCTCAGGGTGAGGAGGCCCATGGTGGAAGCGTTTCTACAATCCTCAAAACTCGTCATATTTATCCGGTTGGCAGAGGAACCCAACGCCATCTTTCTCTCCTTGAATAAGTAGGACTGCAGAGCTTCAATTTCAAGTTTTTTTTGTGAATTTAATGCCCTCGGGCAGGGCATCCGAGGTAGCGAAGCAGCGTGCAACTACATGTGGGCATGACATGGGAATTAAACGAGAGAGTAGTTTGCATAGACTAGATCTATTGCCTACTAAAAACAGCATTTTTAGTCAGTTGTAGTTATCAGTGTCATCAAAGCCTGGGACATTATTACAAAGCCATAATGTTCCGTGGAGAACTATAATGTAGCCTGCTATCTCCAGACAGGTCTAAATATGTCTGAATCGACTGGGGGTCTCAAGGGAAAACAGAGTCATGAATCGAAACTAATGAAAGATGCTTACTTAGGAAAGACACAAAGCAAAAGTACACTGTGTTTATGGCAATTTCTTGATGAAGAGAAGATGAGTCTAATATCGATGCCAAAAAACTGCAAAAATAATATAATATATAAAAAATATTTTTTTAAAGAAATGGTGACGCTTTAGTATAGAGACCAATTCTCACTATTAACTAGTATTCTTATTGCCTATTAATAACATATTGTCTATTTATTAGTACTTATAAAGCACATATATTGCATGACTATATTCTATATCCCTAATCCTACCCAATTCCTAAACTTAACAATTAGCTTATTAACTATTAATAAGCAGCAAATTAGTATTTTGAGGGAAACATCGTAGTTAATGGTTTGTTAATAGCAATTTTTTTTACCTTAAAAAAATGTGACCAAAGAAATTAATGTAAATTAATTTTCAACTAGAAAGAGATAGACTCTAACCCTGGATAGAGTGATGGATAGAATGACTGACAGACAGACAGACAGTCAGTAGCTAGATGGATAGAATAACAGATAAAATGGCAGAATGAAAGCATAACAGCATGATAGATAGAATGATAGGCAGAACGATGGATGGACAAACAGAATAAAAGACAGACAGACAGATACATTTTTTTTAATGTTAATGCATTACAAATTCCATTACTAAAATGTAACTGAAATTCTAAAATTCCTTTTTAGAAAAAAATAATGAAATTAAAATTCTAAAATGTGCCTTCTTCAAAAGTTGTGCATTCAGATTAAATGATCTTTATTTGTTACTTTAATAATAACACAAAAGCAACAAATAAAGATAAATCACAAATATTGCATTATATTACAACAGATGTTTTACAAGTAACATTCTTTTTGGAGGCTATTAAAAATGTTCACTTGTGAAATATCTGTTTTATCAATTTAGATGAATGGGAATGCCAAAAGGGTTTTCTCCAAGTATTATAGATGTCTCTGTACTCGATCTAAACCCTGCAAGAATAAACACAACAGCTCTTTTTTAGCGCCGCCCTGGTGGACTCCACTGGCCAGGCATCTTGAAAGAGGAAGGATAGGGCAGTAGATTCACTTGAGATTATGATTTAAACTCTCTGCTAATAAGCATTGCCATGCTGGGAATGGGCTGGTGGGGTGAGGAAAGGGTGATCTCTTGGGCCATTAAATTGCAAATGAGTAATGATGTGCTAGAGAGGCTCCCCCCAGATCACCAGCCACGGCTGGAGACATAAGGGCCCTCTCATACACCTCAGCCAACACCAGACCCAGCTGGGTTCACTGAATGCACAGCCAATAGCTGCGCAGGGTGTCTAGTCTCCCTACACTTCCTCTTTCCAATCTATGCTTCAAGCTGAAAAATGATTACCTTGAATGTCATACAAACTCACACTGTATATTCAAAATAGATCCACGTCCCCAAAACAAACAGGGTTTTTAATTAATCAGGCTGGCCTGTGAGAATACAACAACACATGCACACATTCAGAATCGCACTGTCAGATCCGCATGGGTTAAGGTGGGTTCATTTTTAGCTCCGGACCGACTGCGACCCTGAATTAGAAGGTCGTTCTCTGTCCGAGGTCATGATGGCCACAAAATAGTGCTTAAATCTTTAAAAATGCCACCTATAAATTATTGCAAAGGACAGCGGGGTCAAAGCTTGGCGTGGAAACCGGCCAAGAGCCATCAATCTGCGGTGAGGGTGACATCTGTCTCAGGGACTCCCCTGTTCTCTCTTTCTCCCTACTCGCTTTCTCTTTTATCCAGCCCCCCTTTCTCGCCATCCGTCTTTATCGTGCTCTCTCGTGCTTTCTTGCAAATGAAGGTCCCCCCACTAAACCCAAACATATTAAAATTCATGAGCAAATTCATGAGCAAAAGCACACAGACTTTTTGTGGCATCACTTTCAGTGCTGGTTTAATGGCCATTTTGGGCATGAAATACAGATTTTCTGCTTCTGAAAGTAGGCTCTGCACAACCTTTCACAGCATGGTTGAAATCCAACCAGCAACTTCCATCCTTAAGATCCTTGAGTTTAGTCCCAGCAGCATTCGTCTGACCTCCCCTACCTCTAAAAAACAAGAAAGCCATAACTTATTCATATATATATATATATATATATATATTCGCCAAAAAAATTCCAAAAACAAACCTTAAAAGGATGCCTGCAAATTGCTCCAGACCCCACCTCCATTTCAAAAGCAAACTGCATGCAGTTTTAATTCGTGGGATGAAATTCTCTTTTCTTTCTTTATTACAACCACTCTGATGGCAGCAGATGAGCACATTTGAACTGACCCTGAACTCTATAACACTGAATTTTGTAGTTCCTGATAGACTAAAAAACAACTTTTTTATTTGGTTTTAGCCATTTTAACCTTAAGATAATGGCTGGCTGGCTGCCCACAAATCTTTCAGGTACTGTAGCTTTAAGTATGGCTGGGTGATAAATGATATAGTGATATCAATAAAATGTGTGTGTAATGATGATAAGCTCTGGATATTTTTCCTCAAAATGGATTAATCTAACAGTCAATCACATTGAAACTGAAAGGTCTTCACTACAGCCTGACAAAATAAAAGTTTAATTTAACTGTCTAAGAAATTATGACAGAAATATACCTCTATTGTACACTAAAATGTCCTTCTCAATATAACAATAATCTTATTTATAAGGAAAATAATACACCAAAGACATAATTTCATCCATGTTTTAATTTATATAGTTCTGTTTTGCGCCATATTATTTGACAAATTAATTACTTAATTGCAAATTAATTGTTATATTTTCAATGGATTACATTTTAAAAGGTTTATTTAATTGTTAAAGTTTTATTAATTAAGTTCATTAGACACCATTTTTGATGATAAATTTGTATTAAATTATAAAATCGCAGAATACAGAATAAATAAAATGGAAAACACACAATGCAGGGAAAAATCTAATGAAAAAGTTAGCTTGCTTATTAGTGAACAAACATGTTTCCATTCATTCGCAAGGTTCAACAAATAGGTGAAAAGCATTTCCTTCCCCATTAATGATAAATTACCTTTTCGTGTAATATAGATTAAAAAAATTGTGATAATATTTCTGGCTGTATCACCCAGCCCTAGCAAAGGCTGTTAAAAAAAATCCACAGACAAATAGGTTCAGTCCGGTTGGTCTTTAAATGTCTTAAGCCGAAAGCATTTCAGTCCAATAAATATCATGACATTAAAATCCTATTTACATACAATAATACTGAGTGGGAAAATCACTAATGAGGATTTATTTGTTAACAATGCCTCAATAAAAAAATCGTAGTCCCCAATGAATTACAAATAGACTGTTTCAGTAGACGTCAAGCTAATTATAATCTCATAATGGTTTAATAGGGGGTTTTTCCAGAGTCATTACGTGTTTTTCTTAGGGTACGTGAGCATCGTCAAATCATTTCTGTATCAAACAATGCTGTGACTCTATAACCCCAAGAAGACTAGAAATACACAGCTTACTTTAAATGCTACACATATACACTTACGCATGTACTGCGTATATACCGCATGCATAAACATTGCAATCTCCACGTGCTGGAGTCGACCGGTATCATATCACCATCTCGATCTGCTCTGACTGCAGACGAAGCGTATCCTCCACCCTCACATATCCCACAATGCCCTCCTGCTTCTCTAGAAACGACTAGTTTCTACACATCCTGTTTTGTATCAAACCCTGCATGATAAATCTCAACACAGCTCAGCATAAGACGGTACATTAGCATAGGTACGAGAACACCTTGTGTCTGCACAGATCTGTGTACTCTGTGGTAAGTTCTCCAAATAATAAAAAATACAGACGGATGGTTGTTCTGACATGTAGCTCAAAAAATAGCAGTTCTTAATGCACTGTTGCTTCTGTCAAAAAGAAAAAGCTAATTATGCTTACTATAGCTAATCTATTTGACTATTCAATATGACATAAACAAATGTTGGTTCAGTCATGTATAATAAGATGAGAAATAGAATAAATGCAAGCTGAAACCAAATACCAGGATGATTTTAGCTACCACATAAGCTAAAATAAATACACACGCAGGCTGTTGTTTACATGGAAATGGTCGTTGAGTGTTGTATAAAGTAAAGAACCATTACATGCCCGTAACTCTGCCACACTGTGTGCACTCATGCTATCACTGACCCATGGAATATTGTTTCATCTGTATAATCGCAGGATTTTATTTTAGTTTCTGTGCATGCACTGCAGGGTGCAGCAGTATTTAGTTTTGTATGTTGGATGAGTCCATAAGTTTAACAGATGTTTATTTGTGTGGGAATGTGCTCAGGAGAACATCTCACAGCCAGGCCCACACATCTGAGAAAGATTTTCACAGGACTGATATATATATATATATTGAAAATTACACGATTATGCTAGATATATATAGGATTTGATTTGATTCCAGGCCTACTTAAAGAACATTATACCACTACACACACACACACACCAAGCACACAAAAAGTGTGTTTTTTATTTGTTTTTCCAAAGAAAAGCTGTGACCAGGACAAAATCAAACATACACAAAACAAAACCACACCAAAGAAAACCAAACCAAATAAACCAAACCAAAGAAGTGCATGTGCACTCCTGCACTTACATGTTCAAAATCTGGCTAATGTTTTCAGCTACAATTTATACCATCAGCTCTATTCCTGCAGATCTTTCCTTAAAATCAATGATAAAATGCAAAAAAGGCTGTCTAAACCGGCTCACAGCCAAACAAACAGCTAGTCTAACAACCAGGTTTATTGTCATTTTACAGCTTCAGTGTAGCCCAATTTACAAACCACTATAAAACAAGAAAGAGGGATGATTAACAGTACACAGCCCCTTCATTCCTTGCCAAATAGTTTGCTATCTTTTTCTCCTTTGTGCTCGTCTACACCAAAAAGTAATTAAAATGTTGCTTGCTTAAATCAGTCCATACAATGAAAATGATCTAAGCTATTACCTAGGCCTTTGTCTGCTTTTAGTTCTTTACCTAACCATTCTCTGCACACTCTGCTAATTAATGGAGTTCGAATACAGCATCATTAGACTAACAAATAGGTAACGCTTCATATAATGAGAAAAGATCTTTTAAAATGATGTAAAAGGCTCAGACAAAAAGAGCACGCTGGTGCATTTTTAACAAGATGGATGCTGCACAGATTCTCAGAACGCATCAGGTACAATGAATTTAAAAAATCATTAAATGTTAAATTACAATGACAATGTGGTTGGTGTTACATTTATATTTTGCTCGCAGAGTAGAGAAGTGAAAACAGGTTCTGGAAGAGAAAATAAGCAATCATGGGTCTAAATAGGTTATTGGCTATAAACACTATAATTCCTGGAGAAAATTTCCATTCACCCTGCATGCTTCCCTCTTTGCTCATGGGCAAACACAGAATTTGAACCAATCACCAGATCACTCTAGAGCCAAAGGAAATCATGTCAGGTCTGCTTAGCTACTGACTGTGACGTCAAATGCAGCAAACAAGAAAAAAAGCCCATTTCATGCTTTTACGAACCTATGTAATGAAATCTACATAATCTAGTTAAATAAATATGATAAAATAATGTAAAAAAAGAAGTGTCAAAAATTTGGCTGTATTTTGGGCACAATGACACCTTTTCCTAGGTTTGCCTAGACAGCAGTGCACATATCACTCCTAAACCCTTTAAATATTTAACACACACACACACACACCACAATAAAACTTAGATGATGCAACTAGTTTGAAAACAGAAACTATTAATTTCACTAGAGTTGTTGTCAGAACACTGCAAGGCTTCAGAGCTTCTTAAATCAAAATTGTGATCCACAGTCAGGGCAAGATAAAACCAGCGTGCCACAAAGGGGGGTGTGGCCTCGGGCTTTTCATCGGCACAGTTTATATGAAATTACAGCTAAACCTTATAAAACTTTTAAGGCTGAACCCAGTTTAGCCCTGCCTTGCTCTTCGAGTCCCGCTATTTAAATGTATGAAAACACAAAAAGGCCATTACGCCGGACATAAATCTTGCAGGATAAAATTTAAGGAAGCCTGCAAAAGCTGCGCAGCGTAGCATATTTGCATAGTTTTCAATTTAGAAACTAAATCACCTCCGCCAAACGCCATTACTTCCAGTTTAAAAGTTCACACGGCCTAACTCAACACAGCTATCTGACAGAGAGTTATTGTAGATACAGATGAAATTCATGAGATGAGTGTTCTGGGATTAGCTGTTGCACATAAACAAGTCTCCGTGCAGTCCGAACGACTGAAGGAACTGAGATGAGTTTAAAAATGCCTCGAGGTGTGAGAAAATGGTTACATTTTGGCCCAGTTCAGACAGCACAACAGGTTCACACTAGTTAATAAGGGCCACCGCAAGGTAAGGGCTGCCAGACAGGACCTCTATCCTATAGAACTCCAAACCTGCAGCAAGCACACGCAGCGTTTCCAGTTCCCTCTCTTTCATCGGCAAGTCATCGCTCACCTTGATCAACTATCTTTTCTCTTGATGGCCGACCTCTGTGGTGATAGCCTCAAATAACACTGGACAAAAACACTTCTGCCACCCTCTTGACTGTCCGTCTGAAAAATGGGCCTGCTCTTACGGATGCATATTTACATGCATGTTCGTGCCGCCACTGCAACTTGTATTCAGTGCAGACGTGCCGCATATTGAGAAGGCGACCTACTGACAAGTGGTGACATCCGCGGTACAACGTCGACTCACTCATAAAAAAAAACAGTCACATCGATCAATTGGTGCGGAAACCGCACTCGAAGTGGGAGCTTGTCGCCACTTTCTCGACAGGGATGAGCGATCGGAGACTAGAGGCTTGAGAGGATTTGGGATGGGCCGAGGCTCGGAACATCTGCAGATCCAAACGAGCTAGAGAAGGAAAAAAAAGAGAAACGCTGTGTGTGCAGATGATGCAACAGCAATGCAATAGTGAGTCCAGGACGCGAGCTGAATTAACACCAAGCCGCAGGAGGAAAAACCCAGCATTTCTCTCGCTCCGGCAAGGACATCCAATTGTCTTTCGGAAAAATCCTGCCCAGAAACTCAGGTTTAGGTTGCCCAGAAACAGAATGTTCTTCCCCGTTAACACAGTCTCTCGATAACACATCACCCCAATGGAAAACATTCGTACTCGTACATTTTTCAAACAGGGCTTGTTTGAACCCTCGAAACACAACTGTCTAGAAAATAGAAATCACCTTGGACATGGATATTTTGAAGTTAGGAATCTTAATAAACTTAATCTTCTCCTCAAAAACACAGCTAGCTATGAGCTGCAGGTAAACAAGACAATGCTAACTGTCCCAACCGCAGACTCTGTGAGCCAGGAGAGACGATGCATAGCAGCAATCTCCCTTACGCTAAAAGGCGTGCAAGGAGAAGACGTTACGGTCCACAGCATGTTTCCTGTAGCTGCTGGTGACCGATACAAATGGCCTCTATTAGCTGTGCTGAGTCACGCAGAGCAGCCAAATGAAAGTGCTGGAGGTCTCAAGAAATCCCCCCAGCTCAGGCCTGCCCCAACTACCCGGTTAACTCTCTTTCACTGTCTACTTCTATTACTCAGTTTAAAACCAAAGCCCATTCCTGGGGTAAACTCTCTGTTAGTCTGTTTTCATCCATCTTTTTGTTTTGTTTCTCCTCTTTCTACCACTCTCTTTTTCAATCCATCACTCTCCCGATCTCCATCCTTTAGCCAATGTCGTAGTCTTTGCCTCTTTCTCACTTTCTCCCATGGGACAGGAGTCTAAAGACTAGATAACTGATGTACAGAATCATTACTTTGGCTGCTCAGGCATGAGGATGAATGGAGCCCCCTCTGCTCAGTGTCCCATTAGAGTCCACATGTAAAACGCACCGTGGTTTATTCAGTCATCGCTCCAGATGTGTATCCAGCAAGCCGAAATCAAATGTATGCCCGCATGCCACGTCTGCATATCAAAAATAGAGCACAAAAGTAGACCATATGCATCAGAATAATGGCTATCAAAAATAGACGGCGTGAATTCAGCAGCACAGTACGAAAACGCAGCGTCTCCTCCTACGTGCTTCTTTATAGCATCAAACGTGTTCCCTCTCCACCTACACTCATCACAACTTCAAACGCTCATGCTTCTCAACGATGGTCGCTTCTGGTGTTTACCTGCACGATGCGGAATCGTTTTCTAATGATTTTAGAATCTGCTGAAAGTGACAGAGAAACTAAAACTGCACCGCTAGAAATTAAAGATTTAGTTCACTCAGAAATTAAAATTGAGTCATTATTTACTCACCTTCATGTCTTTCCAAATCTGCTTCACACAAGGGAAACAATGGGATCCAAACAACACTGAAGTTCACTGTATGGAGTTCCACAGAAGCAAGAAACTCATACAGGTTTGGGACAACAAAAAGCTGAGTAAATAATGACATAATTTTCATTTTGTGTCTGGATGTCATCTCGACACTCCATGCTTGCTCGCTAAACCGCCTCAGTCTGTCATGTCAACATCTAACCAATCAGAAACCGCCTTTAGGCGACACCAATATTTGCACTGAAAAGCTTGAGGTTCTGCCGTTTCCATTATCCTAAGACCCCAACAGAGAGCTACAGACCTGCTCTCAGGACCTCATCTCAGCATGGAGTGTAATGGTAAATCTTGAACGATGTGTGTGGGAGGGTAAGTGAGTGAATAAATGGATGACAAAACCCCCTCTAGCATGTGAATGGAAAGAGAAATCGCATGATTGGGAGAGGAGAGACGGCGGAGACATGCAGCAGGCTGGAGGAGGTGATAACGTGTGAAGAGAGGAAGTGGGTGGAGGTGGAGACGGATGAAGTGTCAAGATGGAGAAGACTTCCTATAATGATGAAAAACAAGACAATGCGATCATGTTAATGATCAAGGAGGGCAGAGTTGGATTAGAGTATTTATGGAGCTTTAACAAATAATTTGTTTGGGAGGCACTGTCAGAAAAAATTGTTTTAGGGAAAGCTTGGTAGCTTTTAGCTTGACACTGGGGCAAATCATTTGAAGTCATCATGAAATCAATTTACTTTTTTTTAAATTGCATATCGCAGTGTTTGTTTTAAATTATTTAATTGTGCACACCATAATTTTAAATTAATGTGCCCTTAACATTCATTTTCATTAATTCCTCGCAACGACATGAGTTCTCTGATGACGTGTACACTGGCACGAGGACAAGACAACAATCCCTCCAATCCAGCAATCTGTCACTCTGACGTAAGATCACAGCAATTAGCGAACAATGATCCAATCAATTCTCACTGGACAAAAACAAGTCCTGCCCTACCTTTTTTTTCCTCGTTTCGAGAAGCTGTTACACTGAGATTTACATCAGGAGAGGGGAAAAAAGACGATTGCAAATTCTTGTTTCATGCCAACTTTAAAGGAACAGTACAACTAAAAATGAAAATTCTATAATCATTTACTCACGTTCATGTCGTTCCAAATCTATTTGACTTTCTTTCTTCTATGGAACTCAAAAGATCTTTTTGGTCCTTCATTTTATTGAACAAAAAAAACATTGAGACAAAATTCTTTTTGACAAGATATAAATGTATTCAGTTTTGGAACAACATGAGGATAAATAAATGATGATAGAATTTTAATTTTAGGTGAACTATTCCTTTAAGGGTACACTTTTTAAGGGTACTGGCCCAGTGACAAGCTGTTATAAATGTACTACTTTTTCTGAAAGTGAAGGGAAAGGTCAGTTTTACAAAACAGCATATTAAGTTCTTGAAGCAATGATAGCTCCAGAGCGGACAGGCCTCAGCATACTCCAGGTTATGGAGAGAACTGCACCGCTGCCAAAGGGAAATGGATTTTGAGAGACACTGACGCCAGTGCTTATGTAGTGGAGAGGGAGTGAACGAGTACCTAAACTCAGTTATAACATGGAGCCAAGCAGGCCTGACGACCACACTAGTGAACACGGGGCCCTGCAGTGGGGGAATGGGTACAAAGGACCATATATTGCAGAAAGGAGACAGTTCCTAGAATCAGCCGGCACGACTCCCCATAGTTCACGAGCAACATGATTAACCACCGAACGGGGAGTACTCCAGCGGTGCTATTAATAAAATATAACCTCCTACCCTCCCCAGACCCACTTCTCAAAGCTACATTTTTGCTAGGCACATACAGAGGACAGCTTTGTTTACTACAACAGAGGGACTACATCCCTGGGGCTGGGGTACGCATGCTCTTCCCTCGGCTCCCAGGGCCGGATGGGTAAATTAGCCACCGATGTGACCCTAAACAATGTCCTCTGGGTTGGGGATCAATTAGACAAGCCTATGAAATAATGACACCCCTGGGAAGATGTTCCTAGGGAGACCCCCTTTGGACCCCTGGCTGAGGTCTTCAGGAATTGATCTTTCCAAACACACCACAGGTACACAGCTTCAACAGTAATTACCACACTGCAGGAGCAGAGGAGCGCACAAACAAGGCACAGTTGTGGCCGAACATAACCGGAGACACGAGTTGCTGCGTATGACACCAACTGGCGAAGAGAAGATAAGCAGGAGGTAATTATAGTTCGGCTGCTGTTACCGCTAGAACACACCACGCTGAAATGCTATTGTGCGGACTGTCATCATAAATTAATATTTTCTTGTGAAGTAATAGAACAGGAACAATCACGACTACACAACCCCAATTAAGAGGTTACTGGACAGAGCCTTTCAGCACAGATCCTATCCTTGCTCATAATGTACTCTTTCATTGTCTTGACGGCTGCCATTTACCTTCAGTTTCTGCACGATCGTTCTTAGACAAAAGCCTCAAGAGTTAGTTTTTTGTGCACACAACACAATCTCTAAAGAAAACTGATTGAGGGAAATGTTTACAGAAGCTAGAGTACACACACGTTTGTTTTTCTACCATGATGGGGACTTTCTGTTGGCTTCTATTGTTTTAACACAGAGTTAATAACATTTTCCTTCTTCACCAAATCTCAGAAAAGCCTGTAGAGCTCAGGCTTTTCTATCCTTGAAAATCTAGTCAGCACAATGTAGGCAAAACCTGAACATACACACACACACAGAGAGAGAGAGAGAGAGAGAGGCCTCAATGGAAAATTTTTGATGGACTTACAAAGCGAGCTGGACCTCAACTGGAAGACAGCTTCTACAGGGATCTTCACACTACCCTTAACCGTAGGTTAACATCTTCCTCAAACCCGTGTAAAGGCCAGTTTTGACCCTGGGTTAAGCACACGTTCTACAGTTGTAATTTTGGAAGGGGATTAGCGTTACTTATGCCAACGACAATGCGTTACACAAACATTAAAAGGTTACGGCGAGTTGTTTAGCAGCAGACACCAATCATAACCTGCCTCAGTTCTTACATCATTAAAAATTCATGCGCTTTGTACAGTCTAAAACTTTCACGCGCCTCCGCGGCTGAGGGGAAACAGTTAAAAATGTCGAACGGCTAAGGCAAAGGCGTCAAGTACAATGATGAATAGACGATTTTATTTTGCTCCACATGGCGACTTTTCACACAGATGAACGTGGAAATCTCAAAACCTGTCTACCCAAAATGAACAACTAAGCAAGATAGTATGAACCGCATGAAACAAAATAAGATACGTCAATTTCAAGTGTGAAAAACCCACCCCCAACCTCAAAATAGGCTCGCGTAAAAACCCCGAAGTACCGTTTGCGATCTAACAAAATTCGCTTCGTGTTGGATACGGAACAATTCTAAATCAATACTTAACTTTAATAGTACGCCAATGAATGAACAATTCCCAAACACATTTCATACGTGACATTTATACATTCATTAAAAATAGCCAGTACATCCAAGCCTGTCATCCGATTTTAGGATGGAAACGGAGGCAAAGCAAATCAAGACATTCTAATGACAGGAACCGAGTGCGAAACGTACCTTTGTGCATACCAGTGAAGCGGTCTTTCAGCACGGTGAGCTCGTAGATCTTCCCAAATTCCTCGAAGAGCGGCCGGAGGTCCTTCTCGTCCAGATTGCGGGGTATCTGTCCGATGAACAGTTTGATGGCATCGTGGTCCTTCATGGGAATGGTGGCGCAGCTCGCGGGACTGTGCGTGTGGCTTATTCCGTTCACGAGCCCGTTCGTACTGGCCGCTCCTCCGTGCACCGCGGCGTCCACCTGTCCGTTCGTTAAAGTTGCCATGTTCACCGCGAGGACTTTCAGCTGCTACGCCTTCAGAAGTGTTTCAAACGACGGGATGAGACGTCCTACTCTGGTTTTCGCCGAAAATGTACAGATGCAAACACGTACCATTGAACACAAGTCAAATATCAAACGCGTTTGGTCGTCCAGGCGGAGGCGTGTTTCCTTGTACGTGTCCCTTACTACTCAATTCATTCATGTAATAAAAACGAGAGAGAGAGAGACCGACCGAGAGCGTTCGCTTTACCTCCGTTCCCCTCGCCCCTGCTTCTAGCTACCCTTTTATTTTTTGCATTGAGAAGTCGGTATGGGTGTCCTCCCGGTTTAAACCGACAGGGCTGTCTCAAACGCGCTCAGTGTAGTGGGGAGGAAGAATAGAAAAAGCAGCTCCCTTTATGTCACACGACGAGCTCTCTCCCCCTCTCATCGTTACACAGGAACATGGTATGTTCCGCTGAAGCAGAGGGACTATAAATAAAGAAAATATCACATTTACGCGGCTCTTTGTACGCTGCCTTGTGAACGACGCACCTTAGACTTGTACATAGTGGCATTCAATCTGTTTATTTAAAAAAAAAACATGTGTATGCATTGTTTTTTATTTTTCAACGCACTCTAATACACAATGTTCCCCTAAATGCATTTATCAGGAAAGCATCAAAGCATTCACCATAATTCGAGGGGAACTAATGGACAGCGCCAGTGCTGAAACGCTCGGAAAGTGCAAAGACAAAAACAGCCTTATGCATGTAACCTAGCCGGGATAAATCATTAATTTTATAATTATGAGTATTTTTACTTATTTAATAAATTCAAAAATGTGTTTGTATTTAATCGAGGCAATGTCTCTTTTCAAATGCACGAGCTATAAAGAGGGCTGTGAGCTCCTCCGCGCGGTGTGTACGGGCAGGGAGGTGATTGTGTGTGTGTGTGTGTTCAGGAATGGGGTAATAAACATACAAATTTGTATCATATAGTTGGTTCCTAAAGAGCAACCTTTAACCCGTCCAGTCCTAGTGTTTATTCCAGTGAGCATCGATTTTATCTTTTATATTTGACCATTTGGTGCCATCATAATGCATTTTTAGATGGACGGACATGTCAATCTATGGATGCTACAAAAGTATCCCCCCCCCCCCCCCCCCCTTGCTCAACAACCTTCTTTTGAATTATGGCAGAAAAATGACACAGTTTTAATGTTTATAACCTTAATATGTAAAAAAAAACAACAACAACATCTATATTACAGTTTAAATAAACTGTTTCAATATATTTTAGTTTTGTCATTTTGTGACACAAAAATATTTTTCAAAGTACAAAATAAATTTAAATAAGAGTATTGAAGTACATTTTACAAGAAAACACTATTGCGATTTTTTTCTAAATATATTTCTATTTTCTAAAATATCTTCAAAATGAAAAGTTATTTTAAATTGGAAAAATATTTAACAATATTACAGTTTTTACTGTATTTTTGATCAAATAAATGCAGCCTTAGTGAGCACATAGGAGACATTTGACCCCCATTGTGTATGCACACACACACACACACACACACACACACACACACACACACTGGATGTGGCTACAGTTTAGAACCAATGCCTATTGTAATGGCCATTGCAAACAGCTATTCAAATCTTATCATAAAACATTTTTTGACTGATTATTATTTATGGATGCGTTTAGAATAGAATTAAGGCATGGCCATATTTTTTACATCCCTGGAAAATAAGTCAAGAGCAATGGGTCAATAGCTGACAGTTGAAATTTTAAGTACTCTTTGAAAGATTATTTATAGTCACATCTTTTCACTTAGATCACTTTCGTTGTGTCTTTGGAGTTCATCAGACAAAAATGCTGTTGTGAATCACCACGGAGCATTTGCTTCAACGATAAACTCTTTCACTGAAGCTAAAAACTAAGTGACTCTTCAATTTAATAACATAACCCCATCAATGAACCTACAGAGATCTGCTGTTCTGTCTGATCAGGAAAAACAACCCTGATGTAATGAAGACTGGCTGAACAGATGTATGAAGACTGCTTGGAGGTTTGAGTGACGCCTCCAAACATCTATCCTGAGCCCTGAACACCTCTAAAATCCCACTTATCCACGATACGGACCGCTGTTGACAATCAAAGCGTGTATGCACATGTGCAAACGTTGCATGCAAGCCTCCAATTTCCACACCAGAGCACACAACCACAGCGTTTTTCATGCTGACAATGACACACCACTGTCAAGATCAAAGCACCTGCTCATAATGATGGGAAATTGTAGGCTGCTTCAGAGTTCCTGCTGAGCACGAGGCCCACGGAGAACAACAGGCGTACATGTGTTCAGCACCGGCACAACGGCAGGTAGGAGCACTCAAGCAAACTTAAAATGGAGGAAAACAACAAGCCGCTTTAGAGGAGGCCTTCTGAATGCTCTGAAAAGCCCATGACATAGCTGTTCAGAACAAAGATTCTCAATTAGTTTTGCATCAGAACTCAAATTTAGCATTGGTATATCAAGTAGCGACCCAACATGATACCAAATGTAACCTGTTCACGCAAAACAAAGGTTTTTTGATGGCATCTACAGTTCCACAAAGAACCTCCATTGAACCTTTCCATGTTTTTAAAAGAAAAGAAAAGCGAAAAGGTTCTTAAAAATGAAAGGTTTTCCAGAAGAACTAGAACTGGGTTTTACAGCAATGAAATAGACAAACCATTTATTTTCCCAAAGAACCTTTTAGGTTCTTTCTTAAAATAACCTTTATTTATTTATTTTTCTTAGTGTAAGGATCTTTAAAAAGAACATTTTTCACTACATAGAATATCTTGTGCAATAAAAAGATTCCACATATGTTAAAGTCCTTCATTGAACCATACATACTAACAAAGAACCTTCTGAAATAATAATACTAATGTATCCTAATTATGCACGATTATTGCATTGTTTTTCACTGTGGTTCTTAAACAGACTTGGACATTTATTTTAGGGTCATGACAAAATGGTTAAGTAGCACATTTTGTTCTATAAAAATAAAGGTTCTTAAAAAAAACAAGAAAAAACAGGAAAAGACCAAAAACCATTTTCACTGTATTTCACTGCATTCTTGAGTTGGACATATGATTCTTGGGATAATAAAAAAAAGTGTCAGTGCACATACATTTTATAAAATAAAATATATATATAACAATAAAAAATAAATGCAACATTAGAAAAGAGAGAGAGAAAAAAAAGAAAAAGTAGTTTACACTTAAACTTTGTAGAATGTGTAAGGTTTTCTATGATGTCTGACTGCAAATTAATTTTTGGTCCTAACTGCAACCTTTTATTTTTGAGAGTTCACAATAATACAATAAATGCAATGAATTGCATCATGCTATGTTTCTTAGAAGAGCGACTTCTCTTAATTGCATCTTTCCAAGTAAGTAATTTATAGCTCAGCTGCTCTTGTATCTACATTGCATCTCTTATCGTTTCATGTTCTCTGCCCAAAGGTCAACTGGGCAAATATTAAAACACAGTATAATCTTGTAAGTGTTTGGCCTTAACGATGTGATTTTAAAGCACTGGATGTGGTCCAAAGCAGCATTGAAAAGGAAACGAAATACACTCCATGGCCCTCTCACCTACCGCACACAGAGGCTGTAATGACCCGTTAATGTCATTTCGGACTGTCAGTATAACCCAGCCCAGCTGAGTCAGTCCGCTTTCTTTGGCAGGGCACTGTGCTCGGTTTTGCAAGCATACCCTTGGGGCCGCACTACCCGAGATCCCGCCCGACTGGCCTCGAGCCATATTTTTAATACAAGGACGAAATGTGTTAGCACAAATCATTGTAATTATGTTCACTGCATAGTATCGCAACGATTATGTTATATCAACGAAGTTATGTTGCCATTATCGTTCCCTATAGTCTTTCTCTTCGCCCCTCTCTTGTCTCTTTCGCTGTTTTCAAGCCGGCCCAAATGAAAAGCGTCTGATGAGCATGTCCATTGTCGTGATAATAATAATAATCATATGCAATTAGTGGGTTATTTACAGACCGATTGGTCTACAGAGGGAGCACCGTAGGTCGCTGGAAGCACGGTTTGATGAACCTGGAGTGGAACTGGAACGCTCCAATCTAAATTTCAGCAGAGGAGTGGTCTCAAGAGGAGAGTCTCGCATTTTCAACCTAAAATTTGATCTCAGCGGTATGTCTATGCGATTGAGCCTTACAATCAAATGACAATCATACTTATTTTTTTTCTGTCAAGAAATAAATAATAAATTCAAATGTTATTTTCTTCGACAGGAACTGTCGTTCCATGCTTTTGTATGGCTGCTGGAACTACAGTAAGCCGCTGTCCATGGTCCTGAAATATTCTCACTGAGGCACAGCTAATCAAACTGGTCAAAAGTTTGGAATAATTACAATTGTTTTTACTGAAGAAGTGTCCTTTACTCACCAAAGAATACATTTATTTGATCAAAAATACAGTAAAAGTTGAAATTCTCTGATATATAAATTTAAAATAGCTTGGTTCTACTTGAATACATTGTAAAATGTAATTTATTTCTGTGATGGCAAAACTAAATTTTGAGTAGTCATTATTCCAGTCTCACATGGTCATTCAGAAATCATTCTAATATGCTGATTTGATGCTCAAGAAACATTTATCATTATTATCAATGTTGAAACGGTTGTGCTGCTTTATATTTTGTGCAAACAGTGACACATTACCATTCAAAAGTATGGGGTAAGTAAATAAATACCGTTCTTTTGTACTTTTTATTCATCAAAGAATCCTGAAAATGTATGCTTGCTTCCATAACAATATTACGCAACAAAAACTTTTCAATACTGATGATAATAAGAACCATTAAATGCGCACCGATAAAAACTGAGCACTAAATCAACATTTACTACTGAAAATGTAGCTTTGCCATCACAGTAATAAATTAAATAAAAAAATATTTGAATAGAAAATAATTTTAAAGTGCAATAATATTTACAGTTTTTTTAATCTAATAAATGCAACCTTGGTAAGTATTGTGACTTATTTAAAAAACATTAAAAAAGTAATTATTTCAAACTTTTGACCAATAGTGTATATCAACTGACCCCTTCTAAAATGGGTTTACTTGAAAGAGATTGCTATAATATTATACTGAAAGTAACAAAAGCCTTTTTTGACACCCCTCACTCTTTGACAATAGAGTGCACTGAAATAACTTGTGCCCTTGGAACATTACTTTGAATCAAATCCTGTTCCGGCGGTGTAATTGTTGAGGAAGGCAAATAAACGAGTGGCAAATGAAATTCTTGCAGGGCAGCTTGCACAAATAGATTGATAATGTGCGCCAGCCGCCGTAAAGTACGTTGAGGTTTTGATATTACCTGTTCTGCATATTAATGTCTCTCCTAACCTGTCCTTCATCCAGGACAAAGTTTTAAATCTCAGAGAGCCTTGAGCCTCGGAGGCGGTTCATCATCTCAGTGTAATTTAGGAGGACGAGAAGGAAAAGGGCAGAGAACCACAGAACTCCAAAAAACCTTTGACAGAGAGGCACTATGGAAAAGACGCCGAGTTAGCTAATTGGAAGCTATAAATGTGAGGAAGCAGAAAGAAAATTAGTCATGTGACTCCAGTCAAATACAGGCGAATAAAACAACAGCAAAGCATATAAAAGGTGATAATTATCAGATCCACTGAGACTATGGTACATGCCAGTCTGAGAAACTTAACAGAAAACCACTCTTGAATTTCATAAATTTAACAGCTATGTTGCAGAAAAGGATCTGATTTTACTGATAAGAAAAAAGCTATTTGGATCAATACCAAGGGACACATATATGGAACGAATAAAAGCATGGATTGGTGGAGTTTTTCCCCTTTAATTATTGTTTACTCTAGAGGAGCTGCTTATCGTGAGAGTGGTGAGTTTTTTGCATCAGAGGGGAGCTGTTGGTTGTTAGTGCAGTATTGAAAACAGATTAGCGCTTTACCACTTGACACAGTTGGGCATTTCTTTCAAACTTAAATCCCCAATCACAACTCTCAGCTGACTCTCGACTCCTCTACCCCATTGTAGAAGAAAACACAGCATTAAAACAACATTATCCCCATTCAGAAGACAAGCTGAGCTCTCTTTGAGAAAAGGCCAAAATGGCAGTGACCTAAGCTACATCCCCGCCCGCATCAGGCAGCAGTGTTTGAAGGACTTCTGTTAAAGTGATACTTCAAAAAATAACAAACAAATCGGTCATCATTCACTCACACTTTGTCTTTGTGTGATTTTCTTTCTTCCATAACTGATAATATAATATAATATAATACAATATAATATAGTATCGCGATTAATCACATCCAAAATAAGTTTTTCTTTACATAATATATGTGTGTATACTGTGTATATTTATTATGTATCTATAAATACAAACACATGCATGTATACACCACAGGACTGAGCTGGAGGGAGGCTATCATCTGGAGTCTGGAGAGCGTCCGTCCCGATCCAGAACAAAGCTCGACCCAGAGCCCATCCAAGCATCACCCTGCTGTGCAGAACTGCCCGAGCCCACCGCAGACGGAGAGCCAGAGCCTACTGCGGTCATTAAGCCATCGCCATCAGGAGCGACAGAGCTGATGATCGTCCCGGAGCCAGAGCTCCAAGTGTCTGACCAGGTGCGAGAGCCGACAGCACAAGCAAAGCTGGAAACAGTTATGGAGACCGTGGGGGCGAAGGAAACCCTCACCCACTGCACCACCACTGAGTGTGAGGATTTAAAAAACTTTGATGTGGATATGTATAGTGATATGCCCCGTCTTCTACCATCCTCTGAACCTCCTATCTGCCCTGAACTATCTGGGGTGGTGATGGCACAGTGGATAAGACACATGCCTTTGGTGTTCGAGACCCAGGTTCGAATCCACTGTGAGACACCAATGTGTCCCTGAGCAAGACACCTAGTTGCTCCAGAGGCGCGCGCTTTGGATAAAAGCGTCAGCTAAATGAATAAATGTAAATGTAAATGTAAACTATCTGACCACAGAGGTCGTTTCCCTGTCTGCTGCATTCCCGCTATTGGGAGTTGTGAACTGGTGTTTTTGGGCAGCACACACCATCCCAGAAAGCACTGACACTGACAAATTCCCACCCAACCTCCTTCTACTGCCTCCTATCATCCCTGCATCAGATCCGCCACCGTTGCATGCTGACAGCCCCTCCGCTCACCCTCAGCCCACCCTCAGCCCACCATCTGTACAGTGGGATCGCCGCGCGTCTGCCAGTCTCCATCGGTGTTGTAGCTGAAGGATCCCTCTTCTCCGCCTCTCCCCGTCACCCTGGCTCTGCGGCTCTCCATCTCTGCCTCGGGCTCCACCACCATCAGTCGGCCCCCTGGAGTCGTCAACCCTTCCTCCAACATGGCTCCTCCCTCCGTCGGCTCCACCGTGGTCCGCCATCCTGGCTGGGGTCTGGGTCCCTCCTGACTTCTCCTGCTCCAAGTCCCTCCTGTTTCCACCATGGCTCCTCCCTCAATCATCTCCTCCCTGGTTCTGCCTCCTAAATGGCTCCTCCTACTGTTATCACTGCCCTGGTGCATCCTGCCACGGCGCGAGGTCGCGCCTACCGGGGAGGGGGTGTACTGTCACAATTATGGACTTGAATTTTGTCTTCTGTGTTTCTTTTTCCTGTTTGCCCTTATTTGGTTTAGTTCCTGTCCTAATTTAATTCATTAGGTCATTATCTTGTTTAGTTCATTATCAGTTTACCTCCTGCACCTGTGTTGCCCTCATTAGTTGCCTCATTTAAGCTCAATCCTTTGTTCAATGCACTGTTGGTTACGGTTTATGTTACTGCTGTTGTGAGTCTGTCTTCATCATCTTGGACTGCTATTAAATGTTAGAGAGTATCTTCGTCTTTGTGTGCCTTTCCTCAACCTGAGCGGGACAATAAAATATAAGAATATAAATATATATACATGCAAATACTTTCTAAATATATACTGTATGTGTGCGTATTTATATACACATAATAAATATACACAATACACACACATATATTATGTAAACAAAACCTTTTATTTTGGATGCGATCGTAATCATTTGACAGCACTAATATAATACAATATAATATAATATCTTTCATAAATACAAATTTACATATCTGCGACTGTTCAAAGTTTTAGGGTATTTTTATTTTATTTTATTAGGGTAGTTTATTAAAAATAAATTATTTTATTCAGCAAAAAAAAAAAAAAAACAACATCCCAAAAACAACATCCCAACAAAAACCCAACAACATCAAACTGATCAAAAGGGACAGTAATATTTATATAGTTACAAAATATTCATATTTTGACATTTAGAAATTTTACTATATTATTGATAAAATAATTGTAGACTTGGTGGACATAAAAAATAGCATTAGCAATAATATATATATATATATATATATATATATATATATATATATATATATATATATACCATTGACATTATCAATAATATCTAATAGAAAAAATATGATATATAATTTTATTATTTATATGAATGATTTTATTATACTATTAAGATTTACTATTAGATTTTATTTTATTATTAATAATAGTAATAATAATAATAATAATGATATTATTAACAATAACAAGAGTGGTGGTCAAAATTGTCAGAACACTGGGCATATTTAAGAGGGCATTATTATTAATATTAATAATAATAATGTTATTATCATTACTACTGCTACTAATCATTATTAGTATTAGCAACAACAATAAAATTGAACATTAAAAACTATATATATATATATACACACACATATACAGTGGTGCTCAAAATTAGAACACTTGGCATATTTAAGAGGTTTCAGTTGTTTTTGTTGAATTGGCCATTACAATACCCAAAAAACAAACTATTGTCAGAACTACCTGCGACGGAAGGAACTTTGAAAACGATAGACGGAAGTCAGGACCTCAACCCCACTGAGCAAATTTGGGGAGAGTTGGAAAATAAACTGGACAGATCTATTGTTCATTCAAAGGAAAGCCTTTGGCTTGTGTTGCAGAAGGCATGGGATAATATTAGTGTTGAAGTTCTCAGGAAATTTATTGACACTATGCCAGAGAGATGTGCTGCTGTAATTGCTGCAAAAGGTGGACATAGCAAATATTAAAGTTAAAGGTGGATTAAAACAGTACGACTACGACGTGTAGATATTACACAAATCACCAAATACACATATAAAGAATGAAGGAATTTTCATTTTGGGGTGTGCTATCCTTTTAAGAAAATGAACTGAGGATTTGATTGCCTTCGTTTGAAAAAAAAACACATTTTTCTTTCTTAACAATGTACATAAAATCCTTCTCATGATGCATACTGATGATTTCCACAACACGTGAACTCCTTGTTACTTTATCTCCACCAGGATTAGTCTGAGAGAGAGAGGTTCTCACCTGCATGTGGCTTCTAACTTCTCTTCATGTCAGTCCCATCTTTTTAATCAGTGGTTTGGAATCCTGTGACCTCTGACCCCTCGTCTGTCTCACAGCACCTGTGCCACAGGCAGACGTGTCACCTCGCTGTCATGTCAGCTCCACTCCGCTCTTTACAGTGACTGTGGTGTCTGGGTGTCTGGCCCCACAGAGCCCCTGATTGCTCCCCCGGGAAGGTGTTAGAGAGGTGGGCAAAGCCACCTGCCACTGCCCTGCAGCGATGGAGCGAGCGGAGGGCCTGGGGCTCAGCATGACTGCTGGAAATACAACACATGGTGCTACCAAAGACCATTCCAATAGGGGGAGAGAGAAAGAGAAAACCAGACGAAATGACTGCACCATTGCAACGAGTGACAACGTTGGCTCCTTCGAAGTGAAAAACTGTGCCTATGGAGACAGCAAAGTCACTCAGGACCAATTTTCCTTCTGCTAAACCAGGTGCAAGCAATTACATGAAATGATTGGACAATCAGTCAGTCTCAAATACTCCGAAGACACCATAAACTTCCTATCATGTGTTTATGTTTCAGGTTCTGTTACTGGGCAGCAACCACTCCAAAGGGAGAGAAAGGTGACAATGGAAAAAGCACCGACATGCTTTATGAGGTATTTCTGTGGAAATAGCCAGCCTGTCAGCTGCTACAAGAAAGCATAAACAACCAGTTGTACTTTTTAACTGTTGTATCCTTTTAAAAGACCCAGGGGGAATTTTAAAATACCGCAGCTGAGCTAAATTACTTGCAGCCCTTTGGGGACCCTTTGTGAGAACCATATACATTTATTTTGTGTAAAGTATGCAACACAATACACAGTTAAAAGGGATTTTAGGATAGAGATGGGACAATATAATCCGTACAAGCGTCGATTAAGGGCAGATGAGTGTCAGCTATGTTATAGGTCCCACCAAGAAACAATTCACATCAGTTTTTCAATCATAGTATACATACTACACTATTACTATAGATCTCACCTGCTTTCAAGGCATTTAACAGGTAAAAAAAAAAAAAACTCTGTATCGGTACTTCCAGTTTAACTTCTTTTTGTAATATTTAATAATTTTATATTTAAATGTATACTGGCGCTAAAAAGTTTGTGCTCTGTAAGACTTTTTAAATAAATGCTGTTGTATGAGTGCTGTATTCAAAATCCTAAAAATGGTTTCCAAAAAAAAAAATTACAGCAGAATAAATGTTTTTACTGGTGAAATATTTCTTGAGCAGTATATTACAATTAAAATGATTTTCAATTCAGCTTTGCCACCACAGGAATAAACTATTTTAAAAGTATATTCAAATAATAATAACAAAACAGTTATTTTAAATTGTAATAATATTTCACAATATTTATATTAACTATATTTTTGATCAAAATGAGACTTATAATACAGACCCTAAACTTTTGAATGTTAGTGTATTTTATTTTACAGTTCAATAGTAGTAATATAGTATAGTATCAATATATTTATTTATTTATATTGCATATAAATAATGTTATTATGTGTATACTTGCATCCAAATTTGCCTGACTGACAGCCACCACGTAAACCAGCATAAAAACCGCATTGTAAAATGGAATTACACATGCACTTAACATGTGGCTTGACAACCACAACTAAAACATATCACAACAGTATACCAAGACTTAATTGCTGTGCAGGCATGACAGTTTGTGAGATGTTATTAATGTAACCCACACTGAGCTTATATTTAATTTTTACAGCAACTAGTCAGCAGGCTGTCTGAAACACCTCTAACAAATGAGAACAGCTCAAGAATGCTGATTTGAACAATAGCACAGACATGCTATTATTCCAGCAAAATAGAATAAATATCTTCAAACTTTCAGTGGTTTTCAGCCATTTAATGTGCATTCTGAAACAAGATTCTTTACATTTGTAAAACACTGTCGTTGGACAAATTCATTGTCTCCATTGAAAGCATGTCAAGTGAATGCAAGTCTTTTCAGGCAATACTACAATATGCAATGTCTCCTGCCAAGTTAATGTGGCACAAACTAGAGGAAATGGGGTCAATTAGATGTCCGACCTCACCAGGCATCCCACACCTACACGTAAAGCACTTAAACAGCATTACAAAGACCTATACTGGATTACAAGGGCAAATGTTTGTGTCTGCGGACATCCAACCCATCGTCTCTGACATCTGACATGGGCCATGTCCTCGCTATTGGCACGCTCTAATCTCGCTCCGCTCCTGGGAGAACGCAGAGTAACTGCAACGCCATTATCTAATGACGGGGCTGAGATGCTGCGCTCACATGCTGTATATTTAGAACAGGCCCCAGGGTGCTCTTTAGGAGGTTAACATCCACTGACCCTGATGCGACCTTCTCTCTGGCACCCTGCCCGACCCATTAGACTTGGCTTTGCTTCTTAAAAGCATTGTTAGAAAGAGCCAGACGTCAAGAAAACATACCTGGATGAGCGGTGGGGGGACACATTTCCATCCATATTTCTATTTCAGAGAGCCTGTAAGCGTCATAGACAGAAGACACAATTTTACTTAACATCTGTGAGTTGTGGCAGCAAAAAAAGCATGTTTTAAAGTGGTGGGCATGATGAACTATTTATGGCATGATGGATTTTCTCATATGAGTCATATGATGCGATTTCAAGTTTTCTTTTCTCTTTGGAGTGTTACAAGCTGATTGTGCATAGATAAGATCCCTGAAGTTGCAAAGACTGAAGTCTCAAAACTAAAGAGATATTCTTTATCAAAGTTAAGACTCTGCCATGGCCCCCTACAACGGCTCATTCAAACACGCCCCCACATCTTGACGTCAAGATGTGGAAATATTTGCATAATGCAGCCCAAATGTTCACGCAAAGAAAGAAGGAGTGGTTTCAGTAACTACAGTAGTGTTGATGAAGCCATGTCAGGGAGAGCTGTTTGTTTCTAGGCGAAAGCAAAAGCATTTTATTTGACCTTCCGAAAGTAGATGCATTTAGGAATCATTAAGATTACTTACAACAGAACAGCAACGCATTTTATGGACGACCATTTCGTGAACCTCGTGAATCTGGCGCTTCTGAATCAGCGAGTGTATGTTTTGTTATTCGTTTAAGTATTTACTATTGACTGTTTAAATGCGGAATTTTGCGTGTCGTGTGAGAAACGGTCACACAATCGCGGCTTGTGTGCAAACACATATGAGCTTCATCACTGTGTCTGTCATGCTACTCTGTTCCCCTCTCGGGCTTGAACTGATGGTAAAACTAAGGACATTATTTACTGTCTTTCTTTTAGAGCTGAAGCTGACGATTATGGAAAGGGGCCTTATATTTTACAGTATTTGAAAAATAAAGTGTTTTTTGAACAATAAAACATGTCAACATATGTTGGTATGTGGTATGTATCAACATATGTGATATGTGGTCACTTTGACAAACTTTCTGGGCTGCACAAACACATATGCTAATTAGTATTCATAAGCCTTTGCCATACTAGGATCTGTAAACTTCCTGTCTGGTGAAGATTTGATATTTAGCAAATACACAAAAAATACACAAAATCATTAAACTTTATAATTTATATTAGCCACATTTAAAAGTTTGGGTAAAGGTCAAGAAGAAGAAATTTCATATTCTCATCAAGGCCACATTTATTTGATCAAAAATACAATAAAACAGTAATACTGTGAAACATTATTACAATTTAAAACAACTGCTTTTTTATTTAATGTATTTTCAAATGTAATTTATTCCTGTGATGCAAAGCTGAATTTTCAGTACTCATCAGTCTTCAGTGATCCTTCAGAAATCCTTCTAATTCATTCATTAACATTTCATTTCTTAGTATTATCAATGATAAAAACAGTTGTGCTATAACATTTTTGTGTAAATGAATGGATTTCTTTCAGGATTCTTTGATGAATTAAACATGTCAAAAGAACAGCATTTATACTTATTTTGTATTATTAATGTGTAACATTATCAAAACTAGTCAATTTGTCCACACATGGCAATAATACTGCTTTTGAAAGGTTTAAAATTAAACAAAGTAACCCAGTTGCCCATAGAGATCTCAGAAGAACAAAGTATGTATCTAAGAACAAGTCCAGTGAAATCAGCAGTCCTATCTGTTCTGGACCATACAACAATATAAAACCTGAGACATAACCAACCAATCAGCCAACTACAGCTAACTCATTTGCGACAGTGTGACCCTGAATGTTCGACTAAGTTCAATTGAGTTCATTGGCCCTCCCACTTATGGTGCTCTTGATGACAGGTCTGTATGTGTGTGTGTCAGGATAGTAAGGGACACCGAACAGCGCGCTCCCACAGCCCCTCCTCTCACTCCACCCATCCATCCATCACAGGCATGATCTTTAGCTTCATTAGCATGAGAATGGGGAATGATGAGATAGCTTGCATCAAATGCCAGCCACCCGGGAGACGGCAGCGAAGCGCTGCCCGCCCCTGATACACACACACACCCACAGAGTGCCACAAGACTCATTTTAAAGAAATAGTTGCACATTTGCCACCCCCCCACACACACACACAGTATAGCTCTTTCATCATAGCTCCTCAAGGAGCATCTGCCAGATATCTTGAAACTGGTTTGCACTCTGTCGTCTTAAGTCACTGCAACTAGTTCAAAGAGTCGCCCTGCTAACATTCACTTCTGTTAGAGAATCTGCTGACTTTTTCGATGTATGCAAAGTGGATACTGGATGTTTAAAATGTGATAATAAACATTCAAACAGGCAAAAACTTCTTGCTTATGATGTTAAATGTATTTAATTTAAAATATAATATACAGTATTAAAAAAAAAAAATATATATATATATATACACACACACACACACACACACACACACACAAACAGTGCCCTCCATAAGTATTGGAACAGTAAAGACAAAATTGCTCTGTTGGCTGTGGAGTCAAGACATTTGCAAATATGATTAAAAGATGAATACGAGACAAAACTACAGAATGTCACATTTTATTATTTTATTATTTTCAACACATACATGTTTTACCAAATAAAAAGAACAACACTTTTATAGTTCATCCCACTCATTAATGTGAGCATAAGTATTGGGACAGTTGAACATAAGGCAGATATAAAAGATTAAAAGCTATTATTTAGTTGCAGATCCCTTGCACACAATCGCAGCAGTGAGTCTGTGACCCATAGACATCACCAGACTCTTGGTCTCATCTTTTCAAATACTTTTCCCAGCCTTTAATGCAGCCAATTCCAATTGTTGTTTGTTTTGGGGAGTTTCTGCCTTTACTCTCCTCTTCAGCTGGTGAAATTCATGTTAAATCGGATTTAAATCTGGAGATTGACTTGGGGAATCTAAGACTTTCCATTTCTTTGCCTTTATAAATTCCTTGACTGAACTGGCAGGGTGTTTTGGGTCATTGTCCTGATGCAATATGAAGCACTTCCCAATGAATCTGGTGGCATTTTCTTGAATATTGGTAGGGAAGATGGTTTTGTACCCTTCCAAATCATTCTGCTATTGTCATCAGTAAAGTTAAGAGGGGCTGTTCCAGAGGCAGCCATGCATGCCCATGCCATGACACCACCACCACGCTTTACAGATGAGGCTGTATGCTTGGGATCATTTGCAGTTCCCTTTTTTTCTCCACATTTTTGCTTTCCCATCACTTAGATAAAGGTTCATCTTTGTCTCATCGGTTCCAAAACTCTTCTGGCTCACCTTCGTGCTTTTTTGCAAACTCTAATCTTGCCTTTCTATTTTTGGTGCTGGACAGAGGTTTGCATCTTGCTGTGTAGCATCTGTAATTCTGTGTCAAAGTCTCCTGAGGACAGTAGATTGTCAGAGCATCACCCCAGCTTTCTGGAAGCTGTTGGTGATTTTACAGACACGTCTTTTAGGGTTCATTTTCACAGCTTTTATGATTTGTCTGTCATCAACTACTGTTGTTTTCTCAGCCCATCAGGTCGTTGTTGGTTGCTGGTGGTTTCCAAACTCTTGATTTCTCCATGCCCTTTATTTTTGCTATAGCTCTAATTGACTTCCTCTTTTCTTTTAGCATCCAAATTGCTTGTTTTTCTCTCAAAATCAGCTCCCTCATCTTCAGTCTGGTTTGTGTGTGTCATCATTGAATGCAGGATTCAGAATACAGAAGTAATGGATATAACTGATACAACACATTCCCTGCTTTTAATATCTGAAGAATGAATGCAACAGGACACAGCTGATCATTTAGAAAGACCTGTGAGGCAACTGTTCTAATACTTATGCTCACATCAGATAGAGGGATGAAACTCTAAAAGTGCTGAACGTCTTAGCTGGTAAAACATCTATGAGTTGAATCACTCAATAATAAAATGTGACATTCTGTAGTTTTGTCTCATATTCATCTTTTAATCATATTTGTAAATGTCTTGACTCCACAGCCAGCAGAGCAATTTTGTCTTTACTGTTCCAATACTTTTGGAGGGCACTGTATATAGGGTCATTTTTTGCCCCATCTTGAATTTAGGGACATTCTAACCACATTCTTTATGCTCCATCACGCAGTGAGATGTTGCCCAGCATCATATTTGTCATCAGTCAACTGTATGAAATGTCAGATGACCAGGTCTGGGACGGGGCAAGTGCGTTAAATGCGTTAATAATTTTAATGCATTATTTTGAACCGTAATTAATATATATATATATATATATATATATATATATATATATATATATATATATATATATTTTTTTTTTTTTCTTAATGTATGCATATGTAATGTATGATAGTTTATGTTTTTATAAATGAAGATGTATCATAATCACAAAAATGTTTTATACATTTTTATTAAAATTTATTTTAACAATTAAATATAGAAATGTCTAATATATAGAAATGTCTAATATATATATATATATATATATATATATATATATATATATATAAAACAAATGTAACAAAAAATTAACAAAAAATATTTCATAATGTATAATGAAAGTGAAAGGTGACTATACTGTAGCTGTTCATGGTTTTCTATGCTTTCATTTTATGAAGAAAAAACAGTGGAATGTCTACTTTTGTGTTCAGTAGAAGAATGATATTCATGTATCTTTGAAAAAACATGAAGATGAGTAAATAATCACAATATTTTAGTTTGTGAGTGAACACAAGTTGCTAAACTAAAGGGGAACTGATTATAATGTGCTCACTATATCCTTGGAAATGTTCAGTGACTGAATTTAACAGCACTCTTGCATCATCTTTTGCAACAAACATGAAATGTGCTCTGCACGAATCTGTCTATGTGTGTGTGTGTGTCTGAGTCATGCACAGATGACATTAACATTTATATATGGACTGTAGACAAGATAACACAATCTACCTTCAGTATTTTCATACAATAAGTGCAATGCGCCGGCAGAATACAGAAAGAGAGAAGGAGAGAGATGAAGAGAGAGGGGCAGAGAGAGGGAGAGAGGCCAATTAATCATTTCATGACTTTCACAGGATGTAGAGATTGCTCACTGTTTTCTTGAAAACACCCTCATTAGTATCTTTCCTCCAAATTAGGCAGCAGACATAAGCTAAAACGGTGCAATCTAGTAGTCAGTTGAATTATGGGTAATGAGGTATTTGCCACTCTTTGTTAAGGACTCGTGTTAATAATTCTTTGTTAGAGATTGTGTTGTTTTTATTCTTACAGTACAGTATGTACATTGACAGACAAGAGTAAGAAATTACACTCCTAAAAATAAAGGTTCTTTATTGGCATCAATGGTTCTATGAAGAACCCTGAACATCCATGGAACATTTCAAAAGGAGAAAATATACTTTATAGTTGAAAAAAGTTCTTTATATTTTAAAAATGTTCTTCAAAATGGTTCTTTTAGGAACTGTTCACTGGAAGGTAATTTTGGGAATCAAAAATGGTTCTTCCATGGCATCACTGCAAAAACACCCTTTTGGAATACAATTTCTTTTTTGGGGGTGGGGGCGTGAACTGTAAATTTGAAGCTTTTACATTTCGCATTTCTATTGACACCTTCTATAATTAATTTAGACATAGTACACATTAGAAAATAAAAGGTTCCAAAAGGGGGTAATTTAAGAACCACTTTTGATTTCCCAAAGAACCTTTCAGTGAACAATTCTTAAAATAACCTTTTTTTTTTCTTAGTGTGAAGAAGTTTTTTTAGAATCTAAGAATATTTTCCCACTCTTAAAAATAAAAGTTCATTATTGGCATTGATGGCTCCATGAGGAACCTTTAACATCCATGGAACTTTCCTTTGGAGAAAAAGTTCTTTAAAGTGGAAAAGAAGGTTCTTTAGATTATTCATACAAGAAAAAATGGACGGTTCACTGAAAGGTTCTTTGAGAACCCCCAAAAAATGGTTCTTCTATGGAATCGCTATGAAAACCACCTTTTGCAATCTGTATTTTTAAGAGAACTACTGGAAAGGTTCCATGGTTGTTAAAAGGTTCTTCATGGAACCTCAGATGTTAATAAAAACATTTATTTTTAAGAGTGTATATTCAAATTCATTTCAGATACATGCAGAAAAGACCTTTGACACAAAATGTATTAACTAACAGCGATTTAAAAAAAAAATTCTAATATTTTCTGAGGCCTAATTGCTGCTGTAGTAATTGAGTTTAAAATATAAATTTAAAGTCCACATTTAGATTTCTGGTTTTCATTTGGCTACTGCTAGAGTATGCAAATAAGGTTTGCAAACAAACCCTTAAGATGAAAGGACAAATCTTTTATAAAGGACTGTTATTCTTTTTCAAATCCATCCACCTCCTTTATCTGTAATTAGGGAGGCAGAGGAAGATGATATTTACTGTAATTGGCTTCTCAAACATCTTAATTAGCAGAAATCCAGTAAAATGCAACTAATTAAGAAATGCTTTGCCATGTGATACATCAGTAGGTTATTTCCTTGGAAACTTGATGGAAAGCGAGAAAAATCATAAGAGCTCTCACACACACACATAGTTTAGATCACACTGAGTTTTCTCTCTGAAACAGATTTATGTAATGTGGACACAGCTGTTGAGGTCCATCTCCAGTTGTGCTCCCTCCTCCTATGACCTCCATATGTCGATCACATTCGCACATATACACACATCAAAATAACACCGATCGTCAACTACGGCCCTTGATGTGCACGGTCTCACGAGGCCAGAGGCTCGCTCACACACACACACACACACACACACACGTGTCTGAAAGTGCCTGCGGTGGTGACTCAGTTGCTCTTATTCTATCAGATCTCCTTCTGTGCCATATGGGAGTTGTACGTGAATGTACCTAATTACCATATAAAAGCAGGTCAAGTGTCCAGTATCCCAGAACATTGACCCCATTTAGTGTCGCCTTAATGTCTTAACTCACAGGCTGCCTTGAAAGCACTCTGACTGCCGCTGAACTTGATATTTTTCACTATTTTTCACAAATGAAAAACTTGATATTTTCATTTTCACTCATAACCACTGCAAGAGTGGTAATAGCCTGAACGTGTTTTGTAAGTTGTTGTCGAGGGGCAATATTAATTAGAGATAAAGTTTTGGGACAGGCCCCTGGGCTCTCAGCGCTCCTTAAACAGCACGTACACACAAAGAGATCTTCACTCTAATGCGTCAGTAATTTGTTCAGTGCTCAGGGAGGGTTTTCGATGCTGCAGGACCGCCACATAAACACTAGAGAAACACAGAGACCCACATGGTTTCATCTCCAGAGAGATACCAAACTGCAGGCTCAGCTCGACAATCCATATTTTATTTTATGACACAGTCTACCTCATTTAAGGAAACAGTATATGACTTAAACTGTAAAAATTACAAATGCAGTTGTATTTATACTTCGTATTAGTTGTATTTCAGTTGTATTTATACTTGAAACTTCTTATGACCCCTAAAAATTATTTTGGTCTTTAGAGTTAATGTGGTTAATTAAGGTTTAGTCACATGCAGCCTAATAATTTGTTAGTAAACTGAAGCTCAATTGGAACAAAATACATTGTGTAAAGTAATAAATAAATGACACTGATGTAATGGCTGCTGAAAATTCGGCTTTGCCATCACATTTTAAATTACATTTAAAATATTTTCACATAGAAACCAGGAGTTAACATACATCTCCAATAATCCAGTCAGAAGAGGACAGTGATTTACATAATCCAAAGTGCCTCGTGATCCAATCCAACCAGTTTTGGAAGAATCTTAATGAATCCAAGATAGCTAAGGACCATCTACCTAACATGCAATCTTTGTTGTTAAAACTAGACTATCCTAACAAAAAAACTGGACAATTCCCAATGTATATATATCGGACTGGCTCCATTGATTTGGGTCACTTTGACCCAGAAACACATTTTAAGTTTTATGAACTAAAAAGAAAAGTCTCAGCCAGTGTTTAAGCAGTTATACTTAAATGGTTTGGAGTCTATAGAAACAAAACAATTATCATTAAAAGCAAAGTCATTCCTTTTAACTTCAGTGCACAGAAGTAAAATGTTTCAGGGTCAGAGTGACTCAAAATGATGGAGCAGGTCATATAGGCTATAAATGCAAAAGATGATGACATACCAACAGATTTATAATGAAATCCTCCACTTAATTAAATCCAATCACAAGTGGACACTAGAGATGCATGTTAATACCAATTGTAAACAGCAATTGGTTTTGGTTGACCAATCATGATCGAATCACCCGAGACAGATGCTAATACAGGTGTAAGCAAGGCTAGAGTCAATGTGGTTCACAGCACTTCTTTCCAATGTGTGAATCTCTCTCATCCTTATATCTCTTTTTTTTGTATTGGACAGACTCTTTTCTAGTCATATATTTTATCAATATACATGTATACATAACCTTGGCATTGCAAGCATCATGCTTCACCAGCTGAGCTACAGGAGCTCTTTAGCATTTAAGTAGAATAAGCAATTTCTGCAATAGGCCTAACAGACCCAAACATACACGACAAGCAATTAGCCATTGACAATCTGCTGTTTCTGAAGGTCCATCTGATTTTTCCATGTAATCTGTCTGAATCATCATCAGGACAAGACAGGAATGATTAAAATGAAGACTTTGTACGGTTAGGCTCCCTAAAACCCAGTTTCCTTAACCCACACAGCTGCAGTCTGTTCCTATTGGCTCGGATTCCCCTGCCTTGTCAAGACACAGTTTAGAAGCAAAGCGAAATGTCAATGTGGATTTCAGGAGAGTAAGGAAGCAGGCAGGAGTCACCTGGCTCACAGCTTGACAGATGCCCCACTGAACCGTCAGAAGAAAAAGCACCACTGACAAACTCACGGCTGTCACACACATGCAAAAATGTCAACCCCGAGGGTTACTAGTTTGCGGTATATAATGAATATAAAAGGGATGTGCAAAATTTAGATTCGAAAAGTTGGCTAAATTTCAGTTTATGAATTTGAAGTGAACTGGCCACAGGAATTTGCTGAAATGCAATAAAAAAAAAAACACGCAGTGCATTCTGGGAAATTAAGTGTTCCAACCTGATCTGTCGTTTTGTTGTTCTGCTAATTTGTAACCATCTATAATGTTCTATATGTTATTCTATCCATCTATCTATCTGAAATGAAACCCACTCTCTATATATCTTTATTTATCTATCTATAATGTTCTATCTGTCATTATACCTACCTGCTGTTCTCTCTATCTACCTATTTGCCAGTTCCTCTATCTATGTTGTTCTATCTTTCTGTTGTTCTCTCTATATCGTTCAGTCTATCTACCTCTGTTAGATTCTCTATCTACATTGTTCTATCTGTCATTCTCTCTATAATGTTCTATCCATCCATCCTGTTTTATTTGTCATTCTCTCTCACCCTTCTCTCTCTAACCATCCATAGATTTCCAACCTGATCCACTGGTTGATTTAGTAAAAATATGTACAAAACTCAAAGTGTGTCATAAAAAAGCCATTTGAAAGTTTCTAGTTAATATATGGCAACATATGAATTTATATCTGTTACTCAATCCTTTTTGTTACTCAATCTTTTTTCCCAAACTGTCAAACAAGGCTTTATCAACATGATACTTAAAGTTTCTAGTTAAAAATATGTTATATCGATTTCTTTGTTTCTTTCTGTTTTTGGAATTTTAATTCATTTCATTAATTCAAGTTGCAATTATACAATGTGGTATTTTCAATTCTATTCTGAATGGTGCTCAACCTATAAGTTCTGTATACTGTTGGTTTGTCGAACGGGTTAAGAGTTTGTTTTTTGTCTTTCTGACCAAGCAATTTGGTATGCATCTGCAGCACACGTGGCCATCTGCAAACCTGTATATATGTGTGTGCTGAGTGACCAAGTCCCAGGGTCTGATGGGGTTTCAGGCAGCAGCACAGGCTGCAGGAAAGATAAGATTCCTGGGTGGGTTGGCTGCAGGCAGGGGCCTCTGCGTCCTCCTCCACAGGCCCGCTGCGAGGAGAGGAGGGAAGTGTTATCAGGCCAACACAAGGCAGGCTGGGTATACACTCCCCTCCCCCCTGTTTTTTTTTTTTACTTTCCCACTCTGTTTTACTTTCTCTCGCCTGGCAGAACTGTGTAAGCGCACCCCTGCTGTGCCTTCCTGCCCACGGGAGCAATCTCCCCGTGCGCCATGCTAAAAATCTGCATGTATGTGTTTGAGCGAGAGTGTTTTTAGAGGAGTGGAATCACAGGTGGAAAACAATTGTCTCTCTCCGGAGCTAAATATCAGGGCTGGGAGACTTGAGGAGAGAGGAAGTGTGTATATTTCAGGTGTACAGCAGCGGTCCATATCAACTGAACCCAGCGGTGCTACTGGTAACAAAAGCAGATGAACAGAGGGAAAGAAAAAAAAATACAAAATTCAAACAATGCATGGCAACTGACAGAAAGAAATCCAAGCAATCACTCCCCATCGCAATTTCCTATTGATGAAAATGAACGCAAGTTCTCCAACAGCCTGCTAATAACAAATGAACCTGTTTGTTAGAGAAAAACGTAATCAGCATGAAGAGGTGAGGAGATACTTGAAGGTTAATTGGAAGCAGCCCTTCTGTAAATGTCAACGGAAATTTAGGGTCTGCTCTCCGCCGTTGACTCTACACTCAAACACCCTTACTTGGGATAAGCTTCCTCAGACTGTGACGTCGCTGGATCTAAAAGCCCTCTTCTTTCGCTTCCTCGCAGAACAAAGAGCAGGGTGAATGAAAACATGGAGAACAAAAACAAAAAGAGGCTCTGTTCCAAAACCTGCTGTAGTGAATCTTATTTTTTCAGAAGAAACAATTTGTGCATGTATATACACACAAAAGTTTGGGGTCAGCAAGATTTTTTTTAAAGAAATAGATATTTTTAATCAGCAAGGATGCATTGAATTGATCAAAAGTGACAGTAAAGACATTTATAACATTAGAAAAGTTCTCCATTTCTAATAAATGCAGTTCTTTTCAACTTGCTATTCATCAAGGAATCCTGAAAAACAATGTAGCATGGTTACCTCAAAAATATTAAGCAGCACAACAGTTTTCATCATGGATAATAATTCAGTTCAGTTTGATTAATGATAAGAAATGTTTCTCAGCAGCAAATCAGAATATTAGAATTATTTCTAAAGGATCATGTGACTGAACGGCTGCTCAAAATTCAGCTTAGCCATTAAAATTACATTTTATAATACATTACAATAACAACATTTCATGTTAAATAGCAACAATATTTCTTATTTTTTAATAAATAAAATAAACAAAATAAATGCAGCCTTACATAATGAGGATAAGGAACTTTTTTCTAAATTATTTTAAAAATCCTACTGACAGCAAACCCTTTAAAAAGGAAGTGTATTTAATATACGAAAAAAAAAAAAAATTCTCAATATTTGTAAATACTGGCTAATAAAAAATATATGACAATACATTGAAACATAAAATATATTGTGAGGTTTCAAAAACACTTTCCCCTTCTGTTCCGATACAAAATGTCCTCTCTGATTGAAAAGGAGAAGAAAAAAGGTATTTCAGCTCAAACTTTCACTGTCAGCCAAAACAGAGAGCCTGACTTAAGCAATAATTTATATGGAGAAATACCTACTGGTTGGAAAAGATGGAGAACAAAGGAACTGGATGTTCAGACCTAAGTAATCCAGACCTTGATGAGCAAGATTTACTGTGAAATCAATGCCTAAATCTACCGCAGGGAACAAACAGACAAAAGAGATACACTAGGCCAGTAAAAACATGAAACGCTGGGGGATATTCTGAGATGAAAAGGGTCATTTTAATCTAATAGCGAGTGCTGGCACAAATATTGGCAAAGTGAGTGTCCGCACTGCCATCAAAATGACCTGGACAGAATGCTGTTGGTTTTAAGACGATGCGGAAAAACACACAACCAATCGAAGCAGGCCATCAGCCTCATGTGCCACATCACTAAAGCCGCCCGAGTGACAGCGGCTGTCAATATATCGATGGGATGTCAGGAAGTCTGTTAGGCTTCTGCCGCATTCAAAGATGAACTGCCAGCCCCGTGACTATCTGCCCCCTCCTTTCGAGTTTCCGTTCCTCCAACTGCCCAAACCTCAGACGCAGGCCGTGATGAAACGGAAAACACCTGTCCTGTTCGATCTGCCATATCAGCCGCACGCACAAAGCAGAGTCGCACGGCCAGATGAACATGTAATGAAGAAACAGGAAGTGGGGGATGGAGGTGATGGAGTGAGAGCAAGAAGAGGTTAACAAGGTAGAAAGAGAGCAACTCCAGCTACGCTAATGTCACCATCTAATACTTCTCATTAATTAAGCCCACAAACAATAGTGTTTCCCAGGCAACCAGTTACCTTAGATGGACCTGATATATGCAATCTCAAAACACGCCAGACACCTGGAAATCCATTCAACACACCACAGCACATCTACAACACACTGAACAAGAAACATCACAAATTAGAAATTTATTTGAATTAGACTGTGACAGCGATGTGGGGAAATCGGTTTTTGCCGTTAATGATTTCTGGCTTCTAAAAATAATATGATACCGGCATGCTGCATCTGTATTAAGTGGAAAAGGACAGCTGTATCTGAAATTCTGGAGATTTAATTGCTTCTGAATTGGCTTGGAATCAAGCAGGATCCATTGAAACAAACACTTGGTGCTTTTCAGGAAGTTATCACATGCTGCTGGTCTTAAGATAATTGCAGTTTTGCAGATAAGGAAAGAATCCCATCGACCTTCTAAATCCAAAATGAAATCAGAAGAAAAAGATAAGTCACTTTTTGAGGAACAATTACTGAATAAACCTTGAAAGTGCCATATCACAAAAAGGGCAATAAAATAATAATAAGTAATATATTCATTAACTTAGATATATTTATACAATTATATAAAAATGTCAATCTTTATTTAAATAATATACAAACAGTATATATATTTGCTAATTCATTGCAACTCTTAATATTGTGCACATAAATATTTATGCTAATATTAATATTGCTAATATGAATACTGTTAATATTGTGTACATACTTTTTTCAGGACTCTTTGACAAATAAAAAGTTAAAGAACATCATTTAAAATATAAATCTTTTGTAACAATATTCAAAAATTTGGGGTCAGTAATTTCTCTCTCTTTTTTTTTTAAAGAAATTAATACTTTTATTCAGCAAGGATGTGTTAAATGGATAAAAGCGATAGAAAAGACTTCTATTGTTAGAAAAGGTTTCTATTTTGAATAAACGTTTAAACCTTTTATTGATTAAGGAATCCTGAAAAAAGTATGATGGTTATAAAAAAATATTAAGCAGCACAATTGTTTCCAACATTGATAATGAATAATCAGATGACTGGATGAAAATTTAGCTTTGCAATCAAAGAAATAAATTTCATTTTAAAGTATATTAAAATAGAAAACTTATTTTATATTTCAATAATTTCACAATACTATTATTTCTTTCTGTATTTTTGCTAAAAAATAAATGCAGCCTTGATGAGCATAAGAGAAATCTTTAATAAACATTAAAAATCTTACTGATCCCAAACTTAAACAGTAGTGTATGCACTAACACCTTCATAAAAATATGCAAAATATTAGTCTTTTCACAAAAAAAGAGAAAACATCACTTTAACCCTCAAACTTTTTTATGTCTGTTTGTGCTCATACTGAAACTCAGAGTTTTTCCTGCGCAATTGATTTAGAACTTTGTACCACAGAGATCCAAATAAGTTAAAAAACAAGCATCTCTTGATCATCTCAGAGTTTTCTAGACACAAATCGAAAACACATTTTCATTTGGCTTCTTTGTGATGTTGTGCAAGTGGGCTGTGATCCGTGTACGTGCCAGCAACATCTCAGAGCCTCTGCCAGGTAGATTAGCTCAGAGAAGCGAAGCAGAACCGTGCCTCTGATGCGCCGTGGACGTATGCAAATGCACGAGAAACGCACAAACAATTCAATCACTTGCCTTCCTTTCTGGAACGCATGCACAGACATGATATCTGAAGTTTCAACAAGCTTACAGAAGCTAAGAACCAGTTTCAGACCCACAGAAACTTCTCCTGTAAATTGTGTTTACAAAGCGCTTCGGTAACAGGCCCTTGAGAGCGGGAGCGGATACAAAAACTGCTCCTCAGTCTAACAACTAAGTGGGTTTTCTGCAAATATTAGTCTTTTTAGTCAAAACGCCATGATGTGGTGGTGCGTTAATCCCAGGAAGATCTTTTCAGACAAAATTCTAATCATTTAGTGGCATTGTTTAGTGATTATTTTCTAGGATCTATTAGAGGTGGGTGGTAGAGACAGGAATAACCAGTAGTAAGTTGTCAACTGGTAGAGATTGCTGTGCTACGTGTTCACGAAAACCTATTGTTATTTTGCCGCTTTATGGTCTTTGAACGGTTAAATACACACAACTTTATGTGTCAAAATGCTCGTCTTTGCAAGTCCTTGTAAACACAGGAATTTAGGTCTTAAGTGAAAGCAAACAGCTGAGAAAGAAAACACGTGTAACAGTATATTGGATTCGGGCAGCTCTTAAAGTGACAGCCGTTTAATATTCCTGCTGTCTGTCATTCATGTTAATCAGACAACAAGAGAAAATCTCTCACTGCTCTTGACTAAATCACTTTTGTGACTTTACTAAGAAGAAATATATATTTAAATTTACACAGTGAAGAATATGCAGTGTTTTTATACATTTGATTGCTCTGTACAATGCATGTAGCATTTCTTATTTGTTCTACTGTAGCTTTTTGTCTTATTGTTTGTAATTAATTTCTTATTTAATCGCTGACTGTTTACTTGTTTTCAGTGTGCTTGAGTTTTTTTTGGCTAGCATTAGTTTTCTGTGATATTGACACTTGAGATAAGACTCTATAGTAACAATAATTTTGATATAAAGACCTTATTTAAAGCAAAAATAACTATATTGTGATATATATTTTGTTACTGTGAAATAAAATTACTCATATTGTGATATAAGATTTTGGTCATATCACTCACCCCTAGGATCTATGGAAACCGGTTTCAGTCACAGAAAAAAAAGGTATAGCGACTTTTTAACTCACAATTCAGATTTCTATTCTTATCATTTTGAACCAGATATAAACTCAGATTTGAGAGATTCAGAATGTATATCTTTCATTTTGATTAGCATTTTCTGAGTTTAGCAACTGTTTTTTTTTCTTCCCAGCACTAAACAAAATAGATAATTGCAACTTTTTATTTCACAATTCTGACTTTTTTTTCTTGTAATTGTGCATTTATATCTCTTACAATTCTGAATTTATATCTCCAAATTCTGACATTTTTCTCAGAATTTCAAGAAAAAAAAGTCAGAATTGTAAGATATAAAAGCCAAAATCAGACTTTTTCCTCAGAATTCTGTTTACATATTGCAATTATGTTTTTTCCCATCATAGAATTAAACCGGTAATTGTGACTTATTTCACAATTCTGACTTTTTCTTGCAATTCTGAATTTGTAAAATTCTGAGATAAAAGAATTATGAGATATAAACTTTGTGATCGGTCTTAAATGTGTGCTAAAAAGGTGCAATTACCATTTTTTGCTCCCATCAGCTGACTAACTGTCAGTCAATTAACACTCCAAACAAACTATACGTATAGCACCACCTTTATCGGGCTCATCTGTGTTTATTAAGAGTTAGCCATTTCTTTTTGAGCCAATTTGCGATTAACGATGTGTCTTGCGAATGTGCCGCCCGCATAATTGTGCCACTCTTATACAAGCTAATGATTTGATGAACAAATTATTGATCTAATGGTCTAAGCCGATGCACCACAGGTAGGACGATAAATAAGAATGCTCCAGTTTTCCCGGACGGTGGACTCGTCAATCTTGGGAATTGCCTCTGGAGTGCTTCAGTCAGTTAACATTTTAGAAAACCGTCACCCCATTAATAATAAAGCCATATTAACATAAGTGAATTCCTCCACCGTGTAGGATTCACTGAGGCAGTTATTAAAGTCCAATTTGGCCCCATTAATAATGCATACACCTTTGACTCTCCAGTATCAAGATTATGTGGAATTACTGAGGGCATACATTATTTATCAGCGACATTCAATTAGGGACCTTGATGAGCCTTAATTGGTGGTTGGGGGTGTCATTAGGCTGTCTCTGATGAGACCTGTCAATCAACCCTCTTGTTCCTCTGATGCACACACTCGTGCACATACCTGCCCGTATCCTCGATGCCACCTGTGCCACCTGTGCCATGGCGGATGACAGCGGCTCCCCGCCATCGCCGGGTTGTGCCCTGCCCTCTCGCTCTTGTCCATCAGACCCATTTGAAGGGGTTTTGGGAGGGATTGGTATGCCACAGAGCGCAGTATGGACACTGGCCCCTGTGTCTGGCTGACCCTTCTCTTTCTATCAGCCTACCTGCTTTAAAAGTTAATGACTCCCAGCTCTTCCCGGGCCGTGCCAGAAGGTTGTGGGGTGGTTAGACATACAATGCATCATTCTCCACACGTCTGTCCTGTCAGTCAGTCAGTCACACGTGTCAGGATGGGGACTCGGGGCTGTTCGAGGCACCGGCAGCTCGTAGGTCACAGTAAGAACTGCTGACAGAAAATCAAAAATGAACTCAAAGTTATTCACGGAAGTTGAGGGAAATGTAAAAGAAACACTAAAGCTTTGTGATTTTAATTGATTACTGTTTGATTCCAAACTTGGTTTATTTTTTCTTACAAATGTCTTCGGTCTTATTTGGTAGGCAATTTTATTTTATCTAAAACAGCCTATTCAGTGCATTTAAGATAAATACTTTTTTATGTGAGTGGCATGGGAACAACCTTGGTCTACAAAAAATGTTCTATAAAATGCTTGTTATTACAAGTGTTGCTCCACACACACATATACATACACTCTCTATTAGATGCGAAAGTTTGAGAACCCCTTGCATAATCTGTGATAATGTGAATACTTTTAACAAAATAAGAGAGATCAAAATAAATGCATGATTTTTTTTTTTATTTAGTACTGTCCTGAGTAAGATATTTTACAAAAAAGATGTTCACATAGTCCACAAGACAAAAAAATAGCTGCAATTATTAGAATAACCCCCTACAAAAGTTTGGGAAACCTTGGTTCTTAATACTGTGTGAGGTTACCTGGATGATCTACGACTGTGTTTTTGTTTTGTGATGGTTGTTCACGAGTCCCTTGTTTGTTCTGAACAGTTAAACTGAGCACTGTTCTTCAGAAAAATCCTCCATGTCCTGCAGATTCTTCAGTTTTCAGGCATCATTTGGATATTTGAACCGTTTCCAGCAGTGACTGTATGATTTTGAGATCCACCATTTCCCACTGAGGACAATTGATGGACTCAAAAACAACTATTAATAAAGGTTCAAACATTCACTAATGCTCTAGATGGAAACAATGCATTAAGAGCCAGGGGGTGAAAACTGTACATGGATATATATATATATATAGATATATAGATGTCTTCAGTGTCACATGAGCCTTCAGAAATCATTCTAATATGCTGTTTTCTTTATAAATTATACTGCCTTTGCTGTCACTTTATCAATTTAAGAGTATTTTAGTATAAATGTAAAAAAAGGCACTGATCTGAGACTGTAGTGTAGCATTTATGTATTTTAGTAGCAATTTAAAAAAGGAATTGATCTGAGACTGTAGTGTAGTTAGTATATACTGTATATATAATGCATGTATGTACGTATGTAACAATAAGGCTTTTTTATAAAACATTTTCTATTTCTATTTGTTTTCCATTTTAGTATTTTTATTATACTATAAAATGTAATTTATTCCTGTAATGGCAAAGTTGTCTTCAGTGTCACATGATCTTTCAGAAATCATTCTAATATGCTGATTTGGTGCTCAACATTCTTTTTTTATTATCAAATGCTTTATCAAATGAATAAAAAAAAATTGTGCTACCTAATATTTTTACACACATTTTTCAAGATTCTTTATAAATTATACTGTCTTTAGAGTCACTTTTGATCAATTTAAGAGTATTTTAGTATACATTTTGGAATGTGGCACTGATCTGAGACTGTAATTTAACATTTATATATAATGGTTCCGTTCAAAAGTTTGGGATCAGAAAGATTTTTTATGTTTTTTTTTTTAAAGAAGTCGCTTATGCTCATCAAAGTTGCATTTATTTGATCCAAAATACAGAAAAAAAAAGAAAAAAAAAAAAAAGTAATATTATTAAATATTATTGCAATTTAAAATAATGCTTTACTATTTTAATATACTCTTAAAACATAATTTATTCCTATGATGCAAGGTTGAGTATTCAGCATCATTACTCCAGTCTTCAATGTTGCACAATCCTTCAGAAATCATTCTAATAAGATAATAAATCAGCATATTGGAAATAAATCAGAATGATTTCATGTGACACTGAAGACTGGAGTAATGGATGATGAAAATTCAGCTTTACATCACATGAATAAATTATATTTTACAGTAAATTAAAACAGAAAACAGTTATTTTAAATTATAATCATATTTCACATTAGTGTTTTTTTTCCCCGTTTTTTTTTTTTTTTGATCAAATAAATGCATCCTTGATGAGCAGAAGAAACATCTTTAAAAAAACATTACAAATCTTACTAATCCCAACCTTTTGAATGGCAGTGTATGTATACAAAGTATTTTTGATTTTAGGTTCAAATATGACCAAACCTATGCAAAGATTTGACCTTGTAATATTAGTATTTAGAAGAATCTCACAAGTGTCAACATAAGTCTAAATTAAAGTGAAATTCCAGGCAGAAATGGATGTCACAGGGCTTCCATGTTCAGACAGCATGTACCTGACATAAATCAGCCATGCAGGTAACCATACTCACACATAGAAAATGAACAGTGCGAAAGTGAGAAGAGGTAAAAAGCGAGGAATAGCGAAATATGGAACATGTGAAAAAGTATCTTGGCATTTGAAGATGTACTTAAATAAGTTGGAATGGAACATGGCTGATCCTGCTCATTAGCCGAGCTTCATTCACACAGCTGCACCTTGGGTGAACAGAGGTGGGAGGATTAGTCTCGTTCAGCTTCTGCACTTCCACTCTCTCTTATTAAAAAAAATAATAGATCACTGATGAAACTGATGTGCAGAAACACTGTAATATAAATTTAGTTCATTGTATAAGTACACACTGATTAGGTCTAAATAGCATGGCAGAGTTTATAGCTGGATTCTTGAGTGAAGACGAAATAGTGGCCCTATAAAAACAAAGATGTCAAATCCCCCCAAAAACACAACAACTACCATCTGAGAATACGTGCAAGTTATAAACAGCATGCTAGAGCTTATAGCAGCATTGCCTGGTGAATAACACACACACAAATTGTGCTACAAAGATGTCAAAACAAGGCAAACAACTGCCATTTGAGAATGGTGATTTCTCAAAGAAGAAAAACAAAGGTTCTGATCTACACCATCTTGCAAAACATCTTGAAGACACAACAGGGAGTGCCAGATTTCGACTTGCGGTTAAAAACAAAAGTAAAAATTGGAGCTTAAAAATCGATTTACCTCTGACAGCAACCATATGATTCAATGAATATCTGTTGTTTGCTCACTGTTTTTTACATTCCCAGCTTAACACGCTCACCAGACTCACAATGCGAGGACATTTTTGCCATTTCTGAATAAAAAAGGCATCCACTAAATATCCTCCCTGTCTCTATCCATCACTTTAAATGTTACCTACTCTCCAATGGGATGCCATCAGATATAATTGGCAATTCATTTTAGGTCCTGACAATATAGTGGAATCATTTTGCCCACATTCAAACAATACCAGAGCGGGATAAAGCCCATGTGTCAGCCGTCCTCTCCATTACAGTATGCACCGATTGCCTCGCCGTGGCCACCTCGTACACATAATTGTTTTCTGCCGCTCTTCCTGCAGCCAAATTACACACGCTCACTCCTCCCTTTGGCAGGGTGTGAGGAAGAGCAGCGGCGATGGCAAACAATCACACATATACATACACAATCCGCTTCACTTTTCACGCATCTTCACTGTCTATGGCTTAATGAAATACTGTGGCCAGAATATATCAGCCTTGTGTGCTCAGGCCTGAAAACACACTCACATGACGCAACATTGGCAAACATGGACTGATAAATTCTGGACAACATTTTTCAAGAAGTCAAATAGACAGAGCCATTCAGGCAGACATTATGAGAGAAAAGCATCAAACAGCGAAATGGGCAGAAAGTCTAATGTATTTCTAAAAAGTGGTTCCTAATTCAGATGTAATCAAATGTTTTGACAAGTGCTTTGTGAAATTATATAAAAAAGGGGGTGTAATAGAGTTTTGTTTTTTGGGTTTTATACAAACGTAGGAGTACTGTAATGCAAAACTGACTTTTTAATGTTTCCTTTTTAAATCATATATGCCAACAAAACTGTTCTAGCACATTTCTTAAATTAACTTTACATTTACTCATAATCTGGTATCTGTCAAATTACCATACATCTTATTCCAGGTAATGGGGAATGTGCTATACCATATGAGACCAAACACAATTCAAATCCTTTGTAATGTGGGATGGTGAATTGATGCAACACTAAAACAACTGATGAATTTCTGAATTATGAAACTGCATGAGAGACTGCGGCGGTCCCTGTGCAGTCTGATAATTTCTAATCCATTTTCTAATCTACTCTGGATCAGGTTTGTATTGTAGTTTTTAATGACATATTATGTATTGTATATACAGTGGTGCTGAAAAGTGGAACCCAAAAGGGATCAGAATGTACTGGCAAAATACTAACACCCTAACTATCTTTGCCACGTAAAAATAGAAAAAAAAAAAAAAATCATTACCTGTGTCACAGTGCACACAGCAGGGAGGACACAGGAACACGGAGACGAGGATGTAACTCAAATAACATACTTTACTGATGAGGATAGGGCAGGACAAGGCAAGACAGACATCAAACACCAGGGAGTAACGAGTAGACCAGACGAAATAGCACAACACAGACAGGACTATAAATACACAGGTAAATTAACGGACACGGCTAGACACGAATAAACTAATGATTACATCAGACAAGGACAGGAAACAAACCAAATAAGGGCACAAGAGGCAGGAACACATGACACACACGACAGAGGACTGACAACCTGAATGGTGCAAAGTAAATAGCTAAGTAAGTCAATTTAGACATCAAATCATAATTTTCAATTATGATTTGATAAGGCAAAAGGCATTTTAAACACATATTAAACAAAAGGCATTTTAAATGAAAAAAATGAGTGCTGTCAAACGATTAATCGTGATTAATCGCATCCAAAATAAAAGTTGTTTATACAATATGTGTCTGTACTGTGTATATTTATTCTGTATATATAAATAAACACACATACAGTATATATTTTGAAAATATTTACATCTATATATTTATATAATATATGAATATATTTTATATACAAATATAACATTTTTCTTAAATATATACATGTGTGTGTATTTATATATACAGAATAAATATACACAGTACACACACATATATGTAAACAAAAACTTTTTTTTGGATGCGATTAATCCCAATGAATCGTTGGACAGCACAACAAAAATACAGAAAACAAGACATTTTAAATAAATTTTAAAAAGTATCTATAATTCAACTGTCAACTGTCATGGTACTGATACAATGTGCTTTCTTAATAGAAAGATATACAGACAGACAGAGTGACAGAATGATGGAAGGACGGATAGAACAATAGATAGAATGATAGATAGATAGATAGATAGATAGATAGATAGATAGATAGATAGATAGATAGATAGATAGATAGATAGATAGATAGATAGATAGATAGACACTCTATTCAGATAAACATAAGGATATACAGAGATTTGATCCCTGATTTATGATCTGCACACACACACACACACACACACACACACACACACACACCCACACACACTCACTCACACACACTCACACTCACACACAAACTCCTATACACCGAAAGTTCATTCAACGTTCAGCACGAACTTAACCTTTCAGATCACAGTTGTTCCGTAAGTGATCTGCTCAGTATCTGCATGCAAATCCAGACTCACAGTGTGCTGTTGTTATGCAATTTACAGTTTCATCACAATAATGATATGCATTACAAAATAGCATCTGTTAAGTATTTCAAAGGGGGGATGAAGGGGCCCATAAAGTCCGGAAAGTCTTCCCATGGAATTGTACAGCTCACAATAGTCCTCTGCCGTTTCAGTTCAGCTGCTGTACAAAACTAAAGAGTTCTGTCCTGTCATCGCTGTCATTTATGCAATGCATAATTCATGTGTTTGCACCACACATATGCATACATAACATGCAATGAGGGTGTTTTCACCATCCGAGCTTCCAACAGGGGATTTCGACTTCCTCTCCTCTACATTAAAGCTGCCTGGTTTATATTCCACATTCCAAGTGTTGCACAAGATTACAGTATTACTGACCTTGGCTGACTGCATTCATTTTCACAGAAGAGTCTTGAAGATGAGGAGGAATGAATCTCTGTGGTTCTGGAGAGTGGAAATACTCTGGTCTGTGCTGTTTCTCAGGGCATCTCACCTGCCCAATGAGAGGTGAGTCATTTTGTGGCCTTGTTAGAGGAGACTGAGGAGAAAGAGAGAGAGATGGAGAGAATTTGACAGGGCTATGCTGTTAATTGCTTCTATGCAGGAGGCTTCGTCTTCACAAGGTCCCTCTCCCCCCTCCTCGCTTTCTCATTGTACAAAGACGTACAGGTGGAGAAAGCATAGCGAAAGGATTTGAGCCCGCCGTGCACCTGCCCCCTGAAGCTAGCTAAACACAGACAGACACTTCAGTCGTTCTCTACAGGAGTCCTGCTCTGTGGCCACAAAATCTCTAAGATCCGTTTCTCTCATCTTTGCTATCGAATTTTGTTGTCTTTTGTTGTGCTATCAAACTTGCTCTCGTTTCCCAGGGGAAAAGTTCATTGCTCTTTCACAGCTCAGGAGACTGAATAGAATTCTCATGTCTTTATGGAACTCAGCTTAGATGTTTCTCCTAAAAGATCCTTAAGGGAAGTAAAAAGACACAAATGAGACAATTGCTCACAGACAGCAATAGAACATAGCATATATGGATGGAATTCATGTGGAGAGCACAATTTGAGACATTGTTGATATTAGTGGAGACGTTTTCTTAGGAGAAACATCTACCAAGCAGGAGACATACAAAAACATCTCCAGTAAATCTCATTGCTGTCTAGGAGAAACATAAAATATACAACAGCTATACTGTATTTATATATACACACATATATATATATATATATATGTGTGTGTGTGTGTGTGTGTGTGTGTATAGATGGATTTGTCACTGCTGCATCCTCACTAAAGTTTATAATTTGCATGTGTTTTTATGCCTTGCCAATTGAAACATTCAAGCGATTTTAAAGCGTTGAAGCGCAAGAAGACTGAAAACTCAATTTAGTACTTGTGAGTTCTGTGTGTGTGTGTGTTCTGTGCACAGTGTGCACAAAGAGAGCCGCGTCTCAGGCAACGCCTCATATTTTCTTTCTGCATCTTCTTGCGCTTGAACGGAAAAAAACCTAATAATCAAAGATATTTTGTTTCTGTTTTTTTCTTTTGGACTTGGCATTTAAAATTCACTGGGCTTCAATATCTAAGGTGAAACACATCATCCAGTTTGAGCCAGTGTGACACTTCTGATCTGGATGCTCTCTACTAATATGAAACAAATCTGAAACAACCCCCAAACACATGTCAAATAAATCAATGGCTAGACCCTAGTCTAGGTTCTCTTAAATTCCTCAAAGGAAGGCAACAAATCTAAACAAGAGGTTTGGGTTCAAGGTAAGAAGGAGGCACCTGTAAAGAATGCAGATCAAAGCGACTCAACAATGGGGAAATGAATCAGTGTATCTAAAATAAATGTTACAGGTCAAGAGCTCACAGCTCAACATGTGCTGTGGGCCAAACCTTCTAATGATGCTTTTAAAATCTGGATCCTTTTATGCTGCCATAAACACCTCTCAGAGCCCGTGCTGCATCATGCCACGTGAAGCCCACTCAAACCAATAATAACCTGTAACCTTGGAAACGAGGCACAGGCGCCAATAATTCTCGGCACACACTTTCAACACGTGTGCGGCTGGTGCGACATGCTCTCCGAGTGTGAAATACAACAGGGACTCTAGCATTTTGAGGACAATTTCTTTTTAAGAGCCCTCCATTTGTATTTAAATAGAGATGGGAGCTGAGGGATAGAGAGGGAAAGAGCATGAGGGGAAAAAAAGGAAAGGAAAGGATCCATCCGAGCGAGCCGTAGTTAAAGCAGCGGTATAAAAAACACTCAGTGTACTGTCAGGAATAAAAATAGATCTGCGCATATCCACAGACACATACGGGCAGACAGATCAAATACTGAATTGCTTCTTTATGGTCACTTAAACTGACCTCGTCTCACGGCAGTGTATCCTAAAGGCCTCATTCCAGCTGTCCACCATATGCTGACATTCAAAACGTGTCCTGAGGACCCCACGGGGGTCACTTTGAAACTACAGAAGGTTATGCAGTAGAAAAAGGGGGAAATTATATATGTTTGTGTATGTGCACTGGTTGTGCAGAGCAGCCTTAATCCTGCATTTTACTTTTATATTCCCTGTAAAGGAGATTTATTTGCCTCTCGTCCCCTTAAAAGTGAGTCTTTTATGAGTGGGGCACTGCAGTGGGCTTGGGTAAGTGATGCGCTATGGCTGCTTGGAGGCAGAGGGATGTCCGCAGGGAGCATGAGCCCTCTGAACTCGCATCACATCTGCATTCAGCCCCATGCTTCACCTGCCTGCCTGCCTCTCTCTCTCTCTTTTCCTCTAGGGAGATTTAAAATAAGGATCAGGATGGATATTCAGCCAGATTCTTACTGCACACCAGGCAGCACAGTGGTTCTCAACTAGTTTGGCTTCACGTTGGATATCAATTGCTGACCAAAAAAAAAGTAGCAAAATTGTTAATCATACAAGAGTAAAAAAATTGTTAAAATCAAAATACTACCCCAGCAATATAACAAAATGAACTATGAATTGAACTATGATGGTTTCACATTCTATGAAAAAAACAAATAATTGAATACCTTGTGTGCACTAATTGTTTTTAAGAAATTAATACTTTTTTATTCAACAATGACATATTAAATTGATCAAAAGACAAATCTATATATATAAACAGCACAATTGTGATTATAACACAGCAGCACAACATTGATAATAATAATATAGTAATAACACTAATAAATGTTTCTCGAGCAGCAGATCAGCATATTAGAATGATTTCTGAAGGATCATGTGACACCGAAGACTACAGTAATGGCTGCTGTAGAATTCAGCATTGCATGACAGGAATAAATTACATTTTAAAATATATTCTAAGTATTTTTGGCTATTTTGAACTGTCATATTTAAAAAATATTTTTGCTGAAATTTTGATCAAATAAATGCAGCCTTGGCAAGCATGAGAGACTTCTTTTAACCCTCACTGACCCCAACATCTGTTCCCCTCTCTTCTATCACTTTCAACTTTCCTGTCAAAATAAAAGGCAAAAGCCCAAAAACATAACTTTAAAAACACTGTTTTACATTGTGTATGGTACAAATGATGTTGAAACCCATATTTTTGAGGCATCTACCTAATCTGACCGGCTTCTACAAAAACAAAAAGACAGATGAATTTCTTGCAAATTTCCTGGAACTCAACTGGTGAGATTTTGAGTTCTAGTTTAGTTTAGTTACAGCTTTCTTACTCCCCAAGGAACAATTACAAGTAGGACTACCAAGGTGCTAATACACAGAAAAAAAATTAAATGTTTAAAAATACTGGAAAATAAAATTATATTTTACAAAAATAAATAAAATAAAATAAAATAATAAAATGGCAAATTTCTGAGTTACAACCCAGCGGCTGAAAGACTTTCCTGCCAAATGGAGGCCATTAAAACAGCAGCTTTAGCTCTGAGATCATAAGCGAAGGACAATCCTGGCGCTAATGGTGAACCTGAAGGTGGGCCGGTATAGTCACAGCCTCGCATGCTGTTGTTTGTCCCCGCTGTGTTTGAGTTGGGTGATCTTTCCACTCTGCTGACTGCTGAGTGATTGATGATTAGACGCTTTCCTTCCAATGTCTAACACGATTAGAGTGAAGGTCATACTTAATTCTTCAACAACAATCACAACTATCATCAGCAGCGTGTGGGATAGTTTCTACAGAGCACTCTGTCAAACGCGGCGCTCAGACTGATCCGGCTAGCACGACAGCTTTCCAAAATGGCTTTCTGCCTCTCCATCCCTCCATCCTTCTCTCATTTTTCCTTTTCCCAGGGCCTTTTCTCTTCATCTCCAGAGAATATGATTTGTCATGGTGACTGAGAGAGAGAAAGAAAGAAAAAATGTTTACTCCGGGAGAAAAAAAGTCTCTAACGCCCCTTAATGTATTCTTTTAAAAGAATCGAGGCAGTGGCACAGAAAAAGATTAATTTATCACGCCATCAAGCACAGGAACCACTGTTGAGAGGAATGGGTGTAAATTGCAAGGCGATGACAATGCCTGCGTTACAGATGGATTTCTCTGTCTGTGTCTTCTATTGAGAAGGGGTGGAGGGTTCGGGGAGAAGGGGGGTGAAAAGCAATTTCGTCAGCGCTCGTCAAAACTTTCAGACGGGGGTAATTTTGATCCATTAGCTCACCTCCGTTCGCCTCCACCAATTCTCCACGTTTCACTTTTCTCTGCTTAAGATCTCGCCGCAACAGAGACAGAGAGAGAGAGAGAGACAGAAACTCCCTGCGGCCATAAATGCATCTGTTTTCCATAACAACATACAGGTCCCATATAGCCGAGCACCACAGATGCGTCTTCCCTCCATAAATGCTGATTAAGTCATTGTTATATGTCTGAAATTACAAGAGACACCATACAGCATTAACCTGACAGATTTCTCACTTACACTTTCCTTGTAGTGAGGTTATTCAGCCAATCAGCGAAGGAACCTATAAGAAAAGAGACAGAGTTATGCACTCATGAATATTTATGTCAGGTTATCAGGGAATAGGTACAAAGGAGGTTTACTGATCACACAAATCCAAAAGCTTCTCATTAGAAGAGCGTCTCTTTAAGTGCATCCCGAATGTTAATGGCAGGTCTACGTTTGAATATTAGCCCAACTAGGATAAATCACTGGTTCATTACACCGAAAGCATACGCCATTAGTGCGAAAAGCACTCGGCGTTGTTGTAAATATATTAGTATTTGCGGTAAACAAGCCCCAAAAATGGCAGAACCCCTTTTATGTTCTGGAAATTAATACCCATTTCTGCTTAAATCCTTCCAGACCTTTAGTTTTGGGTCGCCTTATTATCATCCCTAATAAAAATAATCTCATGAATTAGCCTGTTTTCATTTCTCTCCATAGCAACCGCTGCCTGGGATTTAAGCAAGAAATCTCCCATCGGGCCGAGCACACACCAGGTAATGCCGCAGCAGCGCCGGATTGATAAGGACTAGAGAGAGTGCCGCCATTATCTGCGAGGAGCGGCGTGTGTGAAGGATTAGCACGGATCAAGCTTATCCCGGACTCGGCTGGCCAGCCGGAGAAGCTCTTCCGCTCTTACCTCAGTGCTGCCCTGGGAAAACGGCCCTGGCTCCTTATCCTGACAGAGGGAAGCTTACAGGCTATCACACATCCTCTGGTCAGCGCAATCCAGCACGAAGAGGATGGCGAGGGTGAAAGAATTACTCAGCAGGGCCTGATATGTCTCCGGCTGGCCTGGAATATGCCACAGTAAGGATTATGCAGGGATTTCTGGGAATTTTGGGGATGAGAGCGAAATGCAGCGCTGTAGAGGAAGTGCATGATGCTTTCGGATGTATAGAAAGAGAATCCGTGGCGTTATCGTTAATTCATTAAAACGTTTCAGGCCTATCGGTTTCATTTTAATAGCATTCAAGGCCGTTCTCAATTCCACCTACTGTATGAAATGGAAAATGACTTTCTCTCGACTCATTATAAGATTATTTATGTTAAATTAGCGAAGTGTAAAAAAGGACGATAAAAAAAAAAAAAATGTAATTGCATGGAAATTTTGTCAGGTGTTCCAAGGAAGGAAATGAAACGGAGAGGCGGGGAGCTAATAAAGAAAACATGTTGTCAGTTTGCAATCTCTCCCACTTCAAACATAATTCAATTTCCGCCATGAAAGGAGATACAGCGTTTAATTAAATTTGTTTTAGGTTTTTACCTAGGTGCAATAGGTGAGAGACCTCAATTATAACATTCTAATAATAAAAAAATTTAAAAAACGCATGCACGCACAAATAAATAAATAAATAAATGAGCAAAATGGAGAAGGAAACTTGAGACGCTTATGAAGTCGCCACTATCACATTGCTCATAAGTGGAGGTGAGAATCTAAAATTGAAAGTGACAGTGGAGCCTTTGGAAGGCAGCATTTGATTTCCAAATTATCATATTTTCTCAGTCAATAATGAAAAGCTTATGATAGCTCCTCAGTAGCTGCGCCGACAGCCTTTAATAAGATAGGACCACTGAAGCAAGGGATAGTGCTGAACACAGCTCCGTCTGTACACGCGCATATGTGCGTGTATGTGTGTGCGTGTACGCTCTAATAGCTCAGGTTACGTTCCTTGCAGGTCAGATAACAAAATTACAGAGTCTTGGTTTTTAATATCTAAGTCATGAAATGGAGACGGCATTTGGTTCTTGATTAGAATTATAGCAGCTTGAGTATGAGGAATAATTTGATTTAAAAGGACAACTGCGTTTACGGCCGGCGGCTGGTTTACAGTAACCTCGTCTGGGGTCACAGCCGCGTTTAAAAAAACTGCCAATGAAAAGCATCTCCATCCCCCAAAACGCACACCGGAGATGCTTGTCAACACAAAGAGCTGAAGATAAGCTAAACCCGCGGCACGCAAATGAATTGTAGCGTTTTTAGGGCAAGCACCCCTCATTGATTTGTGAATGTAATCTCCGGTGATGAGCCATAGAAGGTGAACGTTTGCATACTGCAGTGATTACGGGCCTAGCCACCACTGCACACTTCATTAGGCAGGGCCGACGGTGAAGCTCAACGGCAGTCTCGAGGATAATTGTCTGAGAGGGGGTCAGAAGAAATGTTGCAGGTCCCGGGCAGGTGGTCTCAACGAAGGCCTGCAGTTCTGCTCGAGGGGCCAAAGAGCAGCGGGGAGTGATTTATCAGGGGAGGCTTCATCCCTGATGAGAGAGAGCTCTCGCTTGACTTGGTAGAACCGAACGTGTCTTGTAGCGTCGACAAGGTGCTATGCATTAGCTTACAGGAAAACGTCAACAGTCTTTTTTAATCTTAAAGTTTGTGACACACTTCAAGGCTGAGAAACTGAGATGTGACTCAATGCCGCTCTGTAAAAAAAAAAAACATGAATTATTCATAGATTACCTCACAAGTCTGCAGGGATGTGTACTCAGAAATATGCTAATATTAACTGACTTGTCAATTTCACTGACTTGATGAATAGTAATCATCAAAAAACGGACAATGCAAGTCCATCCATAACGCTAAACAGGTGGGCCTTTGGAAATTAGACAATAAAAGTCTAGTGTAAACTCTATGACAAAGGGGGGTGGTGAAAAAAAGAGAGAATTTTTATGTCAACTTGAATATTTTATGTGCAAATATGTTTCTGTTCCCACTGCGAATGCTTTGTTGCAGCATGTTATTTGATAGAAAAGTTTATCTTTGTTAGTTTCTCTTTTTGATGTAAATTCCAATAAATTTCTGCCAGTGTTATAATTGTTTAGCAAAATTAAAACCAAGTTTAAAATTAAAATTGAGAAATGTTGCATTTAAATTACAAATGTTGCAAATAAGTACATTTAAATGAAAGTAATAAATAAAACTAAAATAAAGCTAAATAGAAATATTAAAAAAAGAGTAAGTAAAATTGATAAAAAATAATAATTTAATAAAGAATTACAAAATCGTGTAACAAAATTATTAACTATATTATATAAACTATATATTTATATATTATTATCTAAACTGACAATTCAAAAATAAAAGATTCCAGATTTTAATAAACACTATAATAGTATAGACAATACTAAAATAACACTGGATTAAACCAGTTAATAGAAGCAAAATTGGTTGCAAACACGCATTTAACACACATTTAATCATGATTTAAATTTTTTGCATTGGCTTCAGAAGACTTGTAATATAGTGCATGAGTTACATATATAACCACTTTTGTGATATTTTTGGTGTCATATTTTTAAAGCTCTGACTCCAATTCACTGCATAGAGAAGAGCTACCAGCTGAGAATATGGTGATGTATTGATATATATGCGAATACAGAAGTAAGAAAGAAGTACTTTGAAAAAGTAATCCTCAAATTAAACATGGTTTCTGTTCAAGTAGACTTGGTGGACACTGCCGACACCAAACATGTCAAAGCAGCACTTCTAGCCCCTCTGTGACGAGATTACTGTCCTCATTGGAAAGTGCGTTCCACCTTGACCATCTCACCGTCCTGGCAAGGACGTCAAACAATCAGTACAAACCCTACTGTTAATGGCCACATAAACATTATTGATGCCTCCAACAACTGATGATTTATGAGGCCAAAAACTATATTACATCTGTAAGAGAAAGGCTCATTAGAATTTGCCTTCTACTCGCTGACAGAAACTACCTATTTATGAAAAGCAGCCAGTGCCCTGTCCTTCCTACTAACCTTTCTCTCGCACACAGAGACAAAAGAACAGAGGGAGTGATAGGGAGAGAACGAGAGAGGAATAGACTTGGAGAGGATCTAACATTTAAAGACAGCCTGGCAGTGGGAGGCTGCGTCTTATCGCGCACATAGACTGTCAGGGCATCTCTGACCCTCTCATTAGATATGCAAGCGCATTAGCCGGGACGGCTGTCTGCTAAAGGTCAGGCGGGGAGGATGTTGGGACGCATGGAAGGAGAGGCACAATCTTCAGCCTCACCCCTTTGAACTTCAATCACTCCGGCCAGCGCTTAATAGGCCTCTGGGGAGGTTCAAAGCGAGCGAGATGGTGGAGGGAGGGAAAGAAATGTAAAGGGACATCACGCTACCTTGACATTTTAATTAAGACTCTCCTATTAATATGCACGGTATTGTGGGGAAAAAAGACACCTAATGTAAATTCATGAAATACTAGGAACGCCGAAGATGGGCTTCCTTTTTTGTAAACATGAACCATGACCTGAACAGAAAAAAATAGGGGAAGCAGCAATAAGAAAATGTTTTGAAAGGATAAAGAAAGAAAAGCGGAGAGCTGCAAAGTTGGTGACCGAAATTTTTGCAACCATTTCTAGCATTATTTTAGCATAAATTTTCATTGTAGACATAATCAAAAACCCATTGATTCCACACCCGCTGATACTTTTGCTAAACAACAGCGCTTGACCAATAACATTACAGCAGTGGTTTTCAAACTGGGGACTCCTAAAGTAAAATGAAATGAAATAAAATAATTAAATAAAATATGTTGACAGGCATACTTTAGGATTCTATATTTAATATAAGTTTTTCAGGGATCATTCACAAAGGCGATCACATTCGGGAGGCCTGTATTATCTAAAAAGTTTGAAAATCCCTGCATTACAGGACTGAAACTAGCAACCAAAAAACTGACACACTTCACTTAACACGACAAAAAGGACACACAAACTCATGTGCATGAACAACACACTCAAATACAAGCATATTGCCTTCTACTTTTCTAGAAATTACGGTTGCACCTTAGACACTGAACTCAATAGACTTTCCTTTAGTTCCTATTTTGACAAATCCCATCTTGAGCTATGAAGAAAGAAGCAGGTATTGATCCAGGGGGCACCTAATTTATCACACTGCCTGAAATCCTGAAAAAAATATTTGACCAAGGGGGTTATTCAATACCATTTTCTCCATCTATCCACAGAATTAAACCAGTCTTTTTTTCTAGCAAAAAGTGAGTGATGACAGCTGTCAGACAGATGAGATTTGTGACAGAAATTCTCTCTCTTTCTTTCTCTCCTTTCCTCTCCACTGGCTTCATTTTCAACATGAATAGACTTTCAGGCACCAGGCTATTGACACAGAGGTATGCGCTCAGTTTCGTTCAAATGTACAAGAAATCCCACACATGGAACAGTATCAAAGCAATTACCTCTTACTATAGATCACTACATGAAAGCATGGGCTAAAGTGCTTTCCGTCTATTCCAAACTAAAGCTGCATAGAAGAAATTGTGACTCCCCTTGTGTAGTGAAACACATTTGCAGAGACACGGCGGGCCAAGCTGCTTGAATCAAAATGTTGGACATTAGCAAACTTTTCACATGAGTACATGGAATCCATTGAGAACAACACTAAAACCTCGATGCTCTGCATTTGCTTGGGTGATCTAGGGGTTGCTAAGACGATGCTAAGTGGTTACTAGAGTGTTCTGGGTGGTTGCTTACTAGACCAAGTTAAAAGATCCCACCATTAAGTCCATACAATATTTTGGAGATGTGCTTTAGGTTTATTTTTTATTTTTAAATCTAATGGATTTTTTTAATTGTTTTTAGAGAGTCAAATCATTTAGAAAAAGCCAAAGATACATAAATACGAAAATTGCATTGTGCATTGAGATATTTGCATTATAGGGACCATTTTTAAAACAAAGAGCAAAACAAAAAAAAGAGCAAAACACACACAAAAAAAAAACTAAACAAACAAAGCAAAGCGAAACAAAACAAAACAAAAAAAAGCAAATAACTAAATAAAAACAAAAAAGCAAAAACAAATCAATGCAAAGCAAAACAAAAAGCAAAAAATAAAAAAAAACAACATGCAAACAAAAAAAGTCATGCTTTTTAAAAGACTAGTTGGAAACAGCCATAGATTTAGGTTTCTTTTAATTTTCTAAAAAATAAATCTAGCTATAAATTATTAATCTATTAGAATATACTTACATTAATGTATATATATTACATGACATATGGCATATTGACATATTAATACAAATTTATAAAATAAAGTTATACAAACTGGATACTATAAACAACAATAATGCCATTTGAGAAATGTAAGTTAAGTAAGTAAATAAATAAATAATTTAAAATAATTTTTAAATAAATATTTTTCTCTTAACTTCTGCACCACATTCCAGCCCCCTGTTTAAATAATAATAATAAAATAAATAAATAATCCCTAGCTTGAAGTGATGTATGAGTAATAGTTAATTAAAATAGCTATAACCTAAAAAACAGACATACTGACTCCATAAAAGCACTATAAAAAGTTTTCATCCACACCTCTAGTGTCACTGTCAATATATTGCCTATCCTTCCAAAGCGGCGAGCCTGTCCTAGAGTTATGAGAAGAGAGCGAACTATTACAACATCAGTACAATTGTGTGTACGTACGGTCAGGGAGGGAATCTATTAGAGTAACCTTGAAGGGTGGGGGTAATAGCAGGATAGATGGGGCCACTCACCTCTGCGATGGGTTTTGTGGTTTTGGGAGGTCCATAACTCAAAGCCCCGGTGCTCGCAATGTAACACAGAAATGCAAACAGGAATGGGGGGAGCTGGAAGCACCCAAAGTTATCTCCTGCATCCCAGGTATGACGCACTAATATAACTCTCCCTCCCACGGCTGCTAACCGTGGCTTCATCATTAAAGTGATAGCAAAGTGCTGGTAGAGAAAACACAGTATAAGCCCCTGCAGCGTAGATCACTTAGACATTGTAAAGGGGAAAAGAACAACAGCAAGAACCTAAAACAAAATCAGATCAGATGAAAATGAAATGCATATTTGAAGTGTTTTTCAATTGCAGGACATTTCGTTCTTGTTCTTTTATTGTTGTCTGTGAGGAACACAAAGGCTTTTTTTTCTCGGGTGTCGCCGGAAAAGGCACAAGCTAGTTCTGTTCTCCGTGTGAGGTTGTGTACAAATAAACTGCACGATGATCGGCTGTCAAAACGGTAAATCGTGCAAACTAAGCATGCGAATTTGAATTTGTTTGTGTCACAGCACATGCGGGGCATTCCTGGAAACAATAGCAGGCACGACGAAGAAACAATCAGAGCCCGACTCGTGTCTCCAGTCAAGAGATTGTTCTATTGTTTTCTATCAAGCTCGCGCTGTATTCTCCAGCACGGAGACAACTTTCTTTGATTTTTTTCAGTATTTCAAGAGGAGTGAAGGAACTGTTTCCTGTCCTGCTCCACTAGACACAAATTGTTTCAGGAGGGGGAAATTGGTTTGAAAATTGTGTTGTTTATTGTTCAAAGAAAAACACGCATAGCGTAGAAAGGGGACCGGGTTTCGAGATGTCCTCTGGGTGCAGGTTCGACTGGAATCTGTTATGAAATGTTCAGCCCTGGGAAACATTTGGAAAATTGATTGGTAATTGGACAAAGCATTTTCAAGACAAATGTTCTGGTGAATGACCATACATATAATGCGTTCGGAAGTAAGAAACTGACTGAGGCGTAACGAAACAACCTTCATGGAGGCCCTTACATAATAGCAACACGCTTCCTCATATGTATCTACTAGCTGCATGAGTCTCTCTCTGGGTTTGACAAAATTCTCTGCAGTATCTGAAAGCAAGATAATTATGGACACAGCTCCCAGACCAAGAAGCCCAGTGTAAGGTGAGATCTGATAAGCAGTGTATTATGATGTTTTTTCCCCCCCAAAGAATTGTGATGAACCTATTGTGAAAGAGGGTGAGGAAACCAAGGCCATTCATGTGTTTTTATAATAGATTCTAATTATATAAAAGCCACGTGTCACACTTTTGTCTCATAATTGTGCCTATTGTGCCATATCTGAGTGAAATGTACTCAGTCGCACACTCGTAGTCTGTTATTGTGACCATCTCTTTTCATATGTCATCATAACAGGTCACCTGACAAAGATGAATATTATAGATTATAGAGCTTATAATGTTATAGGGTTTCTGCTCAGAAAGCCTGCATAGGCATGCAATATTATTTTAGTATTTTTTTGTGTATTTTACGAATGTTTTCTTTGCAAATATGATGACAATAATAATAAGAATATAATAATTAGTCATTTGACAAAAGAGATTATTATTATTATTATTATTTTTATCAAGTGACATGTATAGTAATATTTACAACAACTATAATAATTGTTATTATTGTTAATATCATTATTGTTGCTGTTAATATCATTATACATGTCACTTGACGAGAGCAATAATAAATAAATAAATACATAAATGATATGCATCACCTGATGAGCAATAATAACAACAACAACAGCAACAATTATTATTATACATTTTATTGTTATTATTGCTCTCTTTTGTCAAGTGATGTATGATATTTACAACAACAACAATAATAATTTCATACATGTGACTGGACAAGAGAGCAATAAAAAAAATAAATAACTTGCATGTCTCCTGAAAAAAGCAATAATGTAATAATAATAATTATTATTGTTGTTGTTGCTGCTAATATTATTACGTCACTTGACAAAAGAGAGCAATAATAATATAGATGATAATTAATAATTGAATTGCTGATATTGTTGGGCAATAATTATAATAGTTATTATTATTATCGTTGTAGATACTGATTATTATACTGCAATAACAATATTATTATTATTATTATTATTTATAAAAATAGAAGAAAGCCTGCAAGGCATACAATATTATGAACTTTTCTACGCAGATGATTGTGGACATGGCTGTCAATATATAAAAAAAAAAAAAATGCCATGATATTTTATTGGTTTTAAATGCTTCTATTGTCCTCATTTGTAAGCCACTTTGGATAAAAATGTCTGCTGAATGACTAAGTGTAAACGTAAATGATATGCAACAGTAATTATATAATATCCAGTGACGTACTTGCTGAATGAGTCATTTTTAATTTTTAGTCATTTTGTCCTAAAAACTTTTCAGCTGAAAACTCCTTTCATAATGTATTGCCTATGAGTGACAGAATTATTTTAATGCATGCTATGGATCCTTATTGCTATCAACTATAATCGTTCAAAGTAGGTTATTCAATATTGTAGTGTGGAGAAGCAAACTAATTACAGAACACATCTCCTGTAAAACGACTAATCTCACAGATAGCCTGCAGTGCAGCCACATTTTTTGCTATTTTCTTGATCCCAAAAGTAATTACATTTCCCTCTAGATAGAGAGAGTGGGGGAGAAGTGAGAGAGAGAGATAGAGAGAGCTCTAGATACAGAGGGAACTGCTAAGCCACTCCTCTAACCAGATATAACCTTCATTTGAAAAATGACATCTGAAGACTCAATTAGGCCGATAAGCATTATTAGCCTTGTTTGGATGGTGGATACGTTTGATAAGTTAAAACCTTCATATAGGTAGTTAATATACTGAGCAATACCATTATGAAACTACACACGTTAAAGTGTCATACAGTATCTTTCTTTCTTTTTTACAACGACCAGGAATTGGCAAGCAGGAATTGGCGTAGGTAAGGATAAAGGATACAAGGACTTATTCTTCCTGTTTTTTTAACCCTTTCGCATAATGGCTATAAAATAAAAAAGTTTCTTAAGAAATAATACACATATAAAGTATAGAAACCAAAACATTTTTGTAATATAAAATCCTCAGAAAATGAATAAAATAACATTTAGTCATTTACATTTAGTCATTTGGCAGACGCTTTTATCCAAAGCGACTTACAATTGGGGAATACAAAAAGCGATTCATCTTGAAGAGGCAGTCAGACAGAGGAAGTGCTCGTAACACCAAGTCTCAGTCATTGTTCAAATAAGTACAATCTAGTAGGTGGAGAGAAAGATAGAGGGAAAGGTTTTTTTTTTTTTTTTTGAGTTTAGGATGAAGTCAAGTACTGCCGAAAGAGATGAATTGTCAGTTGTTGCTTGAAGGTTGCCAGAGATCCGGCGTTCCGGATAGGGGTGGGAAGATTATTCCACCAGCCAGGAATGGTGAACGAGAATGTTCTGGAGAGTGATTTTGAGCCTCTCTGTGATGGTACCACAAGGCATCGCTCACTAGCAGATCTCAAACTTCTGGAGGGGATGTAGGTTCGTAATAGTGAGTGGAAGTAGGAGGGTGCAGAGCCTGTGGTAGTTCTGTACGCAAGCATCAGTGACTTGAACTGGATGCGAGCTGCCACTGGTAGCCAGTGCAAGGAGATGAAGAGAGGTGTAACATGCGCTCTTTTGGGCTCGTTGAAGATCAGTCGTGCCGCTGCATTCTGAATCATTTGTAGAGGTTTGATTGCGTTTGATGGCAGACCAGCCAGAAGAGCATTGCAGTAGTCCAGTCTAGAAACAACCAGGGCCTGGACAAGAAGTTGCGCAGCATGCTCTTTCAGAAAGGGCCTGATCTTTCTGATGTTGTGTAGTGCAATATTATTCAAAATAAAATAAAAAATCTAAAACACCATGTTAAAACCATGTCCCAGATAAGAGTATAAGTCACTGTCACATTACTTTTCACTGGTTATCCAGCAAAAATAAACATTTTACCAGTTAACATGTAACAGTAACAGATTAGTGTTATTAATGCAAAACCAATGCAAGACCATCTTAAATGGAATTTAATATGTTCTAAACGGGTGTATGTTTTATTTTCAGTAAAAAAAATTAAAAAAACCTAACAACTAATGTGTGGTATCCAGACGGAAATACAAGTATATCTGTTGTTCTAGCATGTTTGGACTGTCAGGAGAGCTTGTTTCTCCCCCAGTCACCCCTCTTCCCATCCTGGGTCTGGGCTAGTGAGAGTCTCCTGCCTGGGGGAGAGACTGTCAGAGCTGGAGGTCTTCACATGGGTGGATGTGATAGACCTTGACAGGCTGTTTGTTCCTCTTCCACCTGGGTACGCTCACAAGCCTGAACTCTACTTGGCTCTGACCATTACTCTTACTGACGAAACCATAAACCTTAAATTATACAAAAATATATCAACGTTGGGAAAACCTGAATAAAAAAAAAACATATACTTTTATACATATTTCCATAACATGCCCCAAATCATGAGGAAAAAGTTGTCAATGGGACCTGCTTATGACGTAAATGTGTAAATATATCAGTATTTCTTCTCTTTTGGACTAAAAGCCCTAATGGATGCTGTTTAGTGAAGAACTTTGAATATAAATAAACCAGAGCAGACATGATTGAATATGAATGTGCATTGTTATTTTACACCAAATGTCAAAACCGATTGATTTTGCATATTGATTTTGCACGCCTGACATAAATTAGGAAATTACTGTCAATGTAAGTGAGTTTTATCATAAACAGTGGTCAAATAACCAAAGCTGGAGTTTTAATGATACACAATTTGTCAAGATCAGATAAGAGTGTGATGATAATAGCATGCAGTTTAATGCAAACAACAATAATCTGGGGCAATTTTTGCAGGTTATTGATTTGTTTAGGTTTTTAAGCCAAATTTGAACAGTAATGATACAATTATAAATAAAATTATAATGAAATATAAAGGTAACATTCAAAAATATCAGTTGATTTGTCTTGGCCAATAAACATTTACTTAAAATCTTTTAGAATATATTAAACAATAATTGAATACATAATTATATAAATTTGCATCATACTTATGACAACTTGACAATTAAAAAAAAAAAAAAAGCAAAGAAATTGGCAAATTAAAGATTGGAGTACAAGAAAATACTATTTCAGGCTTTCTAATTCAAAATATAACATTTTATTTGTAATTAAACGTGTTATTTGCTGTTTCTTTGGAATAATTTACAAGCAATTTCTGAGCAATTTTTTTCAGTGCAGTTAATTCTTGTTTAAATTTTTTTTAAAAATCTTGTTTAAATGTATGCATGTGGTTGCAATTAATTCATATTTTTATATAAGAACTAAAATAAGATTTTAGTTTTTTTGTTAGTAAATTAAAATTCTAAAAAAAGATCTAATTTAAAACAGCTTTAAACTAGCCCTGGTGTCCCTATACAGTTTTTGCGTGAATAACATCACAAAGCCACGCGCTCTCTGAGAAGCACTGCTATTTGTCTTGTTACTAAAACTCTTCATGTAAAATGTTTCTCATGAAAGCACACCAATTCTTGCACTTGAAATAAATTGTTAGTATGACTCTCTCATTGCACAAAAAAAGAGCTTAAATTGGTGGTTTCGTGTGTGGCTGGTGTAACAGGGATGTCAGTGAGCCTGGAGAGACCATGATGGAGTGTCATACAATGGTAACACAGCACAGCTGCATTAAAGACCAGCCCTAATGAGGATAAATGTTCCACAGCTCATGTCAAGGTTCACTGTATTGCTACACAGGCCACATCATTTAGCTAGGGGAACGCAAACACAGGGAGGGGACACAACAGGGCCCTTCACCACACTATGCCTTATTAGTGGTGCTTGCTAAGGGAAGCATCACTACCATCGCTCATTCTAAGGGTAGGGGTTTCAAAAAACTCCAAATCATAAGTTTTAAACTTTGTACTTTTGGACATGAATTATATAAATGTTCGGACAATGATTTAAAAAAAAAATAGATCAGACAATGATTTTCAGACTATAAGAAAGAAGTCAAAACAAAACAACAACAAATCTTCTGGAAAAACTTAAGCAACCACCTGACAGTAAAAAGTGAAAATGTGCAGCGAATTTTTTGTGAAACCAGCCTCAGAATGATCTAGTGACATACAGTAGAGTAGGCTGAAGTGACGTGTGGCCAAGTATGGTGTCCCATAATTGGAATTTGTGCTCTGCATTTAACCCATCCAAGTACACACACAGTAGTGAACACACACACCGTGAACACACACCCGGAGCAGTGGGCAGCCACTGCTGGGTCGCCTGGGGAGCGGTCGGTGCCTTGCTCAAGGGTATTGAGGGTGGAAGAGAGCGCTCTCTATCCATTAGGCCATGACTTTCTAGCATAATCTAATGTAAAATCTAATCAGGTTGATTCAGCTATAGTAATCTTATTTTTTTTATTGATAATAAATAATGGAATATATTATTAATACCAAAACCAACATTTTATTTATTTTATATCCACAATTTTTATTTAAAAAATATTAATATTATTATTTTTACATGGAATCACCCAGAACACCCTGCAAACCACCGGAAACTCTTTTTATATTCATATTTTGTCATTGTCAGTTATTCCAACTCAATGAAAACGAATGATTTTTATGACTGGGCTGGTAATTAGGTAAATGTAATCTAATGCAACCAGGTTGATTCAGCCATATTAATCTTAACATGTTTACATATTAATAATAAGTATATAAATAAAATGAATACAATTAATAACTGATTTTTAATTATATAAAATATTAACTAATATTCAGTAATATTTTAAATATATCCAGTCATAAAAATTTAATTCAGAAAAATTTAATCAGAAAACACAGAAAATGTAAAGTTTCATGAATTCAATTGATCAAATTGAATTTAACCACTAAAACAGAACCCAGAAAATGGGTTGCTAAACTTTTAATACATTTTTGTTACTTTGTAAACTATATAAGTTTCATTATTTCATTTTTTTTTTCAATCACTAAAATTTACCTATTAATTTTTTTGGGTAAAATAAAAAAACTGAATTTTCATTGGGTCCTATTGTTGTAGTAAGATTGATTCTGTCATATCAAATGATTCATTTTTTAATAAAACCAGTTAATTTACATCTTAAAAACAGCATAAAACACATATTTTAAAGTTACCTAACAACATATTTTCAAGTTATATACCTCGAACACAGTAGAAAGCATCAGCAACACCCTAGCAACCAACTAAAGCACCCTAGTAACATACCTCATGGCAACAAGCTCTTGCACAAACACCATTCACATTTTCTTCACGCATCTAGTCAGCTGTTTACATTTTACAGTGTCTCTATCTCTCTACTGTACTACTATGAACTCCCTTAGGGTGTACAGAGAATGTGACATGAACTGCTTTCCGGAGGTATGCTGTTTTATTGCTGCTGCTGTGCGTGCGTGTGTGTGTGCGTGAGAGAGAGAACACTAGGTTTGGGATTATGTGAGTGTGCTGTATAGGTTGCTACTATATTAATGAATGCCGCTGTCCAAGCTGAGCGTTTGACTGAGATGTAAAGAGAGATCAGACGGAGAGAGTGTTTTGGATGGACAGGTCACTTAACATGCAGCCTCCCAAAACAAACAGCAAGAAACACAACAGGCCTTTACCCCTGCAGCAGTTGTCAGAGAGACGGAGCGAGAGAAACAAGAGAGAGAGAGAGAGAGAGAGAGAGAGAGAGAGAGCGCATCTCCAGAGGTTTACAGACAGAACTCTGCCTCCAGCTGAAAACGGGAGACTGTCCGAGCGAAAAAGACAGGAGAGGGATGGAGAGACATAGAGAACCAGTTAAAGCGAGCTTGAGAAGGAAGGGTAACTAGAGTTGCTGGGTGATAAAGCTATAAAATATCTATACGTCTCGCAATATATACGTCTCGCTTTTTTATGATCTTCAATGCAACTGTGGTTTCAGGTGTGTTCTGATGGGCCACAGAGAGAGAAAGAGAGCGAATGGAGAAGAAATAATGCCGAATGCCATTAATAACATTTTTCAGGATAGAAAAATAAACCTGCTTTTCAGAAGAATGCTTGCCTTAGCTTTTGTTGTTGTAACTTCTATCCAAATTCGTCTTGCAAACATGGACACAGTCAAAATTAACAAAACCATTCATGATTTAAAAAATTAAATAAAATAGAATACAGACTATGTCATAAAACATGTGTTACGCAATAAAGACAAAAAGTAAAATTTTTAATGCAGAAAGTTGAACACACAAAATCTAGATCTAAATGAATCATTTTACTTGCATGCACAAATAAAACAAATCAATGTTTAACTAGATAAAAAAATTTTTTTACTAAGCAATACTTGAAAAAGGCCACATAGGGACTAACTTTTGGATGGTGATCCAACCAAATCAGTGAATCAAAGTTTTGACTAAAATTATTCATTAAACTTGTTTTTAAATAATCCATAGAATCAGTGATTCATGAATCTAAACTCTAAAGGCCAGTTCACACCAAGAACAATAACGATAACTACATTAGCGTCCACACTAGTACAAGATAACTACACTGCTGTTTTGTCTGCTACTTTACATGCTCATTAAAGTCAGATGGATTCTGACTGGCTGTCAATGTTTTTAACATTCACCAGCTGGAAAAAAGTGATTCCAATGGTTTTGTTCCTCTGTGTCGTTATCATTGTACAGTTGTTGTGGCATGGACTTCCCTATTCTCAGAGAATTACTTTGAGATACCCTTATAGTTATAATTCTTGGTGTGCACAGGCCTTAACTCATGCGTTACCAAGTTTGCAGTTTTCCCATGGAATTGGGCTACTTTTATAATATTGCCGTGGGGTACTTTTATAGTCCGCGGGTTGAAGTGAATCTCCACCCCACCCCTCTGAAACGTGATTTTGACCAAGGTGAAACCCCTGTAAGGAGGTTATGACCCCATGGAATGCATTTGGAACGATTCTGATAGCCATTTTCCACTGGAACATGATTGGGCAAGTTTTGGCCGTGATTGGGCTAGTTTTGATTACCAATTGGGCTGTTTTTTTATGTAGACCTGGCAACCTTGCCTTAACTGTTTTTGCTACTGAGATTTAAAGATGAAGTGTCTCAAATGGCATGAGTTTGGGACAGGATGATCTGTTTGTCCAACCAATGGAAGACGCGGAGTGCCAGTTTAGTGTAGTTTAACAATCCAGCTTTAAAAAAGAGAAGCTAGTGAAATATATTTAAACACTCTCATTGTAAAAAAATAAATAAAATAAATAATAATTTAATAAAAAAATCCACCCACTTCAACTACAGTAATTCAATTTAGAAATGCAATCAAATTGGCTGTAGAAGTCATTTCAAATTAAATTATATTAAAGTGACTTGAGTTGAATCTCATAAATTAAGTTTAAATTGGTTAATTAAACATATGTTACGAAGACAACTTTTTACTAGTCGTGTGACAAGGAAGGATCGTGAAACTAGTTAATTACATGGCCTATTGGAAACTTAATGGTTGAATAAATAACATTAAAATCATTGTAATATTATTAATATTATGTACATTGTAATGTCGCTTAATTTTATATCACAAATATTCAACATACTCCGATTGAAGTAGAGTGATAGAGAAATCAAGGGAACCATTATTAAATCTAATGCAGTATAGTGGAGATGCTGCTTTTACTGGCTATTAAAGTCAATTTACAGGGTGTTTTAATGATAAGGGACTTTGATATTATAAATCATTGAACAGCCTATTATACCATACTATACTCTATAAAAATTCAGGGCAAATTAGATGAGCTCCCTGCTCATATTCCCTAATCAATATATAGTGAGCAGCTCATGGACACCTGGAGAAAAAGACACTTGCTGATTCAGAAATTCTAGGTCTGTAACAGAGGTGAAAAAGTAGTTCAATGGCTACTTTCATGTTTGTATTACCATTTTCTCTTTCGACTGTAGGAAGCAGTGAGCTTCCCTCCTCCCGCTTCCCCCCAAAGCTTTCTGTTCCATCTCTCCTCACACACATTCACAAAGCATATCATTACACACAATGGGGTTTTTATCACAAGCTGTCATGAAATACTGCTGGATTTGAATAGGAATTTAATTAGGCGTTCTGTGGGTTCGCACACACTCTAAAAATCTCTCCTGTCTTTTTTTTAAAGACACACACACACAGGTACACATGTACCCACAAACAACGAACTGCGCACACACATTTTCTGACTAAAAATGAATAGAATATGAGAACAGATTTATGAATAAATATTTACATTACATGCACCACACCAACACACTAACTTTTGCAACTGGAGGTTTCAGAATCACAGATGAAGAAAGTAATGAAGGTAGACGTGCGACATCAATGCAGAAGGAAAATCTTGTAGACGTGTGAGTTTTGCATTACGTTCCACATTAAAATTGTGTTTTTCTTCGGACCCTGCAGTCGTAGTAGCCCCAAATCCTCAAATAATCAATCAAAGTCTTGAATAACTGTCACGGACAAATGATATTACTGACAGTTGCTGTATAACTAGTCAGCTGGGAATAACAGGTCCAAAACGAAATGCTATTTTCCGCTGACTTAGAGGAAATTTGATGACGTACACTGTAAAGTATATATATGAAAATGTTAAAATTTTTACAACAAATATTACCTTTTATAGGACTTGCAATATTAAATATTAAAGGTGAAAAAATAGCATACTCATAAAATATTTTATGAGTATGCTAAGCTATGGTCAGCACTGTAAAAATTCCAGCACTGCATATTTCTAAACCCCCATAAAACGACTTAAAATCTTGGGTTGATGTTTCAAATGACTGCGGTACATTTATTAATGTAAAAACTTGAGTTCTTTAAATGACTGGGATCCTGAGGCAAAACATATTTTATGCAAGTACGTAAATCTAGACACAAATGTTTGGCAAGCGAGGTCCTGTTAAACATGTGCGCTCTTGCGTTGCTGCCACCGTAATAAACCACAATACTGAAGGGAGTGATAGATTTACCTTCAAATGTCTGTGCAATTAAGCCAGATGTGTTATTGTTCCAGTAGCTAAAATTCATCAGTGGTTCTTTACCATGACAGCTGTTGACCTGGCGGTTCTCCCTGCTGCAAAATCCAGTTTAAGCAAGTAACAGTGTTTTAGATAGTAGCTGGTTTCTACAGTAGCTGGTTCAAGATACACGGTGGCTGGTCAACCAGCTAGTGATGAGCAAGGAAACCAGCAAGCATCCTCCAAAGCATTGATACCAGTTTAAGCCAGATTTTCTATAAACCAGATTTTCTATCACGGAGAAGAAGCATTTAAGCAACAACCTACAATATATAGGGCCCTATGATTTCCGTGATGCGGAAAAAAACATACAAAATTGCAAAATCCTATCATAAAAATGGAGTTTACTCTATAAAGTGGAATGTCACGGAATTTGCCAAATTTTGGTTGGATAAATCAAAAGTAGGTCAGTACACTTAAATCAAAACGCGATATGGTCTACTGCCACGCGATATGGTCTACTGTCTGTGCTGCAAAAAGACTAATTAAATATGAATCCTGCAAGTTCTGTGCATTTCTGTGTGAATGAATGGCGCAGATGCATGGTTTCATTTATAACACACATACTAAAGCGTGCATGACACTCGCAGTGTTTTCAGCCTCTGCCACCTCAATATTATGAGAGTCCAGGAACACATGAACATAATCTCTAGAGCTGCACTCAGAGTCACTTCATGAGCATTTTACCGTTTCTTTTGAGAAAAACTATTGTCATCATATATACAAACACGAAACGTCTTCACAGCAACCCATCAAAATAAAAGTTTGGTTTAACTTGAAGAAACTGTGACAGAAATATATTACTTAATGCAACGATAGTATTACTATTAATAATAAAATTATTATTAAACCATAATTTAAGGAATGTTTACCAGAAAAATTATTTAACAGAATCGTCACATATTTGAATCGATTTTCAACCAGCTCGCGGTTCATCCCTATTGTATATATATATATATATATATATATATATATATATATATATATATATATATATATATATATATATAATTTTTTACAGTAAAATAGCTAAAATGCTATAGTAAAAACCTGTTAATTGTAAGTTACCTTACCATATACGGTAAAAATTGTAAATGGTTTAAAAATTTAACTGCAAAATACTGTCAAATTTATGGTTTTTGCAAGTAAAATAAAAAAGTAAACATTCCCAGAAGTCTCTGTGATGCATCACATGATTATCTTTATATAAATAATTTCATATAAAAAAAATTACATATCACTATGAAATATATGGTTATCATACATTCATAGCTGTCATTTTTTTAATCGTAAAATGAACCACATATATTTTTCCCAGAGTAGCGATACAATTATGCTAAGCAAAATGATGGAGTTGTGCATTTTGTTCCAAAAATATTTTAAAAACTGATTTCCACTATGCATATATAATTACTTGCTACTTAATGGCACTGTACTATAAAAATAACAGAATTCTCCTGTTATGTATATGCAACGTATGTGGCTGGCCACATTTCACAACTCAGCCTCACATGAAATGTTTGCATAGAATGCAAGAAGCGTTTGCATATTTCTGTTCACATATTTACATTCAGTATGTTTTGGGCCTATGCATATGCCTCCCTAGTTTCCGTTTCTTTCTCTCTCTCCCTCCTTCTCCTGAAGTGCTCCTGACTGCATTTCATAGACAAAATATCCTCTATAGCAGCTGTCAAAGTGGTTAGCCACTGGCTTGAATCTTTATCTGCAGTTTGACGTCCAATAAAAAAACTGCCCTACAGGTTCGATATCTTTTCCCTTTCCATGCGGCACAGGAGGAGAAAACGTAAAGCTTCTAACTGCGCTCGTTTAGAAGCCGAGAAAAGGTTATCCACCTTTTTCCATTGTGGCCAGAAGAACTCACAAAGATAACGGAGAACAAACACACACACACACACACACACACACACTCAAAAGTGGTGTTTTTAATTAGTCCAGTCACTCTAATGAATGTTGGGTGGGATGAGGGGTGTATAAGATGAGAACTGGCCACAATGACTTTTAGTAAACAAATCGTTATTGAACCATTTTCCCTTGCAGGAGCATTAGCATGGCCATGTGGATTTTCAAAGCATACAAACATTAACAAAAATTACTGATTCATAAATGCATTACGCTAATAAGCGATGGCAGAGGAACATTTAGTAGAATTTCAAAAGTCAGATCCAAATAAAGCCATTAGAAATTACCAGTAAATGAGCTATTCACCATGAATAATGAATTCCGTTACAAACTGAGGGCACGTTCGATTACTCATTCAGACAGAATAAACCGCAGATGCTGCATAAAACGCTTTCGTCAGCCTCCAGTTTGCGCCGTCGGCAGGCAAAGTAAGATTTAAGTTTTCAAACTTGCCTGTTGTGTGTTTACACACTCGTGCGCTAATAGAAGCTCTCTGTCTTCATACAGCCACTTGTTTTTCTGCAAACCCATCTTCCAGGAGGACTGCTTAAAGAGTTTTACTTTACACTTTACTGGTCGGCGAGTGCCCACAGCATGCTCACAGACAGCGTTTTATTTGCACACTTCAATTTGTCGTTATTTCCGCTAACTGCACCGCACTGCAGAGCCTGGGTTTTGTACAGCAACACAATGACTTACACCTCCCACAGAGGGGTTGGAAACCAGTGCCTTTTTTTCAATGTCGGAAAGAATCTAGCAGATCCCAGTAAACTATGCATTGACTACTACAAGGTTCCTGACTCACAAATCACAAAGGTGAATTGGCTGTGATCACTCAAAGGGTTAACAGTGCAACAGAATGTTTAATGAAATTAATAATCGCCAGCAGCCATATCACCCAAACAGTAACACTTCACAATCAGGGTTAACATAACTAATGTTAATATTGTTCATTAATTAATACAGTATTTATTTCTAAAGTACTTCTACGTTAATTTCAGCATTTACTAATATATTATTCAAAAGCTATATCTGTTAAAATGCAATGCCTGAGCTAGCAATGAACAATTGCATTTTTACTGTTACAAAGACAAAAGCTAAACAAAGTAACAGACTGAGTAGCATTCTGACACAGACTCTACCCTGTTTTTTTTTCATTTATTTTTTATTTGCCACTTGGTAAAAAAGCTTTAAAATATTTTCATACCAAAGTGTGATTACGGCCCATTTTTCTTATTTCTAGAAAGTATAAACACAAATCAGCACCTTTTTCACAATAAAAAAACTTGACATGTTTACTAGGGTGTCCATTACATGTCCATTTACATGTCCATTTGTGTTCAACCTTGGCTAAAATAGCATTATATGGTCTAAAATCATTTAGTCATACATTTTTCATTGAGATGTAATGTTTAAATAAAACCCTAAGCTGCTACCGTATACCTTGCATACCTGATGCTCTTCAGTTCATGAAATTGCGGCATATTTTACAAGCGGATCACCGCAGAGGTATTTTACAGGCCCTGTGTCCTCCAGCCTCTGCTCTGAATCTATCAGAGGTGATAGATCTCAGTCCTTGGACTCTAGTTTGCGGTAATGACCGAACTGGAGTTTAAATATATACAGGATGAAGACAGAAAGAACAGGGGATCTTTTGACCTTTGATTTACATGGTGAGTAAGAGATTAATTTGAAATAAAACGTTCAGATTCATTATAATCCCACCAGACACAGCAAGGGCTTTTATAATATATTTATACACACAGAGTAGCAAGGAACAAACTAGCAATGATGAACCGGGACTAAAATTCACTAAACAGATGCTCACTAACAAGTTCATCGCTAGTATTAAATCCACTTTCTATCTTAACGAGTGGCACTGAATTTTAATGAACGTTACTGTAAATATTATTGCCCTCAACCGTGAACATTTCTTCTCCCAAGTCTCAGCAATCATCTACTGTTTGGATATTAACTAGTGAGCCAAATCTTGCGCTTTACACATCACATAGGTCACAGTGACTGAACACCAAACAAATTTACTTTAAAAAAAGCAATATAGCTATTTATGCTAAATTGCCGTTTACCAGGGTTACTTCTTAGACAATCTGAGTGTATGTGTACATAAATATGCATCTTTTGACCATTTTGTAAATGACTGCTCTTCGCTGCTCAGTGAGCCGAATGTTAAGTGACTGGAAATCTGCTTTGCGTCAACTGTGAGAGTTCTTGTGGAGAAAGGCTAAGTTACTTAACTCTCCCAATGCGAACAATAGATCAACAGGCTCAAATGCTCTCACAGGCTTCAGTTGAGTAAACAAAATAGAGTGACCTTAACATAAATGCCAATCAGACCTCTGTCGTCTCATATGGCGGCATAATAAGGATGTGTCAGTAAATAAGTAAGTAAATAGACTGTAAATGGCATGAATCTGTGTAGCTGCTGAGTATACCAGTGTTTTGTATGGGATTCTGTTTTTGCAGACCACACATCACCAGAAAACCAAGACAAAAAAATGTAAATGTTAATTTTCCTCATAAATGATTAATCATTGCATTTCTTAGACTATGATGATATAAACAAAGAGTGGAATAATGTAAAAATATACACAAACTGTAACTGTCACCCAAGTAAATAAATTAGTGCTGTTAAAATTTGCACGTTAACACATGGAATTTATTTTTCCAGTTGCCTTTTATTCCTTTTAACAAAAATTTTGAGTTTTGATTAATAAAATATCATGTTATGACTTTGAAACAATATTAATATACTGGGAGCTTTGAAAACTGATGCTTTTGAACGTTAGCATCACACATATCCAGCTTCATATCTATGGGTTTTCACATACAGAAGGTTAGTTCAGTAGCTCACGAAGTGAGGAGCCGTACTTGAAAGGTGAGGAGCTCTGGTTCGAATCCCGTGTAACTATGGTTCGACAAAACAGTTCAAATTTCAAATAGCATGGTTGCATCAACAAATACATAATTACATTATAATACATTATTATATTATATCATTTTTGCATTTGTCAACACTATTGGGTAGGTTTAGGGTTGGGTTTGGTGTAGGGCATATTTCCAACACGATAAAGTATAAATTTTTAGCGACAGTTCCCGGATATTTGAATTCGAACTGGCGCAATATGTACCTGAAGCAACGTAATAAAAACGTGCCAGGGTTTACATATTGAACCCATGTTTTAGCACCACCCAGTGGAAATTTCTTTGAAACTGCGGTAAAACGCACACTCATACATTTTCCTTGAAATGTAATGTTTAAATGAAACCGTAAGCTGCTACTGTATACCTTGCAAACCTGATAAAATTATATCTAGCTGAAGAAACACCAATGTCACAATAGTAAGTTACATTACTCAGTTTAGTAATAATATAGATGCTATAAATGCTGAAGTGACTAATAGACAGCACCACTCAAAACAAATATGTTTTGGCAACCAACCAACAGAAGTGGCAAAATCATTTGTATGGGACAAGTTCCTATGTGGGGGGAAAATAAGGGGTTTTCAAGAAAGGAATTGTGAAAGGGCCGTGTCAGTTGGCCAGATGTTTGTGGAATAGAGTGGTTTAACACTAGCCGAGAATTCCAAGTACGTAAATAAGACTTGCTAACAACCCCTGTCTGCGTGTCTCTTTTAGTTACTCTCATGGAGACGAGGGCTCAGGTCGGTAGAGAGCCCAAGGTTGAGGGGGTTTCTGCTGATTGTCCAGGACATTTCTTCTGGTCTCAAGCCTCTCTCTGGCCAGGATAAAGCACTGGGAAATATGCAGCGAGCCGACGTACGCGACGACAATGAACCACCTCATCTGAATCCGCTGGGGCCTCTTGTCTTACAAGGACACAGGCTGGATATTCCCACCTGGCGTAAACACTATTGGACAGGCGCGGAATTGAAGAGCACTCTCTTCCCATACACTCACTCAAATCAGCACGGGTGGTGCACGGCATTCATTCACTCGGCCCGAATGTTCTCTTGCTTTATCTTTCTTTCTCCCTCACACTTTTTCTTCCCTCATTCACTCTCTTTTTCTCCCCTGAGATGAAGGACGAGTCCCTGAGTGGGAGAGAGAGAGAGAGAGCAAAAGCCTGTTGAAAGTTCTCATGGTGAGCCTGCCTAAAGCTGCTCTCTATAGCATGATCAATATTTGACCTTCCACAGTATTATCATTCTCTTTTTTTCTTATTCCCCCGTTGGAGCCTGAAATTACATTCTCTGCTAAAGGCCGCCATGCACAGTAGCTTCTCAAAATGGCCCTGCCAACTACAGAGAGAAAGAAAGAACATCGGATGGGGTTAGGAATGAGAGTGCCAGCCGCCTCCGAGGATTCTGGGGAATAGAACAGTCTGTCATAGACACGGCTCTGATGCAATAGAGTACTGCTCGAGTCAAATGATAGCTAATAAAGTCAATGCTTCTTAATGTGACAGTTTTACTTCATCCTGTATATGCTAGCAATGCAAGAAGGGTTGTAACAACCATTAAAATGGCCCATTAAATTTTGTCCCACTCATTTATTTATTTATTTTTTGGGGTGGGGGGTTGGGGGGGGGGGTCTTACTACTACTACTACTACTAATAATATACAAATTCAATGTTTAAATATCTTGTATCCATTGCCCGGTTTTTGGCACAGTTTTTACGTATTGATCAACATTTCCTTGAAATCATTTCTTTCTTTTTTTTTTATTCAATTTTCTATTAAAATAAATAAGGTTTAAAAAAATTCTAAGAAGTCAAGAAGTAAATAATACTTGTGAACAGAATATATTTAAATTCTCAAATTTACTGTTCAATGCATGTATATACGCAGTTATGGGGTAAAAAATAAGTAAGTACATAAGTAAATAAATAAAATAAAAACAAAATAATAGTTGGGGAAAGTCAAAAACAAGCAAAATACCTGGGAGACTCCAGCCAAAACATTCTAAAGGTCCTAGACAGAGACAGTAAGTCAGAATGAACATGCTTTCAGGCTTTCCTCTCGTTACTTGGATTAATCTTGCAAATTAATTTTGCATTGACATTGAAGAACGTGTTGCAATTTTCTTTTGATTAAAAGCTGCAGTGTTTTTTGAATAAACGCCTTTTATGTTTGGAATAAATTTGTTTTACAAAAAAAAAAGAATGATACAACACTGAAAATCCAAAAGTGAAAATAAAAGAAAGCGCCTCTGATGATTACAGAAATAAATTAAAGTGAAATTATTCAAACAAAGGAAACATGATAAAATCCACTGATGTGAAAACGTTGTGTGTGCGTGTCTGTTTGATAATAAAATATTAAATTCCTGAGGGATTTAGATCATGCTGGGTTTAATTCTGTTGGAATGGTAATCAAAAGAAACATGAATTAAAATAAGAAGATGAAAAAAATATATTGGCTTTTTGGGGGGAATACAAATAGTACTAAATTACAGTACGTTCTTATTTAAATTCCTGCTTAACCTTCGAATTCTCATCCACCAGAATACGCCGAAGTCCAGCCTCAACCACTCGAACCTATTAAAAAATACAAATTACATGCTTCTCAAATCTCACTGTGTGATTTAATTCAGTCTGTTTAGCTGACGCCCCTCTGGGCTTTACTAAAACAGCAGGTACTGAAGGACAGCTTACAAGTGTAACCAGAAACAACCTGAAGTACCACCATTCTGAATATTATTACAATAACATACGACTCGATAAAAGTAAATGCAATTCCGTCAGCTGTAAATGTCTTTTTGTTGTTAGATAAAATCATTCACTTCGCAGAAGGTCTACACTTGAAATGAACAAAGCATATCACATTTTTTCCCCCATGCATCCATCTAAGTATCAATCTATCTACAGAAAGGGACACATCTGTCACTGCAAACACAAAATGGAGGCCATTTGTTTGAAAATGCGCGTGTGTGTACTATGCATGTATCTCGTTGCCCCCATTTCCATAGAAATCAAAAGCCTTCAGAAGTTTACTCATTCCCCTGTTTTGACTCCATTCAATCAAGTGTGTGTATAATTACCCAACTGCCGTATGCTAATCTACGGGGACCCAAATATTGCGGTTTGACAAATCCTTCATTTGTATTCACCCGCCACACAAAGCATCAATCGTGCCTTCCGTGCAGGCGGCCCCCCTAAACTTCCCCGCACACCCCCCAATTCCCTGGAAAACAGAGCTGTGGAGCAAGCGCCGCCTGATTAGAACTGGGATGCATGCTGGGATCTGCGTGTGTCATTAATATCTTCCCATCCAGATGGCTCTTTCTAGGTATTTGAATTCATAAAATGCGCTAAGGCTGGGTCCTGCCCTGGAAGAGTTTGGCGACGGGAACAGAGACCGGGAATAAACAGAGTGTGCGTTCCAAAGTTGGTCACCCGCTGGGGCTAATAAACGCCCCTCTTTCTTTGGTCACCCAGCCTCGGAGAGGAGGCAGAGGCTGTAATTGCCATGGTGATGTGCTGAATCTGCAGACACAGGTAAGTGTGCGTTCGCCGGTGCGTCGTGTTCTAAATGGGGCCATTTTTTGCTCATCGCCGGCGTTCATTACGCACACCGTTGATTTGAGCGAAGCGTGCCGCTGTCATGTGTGGGTGTCTTTTTGAACAAGTTTCTGCAAGAAGCGGCAAAAACAAAGCTCTGAGCGTGTGACTAATATGTATATAAATATATATCTAAATGCCTCACGGTGCCTCTGTTATGTTTTAGACCTGAAAGAAATGACAGTGGCGTGTTGATAGATGGATGAAAAGGTGAAAAGCCTGTCAGGCCGAAAGTGTTCCATCACACGGTCAGCGCAGCTCTCGTCATTTGTTCGTGTGTGATTATGACGGCCGCTGCAATCTCCTCACAAAAGGGTGAGTGGAGAGAGGGCAGTGTTTCTGTCAGCTCGTCTCCTCCCCTTTGAATACAGTCTGCACAGCTGCCTCTCCCCCGCCAGCGCTCTCTGTCACACCACTCTCAAACTCAGCTCATCTATCTGTGCTTATTTACAACAGAAAAATACCTTTATCAATCTGTCCGTCTGTCTATCTGCCCATCTATCTCCATCCATCTATCACTTTCTGACCATCTGTCAGAATTTTTTTTTTCTATCATTATTTACAAACCATCCATCCACCTGTTTTTTCTATCTATCTATCTATCTATCTATCTATCTATCTATCTATCTATCTATCTATCTATCTATCTATCTATCTATCTATCTATCTATCTATCTATCTATCTACCCACCCACGAACCCACCCATCCATCCATCCATCCATCCACCCACCCACACATCCATCCATCCATCCATCCATCCATCCATCCATCCATCCATCCATCTATTTACAACAAAATAATCATTTTATCAATCCATTCATCGATTCATCTATTATTCCATCTTTCCATCTGTCTGTCTGTCTTTGCATGCTTATTTACAACAAAACAATCCCTTCATTAATCTATCTATCTATCTGCCATCCATTGATCCATCTGTCTAGCTACCTATCTGTTACTCCAGCTCTGTCTGTCCATATACCTATCCATCTATCTGTCTCTCTGTTAACTCATCCTGTTCTTTTTCAACTTCCAGGCTTTTTGTTTCTTAATTCTTCACCACAGCCTCTCTGTTTCTCCCACCAGTAGAGATTTGGAGGACGGAGGGTACAAGAGCAAACATGGAGATTAGTAGTAGCTAATAATCCTCTTTTTCCACACATACTCTCATATTTCTAAATTAAAGAGGAGTGCAGGGGGGCTTATAAAACATTAAAGGCTGCTTCGTCTGAGCAGCCGCGCCCTCCGCCCACCCCTGGGGCTGCAGTGCACCCTGGGATTTGCAGAGAGTAAACTGAAGCCATACATCATTGAGCGGCGGGCCACAGGAGAGGAGTGCGGGCCAATAATTCTGAGGTTAAACAATGTAATTTGGATCTTGTACATGCAATTTATTTCAGACGTCAGAAGAAGTTCAAACTTTTCTCTATTATTTAAAGGCAAACGAAAGCTAGTGGCAAAGGCCGAAAATGGTATCAAACTAAATAAGATATTTACTGCCTTAGCGTCCTGATTCTTATTAGCTCAACTTCAAACAGTTTACAGAAGGCTGCTGTGTGTCTGTTTGTGTACTTTGTCTCTTTAACCTTGTAATTATTGTAATCCTTTTTAATTGCAATCACAAAGAAGCAACCGATCAGACTCCATAACAATACGAAGAGATTTTCAACCTTCATTTAACATGCACCATTAATGAACCATTCGGACCATGCTATCCTTGCCGTCAGCATTCATGCGGGATTGTTCGTCTTTGTAGAGCTCGATTCACTAACACTGAAACAAACCAAGTTCTCTGCTTTAAAATGTCTGCCTCTGAATGACACACTGATATTTAAAACCACAATTAATTTTGCACTTAATTTTCATGTGGGTCCCGTCTTGTAGGGTGTCGGGGTGGTGGTTCGGAAATGGGGAGGAAATCTCCTGCAGTTTAGAGGATTAACGGCTACAAAGTGCCCGCCAGAAATAAAAGAAGGCCAGCCGGTGGAGTGATACAAGTGAATTAAAAGATTAAGGTGGTTTATAAAGACTGATTACAAAGCCATAGGGGTTTCTGAATGGGAAGACAAACCTTGCGATGGGATAATTCCCTTGTTCTTTCTCCTCATGCATGAGCTATTATTTCACGTTGCACTCTCTCCTTTAAATCGATTAGTAATGAACACCCAGATCGAGACTTTGGCTTATAACAGGGTTGAGAGTGAATGAGACCTAAAAAGCAGAAAGAGGAGAGGAAAAGAGATGACTGAAAAAGACAGCAGGATAACACAATCTATGAATCAGAAAAAAAAAATGTTTCAGTTGCATTATGAGTATGAAACGTGTTTTGTACAACCTTGAACACTACTAAAACTTCAGAATGTATTTGTCAGTAAAAAGCACATCAGTTAGCTAGAAAAAGAGATTTGAAAGCACAACAAAAAGAACAGGCCATATAGTTATCATCATTTTAGTACAGAACAGGAAAGAACCGAACAGAACAGTCTTTAAAAATAAACTTGCAATATCAGTGATAAAGTCTCAGCCTCAGACGGCACACCTACAGACCGCCTACAGGCCATTCACTGACTGCCTGATGCATATTGCACAATAAAATGGTAAGCACTTGTGAAAATTGAGGGCTTCAATCAAAGAAGCAACTTCCTGGAGTTTGGGTGCATTTGATGTAATCCAGTTCTAATTGAGGCAAAGCAGTCATCCGTGAGCAGAACTAGTGTACACTGATAAAAAGGATTCTGTGGTGTAGTAAATACTACAGAAAAAACAAATGTAATTTCTACATGAAAAAGTTAGTTCAGGCAATAATAAAAAACAAAGTAAATTCTATATTGGTACTCAATTTAAGTTTGTTGATGTTAAAGCGTAAATATAAATGTTATAAAATGAAGTAAATCCTACTCAACTTTTTTGATACTGGTGTTCCCATCATGCACCGGGGCATGAATAATTAATAAGGTAGCTTTTTTTTCCCTGTTTTACAGCTGTATTTACACTGTTTAATCATTGCTTTTGTTGTTAGGTTTAGTAACTTGTGACTTCTGGAATTAATTTTCTACTCAAAAAATTCTACTCAAGTATTGAAGTCTCTGTGTTCGGATAAGTGCCACCTTACTAATTATGTAGATATGGTGTCTACATGATATCTTTTGTATTATTTACTTAGATGTTTCTAAGTAACATACACTTTGAAAGTTTAATTAGGTGCTGTATTAAGTCAAATCAGAGTGTTGCCAAGTAAGCTTTGACTAAGTAAAAAAATACTAAAACGTTTACTGGCAAAGCTGAAGTTACTTTTTTTCTTAGGTAGGTAGATTTTACTTAAAGAGTTACTCCAACCCAAAATGAAAATTTTGTCATTAATCACTTACCCCCATGTTGTTCCAAACCCATAAAAGCTTTGTTCGTCTTCAGAACACAAATGGCAACGGAATTAACACGATCAACGTCCAGAAACGTAGCAAGGAGATCGGTAAAATAATCCATGTGACATCAGAGGTTCAAACGTAATTTTGCGAAGCTACAAGAATACTTTTTGTACGTAAATAAAACAAAAATAATGACTTTATTCCACAATTCGTCTCCTCCGCGTCACACTGTAGTGACATTTTGGAGCGTATCTACTGAACATTAACAGTGTATGCTGTTTTCTGTGTCAGCTGCGCCACGCGGATACGCTGTTTACGCTTTGTTTTGAATGAAAACAACGTATACGCATGGCACAGCTGACACAGAAAACAGCATACGCTGTTTACGTTCAGTGGATACTCTCCAAAACGGCGCTAGGGTGACGCAGAGGAGACGAATTGTTGAATAAAGTCGTTATTTTTGGTTTTGTTTGCATACAAAAAGTATTCTCGTAGCTTTGTAAAATTATGGTTGAACCCCTGATGTGACATGGATTATTTTATCGATCTCCATGCTACGTTTCTGAACGTTGATCGTGTTAATTCCATTGCTGTCTATGGGAGGGACAGAGAGCTGTCAGAATGCATCAAAAAATATCTTAATTTGTGTTCCGTAGACTAAGCTTTTACGGGTTTGGAACGACATGGGAGTAAGTGATTAATGAGAAAATTTTAATTTTGAGGTGGAGTAACCCTTTAATTCTATAAGTGAATTTATATATAATTATGTAATATTTACTTAATTTTTTAATGAATGTTAAGTATATCAGGAAGTAGATTATACGGAGCAGTAGCAGTAAAATTGACTTAAAATGTGTTAGTGCAAATTGTTACGAAGATTAAAAAAAACAAAAATCCTAAGTTATTTTTTTCAGTGTATGTTTTGCTTTCAGTGTATTTCACATACACCCCAATTCACATTTATAAAACAACATGTAGTTGGTCGCTTTACTTGCCAGACATACTGTACAGTGTTTTCCACAAGTGGCCAGTGATGGGGGTTTTTTTTAGGATTTTTTGATGGATAGAAAAAACAGAACAGGATTTATTTAAATGAAATGCATTCTTGGTAAATATAAAAATTCAAAAAAATAATCTTACTGATCTCAAAGTTATGAATGGTAGTGTATAACTCCAGCTTTTAGAAAACAAAACATTTAATACAGAAACATATGACTCTAGTAATAATTAAGGTAATCCAAGTCAAGATTTCTTGCACTAAAAACAGCCTAAATCTACTTTTGCATGACCACTTTCCACCCGCGCTGACCTTTAGACAGGCTTTACTACTATATACCTTTAAGACTTGTACATGTAAATGACCTAGGTTATGATTGTCTTCCATCACTGCCGGCCAAAGTGATGAATATTGAATAAGCACTGATATGCAAACGTGGGCGGTCATATGTTAATGTCCTCCTGGCCATTTTTGCATCCTAGTTTAAACAAAAGGCCTGGGTAGATTGAAGATTGAGGTTTGCTTTGTGCATGTTAGAGCATTTCCACATAGAACACACTCTTTTAGAGTAAAGAAAATCTTGTTTCTATGATATGTCCAATAAAATGGTCTAGAAAACATAAAGGCTTAAAGAAACGAAGGACTAAAAAAATAGTAGGCTTTACTGAGACACCATTGCAAGTGAGCAGAGAGGCAAGAGTGAAAGGAATAAATAAGAAAATGAAAATGAGAACAGATAGGAGGAGGAGATAGAAAATGCTGGCCGTTGCAAAGTCTTCAGACAAAAGCGTGAAGCGAGAGAAGAGTTCCTCAAGCATTTCTCCATTCCAGCAAGAGCCAGTAAGCACTTTTTTTCTGAGCTGAAAAGCTCACTGGAACACCACCCATCAGCACTTTTCCACCACAGGAATAGTAGATCCAGGTAAAGAGTGACATGTGTAGAGGATTTCTCCAACGACAGTCTCTCTCATTCCTTTCCTTCCTCTCACTCGCTCTGCTTCTCTCATCTTTTCGTCCTTCATACTCCCTCTTTCTCTCTTTTTTTTGTTCTTCCACCCCCCAACCAATCCCCCTCCCAATTTTCTCTCTTTCTCCGAGCGCCTAAACCACTGCTCTCCTCTGAACTCCCATAATGCCTTGCTGTCACAGCCTATTAGATGATAACCAGCTAAGATCATGGCATCTCTTTTAAAACGCTGCCATGTATTGTGTTTCACGCCAGTCCTGAGGGACCACACAATGAAATTCCCCTCCCATCCTGGTCCGGCCCCCTTTTCCCCTCTCTCCACCATATTTTCCCACCAATGAAGGACTGATTGCGGCACACGTGGCATAAAAATCCAGTTATCCATTGTGCTGTCCTTTATAAAATAATGACACTGGATCCAGCCTATTATCTTCTCACAGTGTCTGTAATTACTAATTACAAAAGAAGTAACAATTCAACTAATGATTGCTAGGCTTTTTAACGTGTGATTTTCAAAGAGGTGGTGCGGCAACGTACAGCCAACGTGCACCGGTTTACACAAGGACACCGCACACACACGTCGCACCAGCCTCGTTCCACCACCTGACCCCTGGATGGTTGAATGGCAGAGCTATTCATGCGACTTGAGTCCCCCACAGTGAACAACGCTCTCCGAGGGAACTTGAACTGAGACACAAATTACATTTTCTGCACAATTAAAGCAGCAGCGGGCTAAGTGCGTAGAGAGAGACGGGCGCCCCTCTAGGTCCTGCCTCTCACTATAATGGCCATGTGATGAAGACGGCCCCCAGTTAATTAGCCTCTGAAAATACTCATTCTCGCCTCAGCACCGCTGATGGAAAAGCGTGTAGAAAGGCCACTCTATCTTATAACCTGGTGCAGACAGACATCTCTCAACAAAGCTCTTATACAGTGATTATGAGGGGTGCTAGCCAGCCTAAAAACAAAAGCACGCTGGGATTCGCTATCTTGCTCTGCCATTTTAAGGACAATTAGCTATATGCTTTATCGATGTTCATTTAGGACGATTAACACACCAGTTACTTTGAATTTTACTGCTCATAAAGTTTTATGGCACCACCGAATGACGCTTGTGTCATTGTGTGTATGACTGAACATGGCCATGTTATTTCAAATATATCGACTGTTATGATGATCGAAGTTTCACCCTTTTAACTGCATGGAGAGTTTCACGTATTAATGGGCAAAGTTCAAGCTCTCTATGAAGGAGCAATCATGACATATACATAGGGCCAGTTTTACTAACAACTTGCGCAAACCAAATCAGTTTTTTGGCGTTATAATAGTACTGTCAGGATCTACTAAAAACGCGGAGTCATGAATTAGCGCTGTAAAGGCGTGGACACAGTTATTTTTGCACCTGACCTTATTGAATATGCATTTTTAGGAGTTTCGCAAAATTTATGAGAGGAGAGTATTCAAATGAATCACGCAACATGATTTACAAACGTTTACGCTCCTCAAATTACTGGTATTTGCGCCATTATTTCACGGCCAAAAAAAGCATGTCTTAAACAATTTTGCATTTGAAATGGCTGCAATTGTTGTTGCTAGGAGGAGGTACCGCAGATAACAGAGAGCGTATGGTAAAAGGAGAGGATTTTTCCACATGTATTCATTTATTTGGAATGCCAGAAGAACACATTATCTGAACATATCATATGCCAAGCCATGTTATTTTTAATTTGCTTCAGGAAATAAAAGACAACTTAGAACCCTCACGCAATACCAGCTATCAACCCTTCTTTTTTTTGCTTCCGGTTATTTTCAACGTACTTGGCTTCTTTATTTCTTTATTCTTTAGTTGCAACTACGCTAATTTGTGCTGCGCTAGGTATATTGCATTGGTAGATATGTAAATGAAATGTGTTCTTTAATTTGCACGATGTTAGTAAATCAGCTGCAGAAATTGCCACGCCCATCAGTGCTTTTTTTTATAAAAAAAGTCTATAAAAAACTATTCACTCAGAAATTGGTAGTAAACTTCAAAATTAGTTTACAAAGAAACAGCAAATAACACTGAATTAAATATGAAATTTTTCAGAAGAATGAAATGGTATTTCTTGTAAAACACACTCTAACAATCTTTATTTACAACTTTGAAAAATAACTGTTTACAGTGCAGAGATTCCTAATCATACAATTTGAATGAATGAATGAACGACGCACGTATATAGCGCTTTATTGTGTATTGCTGCAATATTTGTACTGAGAGCTGCCACAAGAATGTAATACTGTATAATGTAAAGTACTTGAATATTTGTTTTGCATTACTACTTAAAGTAAATAAATAAAATGTAAATAAAAACTCTGAGATAACAGTTAAAATCTGCTAAATCATACTAATAACAAACAAAAAGCACGGATAAATCTGAGGTTTAATCTATATGTGTTCAAAGAGAGAGAGTGTGTTTGTGTGTGACCTATCTGTGTGAAGGTCTTGCAAGCTGTCATTAGGAATAAACCTCATTTACTGCCCTCTGGCTAACACACATGCATTCAGATGCAGAGATGGTAAAGAGAAAGACACAGACCACCATAACCCAGATAAAAAAAAAAAAAAAAAAAACACACACACTGAAGACTTTGCATGTTTAATGTGTCTTAGGGTCTTATTCCTCAGGTTTCAGGCTACAGGAGCATCTCTGGAGATTGTAAAATATAAAAGTCCATACTGCGATTCTTTTGAAATGAAAATTTCACTTCTGCACTCAAGGAGTAGCTCACCCAAAAATGAAAATTCTGTCATCATTTGCTCACCCTCATGACATTCCAAACAGTTCTGCATGACTTTCTTCATAAAGCACAAAAGGAAATGTTAGGCAGCTCTTTTCCATACAATGAAAGTGAGAGGGGACACGCTGTCAAGCTCCACAAAGCACTGTAAAAGAAGTTCATATAACCCACACACTATATTCCAAGTCTTCTGATGACTGAAACTGAAATCAGTTTTCACTGAAAATCTTCTCCTCCATCACAATTCTACAAGGAAACAGAGATGTTAATGACACCATGACGTTAGAGTTTTTTTCAGCGAATAACGACTAATTCAATCTGTTTGTCACACGCTGTTTATCGTTTACCTTCAGAATACACTGCACACGACATAAGAATGGCATTTTAATGTTGTTGTTTTTTTTGTCTTTTTGGAGCTCAAAACTGTCATTTATCCCCTTCTAAAAGAGCTGTGAGAACATTCTGTCCAACGTCTCTTGAGTTCCACTGAAGAAAGCAAGTCTTAAAGGTTGGAACGACCAGAGGGGTGTGTAAATGACAGAATTGTCCTTTGTGAGAGACCTATTCCTATAAACCAAATTAGAAGACAGACATACACATGTTTTCATCCTTTATCAATTAAAACATGTATATTGTATTAATAAAAAATCTACCTTGACGATTAGGGCACTCTTTCTTTTCACTATGGAAAGAAACAAGTGAATTATTTATTAATTCACAGTCCTAGTACACAAGATAATACCCCAGACAAAACCATGTCCCAGCTGCCCTCATCGGGATGCATATTTGCAACAGGCAGACACCTCTGAAGATCCTGCAATCTGGACTCAGGGTTCATGAATGCTATTCATCTTTATTCACCTCAAGAAGAACCAGTGACGGCACCTCCTTTGTCTTATTCTAATTCCCCTTTATAGCAGCTTGTCCGTTTTTTCCCTCACCTTTCGTCTCCTGTCGAGGTCAGAAACAAACCAGTAATACACAGCGTCTAATAAACACAACCTTGCCATGATGCATGGCTCATAATGTTACGGGAGATTTAGTCAGGCCCGTCCACCAAGGGAATAAAAGCAAATGTGACTCCAAAACAGAGGGAGAGAGCCATCGCCTCAGGCTCTATACTTTCTACAGTTGTTATTATTGCATCTCATTGGATTTTTCCCATGAGGAAAATTACAATGACTGAAATGGTGACCAGATTATTATTATTTTGCAACAGGATATACAGTATAAACTTGAGGCTTATGAAATCATATGTCCACAAGGCATCTATACACTACAATAAAAAAAAGTTCACAAACACACACACAATAAGAGGGCATATCAGCTTGTCCATGCAAAGTGCTTCCTATATTCCTGATGTTTTCCATCTATGAAAAATGTCCATATCATGGAGAACAAAATGTTTGTTGACTACTGAAAACTCTTACAAAAAAATAGTGATATGGATTTGGTTTTGTCACTAATCAGTGCTGATATTACTATCTAGAAAACACGGTGTCCAACAGCAGATAAAATGCCGAACAAATACATAATTCAATTCGGACACTAAGAAATGCTGGGTTAAAAACAAGGCTGGGTGAAATATGGACAAACCTAGCGGTTGGGTTGTTCTGCCTCAGTGATTGGGTTAAATGTTTAACCCAGCCTTCTGGGTAGTTTTAACTCAACTATGGCTTAAAAACTATATTTCTTGCTTTATAATAATTAATAACAAACATTTTTTTAATTGCTTATTAATTAAGGGCAGTTGTGGCCTAAAGGATAGAGAGTTGGACTTGTAACCTGAAGGTCATGGGTTCGAGTCTCATGTCTGGCAGGGATTGTAGGTGGGGGGAGTGAATAACCAACACTCTCTCCACCCTCAATACCACGACTGAGGTGAGACCCTTGAGCAAGGCACCGAACCCCAAACTGCTCTCCGGGTGCCACAGCATTGGCTGCCCACTGCTCCGGGTGTGTGTTCACTACTGTGTGTACACTTGGATGGGTTAAATGCAGAGCACAAATTCCGAGTATGGGTCACCATACTTGGCCACACACCACTTCCCTTTAATAAATGGGCCTCCTGTAGCGAATCCATGCATTTTTGTAAGATAAATATCCATATTTCAAAGGTAATAAACACTTTTTCTCACTTCCGCTGACTGTCATATGTGGAAGCTGTCCAGGCGGATGACGTAGGACATCGGCGTTGAGTGATTATTGATTAACGCGGAGAGAGAACAAAAAAAAAAATGCCGGAAGCACAAAACGAGGATTTGTAAAGAAAAATGTTGGAGTATTTCGATGCAAGCCAAGAGGAGACTGGTTTTCCTTTGCTAAAGTAAGGACACTTTATATCCTTTGCTCCTGCGTATCTCAGAAGCATCCGCACGACACATACGTCCTACGTCATCCACCTGGAAGTGAGAAAAAAAGCATTTATTATGTTTGAAATATGGATATTTATCTTACAAAAACACATGGATTCACTACAGGAGGCCTTTATTCACCCCTGGAGCCATGTGAGGCACGTTTTATTACGAATGCGTGCACTTTATTTCATGTCTCCTATTCTGTTGACAAAAAGCACCCACTTACCGCATTGTAAGGCTTGCAGGGGCCAGGACAATTTTTTATATAACTCCGATTGGATTCATCTGAAAGAAAGTTATATATACTAGTCAACATTTCAAGTAGATCAAAACCTTTCATCAAAGTTGTCCTAAAACCAAAATGCATTCTTGTCTTAGGACAACTTTGATTAACATTTTTGATCCACTTCAAATGTTGACTACTGTACACCTAGGATGCTTTTAGGGTGAGTAAAACAGTAATTTACATTTTTGGGTGAACTAACCCTTTAAAGCTAGAGAACATGAATCGTCAGTAAACAAAAAAAAAAAAAAAAAATTCCATTTACTAGACTTAACGATGATTCCTTACAGTGCAGATTATTTTTCTCACAACAGAATATACAGTATAAGCATCCACAGTTTGAGATCAGATGTTCACAGGGCATCTACACACAGCACTGGAGGTTCCTGGTACACAGGAGTAAATTGCCAGCACACCAGCAGCCTTGGGATGTGTTACTACACTCAGCAATGAGACAAGAACCGTCTACAGACAGGTACTGTAACAAGAACAGAGAACGAGTGAGAGAGGGAGGGAAAGGTTAGGAAGTAAGGAGGAAGAAATATCTGTGAAGTATGGATTCGGGAAATTGGAATGGCGTTCACACACTGCCGGGGCAAAATGGCTCGGCGGTAGGGGGAGGAAATTGTTTATGAAGCTTTCTGTCGCCGAATCTAAACTCTGCACTCAGAGAGAAGCGATGGAAAGGAGAAAATTGGATAGGAAAGCTTCCCGTAGAGTTGGGCGAAGAGCGAAATGGGGGGAGATTGGAGGAGAGAAAGCCACAGAGAGAAAAAAAAAGCAGAAAGCAAGACATGAGCTCTTATCCAGGATCAGAGACAGAGCGTTGCTCTCTTCATGAATTAGATCTCAGCTCCAAGAATAGAGCTTCTCTCACTGATAACAAATTCAAATTTCATTCTGCCATCTCTAGCGATACACATTACACACAGCGATGTAATGATGATTATGACAATAATTCAAACACTTAAGCATTCACCCAGGGTTTATGACTCCATCATTTACGGTCATAACATTACATAAAAAGCCAATTCTGTGCTATTGAGCTGTTTTGCAATTCAGTTCAAGCACATTACATATGAGACAATGAAAATGTTTCTGTTTAACGTGGAAAATATTGACAGGTCTCAGCACCCCTCACTCGTATAAATTGTTGCTAAAAGGTTATGTGACTTACTATAAACCAGTGAAAATTGATTTAACACTGCATAAGAAATATTGTGTATAAATGATCAAATAAATAGGCACATGTACATTATATGTAAAATGTGCAAAATATCACACAACACTGTGTGATACACTATGATTTGTGATTTATTTAATTAACGTGATCTGATTTAATCAACAGTAATTTATAAAAAGAAAAACACATTCAAATATGAAATCTAGTGAAAGAACACTGACTTAAACACTTTAAGACCCTCCACTAGGTCTAGTGTAATAAATTAACAGTTATATAATATAGTAATATCATTTTCCTTTCATAGTTTGCTTACATTACTTTATGTATTTGCATATCATAGAGACTGTTTCAAGTATTATTACTGGGATTGATGTGTGTTGCTTTGACATGTTCTCATAAACCCACAGGCAGCATAATTTCTTATGAGCATATACATCTAAAGACCCGACAACGCAGGCGGCTTTTCCCTCTACCACTTTGCTGATTTATTATTCTGTGCATTCTTTGAACTGAACTATTTTATGCATGACTATTAAATCAAAAGAAGCAAAAAAAAAAAAAAAAATTATGTTCCCTTTTTTTTTTTTACTCCAAACAAGAGTATAATCAAGAGTGTACTATTTTCCCCTCAAAAAAATAAAATAAAATAACTAATATATATATAAATGCACATCCTTTCTACACAGGTATGACCATTTTTGGTGACATTGCTCTTTCACAGTCATAGTTGAACTGAACTTGAAGAAGCTGTGTCAGCAAAAGCATACAGTAAATAGTCTAAAATTGCTTAAACTGGCTAGTTTGGACCCCATATCACTCTATTTATTCAACTTTTTTTTTTTTTTTTTTTTTTTTTTGCTGATCCATCAGCTTTATAAACCTTTGACACTCCAAGACCTCTCTGTAACCTGAACCAAGTGTGGCGAGATGAGCGTATACACGGATCAACTGGGTTTTATTCAGGGGCTGTTTAAGTCACAGATACTAAGAAATGTGAAATACTTTGAATCTGCTTAAAAATGCAAGTTTGTTAACCCTTATTTCTCATGCATGCTCTGTGATGAGTTTCCCAAAAGCATCGTTAGCTAACTATGGCTGCAAGTTCCATTGAACTCTATTGGTAAAAAGGAACTTGCGACCATAGTTGCTTTTAAAAAATGCACCTGAGGTCAGTAACCAGTCTTTGTTGTGTAACAAGTCATGAAGCTTTTTAAAACCTTATGCATGCACATGTATATCTTCAACATAAAATATATGGTTTTGCAAAAGCACATCACTTACAAACTCAAACTGTTCACTTGTAGCACAGACAATGCAAGTCAACCCTATTAAGAAACTCTCTGTGTAGATGATCTGAAGGTGTTTTGGCCAATCACCTGAGTAATTATTTAGCTGAGTCCATATTAAGCCCCAGCCATTGGCCCCTGCCACTCAGGGCCCCACTTTTAATTTCCCTGCTTCTGTAGAGTCTCCAGTTACCGTGATGGATCTGGGCTCAAGTGAATGTGTCACCACACATCCATCAGACCCTTGCACAAAATACACTGGGTCACATTCCCTTCTGTCTCTCACACACACACTTACTCACTTACACATAGAACGGCACTATGTTCTTGGAGAACGGGCCTTGGCGTAAGTCAGGTGAACGAGCAGAAGACATATGCGGGAGAAAGAGAGAGATGTGACAGGAATTCTTACAGGAACTAAAATCATTGCACAAAGAAACAGCTTCAGCCTTGCAATAAAAACTATTGGAAGTGTTTAGTATTTGAAGTATCATCGTATAATCAAATATTGCATTTTAATGTTGTAATTATGTACTACACTTCAACATTCATGAAATAGAGCCTTGTTTCAAGGACTTCTAAATTCCATCATGCCCATACATTTACATTTTAATCAAGGAGATATTCTTGTTTTGACTTAGTTCACCCAAAAATAAACATCATATGATATTCCAAGTCTTCCGAAGCCATACAAGAGCTTCAGAACCATTTTATTAGTGGGTGTGAATATTCAGACTTGGATTTCTTCTTGTGTGTTCTACACTGAGAAAAAGTTGATGTAGGATTTACTTCGAAACAATTTTCATTCAGAAATTGGTACTAAAATTTCACAAATAATTAAAGAAACGGCAAGAATTATTGTAAATATTTAATTAAACTTGAATTTTTGAAACCGAAAGACTTATATTTCCTTGTAAAAAATACTCCAATCATCTTTTTATTTACAATAATAAAAAAACAGACTTCAACAGAAGTGTAACAAAACACTTTAACAGGGTCATGAAACGATGGAAGCCCGTTTCCGCCACTGAATAAAAATAAAGCAAAAAAAAAAAAAAAAAAAGGTGATGGTGAGGTAATGATATAAACTTGCTATTGTGAGTTAGAAAGTCAGAATGGTGAGATAAAAATTCTGACTTCATAGCTGGCAACTACAAGTTTATATCACGCAATTCTGACTTTATAACTCACAATTGTGAGTTTATATCTCATAACTCTGAGAAAAAAATCAGAATTGCAAGTTTGTATCATCCAATTTGGGATGCAAACTCGCAATTGCGAGAAAAAAGGATTGTGAGATAAAAAGACGCTATATTACGCAGTTTTTCTTTTTTTTTATTCAGTGATGGAAACGGGCTTCCATACGAAAACAGACTTCAAGTGTAATGAAAAGGAAAAACCGTTGGGGACAGGGATGAGGACTTGGCTCTATACGGTTGTTGATTAGATTTCGAGATCTGGTCATTGCATTCAAAAATGAATGGAAATGGACTAAATGATTGAAAAAAAAGATTTTAGAAAAGATTTTACTTTGATAACGACTTTAAAAGACCATTCAGAAGCCTAGAGAGCACAGAGTGTAATGCATTGTTTTAAACATCCTACTATATTTATATTAACGGAAGAGCTTCGAAAGAAGCCTTTAGAGAATTAAATATGCCTCAGGCTTTACATTGGTTAAAGGAAATCTCCTTGTACTCGTTCCCTCTTCCTCATGCCTAACATGCTATTGATCATTGTGGCAGAAATAATTAACTCTTTTTAATTGTCATTAGATCTGCCGCCAAAGGAACATTAATTGTGCTGGCGAGAAGCAAAGCAGCATCTTGCAATTCATGCTTCTATTTGTAGATTCTAAGGCCATGAATTCAAAAGTCATGCCAACATGCTCAGAACTACAGGTTACTAATAGTGAGAACCAAACTGACAAGTTGGAGGGATCATGAGAGATAAAAAAACATGGCAGGCATAAAAGGGGTTAACAGCAGGCATCTCCGTATTGAAAATCATTGATCTTTTAACACTAATTAAAGCACAGCTGGGTCTGTTCAATTAATCTAGGGAAGCCAGGAGCCTCTGCACAGGAAATGGTGCATCTAAGCAGACTCTCTTAGACTGATAGAGGTAGAGGCAGAGGGAGATTGAGGGGGAGATAGGGATGGAGGGAGAGCAAAAAAGAGAGAAAAACGGACACCTTGAGTCTGATTAGTCCTCTTTTACAGATCTCCTTTAAAACTTTTTACTTTCTTTTTACGTGCACACACTTTACGGGACAGAAATGATAACTTTTAAAAGATTGTTTTGAGCTCCTTGTAACTTTCTACACTAGTTAAAATCCAAGGTTGCTTGACAGTACCTGGAGCTTTTAAACTATTTTTGAGGTTTTTTTGTTTTAGGATGACACCACAGATTTATTTATTTTTTAACAGAATTCAAAAACCATCTCTGAAATCTAGCCCGAGCAGGTTTACCTTGAACTTCATCCCACAGGAACGACACGATCTCCTTAATGTCTCAATAATTTCTCTTAAACAGCTACGAGACAAATGGAGAGTGAAAACCGAAGAGAGTGCAAATCTCTTGTTTCGGAGATGTTTATCCTGAAAAACAGGCTCCAGTAATCTGGCAGGTTTCTCTTTCAGAGTCTAAAAGCAATTAACTTGAAATTATATTTCTCATTAAATTTTCTCAATTAACAATTCTTTTGATGTTTGTTCACAATTGTCTCATTTTATTTCTACCAAGGCATTTATGAGAAACATCTGAGACCGGGTTTCCATTACAGATTTGCGCAAAACTTTTGCTTTATTTTAGAAATGTTGATACAAAACTGACAGCCGATGTTATGCGACTAAAATGTAATTTTTTCCTCTCGTGATTTACGTATATTGCAGCCAATATTTTTAATTGAAAGAGACGTATGCGTGTATCTTTAGCAAAGCAGCGCAGACTGCCACTTCTGGGACACTTCTAAAACATGCCGGTGATATCAAGAGTAAATAAGGGGTTATCCAAACATTAATGGCAAAGAAAGCCCTTTATACTTGGGAGCGGCCATGTATGAGGTACGCCAGGTGACCTGTAAATGTGAAAAGCTGTTTACATTGCAGTTTTTTGAAGTAGGCCTATTCTTTTTTCGAATTGCCTGAAAAACCACCTCTTGTGAGCATAAAAATGTATTTGCTATATATGGGAGTTTTTGCAAAATTGACATGTTTCCATTAGACGTATTTTCAATTTTCAATTTCAATTTGCACAATTTGAAGGGTAATGGAAATGCGGATAATGTTGATGCTTTAAAATGTATACTATCATTCAAAGGTTTGGGGTCATTCTTATCCTCACCAAAGGTACATTTATTTGATCAAAAATACAGAAATAGTCATATTGTGACATATTATAACAATTTAAAAGAACCGTTTTCTGTTTTAAAGTGCCCCTATTGTGGATTTTTGAAAATGACCTTTCATGCAGTGTGTAAGTGAATAAAAACATCCTGCAAAGTTTTTAATTTGAAAATGCACCGTGTGTAAAGTTATTGTCTCTCAAAAGAAAGAGTTGACTCTGAATCATTGAAACGAGCCGTTTTGAAAACAAATCCCAAGAACGTTTCATGTTGACATCAACATGAAACATTAGCATATTGCCCGTCCACTTGTTGGTCTTTTGGGGTTGGTCTGAATGAAAATGCAAATTCATTCTTTGCCACTAGGTTTCCCAGGTAACGCTGTACACAAAGCAGCACTGTGCTCACAAATACTGCTTTATCAGGCATGATGAAATGGAAATGAAATCAACCAATCGGACCAATCAGTGCAGATTAACATCACACAAAGGAGGGGTTTGGAAAAATTAATCGTTAAAGGAATCGTTGAGCAAATAAGATCAAAATAAATGCATATTATAAGACAATGAAAGTGTTTTCGACCTTGCATCCTTGTCAGCCTGTTGTTGGGGACTCCCAAAACCAAAATATGAACCTTCAATTACCCATAATAGGGGCACTTTAATATACTTTAAAATGTAAATTATTTCTGTGATGCAAAGCTAAATTTTCAGCATCATTACTGCAGTCTTCAGTGTCACATGATCCTTCAGAAATCATTGTAATATGCTGATTTGCTACTAAACATTTATTTTTATCTTATTTTATTTGTATCATTTTGAGAATCTTTAATAAATAGAAAGTTCTAACCAAAAACATCAACTTGAATAAATGTCTTTACTCACTTTTGATCAATTTAATGCATCCTTACTGAATATAATTTATATTTATTAGGGATGTAACGATATTATCAATATCGAAATATCGCGATAGTAAATCTGTCTCGATATTATCATAGTCACATGACAATATGAAATGATAGGTTTTCCGCAATTCACTAAATTTGTTAATAAGTTTAACTTCAAAATAAAAGCTCTACTGCCATTTCTGTCAAAATAAAAGCTTACAATGCAGTATACCTTGCAAAATCAGCACGTTACAATGGTGAGGGAAAAGCTCAGTGTATTGAATGTAATCACAACCATACAGTCTATGATCACAACAACAACAATGTTTGTCAGGCATCTACATTGTCATCTTAGGAGATGATAAAGATTAAACGAGTGTTGTTGTTGTTTTAAAACTCTACAATATGAAATGTGGAGTTATCTGCTTTTGCCAAAAAACGACTGTTGGATTTATCTGCTTTTGCTAAATAACAAACTTTTAATATGTAAAAAAAAAAACATATTACATATTTTACATTGAAACATACATCCAGTGAACTTTGATTTTGTAAATTACCTGTATTTAAGTTATTATTAATCAAAACAACCCAACTGCAGTTCGATTGAATGCACAAAAAAAAAAAAAAAAAGTGATTTCTGAAAATAAAGAAAAATGTTATCGGTTATCGGTTTTTGCAAATTAACTCCACACACACACACATATATAATTTATTATATTATTATTATTTATTATATTTAATTTCTCTCACACATGCACAAAAACAGAATTTGGGCAGAACTCAAATTCCTTGTGCACTACAGACGAGTGTTGGTAATATTACCAAATGCCTGTGATAGTTCCAGAAGTCCTCCATCCTTCTGCACAGCTCTACAACCAGAGACGCGAAGCCCATACGGGAGAACCCCTGGGCTACCGGTAGTCTTGATCAATAATGCATCTGCTGTGATGTGAGGGTAGGCCGTCTCTTATCGTCTCTGCCAGGCCACGGCCCGCATCCCCTCTTTCCCACGTAAAGCTTTAATCTAGGGATCCATCCCATTGCCATGTGAGGAAATGGACCCACACGTTTACTCATTCCACCCATCGCTACTTTCATTTCCCTCCCCGCCACAACTTAATTTCAGCCAAATCCTTGCATCCTGCCATCTATATTGAATCTCACCTCATGCGTCCGCACATACGTATGTTGTCATAGTTACACTCTACTCGTTTTCCTGCGCCTCCCTGACAGAAAATTGGATGTTTAGAGCTATGCTTGATTTGAAATGTCATTGAATCTTCCAGAGTTTTTATGAAGATGACTGTGTAAATACCAGCAAGCAAGTGCAGCATTGTCGCTTATAAATTCTTTAGATTCAGAGCGTTTTGCCTTTCGAGAATTGGACATCACCTCGTACCAGAGATGAGATTTCCAAAGCAGTTCTGAGAGAGAAGAAGAAGAAAGTGAAGGCACACTTCTCTCTTTATATAATCAAACTAAATATATCTAAAAATCCTCTTTTTATTCCTCATTGGAGATTCAGAAAGCATGCTAAGTTTATTTGTGGCTGCTGAATGAAATGACCCACGGGACATGAGCCGGAGGCTGATGCTGTACATCCGCACGGATCTTTATGATGGAGTGGGTGAGCTGGAAACAACTTAATATAGGAACACAATTGGAAAACTCAAGAATCTGACTCATGATCATTTACTGCTGTGAATTAAACATTAATCTATCTTAAAGGGGTCATATCATAACTCCATCCCTGAGGTCCACTTATAAGGTTAGTCAGGGTTTATTGCACTAAAAACGATATTTAGTTTTGCATATCCTTTTCCAACCTCTCTGTGAATCTTACCATTATACAGGCTGCTTTATCTATCTACCTGACATACTATACATGCAAATTTCCTGTTAAATTGACTTCAATTTCTTTGCATGTGAAGAAACAAAAGTAAAAGTAACAGGGTAAAAAAAAATAATAATAGTAATACTCATTTTCAGATTTAACATACAGTGGCCCCAAAAAGGTATATTGAGACCATTTTAGAAACAATTCACACTTAAAATGTCTTAATTAAACAAAGAAAATATCAAACTAAGTGTTTTCTGCATACAAAGTGTCCACATACTTTCTTTAAAATATATGCCACTTGGTTTGATATTTTATAATATTATGCAAAGACAGTTTTAGACACTTACTATCTCTGCAATGGGCCCAAAAATTATTTGGACACTTTAGAAACTTAAGTCACACTTAATTTGGCTGAATTCAATTGCATTAGAAACAAAATACCAAACCAAATGGCATCTGCAAATAAAGTGTCTAAACAGTTTCATTAAAACAAATGCAATTTTGTTTGATATAATGTCATGCACAGACATTCATACATTTTTAAATGTAATTTAAGTGTCTAAATACTTTTGGGGGCAACTCTATGAAGTGTCCTTTTACACATCAAATATGTATTTGATGTATAAAATACATATTTAATATTTTAATATTTTCTAATATCATGCAAAGACATTCACACACTGTAAGCGTCACTGCTGTAAGTGTCCAAAATACCTTTTGGTGACCACTTTAGATCTAAAAAGTCTCTAAATACCCTTCTACACAAGACAATATCTTATTTGGTTGAGTATGATGGAGTTGGGCAGTACAGGTATAACACCAGCTGTGAGAAACTGATATACACATTCCAGTCTAAAATATATCAGGTCTAATAAAACCGAAGCATTCAGCTTTTCGGTTGGCTTTATGATTGCGGGATAGCATCCGTCATGCTCACAGGGTGAAATCACACAGCAATCAGCGGCCCGGCGCTCTCCAGTCAGCCCGATGTCTTATCTGCGCTTGTGCGTGCAGTCAGTCTGTTCCTGCTGAAAGTGGTGGGGCCGCTGTATCCTCCACACTCTGCAATTCCTTTCTCTTAATCTACTGTCTACCCACTGTCAGAGCAACAGAAACATTTGCAGCTTGCATGAAAAGAAATTACCGGGCGAACAGCCAGCGAGAGGGAGAGAGGTGCCGCCTCTGCGCTGTGACAGCGGGAGAAATTGCTGCCACGACAGTTGTATGGGGAGAGGAAGAGAACGAGGGAGGATGACGATGATGCTGGCAGCGTCTATAACCGGGGAAAATAAACCATGACAACATCCAAATCACACATGCACTCACTCTCAGCGCGCTTGTTTACAGCGATTATGTGTTTGGGGAGGAGGCAAAGAGAGAGAGGGGGAGAGAACGCATCTCAATTTATGAAGCTTTTTCCACCGCTGAGAGTCAACAAAATGCAGGCAGTGTTCGCTTCCAGAGAGCCAATTCTGCCATCAGTGGAGGCGAACTCACAGGGAGAGCAGCTGATTAGAGAACAGTATGCTCTGTGCTGCAGGGAGAGCATGGAAAAATGTCTTTCTCAATCCCTCTGCTGTCGCAGAAATAATTTTTGAAGCACTGTGCATGCCGCTCAATGTTTTTTGACACAAGACTAAAAAGAGAAAGAGATTTCAAATGGTAAAGCATGCTCTCGCTTGCTCTAAAGCAACAATCTGCCTTATCAAAAATACATCAAATCAACTACTTAAACTTTGCAAGTATGCAACATCTGCAAGAATGCTCTCATAACAATCAACAAAGCTGTCTACACTGCAAGTGATTTAATTAACAATGCGCATATTTACATGCAAACCAATATGCTAATAACTACCAAAAATCAGCTGCCAAAAAAATGACATAACCCGTTTAAGGGTTTACATGCAAATCAACCTGGCTACACTTTTTTTGTATTCAGTGTTATTCAAATCAGAATGCAATAATTTCTGTACCCGATTCTGCGTATTCCATTTATTATGCGAGTTGTGCTGTTAAGCATTAAAACCCTTCAAATGTCAGCAGAAAAGTTCCCACAGCTGCAGGATCTTGACTGTACAACTTCTCCTTCAGCTGCACGAGATGAAAAACACATTTTATCATTTTTGGGGTCAAAAAACAGTCGGAGTGTACTATACATTTCCTTCTCACCTACCATGAAGCGCTTGTTCAGCTCAGATGTGCTTCAAACCACAGTAAGAAAACTTCCCCGTCATATAGACTGTTATTTTTACTTAAATAGTCAACCGAACAAAGGTTAAGATGTTTACATTAAGGGCAAAATTTGGCAAAAATCCACTTGTTTTAATCTGCACACATATTGTTGGCTTATTAAACATATTTGAATTGATGTAAACACACTCAATATGACAAAACTAACAATGTGACGGAACTAGAACTTTCACAATACAATCAAAGTCGTACATTCGCAGTGTAAATGGCTTGATGGTAATGGCAGTGTTCTAGTTTTGACATTTTGCATCGCTCACTTGCTGTGTGGAGTCAGTATAACTGAGATTTATTTGCTAGTTATAACTTAACTTAAGGTTGATAGCGGAAATGTTTCAGCTGCAAATAGGATAGAAAAGAGTGGAAAATGTGTTTGTTTTCAGGGAACATGGTGTTGCTTGTTCAGAGAGCTAACCTTGCCTTCGCCATACATGTCCTTTCTCGCTCTTTGTCATGTAAAACCCTGTGTTTGCATCTCATTCAGGGTCAGAAGAAGTTCAGGAATGATGCAGGGGTGATTTATCAGAGGAGGCAGGAGAGGCAGAAACATTTGGATGAGACAACTATAATCACCAGTACAAAACTGAAACAGAATAAATGACAAAACCTGACATCAACTAGTGTGTAAAGCACTCATTTATTATTTTAATGTAAAATAGTTGGACTGTTCTCGACTGCAAAAAGCAAAAGTTACATGATAGGATGCCTGAGTGCCTGATTATACTGCCACTGCTGATTCAGCTCATAAAAATAATGTATAACATAAATACAGCGTATTTCTAAATATATTTATAGTTTCAACCTGTCAGCCAAATCTTGGGTGCATGTATGAAAGATTTGCAAAATGCTCCCATTATAATACATGAAGTTCTCTGCAATGCAAAGTAGTCATTTGACAACGCAAAAATTATAATGCATTATAAATTTGATGATGAAAGTGAGCGACGTGACAATGTGACACACAAACAACACAAAATAACTGCCTTAACTGCAAGCAAGCTCAAATTAGGGTTAGGCGATGCCATCGTCTATGTTGATATCACAATGTTGAGCCCCCCGCAATCCTCCGCGTCCCAATAGGTGTTTCACTCAGACAACACCTGATTTCAGCATCTGTAGTCTCAGTGAGAACATAAATACATGAACAACATCTCCAGAACTGATCTGAGAGTCACTTTACGAGCATTTTACCATTTCATTTGAGTTAAACTAGCGTCATATCATATACACACAGAACTTTAAAGGTATTCACGGCAACCTGTCAAAATAGGCTATATTACTATTAGTTAGTAGAATGTATGTATTACTACTACTACTGTTGAAAAATAATAAACGTTTATTTTTTAAAGAAATAATCACAAAATATTTTTTATTTTTAATAGCAAATCCCCTTTATTTGCCAAACATTTAAATGTTTAATTTCCATTAATTAAAATATAAATTAAAATAAATGTTTTATGCCTTCTGATAACCAGTAAAATTTAAATTAAACACAACACATAATTTCTGAGGGGGGAAAACATTTCATAAGGCTACTGTAAGAATAAATAAAAATTGTTTGTATGCATTCAAATAATTAGACATGCTAAAACACAGAATTTGGTAACAATAAAACATAAGGTGATAAAAAAATAAAACATTTCATACGGCCCTAAACATGTCATTTTTGTTACACTTTTAATAAATTAATGTTAAATTGTATAAGCTTTTTTAATTAATAAAATTTAATTGGGCCATTAAAAAGGAGTCCAGAAAAATTAAAATGGAAAAAACAGAATTTAGAAAAAAATAAAATGGAATTTGGGAAAAAATAAAAACGGATTTCATAGGGCCCTATATTATGCATGACAGGCCTGTAGTTGATGTATAGAAACACTAGTACGTAAACAATGTCACCATTTTCACAAATTTGCGTTTTTGTAGTTTGTATGGAGCAGATAACTGTAAAAACCTTGCACTTCGACACCCGTTTTCAAATGTTAAAGTTTTCAGGCCCCCAAAACATTGTTGTGAAGTAAATGAACAGTCAAAACGCATCATTTCAGATTTTAGTTGAAAACGTAGTCATGTAAACACCACCTTAGTCCAAACAAATCTTTCAGACCAATTTTGCAAACCAGATTTACTGAAAAGATTACAGTCAATAACCAAGGAAGAGAGGGGATGTCGACGTCATTCACTAAATGCCACAGCGCACCTCACACACGAATGTGCCTTGTCCAAATACACTCACTTGCAGTTTTGACCACTTGAGAGCATGTGCGCGCGACAGGAAGTAAGTGCGCAAGACTGTCCCAGGTCTTAAAAACGCCAAAGAGCAGTGCACTTAACGCACACTAAATCCACACTATCTCAAATACTGTTCCAGAGCGCTATTCGAGTGTATCCCATCATGCATCACGGTTATTAAAAGTTCGAGACACACTTGTGGTCTTCATCCTCACTTGAACACTTGGGCCAAATAAAGGAAATACGTCATATAAGTAGTCAAGTGGTTAAGTGCACAGACGGCAATGGGTATTTGGACAAGCCAATGCACTACAAAAATACATTCAGTCACATGCTACATTCAGGTGCAGAGTGCTTCCATTCTTTCAACACCTAATGTATGAACTGCAGTCAGACACAAGCGGCCATCCTAGAGAAGGATGACTCCAATGTAATGCCAATCACAGCCCACACACCAACATGAGCAGGCAGCCAGACAAACCGCCTCACTCCAGTTTAACTTGAAACATTTAGCTCTCCTTTCACCCTAGCCTTTCCATCCACGGCTGTCATGCTAGTTCCTCTGAGAGACGGTGGGCAGGAGGAAGAGCGCGAGGGCTGGGGGTATACGGGGATGTCTAAACGTTCATTGATCATTGTGGATTCCAGCACATTCTCTCCTGTGTTTTCGCTCTCTCTGCCTCTCTGTGGTGTCAGCCCAGACCCGAATCACTCAGACAACACCTTTGAAATGCACAATGGCTTTCCTGTGAATCAGCCGGGCCCTTTCACGGCTGTCTGCAGCCGATAACAGCCTCTACTGTGCCCTGGAGTTAACAATCTCAGCTAATAGACTTCTCCCCTGTCAATCACACTTCAAATTCCCAATAAGGCACACACATATATACACACACACACATCCCACCTCAGGTCAATTCTATGGTCCATCTCCTGATCAGAGCTCATCTGGTGAACAGTAAATACAGATACACAAACACACGGATGCGCAGTCGCCAGGTGTCATACTGCACACGAACAGAAGCATACACCCCGGTGAAAGTATGCTGCTGGGAAACAAACCACTCCGAGCCAATAGATAAGCTCTGAAATAAACCCAGAGCAGTGGTACACCCCACCCTGGCTGATTCACACCAGCGCAATAAATTCTTAAAAATCCCCCCTAAACGCATTGGATTAAAAAGGATTTATATTCACCTCCTAAATAAATGTCATATAATGCAAGGGACTAGGATTTATGCATGAGTCAGCATGGGCTAAATTTGGATTCAAAAGAACCAATGAGAAAAGAACGTGACTTATATGTGCATGGACATCCAGACTAGAAGCATGCATGAGCTGTCACTAAGTTCTGACTCAAATACATGGGTTGTGTGTGCACGTGTACACAAAAGCTGTTAGAATTCTTACCTGAAATATTCTACATAATATTACGATATTTGAATATATTTTATAAGATTTTTAATATATTTTACAATATATAAAAAAGAGATCTAAAAACATACATTTAAAATCTGGAAATTTGTTAAATATGTATTACAAACATATCTTTAAAATAATATTTTTTTAAATAAATTAAACATTTTATGAAAAAGTATGGTGCTTAATTTTATTGTAAAATAACTTAAATAAAAAAAAAAAAAAAACATTTAAATGACAAAATATTACAACACAAACAGATTTTACTATATATTTAAATACATCATTTTCTTTTTCTTTTATATATATATATATATATATATATATATATATATATATATATATTTTTTTTTTTTTTTTGTAATACAATGTAAATTTATAAAAATATAAAAATAAAACATTTAAATTACAGCACAAACTCAACAGAAACCCAGTTACACATGGAAAATTGACCTGAATCTGAGGGAGCAACAGAACCACTTAATTCTTTTGCACAATAAAACACGATAATGTTCTGTTTATTATGATTATATGCACGTACTGCAGTTGTGTCATTTGTCACAAACAAACAAACAAACAACATTGTTTTGAAAGTGATTCCAACCATACTGTTACTCTGTACTGTTACATACTCTGCTTTATATATATATACAGTGCATTCTATTAGTATTGGAACAGTAAAGACAAAATTGCTCTGTTGGCTGTGGAGTCAAGACATTTGCAAATATGATTAAAAGATAAATATGAGACAAAACTACAGAATGTCACATTTTATTATTAGCCGTTTCAACACATACATGTTTTACCAAATAAAAACAACAGCACATTTATAGTTCATCCCACTCATTGATGTGAGCATAAGTATTGGGACAGTTGAACATAAGGCAGATATAAAAGATTAAAAGCTATTATTTAGTTGCAGATCCCTTGGGCACAATCACAGCAGTGAGTCTGTGACCCATAGACATCACCAGACTCTTGGTCTCATCCTTTGAAATATTTTTCCCAGCCTTTAATGCAACCAATTCCAATTGTTGCTTGTTTTGGGGAGTTTCTGCCTTTACTCTCCTCTTCAGCTGGTGAAATTCATGTTCAATCGGATTTAAATCTGGAGATTGACTTGGGCAATCTAAGACTTTCCATTTCTTTGCCCTTATAAATTCCTTGACTGAACTGGCAGGGCGTTTTGGGTCATTGTCCTGATGCAATATGAAGCACTTCCCAATGAATCTGGTGGCATTTTCTTGAATATTGGTAGGCAAGATGGTTTTGTACCCTTCCAAATTCATTCTGCTACTGTCATCATACATTAAGTCATCAGTAAAGTTGTGAGGGGCTGTTCCAGAGACAGCCATGCATGCCCATGCCATGACACCACCTCCACCATGCTTTACAGATGAGGCTGTATGCTTGGGATCATTTTCTCCACGTTTTTGCTTTCCCATCACTTAGATAAAGGTTCATCTTTGTCTCATCCGTCCATAAACACAGTTCCAAAACTCTTTGTCTCACCTTTGTGCTTTTTTGCAAACTCTAATCTTGCCTTTCTATATTTGGTGCTGGTCAGAGGTTTGCATCTTGCTGTGTAGCATCTGTAATTCCGTGTCAAAGTCTCCTGAGGACAGTAGATTGTCAGAGCATCACCCCAGATTTCTGGAAGCTGTTGGTGATTTTACAGACACGTCTTTTAGGGTTCATTTTCACAGCTTTTATGATTTGTCTGTCATCAACTACTGTTGTTTTCTCAGCCCATCAGGTCGTTGTTGGTTGCTGGTGGTTTCCAAACTTTTGATTTCTTCATGCCCTTTGTTTTTTGCTATAGCTCTAATTGACTTCCTCTTTTCTTTTAGCATCCAAATTGCTTGATTTTCTCTCAAAATCAGCTCCCTCATCTTCATCCTGGTTTGTGTGTGTCATCATTGAATGCAGGATTCAGAATACAGAAGTAATGGATATAACTGATGCAACACATTCCCTGCTTTTAATATATGAAGAATTAATGCAACAGGACACAGCTGATCACTTAGAAAGACCTGTGAGGCAACTGTTCCTATACTTATGCTCACATCAGATAGAGGGATGAAAAAAGTGCTGAACTTCTTAGCTGGTAAAACATCTATGTGTTGAATCACCCAATAATAAAATGTGACATTCTGTAGTTTTGTCTCATATTCATCTTTTAATCATATTTGTAAATGTATTGACTCCACAGCCAGCAGAGCAATTTTGCCTTTACTGTTCCAATACTTTTGGAGGGCACTGTATATATATATATATATATATATATATATATATATATATATATATATATATATATATATATATATATATATATATATTTATTTTTACTATATCTTTGTTGTCATCATCCTTGGTGTGAACAAGCATTTTGTCTATATTTTGATTAGCCACATAAAGAATACGAATGGATATATTTTCACCCAGCTGTGTGAAAATGGCCTATCAGGGCATTTCTGTGTCACATGGATTAAATTATCTCTGCTAATAAAATGAGTTCATGAGAAAATACATGCAGTTGTAAACACGGATGGCCTGCCCTAGGGTTTATTGCTCTCTCTTTTTCTGGACAGACTGTAAACTCTGAGATTGTTGAGTGATGTACCACAGGTTAGGAATACCCAGGGAGACTGAAACTTTTTCAAAAGTTCAGTCTTTCTAGATCCATTTTCCAGCCAAAAATGCAAATATGAATCTTTAATTTGCTTCCTCCACACAAGGAATGCAATTTGGCTGTACATACTAGAATTTGTTAGCTACTGAATGTTTTGCACAGAGGGTGAAATGTAATATTTAACTTTCCTGTACCATATGGGACCGCGGTTGGTGCATTTCTCATTGAATGATGTTGCAAAAATGCATTCATTAATAAATGTGCAAATAAATGTAAGGCTCATGCCCCATAAATAACGACAGCCATTCTTTATGCAGTAATGCACAGCAATTTAAGCATTTGCCTTTGTGTAGCTATGCATTGGAAAAAAAAATGTACAGTGAGGAAAACATAAGAGAAAGTCATTTTCTTCATTAGACTTGGGCCAAACAATCACTGTAGGGCTTCTCTCATTTGCAGGATATATATCATGTTATTATTTTCTCTTAATCTAGGTTTGTTAGTTTCAAGGAAATATATAATTTTGATAGACTTTGACAAACTAAAGAGGCTATTATGCTCAGACTCAAAATTAAATAAAAAAACTTGACGCCCACAGGGGAATTACTGGAGGGACGCTGATAGCCTATGTAAATCAATATTAATCTAACCAAAAAAACAGTTGCAACGTTTTTTATATATATATAGTTATTGATAATTATGCTCACATATCATATCGCCCCTGACAATCAAAAATAGTCCTGATTATTGCGTTAAAATATCAGCACTTATATAAATACAGTAAATCAACGAGCAAATCTCACAGCGTCATAGACAGAATATTATCATAGTAAACATTTATACCTGAATGGAGAGCCCCTATCTACTCACCTATTGGTGTATGAATTTCAAAATTCACTCTCAGTTGTTCCTGTCGTTTGGTTTTGTTTTCAGGTGATTGTATCGATATTTTGACTAAATATGAATGTTCCTCTTGTCTTAGCAACACGCGATTTGATGGCACCATAATACTAAAAGCTGATTGGCTCACATGTACACCTCTGATAATGATTGGTTAAAAATCCGGAAAGACAGCAATGTATTATTATTATTGTTGTTGTTGTTACCATTTTTTGTTTATTAATGCACAGCACAATGTGAATTATTCAGATGAAAAAAAAGAAAAATAGAAAAAAATGAATAAAGATGAACATTAATATAAGGATTATTTATTTATTTGTTTTAGCGGCCTCATTCTGGATTCAGCAAACTACTTTGCGTCATTTGAATATTCATTCTGATTGGTCAGTTTTATAATTATGACGTCAGCCTCTTCTAACTTTTATACAGTGATTAAAAGAAAAGTCGTGTTGAGACAGCATTTTACCTTTATCTGCTTTTGTGGTGTGGTGTAAGACAGGTCTGAGACAGCGTGACTTCATCTATAATTCATCATTATTGTTCAATATTCTTTTGACATTGTCAGTCACAAAACCTCTTAGGCACATTCACTACTTCCTTCATATATCACATATTTAATCAGTCTTCTATGAACATTTACAGTAGCATTACTCCAGCGATGTTCAAACTCGCACTTCAAACATTAATTTCTAGTCAAAAAAGGAATATAAACGGCACATCATCCACAAAGCACTGAGACATTTCTGTGTGTGTCCTCTTAAGCTGTGCTGCAGGTCTGGGATGATTTTTCTGGAATGGTTTCAAAGCCTCTTCTGTTGCCTCCAACTCACCCCAGTAGGTCCCGCTGGAAGACTTGGGGATGAAGCAGTTCTCTCTTCAAACAAGCAGGCAGGGAAATTCTTTGTGTGCAAGTGTGTGTTTGGAGATGAGATGGAAGACGTTTAACTTTGAGGTTGTTTACGGACAACAGTTTGTCAGAGGAAGACACACACAGACCTCTTTCCAGCTTGGAATTCCTTTCCTCTCTTCACTCATTATTCTTGCAGTGAGCAGATGCATGGAGCTACGATGAGAAAGAGAGGGAAAAGCGAACGAATGGGCCACAGTCTTTAGCACGAGAACATCAAGCACTCCCTGGAGGTTCGCTCTGTCCTCCTGCGCTAAAAATATGATGTGTCGTATATCATCCACCTCGATTTCTCCTCTTCCACTCATTGAGTGTGGCCCTGGACAGGATGGGATAATCTGTGCATGTGCTTTAAACAAGCATGAACCCTTTGCCAATACACCCCCCCCCCCCCCCCCCCCCCCCCCCCCCCCCTTTCATACACCCAGGACTCGTAGACTGGATATCTGTTGCTGATACATAAATGGTCCTTTGGGAAAGAGAGTCGCATGGAACACCTGTTTGACAGGCTGACTCTCGAACATCGCTCCCAAAAGGTTTAAATCAGTACATTAGCATGGTTCAGCACAATGCTCTAAAGTACTTTACCATTTTTAGCTGCCTTTGTATATATATCGTCTGCTGCAGTGCTTTGGATAATATATATAATTTTTTTTAGTTACTTTTATTGGTTTTGTGCCTTTAATGCAAAAGACAATAGAGAATAGATAGAATAGAATAGGGAAGTGCTGGTCACCCAAACATAAATACCACCTGTCCATGATCTTAAAGGGATAGTTCACCCAAAAATGAAAATTTGATGTTTATGTGCTTACCCCAAAGGCATCCAAGATGTAGGTGACTTTGTTCCTTCAGTAGAACACAAATGAATATTTTTAACTTGTTTTTAACGTTGCAGTCTGTCAGTCATATAATGGCAGTCAATGGGACTCGCGGCTTTGAGAGAAAAAAAAAATACACAGACAAAACCAAATTAAACCCTGTGGCTTGTGACTATACATTGAGGTCTAAAGACATGAAATGATCGGTCTGTGCAAGAAACTGTACAGTATTTATATCGTTTTTTACCTCTGATCTGCCGCACTGTCCAACTGTCCTGAGCGCGTTCACAACATCTGGTGCATGATGCAAATTCTTCTTTGTAGATAAATTGAGATTGTATATAGAGTGTCAATGGTCCATTTGAGAGATAGCTGGTGGTAATGCACTTATAAGTCTGCGATCCGCCATAAAGCAAGAAGAAGAAGAAGATGCTTTATGCACCGGCTGTTGTGAACGTGCTCAGGACGTTCTATCTATCTATCTATCTATCTATCTATCTATCTATCTATCTATCTATCTATCTATCTATCTATCTATCTATCTATCTATCTATCTATCTATCTATCTATCTATCTATTACTTTTAACTTATATTATTATAGGTTAAATATTAGGGAGCAAATTGTTAATAGCAGAAAATAGCGATAATTAGCAAACAGCAAAAAAATAAAAAAAATAAACACAAACCCTACAACGTGACATATATCTTACGCCATATGTTTGAGACAAATTATAACATCTGGGGATCGGTGGCCCCTAGCATAAACCGCAGAGGTTATGACACTCAGAACAGATGAACATCAGAAATAGTCTATAAAATCATGTGAGGTATATCAACTACAGTTCTGGATGAACCACAGTAAACGATTAACAAGTTTTACAAGTATATCTATCATATGTGCCATATGTGCTGCCATATCTTCATTTGTGCAATGCAAAACAGTACAGCTGTAATAAATTCTTAATGATCCCTGGAAATGCAAATGATACAGATAATCGATTATTTAGTTTTTTATATAAGACTTTAAAACTTTACAACAAAAGAAAAGAAATTAGTAATTTTTTCCTGTTTTTTAAGTAATAGAGTTTCGTAGCAGATTAAAAGACCATAACCTACAAAGCACAGAGTAAAATACTTAAGCAATGGGTACAGAATATTTCATAGTGAGAAAATGTTCAAATTAAAAGCTGAAGGCAATGTTTTTTTCACACAACTGTGTTTAACATTGCAGTTTCAATCTCATTACGATGTGGGAAGCTCTGTTTGGCCCGCTTTTATGTACTGGGGTATAATTATTTTGGAAGCAAATCATATCGTGCATTAAAATCAGCTAACAGTAAAGAGAATATGATGCACTGTTTGCCAGCTCACACACGCTCGCAATTTACCTTTTTATTTTTTTCTAGAAATTTTGACAAACAACAACTGTGACCTTTAAGTTCGTAGAGGCAGCATGGCTCTGATCACAGGGACTGGAAATATAGCCAGACTGAAATGTCAACCGTCCCTGCGGTTCCAGCACTGACGCAAAACTGCCAGAGAGCTACAGGGAAAGCCAGAGGAGAGAGACGGAGCGAGAGAGAGGGGGAGGAAACAAGCCTACCCAGTGTTTCTACGTGTGTGCGTGTACGTTGGCATGCGTTCCCTGGTGTGTGTGTGTGTGCATGCTTACGGATGGCTAACAGAGACTTACCTGAGCTGCAGGCTCGTTCTTTGAGGCCCGGGCATGTCAGACAGCATTAAAGCAGGTATATGGTTGGGAGATTTCGACGTCCCTTTAGAGAGCTGCAGGCTAAGTCATCCAATAGAGCACAAACTAGACTCCACGCTAAAAAACAGGCACCGGGCTGCTTGCTGACCCCTCACAACCAAACACAAATACAAAAGCATCTTCATGTCTTCTCTTTTCACTAAACACGGGTGTCAGATTATGACGTACGGGGCTGAGAGCGTTTGAGGTACTCTTGAGAAATCCCTAAGTTTTTAAACCGCTTTGCATGTGACCTGTTGATAATGGGGCATAAGCAATATGATAAATATACCAAGTTTTGATTAAATGTTGCATCATTTCGGTGTGGAAAAAAATTTCACTCAGAAATTGCAAGTAGGCCTAAATTTCACAAACAGTTACAAAGAAACAGCAAGTGGCACTGAATTAAACATTCAATTTTTAAAGGAGAAAAACTTAAATTGTATTTTCTTGTACAACATACTCTAATTATCTTTGTTTTATTTACAACAAAATTCATTTTTACAGTGCATTTTATTGTATTTTATTTATACTCATATACATTACAGTATTATATACATACAAAAGCATGTTATTAATCCAATGTAAATAATTCATCTGTGCATGTTTCTTTCTTTTTTCTTTTTGATGTTGCAATTTTTATTAAAATTGTGAAAAAGATTTTTTCCTCTGATGATATACCGGACTTCTCCAATCATTTAGTTCACATAAACCCTGCTCCTTTTTTTTGTTTGTTTTTTTGTTACAATCAAATACAAGCTCATATTCTGTCTCCATCCAATCATCAATGGACGTATTGAACCAAGACTCCACCCTACATTTTTAAAATTTATTCATAATATTATCTTCACATTTTAAACTGATATACCATATATATATATATATATATATATATATATATATATATATATATATATATATATGTATATAAAGATTAAAATGTGAAGATAAAAATCATATATACATATTTTCATATATACAATAAGACTAAAATATGAAATAAAAATAAAATACACTAAAATTGTATTAATCACTTTATTTATAATTTACCCCATAAACACATTCACTCCAAAGCCCAATTCTTGGTGCAGTGAAATATTCTTACTGAATTTTGACTGTGAAGATTGGACCAACATGGTGGAAAATATGGCAGAAAATCCTTCTGTGTTGGCCACAATTTGCCACTGCCTGCATGCCTTATATATAAAATGAATTAGCATGTTCTGTCTAAAATGGCATTTTGGACCCTCTGACTTTCATTGTGTGAAAAAAAAAGAAATAGCTTCTTTTGTGTTCCACAGAACAAAGAAAGTCATACAAGTTTGCAACAGCCAAATTTCATATTAACATCAAAGTAAACTATTCTTCCACAAAAGAACACAGTTCTCGGATTCACAGTAGGCTGTTTACGGTCGGAGAGTAACGTTGCAACTAGGTGATTTGATATAGAATGTGCAGTCACAGGTGTGCATTTATCCGCATCATAACACCTTCAAACACGGTTCATCCAATCAGAATGTCGACTCAGATATGTCCTTTATAAACCTAAATATTCCATTTCACAAATTCACGGTGTGTGAGTCTGTGATTTGCACAGATTCATCCTCTATTACTATAGTCTATGTTCAAACAGTGTGTGTGCGTATGTGTGTGTGTCCATGTCTAGAAAGCTTTTGAAAATGGGACGAGCAATCAATTATGGGCATCGCTTGGCAGCCACTCAGAATGACAGGCCATTGTTAGTTTTCCTCCCTCCCTTTTTTTCTCGCTCCCTCTCTTTCTCTCTCTCTTCATCTGTCACATGTCTACTAGCCTCTCCTGGGTTCTCTCTCTCATTCTACCGCCTTTCTACTCAACAGCTGCACGTCTAATGAAGCAGGATCTAGCAGACCTGCGGAGAGAGCAAGAGAGAGAGAGAAAGAGTCCCCTCTTTGTATTTGTATTGCAGGTGTGAGATGATGGGAACATTTAGTGTACCTGGCTGTAATTTGCTTGGGGGGAAAAAAGGAAAGACTTCAGTTCTTGGGTCCTCTGCGGTGAACGATAAGCCTCGCTGCCTCAGGGAAGGCTCCGATCAGCTCAATCAGCGCCAATGTAAACAGCGGTTCGCAAAAGCCGTGCTCAACTTTAGATTAGAGACTTTCTTGCCGTGATCTTGTCAAGGGCACGACATCAGGGGACACCTGTTGCTTCCAGATGGCGGCGCATTTATCCCTCAATCTGTAAATAACAAAGAATGAATGCATGGATGAATGATTGAAAGGGTCATTTTATAAATGAATGACAGAAATCTGGGCGATGCTGGGAATGTTAGCGAGGCTGTGGAGTGTCTGGGGGCGTAATTAACACTTCCAGCCTAGTGTGCTTTACTTTGTGTTTGCATTGGTAATGTAACTTTGTCTTTGTAGGAGATCTCCCACTGTGAATTTACCCTGCATTGCCTGTGGCCATCGGGAACAGAGTCAGCACATGCAGCGGAAACACAGTGAAACCTATGAAAATCCTAGCATGAGTAAATGCAGATTTACCTTTACTAAACTGCTGATGTTGTTACCAGCATGCCCCTTAAAGTGTAATTTCAGTACAAGTGCAAAAATAACTATGCTTTACCCTAGTTTTTACTTTCTAATGTTTTGTGCTTTTTTAGCACTTGTGCTGATCGAAAAATGACAGGAAATGAAGTGAGATGCTGTACTTGCCAACTTGCAATGTCCTTATTGGACAACATGGCTATAGGCCACGGCTTGGACTTGCATGCATGTTTTAAGAAAAGAGAAAATAATTTGGCCAATTTCATTCATCCATAAATTTTATACAATCCAAAAATGCAATGCTAATCTGTAATTTGTCTTGTTTTCCAGTAAAAAACAATGCATTTAAGTGAGATGCATTAAACTGATATTGAGATATTCATATTTAAGAGTTTCAATATACCGAAACTTGGCAAATATATGTGAAATACACAATACCATTCAAAAGTGGGGGTCTGTGAGATTTGCTCTAACTACAGTAAAAAAAAAAAAAAAAAGTAAAAAAAAATTGTAACATTATAAATGGCTTTACTGTTACTGTCATAATTTAACATGTCTTTGCTGAAAAAATTGATATTTTTTTCTAAAATCTTCCTGACTAAATATGATATATTTCCAGTAGTTTTTCTGAAGAGTGAGTGGACCTGTTGAAATGGATTCAGGTTTAGCATGAAGGAGGCAAAACCTGCTCTGGGACTGAGTTAATTTGCCCTACCGTTGCATTTGCACAAGCAATATTTAATAGTCTTTTGCAATTCAAATGCCATGGCTCTTGAGTAGATGCATTGGACTGCAAAGAGAAACCAAATGTTTTGTTTTTACTTAATTGTATTTTCAGCAGCAGCATTCATTTCCATTTCTCTTCTTGTTCTCGCTCTATTGTGGAGTTCATTAGTATGCTTTGTAACCGTGCACAATCAAAATGGAGAGAGAAAGAGAGGAAGATGCAGTGTGGAGGACCTTTGCGTTCACTCCTCACAGAGATGGAGGTGAAACGGGGTTCAAGGATGCTGGTGGGCGCAGCAGGTGAGAACGAGACCCCACCCATCCAAATCATCCAACACTCTTTCCAGTCATCCCTGGTCCGTCTCCTTCTCTTTTCGTCTGTCTTTCTCTCTCCTGCATGTCTGCGTCCATCAGCGAAGCGTCCGCTGGGACCGACGTGTTTTGACAGATGCTCATTCTGTCTTGGCACATCTCACAGGATGGTATGGCACTTGTCATCCTGATAAGAGAGAGAGGGAGAGAGAGAGAGAGAGAGAGAGAGAGAGAGAGAGAGAGAGTGAGCGCGAGAGCGAGAGCGGAGAGATATGTGATTAAGAAAACAAAAGCCTTTCCTACTAACCAAGGCCACATCTTTTTCTCTTTTTCTCTCTCTTGCATCCTCAGGGCATATTAAATGTTAGCAGAATGGGAGAGATAATACAACCATGGTGCAAAAGAAACGGACAGTCTCACTTTGTGATCCAGCACTCTGTGTTGCAGTGATAAAATGTGAAATTGCAATTTTTGTGTGCACATATGTGTTTTCTCTTGCTTTCACCTTGCATTGAGAGGTTATTACATGATCAAGGTGGCTGGAAATGGTTTTATAATTATTTGAAGATGGTGGAATTTAAACAGACAGTTCATGCAAAAATGAAATTGTTGTCATCATTTACTGACTGTCATGTATGGAAGCTGTTGGAATAAAAAATAATAAAAAAAATGTAATCATGACTTTTGTGAAAAAACTGTAATCAGACTTTTATTCTTGCAATTCTGAGTTTATATCTCACAATTCAGACTTTTTTTCATAATTCAAAATTACAAGACATCAACTCAGAATGCTGGCTTTTTTTGAATTTTTACAATTCTGTTTTTGTGTTTCTGCCACAGAATAAAATATATATAAAATGTAATTAAAATATTATCTTAAAATTCACATTTCTCTTTCAGAATTGTGAGTTTAATTCTGACTTAATATCTCACATTTCTGACTTTATGTCTTGCAATTCCAAGTTTTTTTCTGAGTACTGCAAGAAAAGAGAAAGTCAGAATCATGAGATTAAACGTCGCCGTTACAGTTCTTTTTTAATATCCTATGGAAGAAACAAATTTCATAGTCAATTCATATATTGTTAAACCCATATTAATTTTTTAAAGAACATTTTGAAAACTGTTTCCAATAAAATCAAAAGTGAGTGGGGCTCGCAAGAAAACAAAACAAAAAACGTTCTATATTAATTGTGCATTAAGTAAGAAAAAAACCCATTAAAAACATTATAATTGTGCACATATATATATTCTCGAAGAATCCTGAAAAAAAAAATGCATCATGGTTTCCACAAAAATATTAAGCAGTTGTTTTCAACATTAAAAATAATACAAAATTAACACCAAATCAGCATATTAGGATGATTTGTGAAGGATCACGATACAAGACTGGAGTTAACTGCTTCTGAAAATTCAGCTTTCCCATCTTGTGCGTCTAGCACATTTAGATTATCATTCTCTTTCCCACACAAAACTATCACCATACAAGTTTGGAATGACATGAGGTTGAGTAAATGATAGCAGGATTTTATTTTTGGGTGAACTTTTAAAGACAGTCGATACACTTGTTTGGCTTGCATGTCTGTTTCCACACTCTACTGTTATGCATATGTATGTGTGTATGTGTGAATGCGCTTGTATTTGCGACCTACCCCCAGGTCAGAATTTTCTGTGTTCTACCTGTTTGCATGCACCCCCTCTTCTAGCCCGAGGCCCATTCACACTCCCCTCACAGGAGCATGTGACAGCCTGGCTATACCCGCCTCAGCCAATCAGAGTTCTTCACCCGAAGGGCAATACAGGATGTGACAATAGAATGAGCTGCAGGTCATGCAAGAAGTCTGCTGCATGCAACCTCCTGACAGGTCTAGTATACTGATGTACCTTGGCAGAATTGGGCTCCGTCTCACTGAACACTTCTGCCAGAATTTGATGAGTAGGCCCCTTATGCATGCAGAAAGCAGAAAGAGCTCTCTGGGCGATCAACCATGGGTTTTTTTCTTTTCTTTTTAGAACGTGCAATCTTCAGAATGTTTGTACTGGTTTGTAGTGGCTTTCTTTGCTGTCTTGTGAAAACAAATACTTGCGTTCCACTTCACCTCAGGTGAAATTACAGTGTATGCAAGGCAGTGCTGTATTAAAACCCCTCACACTTTCTTATTCTCTTACTTCTCTCACAATGTTCTGCATTGATTTCACCTTGAATCGCTAGGACTTTGTTTTTTAGATAAATTTAGCCTTATGTGTGCTGTGTAAAAAAAATGTAAGGATTTAAAGACTGATCTCAATTTTACATGCAAATATTACAATGCCATCACTCTCAGTTAGGTTTTAAATGATCATTTCATAAACTGTATACTTGAAATGTAACATCTCCCATTTACTACAATATGCACGTTTAGCATTCAAAACGCACAATGATAATGCAAATGTAATATTGGCACATTAATTTGGTATTTTCTTCCTTACATTTTCTTATCAGTCAGTTTTGGCTTTTTTGACACTGAATCTAAACAGACTTTTCTATCAGAAAGTACTTTTACAGCCTTTTACATTGTTACAAAAAAAATATATTTAGAAAAAATGCTGTTAGCTTTCTTTTCATCAATGAATCACTAAATGATTCTGACAGACTGTGTGATATTGAAGACTAGAATAATGGCTTAAAAAACAGCTTTACCATCACAGGAATAAATTACTTTAAAAAATATATTTTTAGAAAACCATATAAAAAATATCTGAAATATAAATAGAAAACTTATTTTAATCTGAAATAATATTTCATAAATGACTGTATTTCTGCATATTTGTTCAAATAAATGTTTAAATAAATGTAAAATTGTACCGACCCCCAATCATTTGAATGCTGGTGTATAGGTTAATTATTTAATGTATTGTTTGGTTTATTATCATATTAATATATTTTATTGTTTGATCTTAAAGGGATAGTTCATCCAAAAATGAAAATTCTGTCATTAATTACTCACCCTCATGTCGTTCCAAGCCCATAAGACCTTTTTTCATCTTCGGAACGCAAATTAAGTTATTTCTGATGAAATCCGAGAGCTTTCTGACGCTCCATAGAGAGCAATGCAACTGAAATGTTCCCAGGCCCAGACTCGGATTTAATTAAATATATCTTAATTTGTGTTCTGAAGATGGACGAAGGTCTTATGGCTTTAGAACGACATGAGGGTGAGTAATTGATGACAGAATTTTCATTTTTGGGTGAACTATCACTTTAAATACATTTTTGACATTTTGTACTATGGACAACTTACTAGGTTGTGCAGGCAACACTTGAAGTCAAATATACATTCTGGAGCATAAAGCAAAATCAGCTGAGAACCACTTCATGAAATGAGGTCTGAGAATATTTTAAACTTCAAGGAAACCTGCGAAATGTGGTAAAAGTTTTTACCAGAGAGACATTTTGATGTTGTGCCATAAAGTACTGTTTAGTCAGGACCTTTGCTTTTGTAGAAAGGTTTTGTAAAAAGCATAAGAATGAAAACGCACGCACTCTGTTGCATCATACTACATGCACACCCCCACACACTCTCTCATGTGCAATAGTGTCTCAGGGCGACATGGTCCTGCCTCCGAATCAGGAAATCTGACTCACTCTGAATGACCGACTTCTTCACGGACAACGTCAGTCCAGGGGCACAGAGGGCTCTTTATGCGTCAACACACATGCTCACTCACACTCATACGGAGTGAGAAAGAGACAGAATGAGAAAGAGAGAGAGAGCAGAGCGAGACGAAGGATGAAAAGAGATATAGATTTAAAATGACTAACTCTCAGGCTCAATGTTAAAAGTACATTTGCGGTGGCGGGACAAAAGGAAGTGCCGTTGAGATGGGAGGGATAAAAAGGTCAAGGTCAACCTCATCTCCACCTCATCCTCTAAAACCCATCTCGCTTCAATCTCGCCAATTCAGGCCGTGGGTCCCACACTTCCATTCAAATTCCAAAACCAATCTCCAATAGAGAATTCCATCTCCGCAGGTCCGACCGCCCACAAACAGGATTCTGCCTCACAGTGAGGCTCACGTCAAAGGTGGCCTTGAGGAGACAGGGGTGAATCTTCCGTTTGAAGCCACACCTCTGCTGAACAGGTGTGTGAAGCGCCATGGAAAATAAAGGGAAAATAAAAGGAGAGCGAGAAAATGCATCTGAAATGAGGATGTGAAGGATAAATGAAGGTTAGGTGGCAGAATATTGTTGGAATTATGTAACATAACCTTCAACTGATTTAGAAAATTCCATGTGCTTCAGTTTACATTAACGTGTCTGACGAATATGCTTTGAAGTATTCTTTTGAATCCTTTATATACTATTATATTTTAAATGAATATTTTTCATAATTTCAGTTAATTTTTTAAATGTTATGTACATTTATCATTCTGATCACCATTTGTTAATTTTTAATATTACTATTTAGGATTCATTTATCTGTATTTAAGTTTTATTTTTATTTTTTATTTTTGTTATTTCCAGTCATTTTAGTGCATCAACTTAAACTAAATGAAAATTAGAAATGAAAAAGTAATAAGTTATGTTTTCATCTGATCTATCTTTCATATATATATATATATATATATATATATATGTAATTTTTTTTTTTTTTTAATTTACAAAAATGTTTTAATTCTCAGTTTTAGTTACAATAATAAGCAAGGTAGAGGTTGGTGATGTCATGAAATGGCAAATGAATATTAATTAGTTTATGGTCAAATATTCCATTTAGAACTGATGTAGCAAATAGAATGTAAAATTTTAACTAGATTAACTAATAAATTTTAACTAAAACTCCAATTTTCAGAATTGTATTATAATATAGAATTATAGAATTAAAATGAAATGAAATTCAGAGAAAATCATTACTGTAACTGCAGTAAGTTTAGTTTTTCTTTTCTTAGTATAAATTACTCAGTCATTTTAGTGATCATAATACTTTATTGAATATATTAAAGGATAAATAATAAAAAAATAATATGTCAATATTTATACTTTAAACATCTGGAAACAATGTGTTGAACATTTTGTGATGTTGTATGGCTAAATTAAAATCTGATTTCTATATGAATTGTTTTAACAGTACTGAGATTATTATGAAGAAATATGTCTATCAGCAGAGAAAGGATGCATTCTACATATCATACATTCTACATATTCTAATAAATAGGCATATTGTCTAAATGAATGATGGAATTATTTGTTTATTCCACTTGTGTTGGACTAGTCACATTTTAATTGTGAATTTCTCTGACTAATAATATTATAATAAATTCAAATTCAAATTTTAGTTCAACATTCTGTTGGGTGTTGTCAATTACAATATTCTTTGTAAATAAATAAATACTCTAAATAAAAAGGCTTTAAAATCACCAGGAGCTTGGCAGCATAGCTTCTCCCAGCATTGCTCACGCATGCACATGACCTCAGGTCACACAAGTCCTGAAAATGCAAAGTTAGCACACAAACGAAACATATAAAATGCACATCCACACACATTCAAACATCGATATGAATATTTGATATTCTAATGTATTCAGTACACTGTGCATACAATGCATAGCATGCAAAGAATATTGGCAGCATAACATGAATAGACACAATGGAACTGAATAATTTTCCATATTGAATCATGGCGCTGCACTTACTCACTATCCACACAGAGACAGCAGAGGATGGGCGGCACTAGGGATGGGCTACTGAATGTTTTCATATTACCGTGTCTTTCCCAGTAACTTTTCATGCCTTTTTTGGCCACTAATAAAATAATTCAGAACTGCAATACTGCTACTTACGTCAGACCTAATCTCGCAAAACAGACTCCTGACTATTGGCATAAAATCTGGCATGTAGCTTCAAATAACGAAAGCTGGCAGCACATTCAAATAAAGGGACAGCGGTCTGTTTTGCAAACAAGAACAACAAAAAATTATAATGTTTGTTGACTTTTTGATCAACCGTGCATACGTTTTAAGCATTAAATATTTCACAGATTTAACTCTAAAAAAAAAAAAAAAGAAAGAAAGAAGAAAGAAAAAAGGAATACAGTACCTTTATACCTGCAACTGTGCTCAAGATTTGTTGGCAAACTGAAAAACACCAGCCTGGCTATTTGCAGTTTTTGCAAAATTGTTTTATTAAGGCTTGGTGCCATGAGCCTTGGAAAGTTTGGCAATGCAACAGCAATTTATTTTACCCTCAAAAAAGTACTCTCTGTAATAGCTGACTAACTTTAAAATAGAACTGCAAGCATCTAACAATCCAAAAACAGATAATGTGTACTGGCCACATCAAAAGGCCAAAAGGATCTTCTTAATCCAATTAGCTAATATAATTAGTAAATAATTCAGAATCTTAAAGGAATATTTCACCCAAATATAAAAATTTGTTGAGAATTTACTCACCCTCAGGCCATCCAAGATGCAGATGAGTTTGTTTCTTCATCTGAACAGATTTGGAGAAATTTAGCATTACATCACTTGCTCACCAACTGATCCTCTGCAGTGAATGGGTGCCGTCAGAATGAGAGTCCAAACACCTGATGAAAACATGACTCCAGTCAATTAATTAGCATCTTATGACATTTAAAGCTGTGTGTTAATGAAAATAAGTGAAGTGAAAACCTGCGTGTTTGTAAGAAACAGATATTTTTAACTTTAAACCATTGCTTCTGGCCCAAACACTAATATTATGGATAGAGGACTCGTGTTTTAACCGGAAGCAAAGGTTTGAAGTTAAAAATATCTGTTTCTTACAAACACGCAGGTTTTCACTTCACAAGACATTAATTGATGGACTGGAGTGGTGTGGGTACTTTTGGATTATTGTGATGTTTTTATCAGCTGTTTGGACTCTCATTCTGATGGCACCCATTCGCTGCAGAGGTTCCATTGGTGAGCAAGTGATTCAATGATAAATTTCTCCAAATCTGTTCTAATGAACAGGCAAACTCATCTACAGTAAATTTTCTGCATATTTAATTTATTGGTGAACTATTCCTTTAAATATTACTTATTTGTTTCTTAGTGTTACAGTTTTCTAAACTTTTTTATTTTTTTATTTTGTTCAAAAAATATAAAACAGCCCAGATTTTCAATGTGTTCTCATAATTTTGAACTCCACTGTAGACTTCTGACCTTCAGGTGGGTTTGAGGCCAAGAAGATTAGACAAATCTTTTTTTCATTTTCGCTCCAGTAATACAGAAAGATTTACTTAAAAAAAAAATCAAAAAGAAGTGCATCATATTCCAATAATTCAAAGGACGACCCCATATGCACCCGCAGATGTCTGGGCTAAGCCCCAAATATCCCCTGATCCTAGAATCGCCCTGCTGTTGGCCACTTTATACAGCTCTAGTCAATCAAACTTTTATGCATAAACTTGTTGAGAGAGAAAATAACCTTTCCTTCTTTTCCTGCTTTGTGGTGGGCAGAGTGAGAGAGCAGTCAGATAGATGGACAGACAGAGGATGAAGGCAATCAGAAAGCACTTGAGGACAAAATGAGGCTCTGTGAGGGCTGTAATCACGGTCAGTACTGAGCGTGCTCTGTTGTGCGCTGCTGTCCGTGGTGCTGAAATGCACAGTGAGGAAAAAGCCATCTTCGCAACTGCAGAGTTCAGAATGTGTCATTTTCCTGGTGGTGTGATGTGAGGATAAGAACAAGCACACAGACTCATACACACAGTCATAGTTTACCTTCTGGTGCTGAGACCCCTTATATAGTGTCCAAAAGGATTGTTAAAGGGATTCACCCACAAATAAATTTTGTCATCATTTACAGTAGTCACCTTCATGTTGCTTCAAACCTGTGTGACTTCTTTTTTCTCGCTGTGGAAAATAAATGGAAAATTTTGGAAGAATATGCTGGTTGCTCTTTTCCATGCAGTTAAGATGAATAATGATCAGAGCTTTCAAGCTTAAAAAAGACAATAAAAGTGATCCATTTGACTTCTGTACAGTTGTCCAAGTCTTCTAAAGTCATATGATAGCTCAAAGTCTTTATTTATTGAAAATATTATAATTTAACATAGATTACCTTTCCATGTTTATTAGAACAAGCATAGTCCAATTTCATTAACAGATTTTTTTTTATATACATCTTTTAAGTGACTCAAGTTCACAGAACTAGTCTGAATGATTCATTGATTAATCAAAGTGATTCGTAAAATGGAATAGGTTTTTATGGTGCACTGCCTACTTTTATGATACTTTTAGCCCTTATATTGTGTTCTGGTAATTTTGATCCAGAGAGGATCCCCCCCATACTAGTTAAATACTAGTTAATGTTATCGCATTGGACTAAAACATACTGACTTTACACAGGGTACAGCTGTGGGATAATTTTTGAAGTTTTTTAGGACCTTTTATACAAAATATTCACATACTCTCTTCATTCATTTTATAGAACTTTTTTATTATTATTATTTTGCATTTTTCCTAACCCCTTATTATATAATACGGGCTACATTTATAGTGATTTTGCATCCTTTTTCAAGCTTGAAAGCTTTGGACTCCATTCAGTATAATTGCATGGAAAAGATCATGGAAAATTGTCTTCTTTTGTGCTCGTCAGAAGAATGAAAAAGTCATCGAGTCTGAAAACTCCGGACACTTCCATTTCCTCTCTCTTTTTCATTTGGTGAAAGTTTGAGGACACACGCCGACTGGATTGTATCTAATGTATCATCTGTAATGCATCTGCCTATGTGTGTATGTGGTGTTAAATAAACTGTTGCTGTGCCAACAGCATTGTTGCTTTTGATGAACTGTTGACACACATGCACTAACCCCCTCATTCGGTTTCTCTCCCCCCAGTGCTTCTGCTCCTCTGATAACATGTGCTAGTCTCTCTCTCTCTCACTCTTTTATCTGCTTCTTCTCCCTCTCTCTCACTAGCAGCGTGTGGGTGGCTGGTCTATGGCGCAGAGCTTAAAATAGATGTTTCCTCTCCATAAATGGGGGCTGAAAAACAGTTGTAGGGGTGTTGGGGTAGGAAAAAAGCGAAGTAGGTTCAAACAAAAACGCATATGCATTTAAAGACTAATATTTTAGGGCTAGATGATACAGAAAGCGTGTAGTCGCAGCGTGAATGGCAGCAACAAGACGTCCGTGTTGACAGAATGATGCAGTATGGATGAGATCAGAAGCAGCTCCCTTAAGGGAATCTCTCAGTTGAATCGTCGTGCAAACAGAGGAGAGGAGGGCTTTACGTTAGACTGAACGCAATCACGAAAATGAAAATGAGTATGACTGTTGCTATTGTTGAAGTCATTACCTATAATGCTCTCATCAACATTATCAAGAGATTGCGCGCGCTCCCTGAGTCCCTTCTGAAGGGAGGAGAGTGCACGTTATAATCCGGAATTCATTAAAAAAAAGCGTACTTTGTACATGTTCATTCACTATGAAAATTGAAAATTAATACTCTGAAGTGAGAAGTTGCCTAAGAACCTAAAGTTAAAAATCGGAAGTAATAAATAATTAAACGTAATTAGTCGAGTCGAGGCTGCGAGAGCAATAGTTTGAGTGTAATTTGTCAAGCGCAAATGAAGAGTTGTAAGTGTTGATGCAGCTAATCAAGAACTTGGCACACAGCTCGGTTTTCACTTCGCAAACATTTCCACCGAACTTTAGAGGCACCCAAGCTGTGATTCTTGATGTTTTGGTCGCTCATGAATCCAAGCAGTCAGCGTTTTTCAGTCAGGCTCGGTGTTATCATCTCCTGCCACATCTCTGCACTGCTTAAGATAAGTGACATGACATCTAAGCCGACGGATCGTAATGTGGGTGAGCATCGCGCGCGCGCGCGCGCGTTTGTGTGCGTCTAGGTCATATTTCTCACCATGTCAGACTTCTCATCCACTTCCTACCCCAAGGAGTAAGTATTAATAAGTACACTGGGCTGAGTTCCAACCCTAGCTGTATTTTATCATGTTAAACCTGATTTTCTCTCCGTCACTGCCTCTCTGTCTTCAACACACACTCACATTTTGCAGAAAAAACTTCTTAGTCATCAACCTCTGGCCAACTACCTCATCCTCATCATACAACAGTTATTCTCTTTCACTCGCTCATACTCAGGGATGTAATGCACATATTTCTTAAAGGGGACATCAGAGGCAGTCCTGGTCTATTTTTGCCATAAATGAGAAGAGATGAACTGAAAAAAAGAAAGACAGGAGTAGAAGGAGGAAGAAGTTAGTTTTTAAACAGTAGCCTACTTTATTGCATAAGCTGATCATGTGACAGTCTGGTTGTTCATAGTTATACCCGTAGGTGGCAACAAGTATCTGCCTTTATAAGTGAGTCAGTGAGTAATTCCAGAATTAAACACTGGCTGGCTTAGAGCTACACGATTAATCGTTAAAAGATCGCGATCACGATTCAATTAAATAGTTAATATAGTTAATATATTAAATCTTTAAAAAAGTCTTACAGGAACATTCAAATCTGTGTTTGCGCTGCTGCTGACAGAGAAAGCAGACAGTTACCAAGGTAGGTAAGAAACAGGCTTTTCAAGCACAATATTCCGTCTTACAATCATTCATATTATCACAGAAATACTGGGATGAAAGTTGATAGTTATGGATATAAACATTGATGTCTGTGGTAGCAATCGAAATCGAGCAAATCACCTTTTGAAAGTAATTGGCGCTTTAAATAACGTTTGTGCCAATTGCATTATTTCGCCACTATGTGGCGACAAGGGACTGTTAATATGTATTTGTCATTGAACCATTTATTCAAGAGATTCATTCAAAAACTCTGCTTTGTCCAGTAATGAAACAAGTGAAGTATTTATGAGTGAGTCATTGAATCATTCATTCAAACCAATTTTTCATCATTGTAATATTAATAATGGGTTTATTAAATATAGTATATTTTATATATTTAAATTCTTAACAATTAAAAATTGAACACTTTGACTGCAGCAATTAATATTTTGTCACCGTTTTGTAAATTATGCATTAATTTGTTAAGTTCAGAATCGTGGGAGAATCGTGATCTCTATTTGAGACAAAAAAAATTGTGATTCTCAATTTATCCAGAATTGTGCAGCTCTAGACAGGCTGCATCCAAAATCACATACTTAACTACTACAGTAGTTAAAAATCAGTATGTGAACATAACAGTATGTCCAAATCCACAGCACTCATAAAAAAGTAGGCAAAAAAATCCCCTGATAAACTACTATTTCCAAATATGTAAGAAATACATTTTTTTTTTTTTTTTACCTAATCAGAGAGATATAATTCCAGACGCAACCACTGTCTTTATGAGTGAGTCATTGAATCATTCCCTCCACTGATTCATTCAGGAACACCACTGATGTTTGTTGCTTGGAGGTGCGCTATTTTAAAAATAGACAAAATAACCATTGATTTTGTGTCTAAATCATAAAGCTCTGATCACATTTAACATCAATGAGCAAATTTTTGCAAGCAAAATTCTGGCGATTGTGAATTTCGCATGAGGCTAAAAGATTATATTAACTTATAAACTATTCAATAAAAACTGGTGTAGAAACTGAAAAAGCATTTTTTTTCTTGTAAAACGTACTCCAATAATCTCATTTTGGTGAAAATTCGAATCAAAAAGCAATATGTGATTAATTTGGATTAATTTAATCAGTCAATCTGCATATGATGTAATTCATTTGAGTACAGTTTTTAACCCATTAACAACCTTGCTATAAATACAAATAAGGTTGGACTGTATGTAAAGTGTAAACACACAGCTCGGAGACTATGATCCCGACTCCATCAGTAAAACCATTATGCCAGCATTTGGGAGAGAGAAAGACCTTGATACACAAGGCTAAATTATAGCTAACTTCATCATTAAGAGCAGCAGCTTCTTCCCAGTGCAGCGTAAAGTGTCTCTTAATGGACATGTATTCTCGGCCCTCATAATGGGAGCTTGAAGCTCGGCTGGTCTGACTTAATTTTGAATCAGTTTTTACTGTGTCATCAGCGATGCTCCGGCCTGCGCTCTGCTCTGCTTCACAGCCAAACTGACATTGAGGGGGAAAAAAGGCATTATTCGGACCTGGGTGTGTTTTTTTTCCTCGTTGTTTTTCAATGTCTGTGGTTTCTGTAAGGTGTCATCATGGTAGTGATGTGCAGCGTTCGCTTCTCTCTCGCAAAACTGCTGTCCTCGAGTTTTTTTTCTTTTCCTCGCCTTGCCTTGTCCATTATTCTCTGTTGCAAATGTTACCTAATACAAAACATTTTCATTTGAATTATATAATCCATGACTAATGCTCCTCTTTCATGTGGAATATTAATACAGCATTTGCATTTTTTCACAAATAGTGTTTGGGATTTAAAAAATTTAAATGGAAATGCCAATGTTGCAGTTTGGTGGGAGGCCTTGCATCACAGAATAGATTTTTTTTTTCATATTTTATGCATGCTTTTAACAAATACCCCCAAACAAATAACTGAATACATTTTCATGGGATGAGGGGGGTCTCTTTTGGCCCTGCTGGAAATGAAGATGTTAAAGAGGGGAGGAAAGAATCGCTGTATGAGTTTCGCATTAAAATTCAAGTAGTGAATTCACACGAGAGCTGGATATGAGATCGCAGTTCAGACGTATCACACGCCTTCCCTTTGATCCGTGTGACTGTATTGGGTCATGAAAGTTCTTCGTAAATGACAAATAGAATGAAGTGAAGCGTGTGCACTCTAAATATATCTCTCACCGGAGGATCTGTGTCATTCGGTACATCAACAAAAGATGCTGGAAACCTGTTCATTACATTTAGTCACTGATATTTCAGCAGAGCTGATCAATTATTTACCTAAAATCAGTTTAAAGGAATGTTTTGGGTTCAATACCAATGCGGCTTTCACAGAAAATGGTTGTGATGTATGACAATAAATGTGTTTACAGTAATGGAGTTACTGTATAATGGAAGTCAATCGGACATTACACTTGGAAAATGCTACAATACACACTGTTTCGAAAGTAAAACGTAAACATTTAATGTGTTAATATGATAATATCAATTACTAACCTTGTGCGCAAAATTATATTAAATATTTAAACTCGTCTATAGCACTTTAAAAACTGCATTGTATGCTTGTGCTTTTAAACACTGACCTTTTCCAGTAGACTTTCATTGTAAAAGTAAATATAATTTATAAAAAAAATTAAGTCAAAATTTGGCAACCAGAAGTATTAATAATTTTTCATACAGATAGATAAATATGTACACTGTAAAAAAAAAATCCGTAAAATTACAGTAAAAAACTGGCAGCTGTGGTTGCCGTAATTCCACCGTAAAAAATTTACAGTTAAATACCGTAATTTCATTAACTGATATAATGTTAATATAGCAACCTATTGCAGTACTGAAATCTGTTTTGTACCTTTGAAGTACACTGATAACCACCAAATGCAGGTGGTGATGAGAAAGTCGCATGATGGACCAAAGCCCATCATAAGCAGCTTTTAAATAATAACATATATAGAAGGCAGACTCGTAACTTCACACAAAAAAAAATAAAATTTCACTCTGTGGTCACATTCATTGGTTAAAACAGAACTTTGTAAGATCGTGATGAATGAGTGACAGTTTTTAAAAAATTTAAAGGGAGCACTCTTTGCATGCTGTATACGATAATATATTCAGAATTTAAATAAAACTTGTTTTTCATTAGTGAATTAGTCAAGTGACATACGGCCGAGTATGGTGACCCATACTCGGAATTCGTGCTCTGCATTTAACCCATCCAACGTGCACACACACAGCAGTGAACACACACACACCATGAACACACACCCGGAGCAGTGGGCAGCCATTTATGCTGCGGTGCCCGGGGAGCAGTTGGGGGTTCGGTGCCTTGCTCAAGGGCACCTCAGTCGTGGTATTGAGGGTGGAGAGAGCGCTGGACATTCACTCCCCCCACCTACAATCCCTGCCGGCCCGAGACTCGAACCCGCAACCTTTGGATTACGAGTCTGACTCTCTAACCATTAGGCCATGACTTCCACGACTTCATGCTTGACAAGCGACCATGTACGACACAGAGATAGCTAACTACACTATATAGGTGAAGATAATAATTTCAGAAACACAGAGTGATGTGATTCTGCAACCGAGCCTGGTCCAAACACAAGATTTAGGTAAGGAAACGATTATTAATTATTTGTATTGGCTGCCATGCCAAATGCACCTGCTTGCGTTTCTGTGTTATATAAGTGTTAATGAATTATTGTAAAGTGTTTCCCAAATAATGCATTTTGTGCATTTACTTGAAACCAATCATTTCTGCTATGGCGGGTTTTTTTTTTCCAACATTAACATTAACAATCATTAATCAACCAATAATAATAATTATTATTATTGTAAGACATAGAAATATCTTAAAAGTTGCATTTAAAATCTTGTCTCAGAATAATCCTTTAGATTCATATACAAAAAAATAAAACCTGAATTTATAACTAAATGTAAAATGAGGATATGACCTGCATGTCTGGTTAATTAAAAAATGCTGAAAATTACAATAAAATCGGATGCAAGTCAATACTTTATTAGTGGGGGAAATCTGTGACGTCTTTAAAAGCTTACAAAATGGGTTAACAAATAGTTGGGCAATTTTCCTCTCCACCAAAACAAGTTATGGCAAAATTGTCAATTCTCCTTCTGAAATATTGATAGGAGAAAAGCAGGAAGGGGAAAAAGGCAGCAAGAAAGAGACGGCGACCCAGAACGTGAGATAAAAGCACCTTGGTGATGGGAAAGAGACAGCAATTGACAGCACACCGGAACATTTCTCTATCCTTCAGATAATCACCCTGCCAGACAAAAAGTGGCTCACAAAAGAGTGAGGGTGGGGGGGTTATGAAGAGACAGGACGAAAGCGGACGATATACAGGGGGAAAAATTGAAGCAGAAATGGCTATTTTGCTGGTTATAATATTCAGCAAATGATGTGTGTGCATGTGTGTGCATGCAGTGGTTTGTCCTCACCACGTTGTTGTGAATGTTATCGACAGTGTTGTGTGCAGTGCTGCAGAGTTACTAAATTAAAGTACAACTTTTCCTGCTGTGACAGTAGTTTAGCTGTTTTCAAAACAGAAAAAAAGACAATTTTTATGAGTAGCGAGAAGAAACTCTACATCGCTGTTTTTGTCACATTTTACTATATGCATAAATAAAATGCTTGTGTAAAATATCCTTCCCTTTGCTCATAGGAAGAGTTGAGAAATCTGATTCATTGTAGTGAATCATTTCACTCGGACCAGTCAAAAAAATGATTCACTGATTCATTTCAGTGCAGTCTCCTTTAGAGCTGTCATAATTACATTGTTTTCTTATTTGTAGTGATGCACAAATATTATACCTTAATATACACCTAAATTGCAATAATTGTAATAAATTATTTATTTAGTTAAATGATTAACACTGCAACAAAGTCCAATTTGTGAACAAAATACATAATTGCAATTATTTGACTAAATAATATATTTATAAATTATAATAAAATTACATAATAATTGCAATCATATTTACTAAATAGTTAGTTAAACAAAACATATTTAGTTAAATGAATAACAATTTAAAATGAAGTTCAATTTTGTAACAAATTGCAATAATAAATATATTTAGTTAAATTATTAATGCTTCACAATTAAGTTTAAATCAGAGAATAAAATTACATATCGATTGCGATAATTTTACTAAATAATATAGTTAGTTAAATGATTAACACTTTACAACAAAGTTTGATTTGTGAAATAATTACATATTAATTGCAATAATTTTACTTAACATTTTATTATAAATTTCAATTTGGTACTAAAAATGCAATTATATACGAATTGCATTAATTTTACTAAATAATATATTTAGTTAAATGATTAACACTTTACAATAAAATTGAAATCAGAGAATAAAACTACATCTTAATTGCAATAATTTTACTACATAATAAATTAAATTCTATGATTCTAAATTCAATCTGATAATGTATTCGATACCATGAACTGATTATTTATATTCAATAAACATTAAAATCCCAAAGCATTTATTAATCTAATGTTAATTCATAAATACACAGTCGTCCACACTTAATGTCTTTTCATAAAATAGGAAATAACATTAATTTCTACATCTTGAAATGTCCAACATGTATTTGCATATGTAAGAATTAACATTCTTCATTGTTTGTTTATATTAGCTACTGCATTAACTAATTTTAATGATATTAATTTAAATAATATTAATATTACCACCACCCCTACTGAAACACCTTCAATAAAATTAGCTACTTATTATTCACAGCATATTAGTACTTTGCTTGACTGTAATTACACTTTGTTTGCGAAGTGATATGTACACAGCAGGATTTTAGAGCATAAAAAGCAGACTGAATTATGAACACTACAGTATATCTGAGTCACTTTATGTGTGTGTGTGTGTGTGTTTGCTCTCATCTATGTCTGAGTGCTAGTGCATGTGTATGCAATTGTCTGGCCCTGTGTGTGCGTTACGCAATAGCTGACCTCCTGTGTGTGCATTACTCATGCCGACCTGCTGTGTGCAGTCTGGTCAGGTTGGAGATTTGGCCCCAGTCTGAGGAGAAGTAGAGCAGATGTTCCTGTGTCTGGAGCTCTGTCCAGAAAAACCATGTGATCCTGCTCAGGAGAGGCCTGCGTCTGTGTTTATAAGAGGGCGTTGGAGTAACACATAAGATTGTGCATTGGTGAATCTCACAAGAACATGTCCAGGTCACAGTAACTCATTATTTTTGACCGTTCGTTTCAACACGATCTAAGTTTTCTTTGTTAAACGGATCACTGAAGCCGCTGCACGTTTGAGCTGAGGGTCACATGAGAGGTCAAAAGCGGGAAAAAGTGTGATTGTCATCAAAATAGCACCCCAATACTAAAAATCTTCTGTAAATCCTGTAAGCAAAGTATAAATTTGGATTTCAGACCAACCCCGATTTGCTCGTGAGATTCACCCTCATCCGGTGTGTAATGTAGAAGAGTATAAGTTCATTTAAACACTGCAGTCGTTCATCAGTCAGACGTAAAGGTCTGAAATCCTACAGAGGTAAAAACTCAATCAACACAGAACCTCCTTATCACAGAACATTCAGACTATGTAGGAGGCAAAAGGAAAAGCCACTAGAGAATCTGTTATTGAGCTGCAGATGGCGTGAACTGTAATAATGTTTGTTCTTAAGGCACATCGAAAGTGCAGATTATTCTTGAAGTACGAAAAACTTAAGATGTCGATGCACACTTCAGACATGTACAAGAACATAACAACTTGGCCTTACATGCCACTGTACAATGAAAAGCATTATCGTTTACTTTTTATAGCCCAGTATCTAGGAGGAAAGTCTAATTGTGGCATCAGGAATCCAAGCTATATTTGACATCAAAGCTCTGAAGCTTGTTCAAAACAAGCAAGCAAGCAAACAAACAAACATTAAAAACACAAATCAAATTAAATTAAATTAAACACATTATGACATACTTACCTGTGACTACTGTCATCCAACTCAATTGACTCTTTAAAAATGCCAGAAAATGCTTGTCTACAGTGCTACATGCATATTTGTTGGGTTATAATGCTTTATAATTTTACATCATTTTATGATTGTTTGATTAATTACTGCTGCCGTGATAAATATAAAACTGTACTGTCTGTTAAAAAAAAATAAAAAAATACCACCAACTTTCCACATAACCATTAACTAGGGTTACTATACTTAAAAAATAAAAAATCTAAAAAAAATGAACTAAAATATAAAAACACTTAAACTTATTGTATTTCGCCAATAGTTGAAACATTACTCATTTTTATCAAGACCTAAAACTATAAATGAAATAAACATTTATTTATAAAAATATATATACTATATAGAGGAATAGAAAGATAATAATAATATAAAAACTAATAAAAATAAATATCAGTAATATATTAATACGTTTATTAAAAATGACAAAAAACAACAAAATTACTAATATTTTAACTAACATTGAAATGAAATCAGAAAATATAAAAAATAACTAAGCCAAAATATTAATAAAAAAACTATATTAGTACTTCAATGAAACTATATTATTATTATTATTATAATTATTAGAGAGAACTTTATTGCCAGGTATGTTTAGACACGTGGAATTTGTTTTGGTGACAGAAGCTTCCACAGCACCAATAGAATGACAGTGACAAAACACAGATAATAAAAATAATTAAAATATAATAAGTAAATAGGAAATAACAATGTACAAAAAAACCACACAATATAAAAAATTAGGGATGCACGATATTGGAATTCTGCCGATATTCGATATGCCGATATTTTTCAACTCATTTTGGCCGATATCGATGCCGATACCGATATATTTCCTTTTGTTTGGAATCAACACCAAGTCTCTCCTGTGCAGAAATTATAAGCTAAATATTATTAATTTTGGTTAGTTTTTAACAAGAACTTATTTATTAGAATTAAATAAAAATAAAGGTTTTTTAACAGTACATTGAAGCTTTGAAAATAAATATAAATCAACTATTTATTAGGTGAATATCTGTAATAAGCCTATTTACATACAAACCAAAACATTGCTCACAATGCACTAGATTGTGAATCATAAGTATTTAAATGAAGTTATTGCCATTCCGTCACAGCACTGAAGTGGTTAAACAAAACTGATTTTTGTGCAGAGATACTGCATGAAGAAGTGACACAAATGTTGAGTGAATCTGCCTTTCGGTAGAAAAATAATGCAAAATCCTGAAGACTAGATGCAGACATAATATCACAGAAAAAAACCTCGATATATCGATGGATGTGAATCAAAGTAAATACGCCTAGAAGAAACAGATGAAAAAATGAGTTTAAGAAGTGGTCCATAAATATCCCAGACAATGTAAGGTTGTTATGGAGACAACCGAGAGGGTGGTCCACGTCACCAATACAACTAGCACTGCACCCCCAGATCCCAGCTCTCGCTTCTCTCTCTGCTGCGTTGTGAGTTCATTCCAAAGTGCTTAGCCTCTCGTTATAACGCTGTCATTAGGAGGGGCATTAGAGAATGCCTGCCAGGCATCTCTCTATAGAGGAATTGTACTCAAATAGTCAGAGTGCTTAGACTCACTCATGATCTAATGCTCCACTAGCACTGAAGATATTGTTATCGGAGGGGTCCCACAGAGTAGAGCGCGCATAATGGTTTTAGCTCTTTGGGTTGCAAACATCAGTTATCTTTATTAGGGACAGACAGGGAACTAAACTGCAGAGATGTTTATCATTTAATTGTCACGTAGAAGGAAGAAGCCCGTTAAAAATCTTCAAAGCGGCTTCTTTGGGAGAAAAGAAGCAGTATTGTTTTCTCGTGTTGCGTTTGAAATGTTTTCTCCTTTGAGTGGTTGCAGTATTATGAGATGCAGGTGTCGAGAGTATTGGATGCATCGCTAGTGAACAGCTTCAATATTTCTGAGCCGGTCGCTTAAAAACGAAAAATAATGATTGGAGTTATCCGTTTGAAATTAAACTATGCATTAAATATAATTGGTTAGGAATGAGTAGCAAATGTCAGATAGAAAAGTCTTGGCTTTTGTCAGGAGATGAAAACGCAAGCGTGACCTACATGCTCTGAGAACTCAGAAGCGGGATGCTCACAAGACTGCAAAGCATCTGGGAAGCTCTAATCTGATTGGCCGACTTCATGCAATTTCCAGGTGTATGTTTGGAAACAAAGACATGTTTACAAGGTACTGAGTTGATACAACGAGTACTTTTGAAGAAGAGCTAATCACTAGATTTGCCAAAATTTATAGTGACATAAAATCTTTGAAATATTTTCAAAGATAGTTTGGAAACTATTAGAGTGACACGATTTTTTATTATTATTATCTATACATTTAAAAATACATAAAAATGCAATTAAAACATACAATTACTTCGATATACACATTTCTGAATATTGTATATAATATTTGTCAAGATCATCTTGAAAAAAATATTCTGAAAATGTTTTTCAAAATAATGATAATGACAATGATTTAGATAATGTTATATATATTTAAAATAAAGTGACTTTACTAATGACAAAATCTTTTAAGTATTTGTAAATATTGTTAAGAAACTGTCAGGGTCAATTATATGCTATGTTTTTTAATCGGAATGTTATAAAGTGATTTAAAAATACATAAAATGTGATTAAAACACAATGACTACATACATTTTATTTTTTATTATCTATAAAATTAAAAATACATAAAAATGCAATTAGAAATTACTTCTTTATATAAATATCTGAATTCTGAAAATTATAAATAATATTATTGAAGTTTTTTTTTTTTTTTGAGACGGACACATACACACGGGGACGGACGGGGAACACGCAGACGAGGATGTAACTCAAAATAACAGTCTTTAATGAAGACATCGCGGCAGGGTAAGACAAGGCAAGGCTGACACCGACAGGAACACCGGGGAGTAACGAGTAGACCAGACCAAATCAAACTGAATAGACAGGACTATAAATACACAGATAACGAGACAAACACAGCTGGACAAGGATTAACTAATGATCACATTAAACAAGGACAGGAAACAAACCAAATAAGGAAACAAGAGGCGGGAACACATGACACACACAATAGAGGACTGACACACACATACATATATACTGTACATATACATATATATGTGTGTGTGTGTGTGTGTGTGTGTGTGTCATTTCCACAAAAAAAAAAAAATTTTTTATATGTATATGTATGTATGTATATATATATATATATTGTTATATATAGCTATATAAAAATGCAATCAAAACATAGAATCAATATACATACATCTTCGCATTTATTTGATCAAAAAATACAATTAAAATACAGTAATTTTGTGAAATATTATTACAATTTGAAATAAATGTTTTGTAAGTTATTTTCTATTCCTGTGATGGCAAAGCTGAATTTTAAGCAGTCATTACGCCAGTGTCACATGATTAATATGCAGATTTGGTGCTCAGTTATTATCAATTATTATTATGATATAAACATAACCATAATAATCATCAGAAACTTCCTTCAATTTTTTTTTAATTCCAAACTTTTGGCTGGTAACAAAACAGAAGAAAACAAAAAAACTAATCATGAAACAAACAAAGATTTGTAGCTCAAGCAGGCAGTTTCCGGCCACTATCAGAACATTTAGCTGTTCAGTCAAAGGTCTGGCTACACAGAGTATGCACCATCAAACTCAAAGTGTCCTCAATCCAGGAAGATTCATCAAACCATGTGACACTTTTAGTTGAAAAAGACAGCATTTACCATGAGGTGGTATTAAAGTACAATCCATAAAAACAGCCCTAAAAGGCTTCGCTGACAGAGGTAGGAATGGTGCCCTCCGTTCAGTCGATAACATCATCTTTTGCCTTTAGTCACTTTGTCAAATGGCAGCCATAAAGAGGAGTCTGCTCCGCTTTTTATTGTTTTTGAATTGTGGGCACTTTGCGAACCCCCCGAACCCCCTGTGTCCTGGCTAATGTAAATATTTCAGAGATAGCTGCATAAAAACAGATATATAATTCTAATAAAGAGGCATAAATGTTTTGCATGGCCCCACTGAGACCCCACTTCTGCCAATGGGGAAAAACCTCACCTAGCCAAGGAAAAGCTTTGAAATAAGATGTATATTACTCTAGCAGGCATGCAGGGAGGCATTTTATCCTTGTTTTTGCAATCTTCGGATTGAGGGACAACCTGCATTCGCTATTGATATAGAGCCTATTGACTCAATCTAAACATAAAATTGAAAGCGAGAAAATCAACAGCGTAATTGACCTTTGAAACCACCATTTGTTTATTTTTCTTCGGGTAGATGAAATGGATTTGTCTTGTTCAATATTAACATTTCATAGTGCCTCATAAGCCAAGGATTTGCCTTGTTTATCATTAGCACCGGTGGTTATACATTATTATCGCCATTTCTTAAGGTCATCGAGACGCTAAAGCAAATAAAAAACTCAGAGAAAGTTTGAAATCTGAAATAAAAGGTGACCAGCACCAAGTTTGTTTATGCAAGAATAAAGCTATTTTTGATTATGAAATTTTTTTTTAAATAATGACTGAATTTATAATTAATAAAATACATTTAATCAATTCAGTAAAAAAAAATTAAATTGTTTTTCAGTATAACATTACACACAGTAAAAAAATTTTTTTTTTTTCTTTTCTTTTCATTTTTTGGAGTTGTACATAAAAAATTATTAGTATGTTTTGCAAGTACTATTTCAGTTTTTATGCCAGAGTTATTATAGTTACACTAAACTTAAAATCATAAAAATAAAAAATAAAAACTTTATCGTTACTTGAAATAAAATAAACATTAACTGAAATAAAATATATTTAAACAGTTTAATTTAAACATTTCTCATTTTAATGTAGTTCAACTAAAACTGAAATAAAAATTAATAAACCTGTAAATAAATAGATAAAAAACAAAACTATTAAAAATGACAAAAATGCACAACTGAATTACTAAAACTTTAATTGAAATAAAAAATACAAAACAGAAAATATAAAAATAAAAAACATTCAAAACTAACCTCAATGATACTAAAATGACACTGCTTTTTACTTAAAATTTTCATGTTTTATTAAATGTTACTTGCTATTTCTTTAAATTTGTGAAATTTACTATCAATTTCTAAGTGAAAGTTGTTTCAAATTATTATTTGAGAAAATAGTTCACCCAAAAATAATAATTCTGTATTTACTCACCATCATATGATTTCAAACCTCTATGTTGAAACAGAAAAAGAAACAGCTGCATACAATTTTGAAATGACGAAGAATTTATTGTTAAAGGGATAATTCACCCCAAAATGAAATTTCGGTCATCATTTACTCACCCTCATGTCATTCCAAACCTTAATGCATCGCTAGTTTCTTTCTTACATTGAACATAAAAGAAGATATTTTGAAGAATGCTGGTAATCAAACAGTTGATGGTTCCCATTGACTTCCACAGTATTTCTTTTCCAACTAGGGAAGTCAATGGGGACCAACAACTGTTTGGTTTTTTAAAATATCTTTTTTTGAGTAAATGATGACAAAATTTTCATTTTTGGGTGATCTATTCATTTACTGTGCATTAAGCAACAACTACCAATGTTTAAGTATTGTGTCCTCACCTCAACACATATGTTTTCCTTTCACTGATTCATCATGATTCTTGTTGTGAATATTACGTCCTTGAGGGTCAGGGTGAGGTCAGAGCCTTGCTGGGGTCGAGTGCCTCACATTTTATCTACTCAGGTCATTATAGGACACAACCTGTGAGAAAATTACAGATGGTTATCAACAGTCCTTTCTGTTGTTCCTGAAACAGCATCAGTCAAAGACCTAAACATACAGGCCTATACCATACAGACACACACACACACACACACACACTGGTTGGAAAAAAAGTAGCTTGTTACCAGAAAATCTTTATTTTTTCCCTGAAAAGAACGACTGAAGAATGTAGTTAGTAGTATCTACTTTCTGTTAGTTTCTCACTAGCACTGGAACCGTCCAAACGTGTGGAGCACAATGACAAATAACAGATATCAGAGTCCATTACATTAGCTGCCTTCAGTTTCCAGCTGATAAAGGGGAAAACATGGATATTATGGAGAATGATGATTGATTAGAGGATTATTATGGACTGAAAAATGTCTAAACAAACATTATGAATGGGAAAAACAGGGCTAGGTTACAACGCTTTCTTCTCATCGTCTCATTTGTTTTGGGGGGGGGGGGGGGCAAAGCGTCCCATTTTGCCTGTTCTCCTTTGAGCAAGCTGAATAAATTATGTACACTCTGACATCCATTACATCAGCTACATTAGAGGAAAAATGAAAGCAAGCAGAAGCATTTCTGATTGTTCACCGAGGCTTAATTTTTCAGCACGTCCTGAAATGAAAACAAATGGGGCAAAGTTTTTCATCAAGATTGATCGAACGTTAACATCTTTAACGTCAATTTGAATTCATCTGTCCAAATTTGTCAGCATCCATCCGGTTAAGGAGAAAACCCGAACGGAAAATATGAAATTCAAACCAAATTTCAAACCAAAAACTGTCACGCCTGGCCTCTATCCATAATATTGCTTTCTCCAGTGAAAAAGTCATTTTGTCTGAATCAGGAGAGAAATATGCACAGATTAAACACCTTTTATTTTGATATGAGAGGACAACAGGGGATAAAATTCATTGGAGGAAGAGTTATTATGAATTATAGACTCATATTTTGGCCAGAAGCAATGGTTTAAAGTAAAAAGGACATAATGATAGATTTGTGTTTTACAAACACGCAGCTTCTCACTTAAAAAGATGTTAATTGACGGATTGGATTAATGTGGATTATCGTGATATTTTTATCAGCTGTTTGGACTCTCATTCTGACGGCATCCATTCACTGCAAATGATCCATTGGTGAACAAGTGATAAAATGCTAAATTTCTCCAAATCTGTTTTGGTGAAGAAACAAACTAATCTACATCTTGGATGGTCTATTTTCAGGATACTACACAACCTATTACTCAGAATTAATCAACAAATACGTACATTTTGTTCAGCATCAAATTTTGCCATATGTATATCCCATACATCACATTCAGTGTAATTCATTCTTAGTGAATTCCATCTTTGTGCAGGTAAAATATAGGCACCAAAGTTGAACGATCTGATCCGAACCCACCTGAAAATTACTTTAAGAGAGATGAAACGATACTGTAAACCTCTGCTGACAGCAACTGGCTCATCATCCATCCCCTCTAAATCTCAGCCCTTGCTGTGTGTCTTAAATGATGAGGAAAAGGAAGACAAACAGGTAGGGGTGGATTTACAAGTGTATGACCTCCTCTTTGCTTTATCCAGCGTCCTGCCCCACTGCGACCCTGAAATTGGCGGCATTGGAACTTGGCGGGGAGGACGGGGGGGTTTAGCGAGAGGAACGGGCTCGGAAAAGCGAAACAGCAAACGCTTGTGTTTTTTTTCCCTCTGTGAAAAAGAGAAGAGAAAAAAATCCTAATCTCACGCCGTCTGACGGGGGGCTTAAACGCTCGATTGCTTTGCCGCTCACGTCCCGCTCCCATCATCTTCCCCTCTGCGTCTGAGAGAGAGGGAATCTGCGCGATGCAGGCACACACGCACACACACACACACACACACACACTACTCACACACAAGCACACATATAGGCCTCCGCGGCAACTCAGTGGTGATGAATGACGTCCCCGTCCCATTGGGTCCCTGTCGATGCATGTTCAAGTGGACAGGATTGAATTTAAGCATAGAAATGACAGACCATTTTTTTTGGCAGGGCCACATTACAAGAAAGGGTTATGGTGACGAAGATTTCATGATTTATGGCATTACGGAACGTTAGGAGGGATTTGTAGAGAAAAATCACAGAGTGAGAGAGAGAGAAAGCTTGAGTCATAAAAGGGATCACAGTGGATATCTGCAAACCTTCATTAAAAGGATGTCAGGATTCTTTCTATAGCGCTTTACACACTCACATTTCACGTTTGCATGCTTGTCACATTCTCTGTCCACTGTATCAAATCCAGCAGAAAAATGCTATAAAGGAAGGAATGCTCAGAATGGTAATAAATCCGCCCGTGAAAACAAATTTACACCAATGTCTGTAATTGAGCATGATTTAGGCCATACAGTGAAAAACTGCTTATTATGCATAGGTACTACACCAGTTGAAACAATGTTTTCTTTTTCTCTCTCTCTCTTTTGTTTTAGATCACTAAACCAGAGAAAGCAAATGGCATAATAACGTTTCACCATGCTAATTTTTCTTGTGGAGAGAATTCTCAGGAGAATGTGTTAATATATCCAAGAACATATCAATAAAATAAGGCAGGCGGGTTTTAATTTCCTACAAATCTATGAAAATCATTAAGATTGAATACATAAATTGGACTGGGAATTACACAGGTTAATAATGGAGTAATCTGGAGTAATAACTGGGCGAATCTCACAAAACATGTCCTGGGCACAATTAATCCCATGCACAATCCATAAAATAATAACTAGGGGAATCTCAAAAAAACATGTCCAGGGCACAATTAAATAAAATATAAAATAAATAAATTATATTCTTACTGTGATTACATTTGGCCATATATATGATACCATCAAATATATATATATAAATTTAAAGGCAGTACAAAATACTATATGATTACATTGTTTTATTGCATTGTAGTAATGTGAATTACAATTTTTGCTTTACAGTAAAATCATTAAGTAATAATCATAATCATGAAATTAAAAATCATAATCATACAATATTTACTCATTTAAGCAAAAAAGATTTAGCAATTCTTTTGATTTTGAGGTGAAATATAACCTTGACGGTTTTTGTGAGATTCGCCCAAACCAAACACACTTCAGGATATAGCTAAAAAGAAAAACGACAGGAAGGTACGACTGAAGAAGTGGATCAAAAAGAGAGAAAGAATCTGACAGGCAGAGCCAACGTTTCAAAAGAAATCTGTCCTGAGAACATTGAACCCGGCCCTTCGGAAAGGAGCGAGTGATGCAATCATCCCTGCAGGAATTGGGTCGGCACTGTAAGCCATATTCAGCTCTCCAGACGCCCAGACTAAGACCAAAAAGGGTTTAAACCATTCAATGGTGCCAGTGATTGAGGACCTAGAAGTGTCATTAGATCCACAGTAATCCTGAGGGGCGGAAGGAGGAACAACAGAACCCTGCCGTGGAATGGATTTAAGGGGAAAAAAATAAATAAATGAGATCAGAGTGCTTCGGATACAAATAAAGTGATAAAAGAAGTCCACTGGAGAGATGAAAAGGTATCGCATTTGTCAGAATCTACCTGTTCCCATGCATCCCAACCTGGGGCCATTTGTAAAATACAGGTTTTGAATGAAAACAGTGCTTTGTAATCTCGCTTTAGACAGAAAGAGTTTGCCAAAAACATACATTTAAATGCAAATTTCAGTGATGTGAAAAAAAAAAAAGGATTTACGTACACACACAGAGATAATTACAATACAAGCAGTTTTCCTGGTCAGGTGGTAATGCTTGGGATCATTACTAGAGACAGACTGTTATATATATTTTTATATTTTTAACACCTGTATTAAATACCAAAATTAATGATCAAATAATAATTGGCATTTTATTTTAATATAATTTAAATAATAATAATAATAATCACAAAACATAAAAATAAATTAACTGTTATTATTATTAACAACAACAGTTCTTCAGTGGATGATTGAATGAATAAACAAATAAATATGGTGTAAATAAATACAATTATTTAATAATTATTTAATCATTTATTTATGGTAATAAATGCATTATTAAATTATTACTTATTGCTATTAAAATCATCATCACCATAATATGTGATTACAAAGCATTCAATAATACTTATTTATTTATGTCATTATTATTATTATTGAAAAACTGTTATTGCTGTTGTTGTCCTTCTTCAAAATGCAAGTTATGCACATGATAATCTGTATCTTTAGTAATATCAGTCGATCTCGAATCATTACGACAGATGATGAGATTACACAAAGGTGGTTCCTCTTCCTCCCCCACTCCTGCATAATTTCCTTTTGAATTGACAGAATATCTGAAGCAAAGTCACTTTGAGCTCCATGTAATTCAATAGAGCCCAGAGAGAGAATTTGATGTAGCGAAATGCACGAGAAACAGAAGCCTCATGGTTTTCAGCATTATCTACTACGTACCTTCTCTCCCACAATTCCCTTTCATCTCTCATACGCTTCACATGCAGAAATCAAATCTGAAGATCTCACGGTGACACCCACTCTATTGTTCAATCTCTGGTACACGTCATCGGCTCACGGATGTGTCGGCGTGACGTGTTCGGGTGAAATTAAGAGTGATGTTACCGTGGCGGATCTGGGGCTTCTCCTTAAATGCTCGTGATGCGAAAGCCTAAGGTTCTTGGCTGATGAAATGTTTAGTTGTTTGACACAGAGCTGAAAGAGATGCAATAGAAAGTGATTTTAACATGAAGGTCACATGTAAAGTAAACTACAGTGCATTAATTATGAATGTGATATAATCTGAATGACAATTCCTTCAGCATTAAAAAGAGGTACGAATGTAAAATGCTGTAGACTGCTTTAAAATTTTAACCTTCGGATTGATAACAGACATCATTTGTGAGTAATGAAAACCACCTGGAAATATCCCATGAATGGGAATGAGGATTCAAAGCTGGTGAACAGAATAATCCAGCAAAGCGTTTCAAAAACATCAATGCGGCTTTGTTCGATTTTTTTCAGCACTGTAGCAGAAATAAACCCAGGTGCACGTCAAAGATCCTGTCGTCTTTCGAGCCATACACATCGAGCAAATATGACTGAGCTTTTGTATGAATGGAAGCAGGCATTCCTCTATCTATCATTACCCATAAGCCTCTGAGAGGCTCTGATTTCAGAAACTCATTATTTTGAACGCTTCATAGCCAAGTGCCGATTTCTTTTAAGGTAGATTAATTTTATCAACATATAATGAGGGTCTTGATGTCAACTCAACAGGAAATGAGGATGTCAAGGCTGATTTTTCAGCAGCAGAGAAAAACTAATCTCTGATTTTATTTTATTGTCCCACTGGATGCGCAGCTCGAGCCGGCACGGTCATCCTTAGCCTTAAATCAAATCCTAGCGGCTCTGCGCAAGCGAATGAGCTTTGGGAAGGAATTAGACGGGACATTCTCACTCTTTACGCCTACTGGGTAAAAACTTGTTTGATTTCCATTGATTTCATCGCTAGTTGTCAGCATGTTGTGACATGTAATCAATGCTCCTTGCCAAATTAATGATGAAAATCAGTAGGGCTGTGCGAGGCAAGCGTCAATTAGCTTGACGTTCTCCGAGGTGGCTGAAAAGAGGTTCAAAAATTTTCAGGTTTTGGAAATGCAAATCAAATCTGACACACGGATTCCAGCAGATCAATCCAAAATCAATTTCACATGAGAGCTGAAGTTAAATTGCACCAATGAGACTTTGACCTCTCTCGAGAGACGAGCTCTACTCTCCATCCTTACGGTGTTTGACTGAATAACCGTCAAATCCGCTGTTCTCGTCAGCGTTATAATAACTTGTCTTACACGACTCTCTTGACGTATTGCCATGTCTTTATGCATCCGATGTGCCGCTCGTGTTTAAAAAGGATTTAGCCGGAGAGAAGAATTTGATTAGATATATAACGCAGGATTACTTACTGTATGTCCGTGCCAAATAAGTTAAATTGTAATGTGTTTAGCAGTCTAATATGCAGAGGCTTATAGGCAGATAGCATAGGCCGCATCCTTGGCAACGTGACAGAACAGAAGGGACAAAATCCTCCTCGAAATGAAGTACCTGGAACACAATGTACATCACGTATTATTTACGGAAGATTACACATGTAGAGAGGTAGATCCTGGGTTATCAGCACACAGCAGAATTTTACTCGAAAAGTTAGAGGAAGAGAGCGAGAGAAGTGTGAGAGAGAGAGAAATTGCATTGCTTCTGGCTCTGCCCAAACAAGCGGGCTCATGGGAACTTCCCACTGCTGGTGAGTGGGTTGAAATGAAAAGCTAAGAGAGCACTTTATCTCATATAGAGAATGTCACGAGTCCAGAAACACAGTTAAGATTAAGGCTGAAACAACTGAAAATGCTATCACTCCAATTGTTTACTTGAAAGGTCACAAAGTGTTGCCAGGCCCCCGAAGAAATCTTTAATCCCAGCGAGAAGGAAAACTAGCCTGTCTGAAGATTACAGTACCTGCAAAAGTTTGTCGGAGATGTTATCAAACTAATACCAACTGCATGTTTAATCTGAACTACCGCATCACAAATAATAATAATGATCTGACAACAAACAGGAATGTATGGTCTTACTTTTCAAAAAAATGAGAAGGTAAATTAGCATCATTCACAAACGAGCTTGTCAAGATATAATTTAGTAAGTCAAAGTCACTGTTTTGAAAAAATAGTTATCTACACTACAAGCTAACAAAAAGTAATGGTGATGGCTTTTCATAACCTGATCATTTACATGATCAGTTTGAATTAACTAATTCACTTGAATATGAATATGAGGCAGATAACCATTAAAAAAGACCTGATTCACTTGAATGAACGTCTCGGTTACGTACGTAACCCTCGTTCCCTGATGGAGGGAACGGAGACGTTATGTCTTGACGACATAGGGGATTTACTTGGAAGCCCCAAACATCTCTGACTTAAGAGAAAACGCCAATGAAAATTGGCTAGTGGATTTTGCATACCTGAGCCACTCCCCATACATACAGGTATAAAAGGGCGACAGGTGCATCCACTCATCAGGTTTTACCCGCTGAGGAGCCAAGAACGAGCCCTCGGCAAACAGCGATGGTTCAAAATTGTGGCATGGGGACATAACGTCTCCGTTCCCTCCATCAGGGAATGAGGGTTACGTACGTAACCGAGACGCTCCCTATCTGTCGGTCACTACGAGTTATGTCGTGACGACATAGGGGTCATATGGAAAGCACCACAACCTGAACCCCGTCACGACCTTGTGCATGCAGATATTGACAAGCTGGGGCATGACAGACAAATGCCATGCGAAGGTCGCAACCTTCCCATCGCTCCAGCACAGATTCGCTAACCTTGGTGCCCGCAGGGACCACTGAGTACATTGCTGCTGGAGATAGCCAAGCCGCGGTTCCTTTCCCCAAGAAATCAGAAGGTGATACTTGTATGAAAGACCGCTTCAAGTCTTTCCTATTTGTTGTTACAGCTTGGCGAGCCTTCCGGAGAAGGGCGCTACGGAGGCCACATCCTGCCCGAAGGGACGTAACATGTGGAGACACTGATATGGACTGGCCCAGGCCTGGGGCAGTGCTACATATGACTGGACCCTGGGGCAGATCCTACCTAGGAGTAGGGAGGAGGGCTGCCAGCAGGGCCTGACAGAGCTCTGTCAAAGGGAAGACACAGGTTTACCATGAGGGAAACCGTACCGTGGATGAATACACGTGTGGAATTTCCCGAAGAGAATCAGGCCATACGGACACCTAGCCGAGTACAGGGGCTGACCGGAGACCCTGCTCCGCCCAGTCTGACTGCCGGGGGTGCTGGAAGACTCCACCAGGGTTCGCCGTCCGGGGAACTGAACTGGAGGAGGAAAAAAGGCGCTCGTATCCCCGGGTGAGGGGGAATGGCACAGCAAGCGTGACACCGGCCAACTCTTCCCGCCACTTACCTGTTACCCAACACACGGGAAGAGACTGGCTCAACGCGGAGACTGTAAAATCTCGCGAAGGTGTTCGGTGTCGCCCAGCCCACAGCTCTACAGATGTCTGCCAAAGAGGCGGCGTGCGCCAACGAATGGCAGGAGGCAACACTCCGTGTGGAGTGAGCTCCGTGGCAGACAAAGAGCTGCTCAGAGCTTCTGAGGCTCCGGGTGCGGTCCACGTATATGCGCAATGCTCTTACGGGACACAGCAACGCTAAGGCTGGATCTGCCTCCTCCGAAGGCAGTGCTTGCAGGTTCACCACCTGATCGCGTAAGGGCGTGGTGGGAACCTTGGGCACGTATCCAGGCCGGGGTCTCAAGACAACGTGAGAGTAGTCCGGCCCGAACACAAGACACTCTTCGCTCACCAAAAATGCTTGGAGGTCCCCGACCCTCTTGATGGAAGTGAGCGCGGTCAGGAGCGCTGTCTTTGCCAACAGGAATTTCAGCTCGACTGAGTCCAGCGGCTCAAAGGGACCCCTCTGAAGTCCAACCAGGAGGATAGAGAGGTCCCAGGAGGGCATTAGGGGTGACCTAGGGGGGTTCAACCTCCTGGCACCCCTCAGGAACCTCACGATGAGATCATGCTTTCCCAGGGACCGGCCGTCCACTGCATCGTGATGGGCCGCGATAGCAGCCACATACACTTTCAAGGTGGAGGGTGACAGCCTACGCTCCAACCTTTCTTGCAGGAAAGAAAGCACTACTCCAATCGTGCATCTTCGGGGGTCTTCCCGGCGAGAAGAACACCAGTTTGCGAACAGACTCCACTTCAGTGCATAGGCTTGCCTTGTTGAAGGTGCTCTAGCCTGAGTGATGGTGTCTACCACGGCCTGTGGTAGACCACTTAAGTCTGCCGCGTCCCGTCCAGGAGCCACACATGAAGGTTCCACAGATCTGGACGTGGGTGCCATATGGTGCCGAGCCCCTGAGAAAGGAGTTCCTTCCTCAGAGGAATGAGCCAGGGAGGGGCTGTCACGAGGAGAATGAGTTCGGGAAACCAGGTCCGGGTGGGCCAATACGGCGTGACCAACAGGACCTCCTCCTCGTCCTCCCTGACCTTGCACAATGTCTGTGCGAGCAGGCTCACTGGAGGAAATGCATACTTGCGTAAAGCCCGAGGCCAGCTGTGTGCCGGTGCGTCCGTGCCGAAGGGCCCCTCGGTCAGGGAGAAATATAGCTGGCAGTGGGAAGACTCGCGGGAAGCAAACAGGTCTACCTGAGCTTCCCTGAATCGACTCCAGATCAGCCGGATCGTCTCGGGATGGAGTCGCCACTCTCCGGGGAAAATGAGCTGTCATGAGAGCGCGTCGGCCGCACGATTGAGCTCCCCCAGAATGTGGACAGCACGCAGCGATCTGAGCCGCGTGTGACTCCAGAGGAGGAGATGGCGGGCGAGCTGTGACATGCGGCGTGATCACCACAGTCCTGCCTCCGAAGGAACTCAGGCAGTTCAGCACTGATTGGGCACGCTCGTCCGTGAGGCGCGCCGTCATACTCACCGAGTCTAACTCCACACTGAGAAAAGAGATTCTCTGCACAGGGGAGCGCTTGCTTTTTTCCCAGTTGACCCGAAGCCCCAACTGGCTGAGGTGCCGTAACACCAGCTCCCTGTGATCGCACAACTGCTCTCGGGACTGGGCCAGAATGAGCCAGTTTTCGAGATAGTTGAGGATCCTGACGCCCACTTCCTGTAGCGGGGCAAGGGCACCTTCTACGACTTTCGTGAAGACACGGAGAGACAGGGAGAGCCCGAAGGGGAGGACCTTGTACTGCAACCGTTGCGAGTGCATCACGCCGGGGCAGGATATGCTGGATCGCCTCTGTCTGTCTCTGCACTGCCGAGAACTGCTGGGCAAATCCCTCGACAGTGCCGCTGAACAGCCCAACCGGGGAGATGGGAGTGTCGAGAAAGCGTGCTTTGTCGACATCCTTCATCTCCACCAGGTTGAGCCAGAGATGGCGCTCTTGGACCACCATGCTAGACATCGCCTTCCTGAGGGACCGTGCCGTGACTTTCGTCGCTCGTAGAGCGAAGTCAGTCGCCGTGCGCAGCTCCTGCATCAACCCCGGGTCGGAACTACCCTCGTGCATTTGTTTGAGTGCCTTGGTTTGGTGAACCTGCAGGATAGCCATGGCATGCAGGGCAGAGGCTGCCTGGCCCGCAGCACTATAAGCCTTGGCTGCAAGAGCAGCCGTCAGCTTACAGGCTTTGGACGGGAGATGCGGACGATTCCTTTAAGTGGCGGCGTTTCGCGGGCACAAGTGCACCGCGACCGCTCTCTCCACCTGGGGAATGCCCGCGTACCCCCTGGCAGCCCCGCCATCGAGGGTAGTGAGGACGGAGGAGACAGACGAGCATTTTCTGGCCGTGAAAGGGGCCATCCACGACTTGGTCAGCTCCTCATGCACCTCCGGGAAGAAAGGCACTGGAGTAGAACACGGTTGTGAGCCGCGCCCCGCTCCGAGAAACCAATCATCCAGCTGCGAGGGCTTGGGACTGGGCGGTCTGTTGACCTCCAGCCCGATGCTCACGGCTGCCCGGGCAAGCATGGCCGTCAACTCTGGGTCCGGTGCAGCGGTGGCATCCACACCCGAGGGGGGTAGCCCTGCTGCACCTTCATCCTCAGAGGACGTAAACCTGTCCCCCGATGCTGCGATCAACATCCTATCCTCGGGAGGCGCACCGAATGAAATACTGGGCGTCCCGTGGGACGAACCAGTGAAATCACCCGGGAGCCGGACGGGACATTCGCTGCGTGATGAGTAAGAGGTCCGTGGGGACGTACCCGGCGGAGAGGCTCTTACTGTGACCCTCAGATCTCCCAGAGCGCCAGCCAGCGGTCCTCTGCTCGAGTCAGAGAGACCGGGGCGGGTGGCGGCAGAGGGTGCCAATCCTTTCAGAAAGGAAAGGCAAGATCGCAGTGATGTCATGCTCATACGCCCACAACAGGCGCATGAGTCATCCACGAACGCAGCTTGCTGGAGACCCAGACACTGAAGACAACGATCGTGTCCGTCATCTGCGGACAGGAAACGACCGCAACCAAGAGGACACGGACGAAACAGCATCTTGAAAAAGACACGATCGTCCGTGATTTGCTCTTTTAGATTTGCTCTTTCAGTTGAAGTGCCCAGGGGAATCGCTGGTGAAAGGAACTCCGCTGTCTGCACCGTAACGCCAACCGGAACAAAACAAAGATGAGGCTTTGTGGAGAGCAGCACAGTCTTCATCCACTTGGCTCCGAAGCAAAAATCTGATGAGTGGATGCACCTGTCGCCCTTTTATACCCGTATGTACGGGGAGTGGCTCAGGTATGCAAAATCCACTAGGCAATTTTCATTGGCATTTTCTCTTAAGTCAGAGATGTTTGGGGCTTCCAAGTAAATCCCCTATGTCGTCACGACATAACTTGTAGTGACCGACAGATAGGGAACCACAAATTTTAACTCTACAGAGAGAGTCGTTTCAAACCTTTTTCCAGCAGAATACAAAAAATATATTTTGAATTTATTAGAAATATACATGTACATATATCTAATTATATATGAAATTCATTAACTCTTGGAATGACATGAGAGTGAGTAAATTAAACCAATTTCACTGCTGGGTAAACTATCCTTTAAGGACCTTGTCAGTCATCGTTTGCAGAAAATAAGTTTGTTATAATGAAACAAGAGAGAACTGTTTGAAATGAAATGATTCACAATAGTGATTAATATATTTCAACTTTAGATATGTGACCCTGGACCACAAAACCAGTCATAAGGGTAAATTTTTTGAAATTGAGATTTAAACATAATCATTTATACATGAATAAATAGGCTTTCCATTGATATATGGTTTGTTATGATATGACAATATTTGGCTGAGATACAACTATTTGAAATCTGAAAATAAAATATTGAGTAAATCACCTTTAAGAAGTTGTCCAAATTAAATTCTCGGCAATGCATATTACTACTCAAAAATGAAGTTTTGATATATTTATGGTAGGACATTTACAAAATATCTTCAAGGAGCATGATCTTTAATTAATATCCTAATGATTTTTGGCATAAAGAAAAATGGCCAATTCTGACCCATTGTTGGCTATTGTTACAAATATACCCGTGCTACTTATGACTGGCTTTGTGCTCCAGGGTCACATATAGTAGAGAGACTATTTAGGATGAACCAATTCACTGATTCAATATACCGATTCATCAATGCTTCAGATATTTAAACACTACATACGTGAGAAAGTACATTTAGGACAAAGTGAATCACTAAAAGGATTCTTATATATGAATGTTAGACATAATTCACTAGAATAATTCAGATATTACAATACTAGACATGACTAAACCAATTCACAAGAATGAATGGCATTTTCCAGCTATACATTTGAGAGAAAAGATAGTGATTTAGTAAAGGTTTGTGAGCATTACATGACATTACAAGCCAATTTGACATTACAAACAACTGCCATGCTGCACTGTTATGAAAACAACTGAACTATTGTCACACCACTGAAAAATATTGTGAAGTTAGCAGCATGACTACTTTTAGTCAGTTACTTTTAGTTACTACACTGCTAACCATGCCAAGATGCTCTGTAATGGAGCTATGTTTTCACATTTGGTTCGACTGCTTGGCCGAAACCCAGTTTCGATTCCACTCTCCTCCCCCGCAGGTCTCTTTTCACATTATATGATTTGGCTTCAAACTGTGGTACATTTGCGTCATCGATGGACCAACGTGAGTACTAGAAGCAGCTGTTTACCACTGCCTACTCAGAGGGAGAAGGCGTCAAAAATGTTTTTTTATTCATGTAAATCATCTGGGAAATGATGATTGTGTGCCAGTCTAACAAATGAAACATTATTAATAGCAGTTCACTTGTGCGAATCAGGCTGGATTGCTTGCATTCCATACCAGTTGCTAACTGTATAGGCCTACTCGTTCCTCATGAACTGCACACTAATGCCCTGTTTTCAAGCATACTCAGGCTTAGTGCACACTTAAGTTCTGAAAATGAGTTTCACAACATCAAAATGAACTGAACTCTGATGTCAAACTTACATTCACAAGTTCACCCTTACATCTAATCTGATAGCAAATAGTAAGCATATTTTCGTGTGCTGTCCTGGGGGAGGGCTCCGAGCCCGGAATATGGCCCGAACGCAGAGAACTCCCCCTATCCCTAATATGGGATAAAAATTAGATTAGGGGTGAGGTGTTGGAGTGGAGGAGGGATGCTGGAAAACTGTCATTGGACAGAGGTAGGCAGGCTGCATATATATACACACATACACACGTATTGTGCTTGTTAGGATAGTTAGCTAAACGAGTTGCACTTGCGCCAAATTAGTTGATTATCTGATCGTGATCCTCCCGAACCTTGTTAATAAAACATCATAAAAACTCCAAACACATCAATACAAGAGGTCAAAACTCACCAAGAATGAAAATTCTCAAAAAATTCTCAAATTCTCTCTTTACAAACCTGAATGAATGAATGAATGAATAAATAAATAAATAAATAAATTTAAAAAATCTGTGGAATATGGGGGGGGGGGGGGGGGGGGGGGGGGGGGGGGGATATTTGGAATATTGTTTATAATTATTTTTGTAAATTGAAAGTCAACGGGGTCCTAAACAACAATGGACCCTTCTGACTTTTGAAAAAAAGTGTGACAAGAGGCCATAAATAAATACATTTAAAAATAAATAAATAAAATTAATAATTTTCTTCTTTTTCTCCAAACAATGAAAGTCAATGTTGTTCTGACTGAACTACACTTAACTACAAAATTTTTAAAATATTATTCAATGTACCCTCTTTTTGTGTTGCACGGAAGGAAAAAAAATCATGAATGTCAGTGGGGTCCAATGTGGTATTGGATCCCACTGACATTCATTACACAAATAAAAATAGTTTTTTTTTTTTTTTACTATTATTATAATTTATTTTGTTACACAGAAGAAAGTAAGTCATACACTACAAATCAATATGAAATGAGTAAATGAGGACAGAATTTAAAATTTTCATTAACCTACTTCTTTAAGGTGCCTGTTACATTATATATATATATATGTATTTATTTTTTTCACATCCGACAGTGCTAAACTCCATCAATGCATCAATCAACACCCTTAATTGGTCTTCAATTCTATGGTTTATATCTGTAATTCATGCAATTTAATTTTCCACCAGGACGCATTAAGTTCCGTCAAATTTAGCTGCAATTAGACTGGCATCAATGGGCACCATAATTCTACTAATTTGGAGGGAAAAAGAGAGCTTTGTGTTTTTGGCTGTGTCAGCACTTTTGAGTTACGGCTTCTTTTTTTCCCTCTTTTCTCACAGGGAGCCTGCTTGATTGTATAAGGCCCTGCGAACCCTCGGCCCATTTAACCATTCTGATTTTTCAGTGCATGAACCACAGGACAACTCCACTAATAAGGTATTCAGTCCAAGTGCGTACACTTATTGACTGACGAACACACACGACCTGCTAATGTGCATGATATTGCATCCAAGTTCCCTGACCTGATTTGAATACAAATTACCTGAGCTGAATCGGGTCACGGGATGGGCAGGAAGGCATGCTGCTGCTTTATGGATTGATATAAGTATTTAGATGCAGGGGCATTATGAGAGGGTAGGTGACGATGCATATATAGAGTCATTACTACACAATAAGGATAGTCTGATGCTCATAACAACTTCTGTGAAGCATATGAGAAGACAATTTTATGATTAAATCATTAATATTATTAGCAAATTGATACTTTACTGTCACGTCAAGACTCAATCCCAGAAAACCTTAGAAAAATGCTGCAGGGAAAAACAATCAGACATCTTAAGAAAAGAGATAAGCAATCAGTTGATGAAATAAAGGAAATCATGATCTGATGCCAAAGAACAAGATAAAAGAGGGTTGATCTAAAGAAAAAGGAGAGATAGATTGCGCAGGTCGATGGCCAAGGGCAAAAACTGTCAAAATAAGACCTTTAACTGCAGGCTGCCAGAACAACCTAAAAACACTCTGACATCTCTCGCCAGGACTGAAAGGAAAGCTTTAGTACAAATAGCATTGCTTTACACACCTCACAAATCAGACAATCACAGTTTCATCTCTGTTGTTGGTAAAACAGGAAAAAAAACAAGTGCACATCTTGCAGTTTTTAATATTATAACAATATATTTTGGAATATCTTAAATTATTTATTTTTTTTGCTGGTAATAAATGCAATAAGAAATTGCTGGTAAAAATAAAAAATAATCAAAGATAGCTATAACAAATGTCTTTGTTTAATAGTGTAATTTCAGCACCACCACTCACCATATGGAATTATAAAAATTATTTTGTTACATTCTTTAAACAAAAATTCACTTGAAAAAACAAATTGCCATTTTAGTAAAGTAGGTCTAATAACAAAAATGAATGGTTTCTTTGTTTGTTTGTTTGTTTCTTGAAACTCCAACTCTTGCTCAATTCTTCACTTTATAAGGATTTAATGAGGGATAAAACAGATTTTAGTTTAGTTTTATTTTAGACACGAATGACTTTCAGTACCCCTAGTGAAAATACAGTATTTATCTTGAAAGTCTTTGAGTGTTGCATAATCATAATTATAAACCCTCATGTCTACTGGAATACTGAGAAAAAAGGCAAATGTTTATGGTTAGTTTAATACTGAAATTCACTCAAAATACCATTTTGCTTCAGGATGACAAATCATTTTTTTTCATAACAAATGATGATTTTAAATGTGCATCAGAACAGATTTGGATACAATTTAGCATTACATCACTTCAATGAATGCATTGCAGTGAATGGGTGCCGTCAGAATGAGAGTCCAAACAGCTGATAAAAACATCACAATAATCCACAAGTATTCCATACGACTCGAGTCCATAAATGATCACCTAGTAAAGTGAAAAGATACCCGTCTGTAACAAACAAACTGATCATTCAAATGCTTTTAACTTCAGACTTGCTAAAATAAATTGTCCTCTATCCATTACATTGCTTTCTTCAATGAAAAAGATGTTTTGTCTGAATTAGGATAGAAATATGCACAGATCAAGCACTGTTTATAAACGAAAACACAGATTATGGTGTGAGAGGACAACTGGGGTTGGACTGGGGTTGATTTTTTTTATGGACTCATATTTTGACCAGAAGTGATGAAAAAAAAAAAAACCTTAATGATGGATTTGTTTCTTACAAACATGCAGCATTAATTGGTGGACTGGAGTTGTGTGGATTACTTGTGGGTTATTGTGATGTTTGGACTCTCATTCTGACGGCACCCATTCACTGCACAGGATCCATTGGTGACCAATTGGTGACCAATTTTCTGTTCTGATGAAGAAATAAACTCATCTACTTTTTTGGATAACCTGAGGGTGAGTACATGTTCAGCAAATATTCCTGTTTAGGTGAACTATTCCTTTAATTGTGCAGTTGATCTTGTCAAAGTTGTTATACATATAATATAATATCATAAAGAGACGAATTTCATAATCCAATAAAAGTGACAATTTCACAAATACGGTACTCCCTAATTGACCTGAGACTGACCGTGTCTGCATGCTGTTATTATGCTTACCTGAAGCTCCAAAATGCATTGCCAAAATAATTTGTCTTCAGATGGAACTAGAATGCTAATGATCCATTGGAAATACACATAGTTTCTTTTTCAGAGAGGGAAATAAAGAGCCCTGGAAATGTCTGATAAGGTTCTATAATAACAATGACAACAGTTTTGGGAAGCTCATTAATTGAGAGTCTCAAAGTAATTGCTTTACATCCTGCGGGCTGACGCCATCGTTAATGCGGAGAGCTGTCAAACTTACAAACAGCAAGTTGTGGAATATGGATTTTTTGTGTGTTTTTGTGTTAATAACCATTATCAGAATGTTGCCGAGGGAGACTGTCAAGATGGCACCAGTGATAAAACACCAACACGTGACAGAAACACCTGCATGCGAGAATGACTTCTTTTATTGGGAAGTGCACTGCGACAACTTCCACAAGGTTCTGTTTAGCTCACCCTGAAGGAGAACAATATTGATTGGCTGGAAAATAATAATAATAATTCCACTAATAAAACAAGTTGGAATAGGTCCTGGGTCCTACACTTTGCAGGCTTATTCATTAATAATTTATGTGAGCTGCCATACAACCTTTCCCTCCAAAACCAGATGGACCATTTTTATAATTAATATCATAAACACTGAGCACATTTTATACAATTTTACAGCTTTATATATTTTATAATATTATAAAAGTATATAGATAATTTGAAATTTATTTTATAAGTTTATTCTATAATATAAATATAGAATAGTATGTAATTTAAAATAATATACTATAATGCTATGATGATAAATTATACTATAATAAAATAGTATAAATGTACTGTATAAAATAAATATATAATATCATGTCCAGTATTAAGACGTAGGCTATATATGTGCAGGACATTTCTAGGATATAAAATATTTTTTTAAGATAGAAAAATAATTTATTAAGCATTTCATTTCTCTGATGAAAACGTTTCAAACTAAATATGTATTTCTAGGAATATTGCTTGTCTAACTAGTGCTCAAGCTAGTTGTTACTTAGATCACTTACCATTATGTTAGCCAAGAGTGTGAATAATTAAGATTAAAAAAAAAGTTTAAGTGTCTGATCTTGAATAGAATTTATGTCTGAAGGTCTCCTGTATACTAGAAATACGCTCTTGAATTACAACACAAGCATATTAAATTATTAGAAGCTACAGAGTTCATAAGGTACTGAAATGAGACCGCAGAGAACGCTTTCCCAGAAACTCTTCCTCTGAGATACAACAACACTCAAGGGCATACAGTATAACTGTATAACATTCTTGGGTTTTCTGGAAATTTTATACACAGCCACTCACCATTTGCCCTTGTCTCTAAGATCTCAAATTAAAACAAAGCACTCAGTCAAAACAAGGTGAAGCGAACAATTCCACTGTCATAAGGAAACAGTCTAATGCCATTCTGTTCTCAGACATTTCCTTCACGCCACTCTCAAACCCCAGACACCAGGTGTTGTGGAGGCAAACCAGAGAATGCAAATAGGCCCAACAAATGCGGCGGATGCGAGCGTTCACCATTTGTCATGGAATATGTTCATTACCCACTGCTCTGGACCTAAAATTAGTGTCAGAACAAGACATCCTCACTGGGTGATGAATTTATTTGCCGCACGTGTTGCAAGCTTTCAGATTGAAGGCACAGATACCTCCTTTGCCCCCCTCATTCCCTCCATTCATCCCTGCTCTCCACCTTCCTCATGTCCTTCACATCTCTATGCCTCCGTTCTATATTTTCTATGGAGAAATATTAGTCAACAGTGAAGTCCTGACCACACAGCAAAGGACGCCACCCACCAGATGGTGCGCTAATATTGCTCTACGTATCAAGGTGTTTCATCTCATGATCCAAGGAGGAATATCCGGTTTGGGGTATCATTCCGCTCTCTCACCTTGCCTCTGTGCAAAAACCCCATATATATATATATATATATATATATATATATATATATATATATATATATATATATATATATATATATATATATATATAAACTATGTAGATATTTTAAAATAATAAAAATAAAAATGACAAGACAACAAAATTAATACAATTGTGAAAATGGAAAATGAAAACAGAAAATAAATTAACCAATTAAAAATATTAATTAAAACTATAATTGTATCTTGATGCTAAAATAGCACAAAATTATATATAAAAATGTCGTTTATAAATGCACTGATGCTGTTAAAACAGAATAAAAAAATGTAAAGTTCAAAAAAAGAAAAGAAAAAGGAAAACTATTTTGTTAATTATGTCTGTATTTATTTTTCCCAAAACACATTCACACATATCTTTTTTAACCTTGCAGGTGTTCTCTAAAAAAACACAGAGCTCTAGGAAAGTTATAATTATTTTCCAGGAATGTCCTTCAAGTACAATACAGCAATATAATGTGCAAAGAAAAAGAAGTAAAGGTCAAACCTGTGCAATAATTTCAGAAAAACACAAATATGGCAAACTTCATTCACAACAATCAAACATGCCTCTGTTTGCTATCCTTTATATCATGTGTGACAAGTATTTATGAAGTATTGTCCCTGAGCAAACGTCTCCAATAAACACAAAGTCAAGCCGCCAAGATTGACTGTCGCATGAAGGCAGACGTCCTGCCTCCTCACTTTGGCCCGTTGGCTAATGATATCTACGACCTATGACGGCACACTCTCACCTGCTTCCTACTACATCACACATCCAACAGCCACACTAATTAACATATCCCAGCATCCATCAGTGCCACACCCACTTATGTCTGCACACAGATTCACAGAAAAAAATGTGACTGAAGTCAGCGAAGAAAGAAAAAGTAAAAGGGAGGAAAATATGGCATTTTTAAAATTAATATGGAGTCCGCACCCACACTGTAAAAGATGTAAAAAATGGTAAATAAATAAACAAACAAAAAAAAATAATCACAATCAAGGATCGGGAAATGTCCACAAGCTGGGATTCAAACTGAGGATGCCCACAGGATTCCTTTGCAAACAACATGCACCAATGAGATTAGGAATGTATATTAAAAAGTATATAGCATCTTTTAAGTCAACTTTAAGAAATGTAAACACTATAACAAAGCAGTTATACCAAGATTTATCTTTGTGCTCTACAGAAAAAAAGTAACATTGTACTTTGATTTCCAGAGGAAAACAGTTTCCCTCCTCAGTGATTGTTTTTGTTCCTTTTACTCTATTTCTGTCTCTTCGTTAATTATTAAAAGCCCATATCCCATATCAGGGAGCAAATAACCACACAAACTCTGTGTCACTTTCCTGAGCACTTGGGCCAACTATGGTGTGCAAACTTCTTTGTCCGTCTCAGATGTTTTTAAGGCCTGAGAATGGACTCGCACATGCTAAAATCATTATCTTAGCAACTCTGGGGCTTATCGGGAAGAAGTTGCTTGTATGAAGAATCAATAGAAATGTATTGCCGGCCAGGCTTCGGTAATAGTTTTCACCTTGAGTAAGTTCATGAGGACGTGCTTCGTTGTAGCAGCGACTGCACAAGTTTTTACATGTGTTTGACTTCCCAGAATCCTAACGGGAGTCCGGAGCATGCAAAATAGGCCCAAGAAAGCTGGCTGTAGGCTCAATTGTCTCGTAATTAATTCATAATCACCAAGCATGGTTGTATGATTCAGTAAAGTGGCTATTAATTACTAGATCCTCTTTTTGAGGAAGAGAACAATGGTTTATCTGAGGAGGGTAGCTTTTAGGGGGTCAAGTATTTTTGGACGACCATCAGACCATTAAGTGAAGTCTATCTCAAAGCCTACTACAGCATTCAAACAAATAAATCTACATCTGACCCTACCATACCTTCAAAAGAAAGGCTCCGCTGGCTGGGATTATTGCAGTGGAGATGCACAGCATTGTGATTTTACACTAAATGATGACACACACACACACACACACACACACACACACACACAGCAAGATCAGAGCACACCATTTTCTTAATTCATTTCCAATGACGTGTGCGAGCCCTGTGCTCTGCTACTTTCATTCCCTTATCCCTCCATTCAGCAGTGGGAGATGCTCCTCAATGGCTTCTTTCACACCTTTCGCCCTCTTGTCACTGTGTGAATGCCAGTCGGGCTCTGCCATTTCCACAGACCTTTATCTGGATGGCACAAAGTATGCTTTGCTTGGGTGTCTTTTGTCCTCTGCCGGTTGAATGGCTCTTTTTGATTTGTCCTTACAATCTCCAGTGCAAAAGAGATGGCTTTTCTGCTTCGGAGCCTTCGTCAGTGTGGGAAAAGGCAACAGCCCACCACTTGGGTCCACCGCACCTGCAACACCTCAAATTAAAGTTCTATAAAGCTAAGCTGGAGTCAAGACCAAACTGTTAATGACTTAGAAAAATTTAATCTGAGACTGAAGCCCAACAGAATTGCTGAAAGCCAACCAAAAATTTAGCAAAGGAATAGTTTATTCAAAAATTTGTCATCATTTTCTCACCCTCTTTCATTCCATATCCATCCATCCATCTTCCATGAAAGAAAGTATTATTTTGTTGATCTCCCCATAGGGATTCTATTAAAAATAAGCAACTTTACAAGTAAATGTCAAACCTAACTTAAAAGTCTACTAATAGTCTACTAATACTCTAATGACAGTTAGTTGACATATAGTTGCAAAGTAACGGATAGTTCTGTCATGACCACTCTCTGAGAGTTTTAGTATGGTAATATACATGGGAAAATTAATGTGTTGAGAACCGAGATTTGCTACTGCCAGTAAATCCACAGAAATTAAAATAACCTCCATATATAACATATATGACATTACCCCATAGCAGATCTATACTGGTGGAGCTGGGGAAGGTGAAGGGATTCTGAAGCAAGCTGCAACTGCTACAGTAAGCTCTAGGCAAGTATTTGAATGTTGAGCAGCAAGCTCATTGGCTGCTGAGGCAAAAGAAACCAATCACCTGCGCCATGTGAATAATCATGTGAATATATCAAATTGAGTTAGAACTTATTGGCCTGTGTCATATAGAGTTTCATGATAGAACTTTGTATTTAGCAGAATGTCTAAAGTGGACTATTGAAATAAACCTGGGGGCTGCAAAAGGGTTCTGGGAGATCCAAGTAGAGGAAACATGTAAAAATGATAGAGAAATTAATAGGTTTTTACATCTGAAAGATCTTTGAGTCCTGATCTACTGAGCTCTGCATTGAGGAACACTTGAAATCCACAAGCAATCTTATTACGGGGCTGTTTTAGCAATCGCCTTCAGCCGTGCAACACCAAGGATGTACTACACAAGCGCTTGTATGACAGGCTACATTAGGATCTACATCTACATCATCCTTTGAAGCAATTCTGCCTCATGAAATTCTGTCTCACAATCCACAACTGAAATCAAAGATAAAACAGCGTTAATTCCAGTCGACTTGACGGAAGCGAACGAACAAGCTTCTTTATTCCAGACCCAATTTAAGAAGGTGATGTCTCTGCGGTTGAGGAACAAGTCTGACATTGAAACTTCCATGCTTACTGTCTGAAGGAAAAGAGGCTTTTAAAGAGGACCAGACAGCAATCTCCTCTGCCCCCAGTGAGCAGTAGAGGACAGGATCAGACTTTATATAGATTGTAATTGTTTCTCCACCTTCCATCTCTTTTTTCTTTTTGGGCCGGATTCAACAGCACAAGGTCATTGCTCTTAGGCAGCTCCAAACCTGTTTTATTGTTTCCCCAGGTCACAGGGGCTGACATGTATCACAGCTATTATTCCTCTCTAACAAATGGCTGTCTGCTGCTTTGATGTATGGCTCCCTTTTTGAGCCGCTTCCATAATACCCTTGACAGATTTTTTCTTCTCTTTTTGTGACGATCCATCTTCTTTTTTCGCTTTCTTTTCTTTTCCGTCCGCTTCCTTTTAAATCTGGAAATTTTATGATGGCATCGTGATGGATAATTGCAGTTTTGACAAAGAGTCCGTTTCAGATAGCGACCGAAATGCACATTGATCTTGCGCCCAGATAATCTGTTTTGGACAAGAAAACAATCTTGTTAGACGTCTCATTGCCATTAATAAGTGTAGAGATGCTATTTTGTGGGCATTACCCAGTACAGTCAGCACCGCGGAGATGTGTTGGCACATTCTAAAGCCTGAAAACTTGGCTTTCGATGTGCTACCATTGGGTAAAATGTTTCATTCATTAAAGGGCTGTTTCACCTCTGGCTAGGATTTGAGACCAGACCAAATTGGCACCGTAAGGGACATTGTGTGGCAGGCTCTTTAATGAGCTCCTCGTGGCGAGGTGGAGAGCGCCGTTGTCAGACTTTCGCTGCCGCAGTTGAGTCGACTCAGAGTTTTACATAAGAATTAGGGCTTTATCGCCGGCTGCACCACAGGTAACGGGGGTTTCGCATGGCTTACGTGGAGGGACAAACATTTTGAATCCTGCGCCATCCATGCCAAGGTTGGGCCTCTCTGATGAAGCGCTCGGACGAGTTTGTTTAGCTCCCCGAAGCTAGCTTTCAGCTCATTACAGAAAGCCCAAAACCGTACCTCAGCCTGTGAATTATTTATGCAGGCTGTTGCATGGTCGTGCTTCACCGTGTGTGTGTGGGTTTTAATTAAACGGAGCCAGTCACCCTTAGATGGGCCACTAGGACGGGCTGATCTACTAAAATGCTACACACATATCCAGGGCACAGCTGACAACAGAGGAATACCGCTGGCCGAGGGCGTGCGTCGCATCCTTAAAAAGCTCGAGATGGGTTAGTGTATGGCATACGGATGTTTTAATGTAAATGCGCTAGAACAACATCCTTCACCAGTCGAGGACATCCATCTCAAAATATTTAAATATGCAAATGAGATTTACGCATTTGTCGTAAGGTTTGATAGTCGCCATCATTTACTCCATCCAGAGCGCTGCTTTTCCTCATTAGAAGCCATTCGCGGAGCTAACTATATAAATAAATGTAAAAGGAGCAACAAGTGATTAAAAATGTATTGCCACAGTAATTGGCAAACATCTGAGATGCTCAGCCTTGGAGAAGCACGAAGACTTGTTTTACATTCCTAAACTATCATCAGGTAAACTGTCTTAAGTCACCGCAGTTGCTTGACCTATAAGGAGTAATAGAAATTCACAAAGAACAGCCGTTTTACCTGAGCTAAGAGCAAATCAGCAAAATGTGCTTATGCTGCATTCAGAATGGAATTATTTTAAATTGGATACAATAACTGAATTTCTTGTAAACTACAATTTAGTTCTTGAGGTTGCAGACTAGATGCAGGATTACAAATTTGCAACTAAGGAAGAAAAATTTTAATGATTTAACTGTAATTTTTCATTAGTAAAAGCCAAGACAAATTCTGAGTGTTGACTCGACCAAAAAAAAAAATAAAATAAAAAAATAATAACGTTTTAAAGTTTTAAAGTTCAAATCAGTTTAAAGGTTTCTAGGTCTTATGAATAGAGAGAACGATAGATAGATTGGGGGTTCAATTGAATTAAAATTTCCACTCATGAATTTTCCATTGCCCTCAGTGTAATATGCATTGGTATAAAATGCCAAGTTTACTAGAAGTTCCTTATTGAAAAATGTGACTTATACGATAGTCCATGCCATAACAGTGATCTCTCTGAGCTCATCTCCACACATTTAAAAACACTGAAAGTCACCAGAGAGGTTGTAACATTTGTTTAGCGCAGGATGACGCCAAAGCCCATTGGAAACTACCACAGACCTTATCACCAGTCGCTCCCTTCTCTCCCTTTTCACAGTCCTCTAAGCATCTTTAATTCCATCTCCAGACAAAATATGCATAGTATTACCCTACCACAGATAAGATCTTCAGAGACACTTCCATCTAAATTATTGCTGATAATTTTTTCATAGCAAGGCATGTCATGTGGCAGAAGGGTCACTTTCAAGTGTGGATGATGAGTTTAAACGGCATGTGCCCGAAAGGGCCTGGTTTGAACCCAAGCTTCATTAAAATTCTCCTGACATCTGTCATGCTGCTCAGGGGCTGGACAGAGGGAAGGAGGCCAAAAAAGTGGCGCTCTATTTCAATTATGACTTTATTTACTCTATTAATATGTTTACCAAATGAGCTACAAATCCATACAAAATATACAAGCTAAATAAACCAGATATTCAAAGCTAAATCATGATACAGTTCCTAAATTTTAACTGAGGTAAACAGGATGCAAACTTCGAATCTGAATAAGAAAGCAGAATTCAAATGGAATTAAATAAAAAATGAATTTTAATTGTATTGTAAATACATTTTATTAAAAAAAGTTTTAATTTTAAACAAACATTTTTGTTAACTTTTTTGTTAGAAAAAGTTCATTTTTTCTTGTAAGTTATTTCAAAAAGTTAAACTTTCATATATTTTAGATTCATTGCATGTAAAGTAAAACATTTCAAAAGTTTTTTTGTTTTAATTTTGATGATTAGAGCGTACAGCTCATGAAAGTCAAAAATCAGTATCCCAAAATATTAGAATATTTACATTTGAGTTTCAATTAATGACCATCCCTACAGTATTAATTCCGGGTATCTCTTGTTCTTTGAAATGGAGAAGACTGCTGACTTGGCAATGATCCAGAAAACAAACATTGACTCCCTCCACAAAGAGGGTAAGTCACAGAGGGTCATTACTGAAAGGTGTGGCTGTTTACAGAGTGCTGTATCAAAGCATATTAAATGCAAAGTTGACTGGAAGGAAGAATTTGGGTAGGAAAAGGTGCACAAGCAACAGGGATGACTGCAAGCTTGAGAATACTGTCAAGCAAAGCTAATTCAAACACTTGTAATTTTAAGTAAAATTAAGTAATTTTAAGAAGACTCTAAAACAGATGACAATTAATAGTATTACACCAGTTAATTTGTGACTGTTATAGGTACTGACATTTTCAAATGCTGTATGTGTGTGAATGTGTATGTGGATAAATGAATACATGGTTATGTTATATGTATGTTGTATTTATGTATGTTATATTTGTTTATTTTAATTGTATACACGTTTCAGCACTTGTATGGGCCCCAGGAGGACTAGCAACCACATTGTGGAAGCTAATGGGGATCCAAATAAATAAACAAATAAACTTGTGAAAGCTTCACAAGGAGTGGACTGAAGCTGGAGTCAGTGCATCAAGAGTCACCAAGCTCAGACATCTTCAAGAAAAGGGCTACCAAGCCACTTCTGAACCAGAGACAACATCAGAAGTATCTTACCTGGGCTGTGGAGAAAAAGAACTGGACGGTTGCTCAGTGGTCCAAAGTCCTCTTTTCAGATGAATGTAAATTTTGCATTTCATTTGGAAATCAAGGTCCCAGAGTCTGGAGGAAGAGTGGAGAGGCACAGAATCCATGTTGCTTGAAGTCCAGTGTGAAGTTTCCACAGTCAGTGATGATTTGGGCTGCCATGTCATCTGCTGGTGTTTGTCCACTGTGCTTTCTGAAGTCCACAGACAACGCAGCCATCTACCAGGAAATTTTAGAGCACTTAATGTTTCCTTCTGCTGGCAAGCTTTATGGAGATGCTGATTTCATTTTCCAGCAGGACTTGGCACCTGCCCACATTACCAAAGGTACCAAAAGCTGGTTCAATGACCATGATGTTACCGTGCTTGACTGGCCAGCAAACTCGCCTGACCTGAACCCCATAGAGAATTTATGGGGTATTGTCAAGAGGAAGATGAGAGACACCAGACCCAACAATGCAGATGACCTGAAGGTCACTTTCAAAGCAACCTGGGCTTCCATTACACCTCAGCAGTGCCACAAACTGATCACCTCCATGCCACGCCAAATTGAGGCAGTAATTAAAGCAAAAGGAGCCCCTACCAAGTATTGAGTACATATACAGTAAATGAACATACTTTCCAGAAGGCCAACAATTCACTAAAAATGTTTTTTTTATTGGTCTTATGAAGGATTCTAATTTGTTGAGAGAGTGAATTGGTGGGTTTTTGTTAAATGTTAGTATAAATCATCACAATTAAAAGAACCAAAGACTTAAACTACTTCAGCCTGTGTGCACTGAATTTATTTAATACACGAGTTTCACAATTTGAGTTGAATTACTGAAATAAATGAAATTTTCCACGACATTCTAATTTATTGAGATGCACCTGTGTATGATATGTATAATGCAATTTTAAATACAGCTTAATAATTTTTTTATTTTGTAAATATTAGAAGTTATACACACAGAGATTTTATAAAATTACATATTACATATAGAGATTATATATAGAGTTATAGAACACAAAATATATACTATTAAAAATATTGCAGTAACATTAATTTATTTTTTTAAAATACAACTAACTTTTTTAAGTTTTATATATATATATATATATATATAAAAAGTTAGTTGTATTTTAATAAAATAAATTAATTAAAATAAATGCACACAAACACTACATATATATATATATATATATATATATTATATCATTTATATAAAAATTATATAATATAATATATAATTTATTTGTAGCATTGAAATGCAATTTAATATATATATTTTTTTTAAATAATATATGACACTTACAATATTAACATAGAATTAACTGAGAACTGAATTTCTACTGAGAACTAAGAACACAAATTCCAATTCAGCATCTTGTGGGTGTGTCCAATTCACTTTGAATTTAAAATTGAAATGAATGATTAAAAAATTCTGACTTTTGGCCGTCCCTGAAACACTTCAGAGCGCTACCACGCAGGTGTGTGTCGAGCAGGTGCGTACAAGCAAACTCACCCAAGGTTAACACTCTACACTCGCAATTCCAAGTCCATAAAGGAGGGTAAATAGAGATCAGGAGTCAAATGCTCACAAGCGTGCTAAATTATCTGCGGAAATCAACACAGTCCTCATTAATTACACAATAGGCCGTTCGTTATTTTCCCACTCCCTCTCCGCCGCCTCCCCCGCCACGTGTCGTGATGAAGAGGCCCTCAGGATAAAGGGAGGATGCGTCTTTGCCTCTGACATTGCTGCCAAACAAGCTCTGATAATGTAGGAGAGTGACTCACGTTCACCTTCAGCTCTTCTGATCGCGACGGCAGGAGCGAGTGTCACACACATACACGAATGCAGGGATATTTGTTGCTGTCACCTTCCTCTTGATCATCGCAATAATTTTTAATGGTTAAAGGAAAACGATGCGCCGCGTACTTAATTGTCTCGTGAGCACCTGCCGATGCCCTTTCGGTTCCCCACACTGCCTGTGACATTCCCTATTGATGCTGTTTTATGCCTAGGGGAGTATGACACTTCATCCATCTCATCGGAGAACTCTTTGTTAGACTTTCCCGCTCGAGAGAGAGAGGTACACTGGAAGGAAGTATGCAAATGCTAAGGAAGATTTATAGTGTAATCTCTGACTCTAAAGATTGATCTAACATTACCGCTGCAGCAATATAAAGTTGGCTTTTGTCTCGTTTCTCCAGTGGAATACGCTGAAATAAGCTCGGAGACTATCCATTATTTCCCAGCAGAGGTGGATTACTCCTGGCCTGCCTCTGTTTGACATTTACAATATGCATTTTATTATTGGAACTGATCTGTGAATTAACGCTGGTATTGCAAGCCCCGCGCAAACCTTCACAATCGAGTCGAGCATCCGCCCTTTCTGCATCTCCTCTGACCTTTCTGCACTGCATTATTTAACACACACAAAACCGGCACACCGACGCACGATGCTGGCAAATGGAATTGACAGTGACATATGGCACCGGGTGGCTACCGTGCATAATTGACGACTTTAAAAAACTTGCAGCTCTCGGCCCGGCCTCTCCTCTCGCATGGTTCTCACCCTGTTGAAAAGACCAGCATATCTGGTCACCAGCATATGTTGAGTTTTGGATGCCGGTATCCAGAATGCTTCTTAAATGGGTTAACCCAGTGGTTATCAATGTTTCTGTGATGCCCTCTATCATACAAAGTAGAAAAAGGTTTATTTAATAATAATAATAAAAAAATATTTATATTACTTAGTTTAGCTTATACACTTGAGACATACATTACATACAATGTTATCAATTATTTGTTTATTTATTTTCTGCAGTCATTTAGATTTTCTGATAACACAAATTTTAACTAGTTTAAACTAAAATGAAATTAACTTTTCCCCAAGTCGAACTACACTATCTTTTTAGCGTATGCTTCAACTTTTTTATCTATAAAATATAAAATACAAATATCAACTTTTGTTATAGTTTACAAATTGTTAACTTTTTTTTTTTTTTTTTTCTTAAATGATCTGCATTGTCTTTTAGCTTTTGTCTAGTAATTTAAAAAAATATCATTTTCTATAAGTATACCTACACTATTCTTTTATTGCATGAACTGCATTGGAATTATATGTTAAATATATATATAATGCACACAAATACACAGTTATAAATACATACACACACACACACGTGTATTTTTATTAATTTATCGGGACTCTTGTAAGCGTTAGCTCTTACAATATCCCAAAATAAATGAATAAATAAAAAGTGATTGCAAGAGTAAATTGAAAGGAACACTAAAATTAACTGACGTGGCTTCCTTGGTCAGTCAATATCATGAGAAAGACCATGTTGATTTTTCTGGTCCACCAGGCTGACCAGCACCAGGCATGTCTAAGTAAGTAATTAAGTAAGTAGTTCAAATTCTTCAATCAGAGGAAAATGCATGTTGAAGATCAGTTTCATCTCAGTTAAATTAGTACTCTGAGATCCTTTCAATAGAGGTGGAAAAATTAGGAAAGGAGTGATTCAAAAAGGCCCCTGTGGTCTATAGCAGGGCAGTTTTGGCGATAAGATTTCAGTTTTTAGTGCTCCAGAGCAAGAAAAGCAATCAAATTCAAGGCAGGTGGTGGTACTCAATCAATGCATTACAAGGCAGCACATTTAATGTTCACAATGAAAAAAGTGTCAAACTTTTCAAAACTTGTTCTACCACTAAAGCTGCATTTACAGCATCAACCAATTCCATTTTTTTTTCATCTAATTCCAAAGATCAGATCTTGTTGTTTTGCTGTTTACACACATGGAACAAGATAGGATTTTACACATCTGATTCAGCCCATAATTCCAATAGGGATCCAATATGTAATACATATATCGCCATCTGCCATACTGTAAATCTAAACACCTTTCCTCTTAATTTGGTCTTTCCAATTGAGATCTGCTATGAAATCATATTTGTTAAGGTTTGTAAATGCATTTAAAACATGGAATCAATGAAAGAGATGAATAGTATATAACATATAGTTAGAAAATTAAATATAAAATACCCTACATTTGCATCTTAAGCATGGAAGCCTATTTCTGCCGCAGACTTTTTTCCTAACAATTCTGAATTGCTACATATAGAATTCAGAATTGCAAGACAAATTCAGAATTGTGAGATATAAACTCATAATTCTGAGAGGGAAAGTCTGATGTGTGAAATATAAATTCGCAAGTCTGAGAAGAAAAGTCTGAATTGCAAGAAATAAACTCAGAATAACAAGAGGTTAACTTGCAATTCTAAGAATAAAAGCCGCAATTGTGATAAAAAAAAGGTCCATGTAAACAGATTAGACGTGTTTCAAAATATTGGATCTGTGCATAAAGTCTTGCAGCGTATTCGCAGGAAATTGGTTCCCAATGCAAATTCCCACCACCCAGGCAATTTGGTAATGAATTGTGAGTATAAAGTACAAGAAACTAATGTGATTGTTTACCTAATAAGCTTTACCACGAATCCAGCATGCAAGCTGATGCAATAGAAGGCAAACTCCACAGCTCAAATAGCCTCTTCATACCCTGTAATTCCAAAGCTTTCCACAGAAACTTCTGCTCCCCCTACAGCCATGATTAGTTTTCTGGGCTAACCAGCATGATCATTGTCCAGTCAGTTCCTCTCAAACATAGCTCGTGCTCAAACACCAGGCTGATGTCATCAGAAGCAACGGCCTCTCAAGCAGAGAATGCTCTATGAACATTTCGATCCATTGTAACACATAAATTTTGAAATTCGAGTCCAGAAAAACAGAACACTGTTGAAATTGAATTTCCCAGCATGTAATGCTGTTCAAACGCTGAATGCTGTAATCCTGCAGTGGTGCAGTGTAAAAGGAATCTTGCACGTAACTGCGGGTAATACTTCTGGTTATTCCCTTGACTCCTTTCCTTGGTCCAGTACTGTACCGAAAGAGCTGATTGATAATATATATATATATATATATATATATATATATATATATATATGAATTAATTCAATTCTTTTTGAACAGTGGAAATGTATTAAGGGTGAAGACTTGGTGTGTAATGATTATACATAATTAACTTGGAGTCAACCTAAGAATATAAAAATTAGATTTTTTTTTTTTTTTCTGGGAATTTGTTTGAGGAATCTATACCCACTGGTGCTCTGGAGTTGCAACATATCAAATGTACACTATTAAAAATAAAATTGAATAGAAGAAGCATTTTTGTTCAACAAAAAAACCTTACCGTGTATGCTAATCAACGCTTATATATATATAAAATGAACACTTTAACAAATCATATAGAACAAACTCTTATGGTATTAAAATTCCGGAATCTGTGTATGGATCCTATGGGCAAGATCGAATTAAAATAAGTAAAAAAAACAATTTTACATCCCTAATTTTCACACTTCCTTTACATTTCCTAGAAATTTACATTTCTTTATATATATATATATATATATATATATATATCTTGACTTGAAATCTGCTTACTATAAACAAGAAGCTATTAATGCGATTAGCAGAATAAATGAATGTGCCCAATCTACTGTGTATTTACAGATGTATCCAGACAGCGGCTTTAATTTGAGTCATGAATGGACGAGGGCAGAAACAGAAGTGGTGAATATAGAGATCAATGTTCTGCTTGCTATTCATTGCCCTCAGGACCGCAGCTCCCTGTCCTCGCCTGTGAAACCCCTCTGATAGTTATCCACAAAGTGTCACAGAGGACAAAAAAAGAAGACATTTAATAATTAACAAGAGTATACACGAACAGCAAAGAAAATAAATGATAGCGGTGAATAGGAGTACAATGAGTCGACATTAACAATCAGGTCTGCGGGTGACTAACGAGCGAGCCCCACAACGTTTTAATTAGCAGCCTACTGGACGGCAGAGTGATTAATGAACACAATTTTATTTAAGCTTTGCTCTGAATTAATACCAAATTGACATTTAATGAAAATTACTTACCACCATCAGAATTAAAGCTGTTTTCAGCCTTGAAAACAATACCCTGCAAGGTAAACGACTCTCACCACCATTAAATCGGGTAAAGAAATATACTAATGCACGTTAACCATGACAAACGTTTCCGGCTGGTTCTTAGTCACGTTAGTTAGCGTTTTGTTATTACAGCTATTTTTTTCTCCCTACTAATGCATATGCATGATTTTTTTAGAGTTATGTAAATGCCTAGTAAATGCCCTGAATGACAAAAAATCTGCATAATTTTAATTGACATTGCACACACTTTGTTGCACGTGGTTCATAAGAGTAATCAATCGTTGCAATTTCGGAGAGGTAGAACAGACTAGAATGAGATTTAGATATTCAGATGGTGCCGTCATGTCCTGCTTTTCTGTTTCATCTTGCGCTTATTATTCATACTGGAGACCGTTTGAAGATAAAACACTTTATTTGTCTCAGTGGGGGTCGTTGGCATCCTGCAGAGCATTTGGGGCTGAAATATACCTCAACACACCTGGGCCACCTGTTGCTTCTACTTCAGTCTCAGGGAATTTTCCCTACAGCTCTGAGTTTCCATGTGAACTGATGCCTTACGGCTCGTGCTTATCATGTATCAGTCCTAGCGTATTATGAGAGTAAAGGCAGTCTAGAGGAAGCCCATGCTCTGGGGCTTTGTTCTAATCAGTAGCTTGATTACTCTTCCCAACTGTCCTACATTATGATCATAGTGTTAGTTAAAGCTGCTCTGTGCAATTTTTCGATGTTAAGACACTTTCTTCTATCCCATTTTAATATGCAGACACAACTATAAGTAAGCCACCCGTATGTTGATTTCCCTCAAGAATCTAACACTTTGGCTCTGTAGCCCTTACAAACACTGAAGTTTGTTTGAGTATCAACAAATCCAGCAACAAATCGACAAATGTCAACTTATGCACCAACTGAAGCTTTTTCTTTCATTCTCTGGTTCAACAACTGTATAAAATAATATAGAAAATAAAATAAAATATTTGTGTCTGCTTTAAAAAGTTTTTTTTTTAAGTTTAATAATAGTGTAACAGAAATATATATAAAGCTTATTTTAATAACAGTTCACATGTGTAATAAAATAATAGAGTTTGTGTGTGTGTGTATATTTATATATACATGTTTGTGTGTACAAAAAGGGTATGTTTTTGTAACACATATGAAGCTTTTGTATATAATATAAAATTTTGACATTAATATATATCATATATAATAATGTAATAAAATAATATAGAACAAGTTTGTGCGTATATACATATACATGTGTGTATATAAAATAGTGTACAACAAATATGAGTTTGAAATATATGAAGCTAAAATAATCCTGTATTTGTGTGTGTGTGTGTGTGTATTGTTTATTGCATAATATAGTATGTTATATAGTTATATATATGTTATATAGTACAATTTAAAAAATATATATCCTACATAATATAATATAATATATTTATAAGTGTATAAGTTTATGACTGTGTATATCTATATCTATATACATATACACACTTATACATATACATACACACACAGATATATATATATATATATATATATATATATATATATATATATGAAAGGGAAAAGGAAGTGGTGTGTGGCCAAGTATGGTGACCCATACTCAGAATTTGTGCTCTGCATTTAACCCATCCATGTGTACACACAGTAGTGAACACTGGGGAGCAGTTGGGGGTTCGGTGCCTTGCTCAAGGGTCTCACCTCAGTCGTGGTATTGAAGGTGGAGAAAGTGTTGGTTATTCACTCCCCCCACCTACAATCAATCCCTGCCAGACCCGAGACTCGAACCCACAACCTTCGGGTTACAAGTCCAACTCTCTATCCATTGGGCCATGACTGCCCCAGTTTTAAAAAAACAATCTATCTATCTCTGGAACTGAGAAAATAAATTATTTTAGCTGCTCTGAACAACGAATAAGATGCACGAACAGGATTGTGGGATATCATAGGTAGCAAAGGATAAATCTATGCTGGCTTCAAACCCCCAATGGGGAACTCATTATGTAACTACTGAAATCTGACTTACATTGCGGTCTTCCTCCCTCTGAATCCTGTCTGATAAGGCGGTTTTACCATTTCAGACAAATTCTCATTGGTAAATCTCTCCAAACCGTCCTGTCTGTGGTGCATTCAAAAAGAGTGAATATTTTAGTGTGGATTTAACCACTCTGTTTATGACCGTATTACACCCATTACATGCTGATGACAACACCAGGAGCAGCACTTAGCCCTCACATGTGCTTATCACCCCTCTCTCTGTAATCAGTAGAGATCTGTGGGGCAGAGTGGATGGAGGGAGAGGGCATCAGGAGATGGAAACAACAAATCACGAGTGTTTATTCAGCTGCTGTTGTGTATGTGAGAGTGTGTGCATGTGATAAAGCCTCTTGAGATGCCCGTTGATGACTGTGACCACAGGGTCATCCACGTGCTCAGCTAAAGGATTGAAGGATTGTAAATGCTCATCATATTTGCTCTGGCGAACTCTATTTGTGAGACTGACTGACAATATGGCACATCAAGCACTGGCTAGCTCATTATTTGGTCTTACCCATTTTAGACGAAATAAGCTTGAGGTTAGAAAACAAAATAAAAATTATAAATAGATAAATAAATATATATTTCCCTCATCCCAAGTTAATCTGCAGGGAAAGTAATATATTAAATAGTATTATATAGTAAAGTGATATAGTCCAATATATGTTGTACAATATATATTACTTTATTAACAATAAGAAGAAATGTTTCTTGAGCACCAAATCAGCATTGTAGCATTTGGACCAATCAGACACACACTTGTTCATTAGATTTAACAAATCAATTATTCATTACATTAACAAATAATCACAGACCCTTCACTCAATAAGCATACTGGGTGCCAGGATGCCTGTGAAGGACCCCATGGCAACCAGGACACCTCAGCCAGATCAGATAAACTTTACGACCTAAAAGAGAATTTCCCCCCCTACTCAATTCTCCCTAAAGCAGACCCAAACTGCTGTAGGAAACGTCTTCTTTCATTAATTCATAGACAAATTTTTCTATGACCTTCCTATAATGCACATGCCCATTGTGTATGATTACTACCTTCTTGTATATGGTCTTCTGTATTGTATACTGTTTTATGCATGCTTATGATAGAACCACTCGTTCAAGTAATCTTACCTATGCCATGTTTAGTATCTATGAATTCGTCTTCTGATGATCTAAATATTATATGTTGTACATATGCAACATACTAGTGTTCTAAGAATCTTTAGTAATTTTTGCATCAACACCCAGTCGAATTATATATGCAAATTACTATGCTGCGAAGTCAAAGAGTCGTTAACTTTCCCTCCAAAAGTGCAAGTCACCATTGGCTCTTTGACCCCCGAGAGGTGTGACATCAGTGACCGCCTAAGGACAACCTAAGGTGCCAGGCCTCGGCCTTGACTTTTCATTCACCAAAGATCCTAGGATCATCAGCTGAGGTCTCTCTTAGCTCGTCTTCACTTTCTGCCTGGGAAGAAACTCCCAACCACCATCGAGTCAGGACATCTTTGGAATTCATCACTCTTCAAACCCGGAAGAAGGTGATCGCAAGTCCAAAACCTCAAAACCATCAAGACTTTCATCCGAGAGTGCATCCGGACACTCGTCAATGACCAAGGAAATGCAAGTATCGTACATTTAACTAAATGAAACAGAGGTTTAGTATAAGCTGTGGACCAGCTGAAAAACAGCTCTGATGGTTTCACTCAAAGGTTAACTGACTCCTTTTCCATAGCGTCATTCCCTGTTCTTCTAATGATTCTTTCATCCACTTTGGCTCCCCTTTTGTATGTACGCGTGAGTGCATGTATATGTGTTTGTTTGTTAGACTAGTTTGTGTTAGTGCTTAGTTAATAAAACTCTTGTGCACAAATTACATGAGTTTCTGATTCTGACTTGTAAATTAATGTCCCTTTAGGATTCCGATCAAGCTACATGCTGTCACGAATCTGGTCCATGCTCTCCCTGTCAACCACCACTAGAGGTCACCCGTTCACCACAGTGACTTTTACACTCACAGCACATTGGACTCCATTTCCCACAATCCATTGCACAGATCACAGCTGTCACCATTCACACATCACACACACCTGATCACCATTTTCCAATCACCACCACACACCATATAAGCCTGGGACTTGCTCTTGCTCAGGGCCGAGTATTGTTAGCATTTATCACTCCCCAAGCGATAGCAACTCTACAGAGCCATTATCCTAGTCCTAGTCTTGCCTTGTTTTCCTGCCGTGTCTGACCCTGCCCGTGTTTCCTGGATTAACCCTTCGCCTTGCCGTTTGGACTCTGTTTGCTCCCCGTTTAGATTATTGCTTTCGACTCTGGATCATCTCTCTGCCTTGCCCCTTTGGATACTGTTCGCTGATCGTTGACCCACGCTTGCTCCACGGATTGCTCTGTCTTGCCTCTGCCATACCTGTTTGCCGATCTCTGACCCTGCCTGTTTTCTGACCATGTTTTTTAATAAAGCTTTGCACATGGATCCACACGTCTCACGTCTCGTCAGCCCCGTAACACATGCCCTAATGCATTAATGCTCTAAGAATGTTATTTTCTGTGGCCACGAAAATATAATTACTTATAAAATTGATGTGAAATTACACTAAATGTTTGCTGGACGAACAGATTGGTTGATGACAATATTAATTCTGCTACAGTTACTACTGGAAGCTGATATAAATAATTGTAATTAATTGTAATTATTTATATACATTTCCCTTGCTACAGCATATTAGAATGATTTCTGAAGGATCGTGTGACACTGAAGACTGGAGTAGTGATGCTGAAAATTCAGCTTTGCATCACAGGAAAAAATTTAATTTTAAAATATATTCAAATTAAAAATAATAGAAATAATGTCACAATATTACATAATATATTTACTGTATTTTTGATCAAGTAAATACGGCCTTGATGAGTTTGAAAAACACTAAAGTTTTAAAAACAAAAAATTGTCACTGGAAAAACAATGAACAACAAGGAGTTTGCTTTTTTTTGCTATGGCATGTGATCCTCTGAAAGTATGTGATCTGCTTGCTGCCATTTATTTTAATTGTTCTAATTCCAGAAGATTAACAAACTGCTACACCAGGGGGAAATCATTACATTTTGCTCCAAAATATCCTTCACAATACTGAAAAAAGGAATAAGTAGCTACAACTAAAGTGTATCCAGACGTGTGAATGAGCTCTACCATTACAAAATGTTCCAGTTGGGTAATTTCACCGAACCCATTTAGGCTCCAAGCTATTCTTTTTATTCCTTAATAAAAACACAAACAAAGGCTTTAATTAATTCCTAGCGAGGAGATGAAAAAAAGAGACCAACTGGGATGCTACCTTCTCTCATAAAATAGAGACGTGGTGACTCGATCTTAGCATGTTGAATGTAGCTCTCTTCCTGCCTGTCAAACCAAACCGCCTTCTTTTGAACCGCAAATCTCCCTATTTTTATTAATCACTAGTGTCTTTTCGTCATTGTAAGCATCACCACTTTAACTGTCATTTGTGTCAAAACCATGCTAAGTTTCTTGTGATATGCCATTTAACTGTGAATCAGGGCACCATATGCAAAAACGCCACCATCAGTAGTGGCCCTGGGGAGAGATGTTCCAGAGAATAACAAATTATCCATTGAAATAAGACAACTCAATAATACCACAGACTAATTGCATACGCCAGGCAATGCCCATTAATTCTCTCACTGTAGAATCTTAAGCTTCATTGATCATCTCCTCCATTTGTTTAAATAAATGTGAATGGAAGCGGAGAAGCGATGGTAGCTAGGCATTAGCCTGTCCCTCGTTGCTAACCTGAGGCTAGCGTGGCTGCATACAAATCAACAGAAATGAGATAAACTGCGGTGTAACAGCCTATGTTGAATTTGTGCTTTTACTGAGAGGAACAGCTGAATTATGCAAGCCATGTCTGATCAATATGGGCAGTGTTTACAAGTGTTAATCGTGACTCACGTATGTGTACATCCATAAAATCGGATCCTTAATTAGAATCTGTGCCACTAAAACAGGAGGAGAAAAAAGTCAGAGTATATAAAGAAATGCAACTGCCTCAGTGTTATACTGCCTAGATAGGCAGCGGACTTCTTAGACAACACCATAACCAGTGACTGATTTGGAACACTCTACATAGGCAGAGTTTGACGACAGCATGTTGCTAATGCTAAAGGCATACAAATACACAACTCCCAGAAAAAAATGAGTAGAATAATATCAGTATTGAAATATAATTCGGAAGTGAACGATTTTGAGATATCTACAGGCAGTAACTCTTAATGGCAGTCAAATAGAGATGCACCTCACAACTGATTTCACTAGACTTTGACGATAGCATGTTGCTACGCTAATGCCACAAAACTCTAATAGGCAACTTACAGAAATACTGAGTAGAATAATACATTTTTCATTACACTAATTACACTATTTTCTAATCAACATTTATTATTGTATTAAATGAAATACAATTCACAATGAATGGCTCTGAGTGCACTACATAGTCAACAGCTCTGCACGAATAAGCTCCACATGAGAAACGCACCTCAAAATTAATTTCAAAAGAGTTTCACATGAGAACAATTTTGAGCTTTTTACATAGACAACGACTCTGTGTGCCACACAAATTGTGTCGCAGGAAAGACTGACCTCACAAATAATTTCAATAGAGTTTGACAATAGCCTGTTGCTAAGCTAATAACACAAGGAATAAAAATACATAGGGCCTAATATGAAATATAATTCAGAAGCAAATGATTCCGAAGTACATAGGCAACAAATGATTTCAGTAGAGTTTTACTGTTCATAAGGAACAAATTTGAGCTTTCTACTTAGTGTAGTATGCCAAAAGAAAGTGCACCTTACAATTAATTTCAATACAGTTTGATGATAGCATGTTGCTATGCTAATGCCACACTAATCAGATAGGGATACAAATACACAACTCACTGTAAAATTGATAGTAGCCTACATAGGCAACGGCTCTAAACAAATATGTTCCACATGAGCCGCACTTTACAGCTGTTTTTGATTGAGTTTGACAGTTGTTATGTGAACAAATTTAAGCTTTTTACACGATAGCATGCTGCTACGCTAATGCCACTAAAATAAGCATGAAAACGCATTACTTAAATAATGAGTAGAATAATCTCTTTTTTATTTAAATAATCAGCTTTTGTAATTAGTATTGTATTTTAATATTGTATTAGAATAAGATTATTATTTTGTAGTATATAGATAATGTCATTAGTAGTAGTACAACTTATTAGTACTGCACATACAGTAAGTAATGCAAGTTATACTTATTAGAACTAACTAAAATATAGGTTAGAACATACAAAGTTTTTGATTAGCTATGTTTGTGGTTATGTTGGAATTGTTTCAATTTTTGCATGTCACTTAAGCATTAATAAATACATTTTAGAATCAAATGACTTCATGACATTTAATTAAAAACATTTATATCCTCTGCGCTGGATATCCTCGCTCACAATAAAATCTCATTGGCCCAAAATCCCACTTCACACAGCTGTACATTGAACATTACATATCTTCTAATTGGCCGTGATTGTGTCGCATCACATAACAGTTTCACTTTCAGTGTGAGAGACAAATTGCTTGTCGCCGGAACAGTCGCATCATGCCTGGTTAGGACACGGTGCAAGTCTGCTGCATTTTGTGTACATGAGTGAGAAAGAGAGAAAGGGAGAGAGAGCAACACCTCTGACAGTAATTTATTTGGAGCGAGATCTGCCAGCGGCAGTAACGCCCCCCTCTGCATGCCTGGCATCTGTGCTGCCACCCAAAATGTCAGCACACAGAAGCGGGCACTCACGGGTCATTAGGGAAAGCTGTCACAGCCCACTGTCACCCTGTCCCTGCAGAGGGAAAGAGACAGAGAGAGCCACACTTGTTAGAGCGAGCGGCGTCCAAATGCAGCCTACTTCACCTCAACTATTCATAATGGAAACAAACTCATGGGAAACTGCACCCATCAGACACACACCTGCCATAAAACATAAGGAGCTAAGCACAAAGACAAACTGTTGAGGGGGTTTTCTTTCCCTACGGAGATCAATACAGATAATGTATGTGTTTTATGATGATTCGAGTACCCTGTGCAGACAGGTAGGTGTAGTAAGGAAGACACTAGATGGTGTGTTTTGCCTTAGCGCTACATGAGCTGCTCTGTTACACATCTCATCGAAACCCTAGTGAGCTGCCTAGTTTCCTTCCATAGCTAAAACGAAACAAGACAGATCTGATTGCTGTATATAGACAGTGACTTTGTACACAAATAGTGATCCCCACACAAAGCACACAGGAGCACATGAGAGTTTAAGAAGCAAAAGTATAGTACAGTTTTGTATTTTATTGAACTGCATTTAATCGCTAATGGTTTTTAAAATTGCCTTAATTTAAATATATTTATAATGAAATTTTTTCTTGGTTTGTCCACCATCTCAGATTTATTTATTGTTGCATTCTTTTTTTTTTTTTTTTATAAAATTCTGGGAAAAACAGTTTGCATTAGTTTATATTAAATACATTTATATTTATACATTTTTATAGTTCTGCATGAATCATAAGTACTTTTGTAATGACTATTTATCTTGCATTGTTCGACATCTTTTTTAAAGATTTACTTGGCATGGTGCACTATGGGATTTTGGATAAAATAGTTTAATAATTAAACTACATTTCTCTTGCATAGTCTGCCATCTTGAATTTATTTACTCATCATTGTCACAGTCAATTATGATCTAGCCTTCTTTTATGGCTAAAAGAAGGTACCTATGAGGAAGCATAATGCTCATCTTTTGGAACAGGCTTCACACTGTGAGCATGCCAGTGATAACTTAAAATGTTGCATAAAGAGACAGCTTGCTCAGGTTTTGGAACAGAGCTCATGTGTTTTTGTGTGCATGTGTGTGAAAGTGCAGATAAAGATATTCAGTACCTGCTGAATAGGTAGAGAGAACATCTGCAAAGAGAGAGAGAGAAAGACAGAACACTATGGTGCCTAGTATCCGACATGCGCGCTGACGGCCGATTTGTCGCTTCAAACGCAGAGGGCTGACCTGGGGGCGGAGACACACACAGCGCACAGTGAGACAGCAACTGAGTCTGAAAAGCTGTGACACTTCAAAGAGAAACTCACACACACACGCACATACACCCACAAACAAGCTGTCATCTCCTGAGAAAAGATACACACCATGCTAACCTGTTTACTGTGTGTGAGAAAGGGAGGTGAGCAACACATAGGTGCTATGCTAAGGGTGCAACGGAAATCAAACTCCATAAAATAACCCAGATGGAATGTGAATTTATCTGTGGCCTAAAAACTCTCATCTTTAAAAGTGTGCATTCTCAATGACTGCAAACCTGTTCATGCTTCAGTTTCAATTTATGCTCCACTAAGCTCCACCCACACAGTTGGTAGAAATGCAAATGCATGTTGGCTGCATCCGAAATACTTCCCTAGTAAATATAGTAAGCAAAAACAGTTTGTGAGAAGAGTAATATGTCAGAATTCATATTCATTAAACAGAAAAGTACACAGATGACCAACTACTTCTGGCAAGATTCTATCCCATGAGGCCACAGGAGAGTACAACTGATTCTGGTAGGTCACAGGACAGTAACAACATGGTAGATATAATGCTTTCGGGTTGCATTCATACCTTTCTACACATTCATACTATACAGAATATATGTTTTTTTTTAATCATCATGAAGTGATTAGCCTACTTATTAAGAAAATACCTACTTATAGAGTATGTGTTTTAGAAGGCAGCCATGATTCATTCATTCATTCGTTTGTTGTCAGAGTGCATAATGGGATTTTCTACTTCAAATTTTTATAGTAAATGGTATAATACTATGATAGTGTAATAGTAAAATTAATAGTAACAATTTGACTGTTTTTAGTCAATACTATTTTGATATTAAACACATTAAGAACATTTATTTTCTCACTACTTCTGCCATCATGGATATATTTATTAATTGACACAATGCACTATAGGATTGAGTTCTTCATTTTTTTTTTCAAAAGAAGTTTTGGAATTTAAAAAAAATAATTATATTAAATTATATTTAACTTATTCAGCATTGAATCTTGGGTTCGGATTAGTTACACTATTTTTGATCCAAACTATTTCAAATGAATTATATGTATCTGTGTGTGTGTGTGTGTATATATATATATATATATATATATATATATATATAAACATTTATTTTTATTTTGCCATTTTAATTTATTTATTAATTGTCACAGATCGCTGTGGGACTGCCCTTTTCAATTTGTCAAAAAAATAGTTTATAAACAAAAAATAAACAGGTATTATTATTATTATTATTATATTAAACAGTTTTGCAATGCAAACCTAGTTTTAACATATTATTATTATTTTGTCTTCTCAACATTTATTTATTTATTTCTGGATAGAGACAGGTTATAATAGATATCGGAAAACTTGAGCTGGCCACATGAGAGCCACAGCTCAATGCATCAGAAAATGTATAGTACCTGCTAGGCCACAGCTCCTACAAGAATGAGTAATAAACATTATGTTCTTTCTCTTCTGGGATTTAACAGCACTATTGAGCACCACATGCAACATTTAGACATGCTTCTTTGCATGTGACCCTGATTTGGGTGTGTATGTGTGTGTATGTGTGTGTGTGTATGGTAAGCGTTATGCTCCACTAGCGTCTCCAATCCCTCAGGGCTCACCTGTGACTCACTCTACTGCTGTAATCACACTGCTTGCTGCCTGCTGCCCACTTTCTAAACTTGATTTCCCGATTGTGTGTGTGTGTTTGTGTGTGTTTCCTGGACTAATGTCAGCTGATTGATGGAGTTTGTTTGGGTTTAATTACACTGTAGGTGACTGACTATGCCTGTGCACTTCACTGAAGCAGAAAACTTGGTTACTTGGTTAGGCCAGAAATTGGATTTCCGAAAAAGAAACAACATCGAATGGGAGGTTCTCTGGACAATATCAATGTCTTTCTCTTTCTCTCCATAGTTCCGCAATGAAAACAGACTTGTAACATAATTACTATGATATAATGGTCAATTCCCACCATAGAACAAAAGATGTGCTTGACCGAAACGACAGAATCTATATTGTTGAGACAATAATTATGATGTGTTCATCTTCCACATGATAAGAGAAAGATGATAACAAGTTATCTACCCTTCCTCTATAGATTTAGATATCGATGATACCCAGACTCTATAAAATGGCCAACAATGCATGTAAATGTATCGAATTACCATTACACCCTCTCGGTAGGTGTCAATCATTACTTTGAGCAAAATAACCAGAACTGGAATAAAAATGAAATTTAGAGCACTTAACATCCAAGAAAGACTTGAAGAGTAAGATATATGTGAAGGTCAGTTCTGTGGAGAGGTTTAATAATACAGGGCAAATTCTGCAGGGAATAAACGTTCAATTGAAGCACACGGCTGCTGGACTGCTGGAGTTCTCTCATCTGTCAGCTTTCCTAAATCAATTTAATTTCTTTGCCTATTTCCACAGGGGAAAATTGGAGTGCTTAACGTACACAGTGTCCACAACATAAAGAATCTTCAAAGATCGGCCTTTAACACAGCAGGTCTTTTTGCATATATATCAGTGTAGGAGATGGATGCTAAAGAGGTTAAACCGATAAACCTGTAAAAACTTGTCAATGGGTATAAAACACTACATTGTAGGGAATGGGCATTCCAATCAGTTTACATTGAACCAACACATAAAAGATAAAGAAGGTGGAGCAAAGAGAGTAACTTACTCTAAACCCCGCCCCCTTAGTTGCTAATTCTCTCAAGCTTTTCTCTAATGCTTTTTGTAACCAGCAAACCACAGAGAAAATGTTCAGATTGTGCGAATTCTCTCAGAAATACCAGGATCCTTGTCCCAAACCCTATAACAAGAAAGGCCCAATAAATGCCTCTTAATACTCCTGAATGATAAAATTATGGATGCCAAAAAAGGTTTAATAGTGTTTTTCGATCTAGTAGTAGATTATTTTATACTGTTTACAATAAAATAAAATGAAATTAAATATTCTAATGCGTGGTAGGCCAATTACAGTAGTATTAAGTACTTTCAAATAAAATGTGTGTAAAATAAAATAAAATCTTGTGATTCATACATCGTGGTACAAAAGTCTGTGAGCACACTGAAAATGTTTACAGTTGGTATTCAAAAAAACAAACCGAGTTACTATTTAAAAGACAAAAAGACAAATGTGGATTAAAGAAAACTATTTAAAAAAAAACACATGAAAACAGTCAGAATGTGAAATGAATAAAAGTCATTAATCAGATAATCAAATTTGTGACATTGATCATACAGAAGGTCAAATTTTCTTGCTTCTATTCTTGCTGAATAACAGGTTTGACACAAACGTGGAGTACTTGCAGCTTGAGTTTGTTTACCCCAATCGTCATGCTGACAATATCATTTCTAATGAAAGAAAATCTATTCAATTAGAAAAATGAAAAATAGGAACAGTTATGTAAGATTTTGAATCCCTGTATATTGATGCCTGCCAAAATCGAGAATATTGTGACTGAGAAAATATCTGCTTGTATCTCCCACCCCATGTCACTCATTAGCTGTAGATAGTGAGTGGTGTTCAGCTCTTGTTCTGCGTGGGGGTTTATTGCAGATGTGTCTGTATGACAGGGCTGGACTTTCTGGAGTTCTGAGCCATGCCAGTCTGCTGGCATGCTGTGCTGTGGTACGGTCCGATCCGATCCGATGCGGGGGAGGTGATGAGCTCTGCAGAAAGGAAACAAGCTTTTCCAGATGGCAGGACTATGATGATCAGCTCAACTGCCACAGACCTGGTCCAGCTACAGCATTAGTCCGGCCCGCCACCCTGTCATTACCTTATCTCTGCCTCTCTGCTATGCCATCCCTGACCCACCCGCCCTCTCTGGATTCTCTCTCTCTCTCACTTTCTTTGCTTGCCAAACCCATCATTCTGTATTCAGTTCTTCCTTCTTTTCCACACTCCCCTGCTTACAAAAATACTATGGCAGTACCACGCTGCAGTGATGGTAATGGCATGGTACTTTATTGTCATGAAAACTTATTACCATATTCACATATCATAATAGTTACATCTGGATTGTGCCCCATTCAGAACTGAATAAGGAATGCCTTTTAATTCCTATTCAGTTCCTGAATTATTATATAGAATGTTAAAATCTTAAACATCCTCCTATACAGATAGATTTGTGCTATACAGATTTTTGTTTAATTCAAATATATTTCAATATACCAAATTAAGCAAGAATGCATTGATTTAATCTACTCAGTATGTAGCTACACTCTAAAAAAACAAGGTTCTTCAGTGGTTCTTTGGGGAGGTTGAGGTGCTATATAGCACTGCTACAGTACATAAAGAAGCCATTAAGCCTGCCATTAAGTTTTTTTACTGTGTTTGCAGATAGCTGGGATTAATGCAGAACACATATTCCAAGTATGGGTTACCATACTTGCCCACACCTCAATTCACTACTGGGGGCCTAAAGTCATGGCCTAATGGATAGAGAGTCGGACTTGTAACCCGAAGGTCTCGGGTTCGAGTCTCAACTCCGGCAGGAATTGTTGGTGGGGGGAGTGAATGTCCAGCGCTCTCTCCACCTTCAATACCACGACTGAGGTGAGACCTTTGAGCAAGGCACCAAACCCCCAACTGCTCCCTGGGCGCCTCGGCATAAATGGCTGCCCACTGCTCTGGGTGTGTGTTCACGGTGTGTGCATGTGTTCACTGCTGTGTGTGTGCACTTGGATGGGTTAAATGCAGAGCACAAATTCCGAGTATGGGAAGAGTATAATTTATAATATATGCACACACATACATACACACACACACAATCTTTTTTTATTTAATGAACAATTTAATGAACACACACAAAATAAAATGTCTCTGTAACTCATTTATACATACCATATAGAAGTAAAATCAGTAAAGAGTTAAAGCTCTGGTGTTGAATTATCCACACGTTTTGTTTTGTTTTTCCCTCAAATTTCAGACCCATCACCTATGTAAGTTTAATTTGACTTCCAGTACAATAGGTGGCGATAATGCTCTTAAGGAGTTACTAGCCATTACTTTGCTTTACGTACTTTGCACGCCTAAATGGGCTAAAACTTTTCTCACAGTCGCCATATTCTTTGACCCGCGAATCGCGATGCGGAGCAAACGAGGAAAATACAGAGATTAAGTGTTTTATGTTATTCACACAGTATTAATTTTATAACATCACACTGTTTTAGAACGTGTGTATAGATACACATTATATACAGCCAATAATATAAATATAAAATAATATAAATATTATACAGTATATAGTATATATAGTAATATATAGTAATATTATATACACACACAAACACACACACATATATACATACATATATGTGTGTGTGTGTGTGTAATATTACTATGTTTATATTATTTTTATATTGTTAACATGCACACACACACATAATATATAAAAATATTTATATATATAATTTTGACAGCTTGAAAATATTTTTCATGTTTATACATAATAGGTAGTGTCTATTCATGGAAATATACACATGTATGCACATATTATTTATGATGACTATTAATAGCCAAAATAACCAAAATTATCACATGATTACAATTAAAATGAAAAATCTCTTGTGTAACTTAAAGGAGCCAGTTGTAACATTCTAATAGTATCCATCTCCAAAAAACATGGTAATAGTACTTTTGGTAAGTGAGTTTCCACCACTTTTCCACATCTCCGATCGTTTTCTCACCTCTCTTTCTCACCTCTCTTTACGGATCTACATTTCCTTGGGTCAGCGATAGAGACTGTAAATTAATTCTGAAGCCATGTCCAGCTGACTGGCTTTGCTGTGCACTGAGAGGTGTTGGGAAGCGGGGAGCTGCCAATACAAGTGACAGCCCTTAATGCTCACCCTGCCTGGTGTGCTTCATTATGTCCTAGCCGCTGGATCCAGCCTTTCCCCGGCACTTCTCTCTCTCTCTCGTCACCTCCGTCCTCCCCCTGCCACCTGTGTCGAGACAGCCCCTGCCGCTGATGCATTTACCTCATTCGGTGGGTTTTACCCTGAGCAAAGACAGTCAGGCCGGATTTCTCCAGCTCCTATCAAACCCACATTCTTTGTCAGCTTTCCCCCCTCAGCCTGTGGCATGTTTGGGGAGGTAAACTACTTGATGAAATTTAAAAGTATAAATGTGGATGTGAATTATCACACCTCTGCTGGGCTCGGGCTGCCACTTCGGCTGGCTTGTGATTTTCTGTGCCCCGGGGTGGGAGTGAGCAACGGGCGTCCATTATTGATGACATCCATCAGGTTGAAGGTGCATCTGGGGGGCTGGGGTGGGTAGGGAGGGTCTTCTGCCATGTGACCGTACTGCCTGTAGTAGAAGAGCAGAGTCATATGGGTTGTTCAGCAACAACTAAATGCCCATTGCGGCAGCCATCAATGCAAAGTGAATGCTGGGATGGACCCAGGGGTGTAAGAATGACCTGGAAAGTAGGGGTGGGGGACATTATAAACCTCATTATCAGATTTTCCAAATACAACATGGTTTTAAATGACTAGTTGCACAGACTTTTATGAAATATTATTTGAAAAAAACTAAACTTTAAAGAAATGCTAGTCGTTCTACTATTCTAAATGTTTGAACAGCATTAAACTACATGACTGTTGATTAAAAGTGGACTTGGATTGTTGCGCTAGACAGTGAGCTATGGTTCATCACTTTAGCGTTCATTCAGCCCACTGAATAAACAGCCGGCTGGCGGAGGCTTATGCTTGGTCTTAACACAGTCATTAATAGTAGGCTGAAACTAGTGTGGCCTTAATGTCTGTTTGAGGGAGAAAACAGGATCCTGCTAGACAGTAAAATAGATGGAACGATAGATGGAACGATACATCGATTGATCGATAGAATGATAGAATGATAGATGCATAGAACGATGATAGATAGATAGATAGATAGATAGATAGATAGATAGATAGATAGATAGATAGATAGATAGATAGATAGATAGATAGATAGATAGATAGATAGATAGATAGATAGATAGATAGAACGACAGATAGACAGATTAAACTATAGATAGAACGATACACAGACAGACAGACATTCAGGCAGATAGATAGATAGTCAGATAGATGGTTGATAGAATCCATAAGATGGCAGAGTGACAGAATGATAGAGCAACAGAACAAGATAGAACAATTAGGGTTGCAAAGGGAAACTTTCCATGGGAACTTCATCTGGGGAATTTTGAAAATATTCCAAGTTTGAAACTTGCCAGGAATTTATGGGAATTTACGGGAATTTTGGGGAATTTATGGGAATTCATTGGAAATTTGGGGAAATTTATAAAACTGTATCATATACAAACATAAATATAAACATTTTGTTTGATCATAGGCTCACATGTATGCAAATTTATACACATTTTAAAAATGACATTTTTGGATTTTTCGGGGGGAAATCTATGATGCTTTTTTCAGGATTGATTGATTAATAAAAACTTATGAACAGTGTTTATTCAAAATAGAAACCTTTTCTAACAATATAAGTCTTTATTACTATATTTATTAATTTGAGCACATCCTTGTTGAATAAAAGCATTAATTTATTTCAAAAAAGAGAAAAGATACTGACCCCAAACTTTTGAATGGTAGTATATTGTTAAAAAAGGATTTATATTTCAAATAAATGTTTTTTTATGTTTTTTAAAAACTCTCTATTCATCAAATATTCCTGAAAAAAGAATCACAGGTAATACTAATAAAATAAAATAAAAAATATTAAGCAGCACAACTGTTTGAAGAATCGTGTGACACTGAAGACTGGAGTAATGATGTTCAAAATTCAGCTTTGCATCACAGAAATACATACCATTTTAAAGTATATTACAACAGAAAACATTATTTTAAATTGTAATACCGGCAATACTGCACAATATTACTTTTTTTTCTCTGTATTTTTGATCAAATAAATAAAGGCTTGATGAGGAAAAGATATGCATGTTTTAAAACATTAACAATAGTAATGTGTCCAAATTTTTGACCAGTACACTTCTGTATGATAACAGAAAACATGCTAGCAGAAGGAGCATCAAAGCTTGAGCTATATACCTCATAAACTGTCTAGCTACTGTATAAACGCTTTTTGGTATTTACTAGTTAAACTTAAATCCCTTTATTTAGAATATCAAAACTTAGATGTAGTTTTTGGGCTCAAATGCAGCAAGTGTACTTCAGAGAAAATGTTCATGTCAAATGTTCAGTCAATGTATTTGTTTTTACTATGGCATAGCCTAATTTAGTTGCAAAGTATATTACACACAGTACAAGGAAGTTTTAAACAATTTTTTTTGTAATGTTCATGTAATTTATATGAATACTTACCAAAATAGACATTTTGATATTTTGTGTGCAGGATTTAAGAAATGACCTGTTCATATTATGGAGGAAAGCACAGTGCATGTAGGGGGTGTGGCCTCAATTGTGTGCATGTGATTGAGCAATGTGTAGGGTTGAAATTAAACTGAAATTGCATTAAATCTGGTCGTTTTAACCAAGATTATGCTACAAGATTATGTTCTCAACTACATTTAAGTTCCCAGTTAATGCAATTTTGCAAATTTCCAGTTTATTCCCATATATTCCTGTTAATTCCCGTATATTCCTGTTAATTCCCATAGATTCCCGTTAATTCCCATGGAAAGTTTCCAGTCTTGAAAATTCCCAGAATTTTGCAACCTTAAGAACAATAGATAGATAGAACGATAGACAGATAGGTATAACGATAGATAGAACAATAGAACGATAGATAGATAGAACTATAAATAACAATAGATAGAACGATACATGGATAGTTAGATTGAAGGATGGATGTATGGATGGTTGATAGAATCCATAGAATGGCAGAGTGACAGAATGAGAGAGCAACGGAACAATAGATACAAAGACAGAACGATTGATAGAACAATAAAACGATAGATAGATAGATAGATAGATAGATAGATAGATAGATAGATAGATAGATAGATAGATAGATAGATAGATAGATAGATAGATTATACAGTTAGTTTATTATTGTACAGTAACTTAAAATGTTAACTCCATTATAATGTTGTCATTTTGAATATGTTTGCTGAGCATGCTATCCAGTTTATTGTGCACAAAAGTTGAGGTTAGCGCCAATTAATCAATGTCTTTCAAATTGTGAGTGATCAATGCTTGACATTTGTGATCACTTTCTCTCGGCCCCTCCTGCGTCTTTTGGGAATCACGCTGAGTAAACAACACACACTCTCAATGATGTTTGATTTATCTTCATTTACACCACTGACAGCTGCTCATCCTTTTCAATTGTTACGCACACACATGCACGTCATGCGTGTCACAGCATGAGTGGAGACATAGCAGCGTGGTGCAGGAACACACACAAACAAACACACACACACACGAGGGCACGCGCACACACACTGACAGTGCTGGAATGATCATGTCTAATTTTTATTAGTGAGTTGATGATCAACCAAAGCATTGTTTTCACATTGAATGGCAGGAGTCGGGTGGCGAGGGATATGCTCACTGTCTCCGGGGTGATGGAGGAGGAGAGAGAGAGAAAGAGAGAGAGAAAGGCTGGGGTGGTAAGGGTGCCAGGAAATCGATGGCAACACACTGGAAGATGCGGGCTGGAGGGTAATTATTGGTCATTCTGTGTCTTCAGCACGGGATAACAGAAATTGTGACAGATAATTAGGAGGTGGTGATTTCAGAGTAAGAAAAGCACGTTCCCGCCGCCGGCTACACGCTCAATGGACAGGATAAATAAATCAATGACATAAACAAAGCAGACATGCATGGAGTGCATATGCAGCGCTGAAATGTGGCCCGCACGGGATTGCATGCGTGCTGAAAAGGTGGGATTCTCTAATCTACATAGGAATACAGGAAAGAGAGCAAAAACCAGCAGTAGACAGGCCAGTATCACACTGATCTTCACAATGGACTTAGGGGGGTCTTAATCTTATACAGACAAACAGACAGTAAATATACAGTAAAGATATAAGAAATATACATTGCAGTAGTAAATAAAGGAACCCATGTAAGACATAAAAATAGATGGGGGGGGGGGGGGGGGGGGGGGGTTATCTATCTGCTTAGTTGTCAAATCACTCATAATGAACATGATTCCTAGAGCAAACACAACTTTTCTTACAAATTAACTTCTGGGCAATCAGATTCAGTCTTACCAGACAGTCTTATTGTCGTTTACGGTGTTGTAGTGTTGTTTACAGTACATTTTATGTGGGTATTTATTAATATTTTGAATTGGCTTTTAATTTTATATTTTTAATTTTAATTTTAGTTGGTTTCTGTATTTTTTTTTCTTCTTTTTACATTTTATATTAGTATTTTTATTTCTAAAATAGTAATTTAGCTTTGTTATTATTTCAGGTTTAGTAATTGTAGTACGTTAATGTAATCTACATTTATATCTTAATTTACAATTATTTCAGTAAGTTTCTAAGGTTTCATTTCAATTGTCAAACATTTTTAAAATATTGATAATTTAATTGTTTTAGCAACGCTGTTACAGATTGAAAAAATTGCCTTCTGGTTGCATCAGACTGTCATAATCCTCTAGATAAAGGTGGTACAGTAGCTGGGTTTACATGGTTTTTAGCTAGTAAAACCTAGTTATTATTTCCCCCTATATGCTTCTTTAAGTGGTTGGCTTGATTACCAGCTAGATTTCATCTGTTAAGGTCAACCAGGAAGCCCATCCTGGTAAAGATACAGTGGTAAGTGATGGTAGACAACCTCAGTTAAACTGTTGGGGACATGGATTAGCACCTTAACCTGGAAGGTCCATCTTTACCAGCAGGCAGTAAAGCAAAACCGAGTGTATAACAGAGAGAGAATGCCTACCATCTCTATAGCATACAGAAGTTCTATTAACAATGTAACTCATATATTTCCGCCTTGCAGACATGATCTACACCATAGTCAGGTTAGCTTCACTCTCGAGACCAGCATAGCCTTGTAGCCCTGGACAGATTTACATAATAATTTACACTTCGCGCATCTCACTTCACCAGCACGTTTGTAAATTCCGTTCTCTGTGAAGGAGGACACCGCGGTAGATCTAACGGAGGTCATACCGCATTTCCCAACACGCGGCACTTCCATCAGAATTCTGAACAACATTTTTACACAAGAGAACCGAATCTGACCAGGGGCACGTTTTCCTTTAATAATGTAGTTTGCATGGTTATTGTGTTGGGAATAGCGCTGAATGGTCTTTGGTATGACTGAAGCACTCCATCTCTCATATTTACACGTGCCGCTTCTCTTCCAAGTGATTAAGCGAGAACGGGCTGAGAGAGAAATTGATTTGAGGTGGCCTCCAAGTCAATAAAAGATGGATGCTGGGCGCCGAGCGAACCGCCTTCCCTCATACCCAGAGATAAAAAGCAGAGAGATTACTGGACATAGTGAGGAGCGTTAGCATGATGGAGCGGGAGAGGTTAGCAGCTAGCAGGGCAGCCGGCACGAGACAGGTACCTGAGTGGCTTTAGATAAAGATTTGTGTTATATTTTAGAGTCCATATAGCTGCCTAGTCACACACCTATTAGAGAGAGAAGCTATTACAGAGCTGCACTGACAGACCCCCAGGAGAGAACCACACTGTTCCTGGATAATTCCAGGCAAATAGAAAAAGCCAACAGCAAAATTATTTAATGGTAGGGTGGTGGGAAGGAGGAGACTGAATCAGAGGACGAATGGGAGAGAAAGACAGGGACAGAAGTGGCAGGTCTTTTCATCTGTTATGTTGCGTACATGCGAATATAAAGGAAATCCGGCACATGTCACCAGAGAAAAGTGTGTAATTTTAGTGGAAGATCAAGTTGTGATGTCTTGAATTTTTATTAAAGATAAAAAAATATATATTTTATACCCACTTTTGTGATTCGCATCCACTATAGTAACAGTGTTGCTGTGCAATGCTAACAAGTTAACCAGCTAACAAGTAATAGAACAAATCAGCTATTTTTCCTGATAAAAATTAATAAATAAAAATAATCTTTGTGCTTTTCCTTCACATCAATTAAAATCACTGTTTTTGAAGGGTTTGAAAAGTAAAAACCCGCACTACATTTACTTTTTGTGATTAACATTAAATACAAAGAAAGTTAATCACAAAAAAAATTCAATGCTAATGATAGCCATCATTAGGACTGCATATCAACATTGAAAAATAACTTGCCTTTATTTGTGAAATATGAAACATATTGCTTCCTCATGTGTTTTTATCATTTGCAAACCTCATAACTTGAACTAAAAATTTTGAATCTATGCTTAAATATCGATTGTGGGTAATCTATCATGCATATGAAAACAAAGAGAAATTATAATAGTCTGGCACTTTATATTTATATGGTTTTTGAAACAGTAGTAAATGGCATAATGTTTTTTTGGTAATTAAAAAAAGATGAAATAAATAAATAAATATACATGCTAGATGAATACTTCAACTTCATTGAAAATTTAAAATGCTAACATTAAACATGAAATAAAAGTAAAGTAATATAGAAAGATTTAATATATTTAACTAGTATTATTAAAATATTTCTCTTGAATTGAAAATAAAATGAAAACTGAAAATAAAAATAGTATATAAAAATACTCAAATTAAACAACAGACAAATGCAGTAGCCATCAACACTGACAAAGACTGACAGAATCAAACTAAAAATCTTTTCGCAAAAATTATAGGGACACGGGACGGCCTGGCGCTGCTGAAAATCTTAACGGAAAATTAATGGGTGATTATTCCCGCCTGAAAATCACAGCAACACAATTGAGCACAATGCAATCAACCCGTCAACATTTGAGACAAGCCCAACCTTTTCCTCAGCAGTTTTTACCCTGAATGCGCAAATCATCTTGACTTGTTTGGACTGCCATTTCATAGAAGATATCAAATTAGCCCAGTGGAATTTGACTTGGAAATGAAAGGCAAAGGAATAAATAACAACAGGGGTGATATGTCTTACGAGGTTTTTCTGATTGCTCCAATTTGCATCAGGGAAAGTGAAATGGGCGCTGGCTAACTCGTCAGCCTCCTATTCATGTTTGAAATGCGCTTTGCCTCATCTTCCCATTAGCAGGGGGTGGAGGGGCGGAGGAGAAGTCCTTCATTTTAACTTTGAAGATAATTAAACACATAATGGATATCACTGTCACCAATAAACTCCATAGCTCGTTTATCGGAAGCAGTATTTTGTATGCTAGCCAAATTAAAAGGCTAGAAATGTGCTTGTTACTAATTCATTCGGCCATTTAAAGGATGGGGAGTGATGCGCTGGAGTGGGTGAGCCAATCTGTTAGACAAAAAGTGCTGCATTTCCTCCCTGATTTATGAGCTCTTTTCTCTTTTTCCTTTCTGAATGGGCAAAGCAACTCCCTCTGTGATTTGACTTGACGGAAAAAGTCAGAGGTGCGTGTCTAATTCACTGTCGCTGTCTCTTTTTTCTTACGTTTTATATCGTAGGAGAACTTCGGCTTCATAAACGTTGTCACTTACTTGTGATACGATAATGGCCTGCAGCGCTGAAGCTAATGCTAGAGATATTTACAAATCCTTCATATTTAATTTAATTTATACTATACGGAACTCAAAGCATCTGCAAAATCCTTCCTCTGACACTCCTCTTTACAGCATTTATGCTTCAATAATAAATGATGCTGTCCATTTTATAGCTTTTACCACAATAGCATTTAGCCTGTACTTCATGCTACGCATTAGCATGCCCTGTTTTTATTTGCATGTCAAATGTCTTCGCTGATTTGTTTAATGTGCTTCTGAACTTGACAGGACGGGCCTCCGACACGGTAATGATCTCCATCATGGACTAGTAAAACTTTAATATCCCCATAACATGCCTTTCAGCGAGAGTAAGATAGTGTTCAGCACAGTGATCTTAATGGTAGCGTAAAAGCTTCACATTTGTCTGTTGATGTATGGCTTGCCTCCAACTCCCTTTTACTAGTACTCTAATTTAATGTGTGAAAACTAATGGAAAAACAGTCTGTTTTTTCACCCCCCTTACCTTTGGTGAAAAAAACATTTCAGACTTTAACTCACAATATTTGACAAATGGATCACAAGAGGTGCGATTCAAATAGCTAATATAAGAATTTTACAATGAAAGATGAACTGTTCAAAATTACAGCGATATCCACTAAAACTGACAAAATCAGAAAGAAAAACGGAAAAATTACAAAATTGTAATGACATTCAGACATTTAACTGTCCAAAAGTGTCCAAATACTTGTATCAGAAATTATAAAATAAAATAAAACAAATAAAGTGTAAATACCTAATACATAAGTACATATAAACAGGGCAAATACTATAGGCCACATAAAGTAAAGTAAAGTAAAGTCGTGACGTATTGTCAAGTATGGTGACCCATACTCGAAATTGGTGCTCTGTGTTTAACCCATCCAAGTGCACACACACAGCAGACACACACACACACTCACACACACCGTGAACACACACCCGGAGCAGTGGGCAGCCATGCTGCAGCGCCCGGGGAGCAGTTGGGGGTTCGGTGCCTTGCTCAAGGGCACCTCAGTCGTGGTATTGAGGGTGGAGAGAGCGCTGGACATTCCCTCCCCCCACCTACAATTCCTGCCGGCCGGGGACTCGAACCCGCAACCTTTCGATTACGAGTCCGACTCTCTAACCATTAGGCCACGACTTCCCCTAAAAGGCATGAGTCTTATCCATTATATATAAATACTCTATAGCAAACCATGTAGCATTTATTTTAGTGTCAAACGATTAATCGTGATTAATCGCATCCAAAATAAGTTTTTGTATACATAATATGTGTTTATACTGTGTATATTTATTATGTATATATAAATAAAAACACATGCATGTACATATTTAAGAAAAATATGTTATGTTTATATATTAAATATGTTTAGATGTAATATAAAATATAATATAAATATATAAATTTATAAACGTATATGTAAATATTTTCTAAATATATACTGTACATGTGCGTATTTATACATAATGGATATACACAGTGCACATACATAAACAAAAACATTTATTTTGGATGTGATTAATCGTGTTTAGTTTGCAGCACTAATATATATACTATAATAATATATATATAGCACTAATATATATATATATATACATATATATACACATATACATACATACACACACACACACACACACATATATATATATATATATATATAAACAATAACAATACAACTGTTCAAAATTATATTCACAAATATATATTCACTGAAAAATTACAAAATGACAATGAAATTCAGACATACTTAACTGTCCAAAAGTGTTCAAATACCAATAAAATAAAATAAAATATTTATTGAGAATGCTCCTTTATTCCAGGGACTGCTGAATCAAGTCTCTGGAGAGGTGGTGCCACACCATCAACTACGAAATGGCCATTACATTGTCACATGCCAGTGCATTACACAGTTAGAGCAATGATGTTCTTGTCATCACATATCGAAGAGAACAATGTCTTGTGCTGCTAATGTTAGTTGCTCCACTTGCCAATTACATGGTATGGTGTTTCATGTGTTTGACTAATATAGATGCATAGAAGGATCGAATATCCCCAACTGCACTCTCTTAGACACAGCACACTGTTTTAGAAAATTGTGTGCAGGTGTATCGATAACTGCTATTATGATGCTGCCTGTAATTATTCATAATTATTGTGACAAATTGTTATGCAGGCATTTTTGCAAGATGGTTCGGTCAGACTCCCTCTCCTCGTTGTCCTCTTAATTGCACATTGTCATTTACCCTTGACTTCTTCCATAACGTCTGTGGTGGGGTGAAGACTGCCACATGCCTTATTAGATCCATATGAAATCATCCACACACACACTCACAAACCTAGAGAAAATGAGAACACTGATCCTCTTTCAGTCATCTGGACTTGTACTTTTAATTTATTCTAAGTACATTGGGTCATCAAGAAAACTGAAATTTGTGGGGAAAAACCTACCACATATGCAATACACGTGCGGAGCATTACCTGTCAAATTCATCCACACATTTATGAGATTGTAACTTAACTGAGGATTTACTGAGATATTTAATAATGTTATCAGGAGATGACACGCAATAACATGTCTATGAAACCCCTGTAAATGGGCGGTTAAGAAATGGACTTAGTCTATGTCCTTTATATGGAAGGGGCTTAACATTTCTGATGGTGAGAAGCTTAGCATATCTAATTAATCAGTGTCTCAGCTCCTTGTCTCGCAGAAACAGATACATGGCCTTTTAGGCAAAAGGAGCAACACAATGGAAATGTAATCACATCAATCAACTCATTTTCTTTTCATTTTGGCCCTGTTTTAATGGGATTTAAACCTTTACATTTCAAAAGTGCGTATCCCTGATGCCCTTTACTATATTTTAAACTCTCCAGTCACTGTTAAAGGTGAAAAAAGTGCAGGTGTTACCTTAAAAACTCAGTGAAGACATTTGGCGAGTAGAGAAACAGAAAGACAGGGTGGGACCAGGGGCTCATCCCTTTCAAATGAATGTCTATTGAATTCTATTAATCTTTTATTTATGTCACTGCTGTGAACCATTATTTACTATTTGCTGTTGATAGTTAGAAACTGGCATTTAGAGGCGGGAAAGTTTGCAGGAACAACATTTTGAAACGTGATGTTTTAAATGTGACAGTAAATACCTCTGTATTGTTATAAAAAAAAAAGTTAAAATATTAGGCATCACCATTTTCTTTCAAAAAGTCTTACTCAGCCCAAATGTTTGAACAGTATATATAGACACACATTCTACTTTTCCCCATTACTGTACATTATACAAATCTTAGCCAACCGCTAGCTGTTATTATATGTGTGACTTGCGTGTTTGTTTCACTTGCATTGATTCGCTTCAAATGCTGCAGGCGTAAGCGACACAAACCTGCTGATCCATTCATCAGGGCACCGACCGCCGACATGGAGCATCCAAAAAGTAAATATTGTTTCAGTGGCACCATTTTTAATCTGGAAGAAAAGTTCTTAATTATGTTCTGCACGGATAAATCTATCAACTTGCTACAAAGCTTTCCTCCTCCTTTCCCTCCTGTCTGGTCATTTCTCTCTCTCTTTCTCTCTCTCCGGTCCCTCTCCTCTGCCCCTCCACGCCTGGAGGAGCAGGGAGATGTGAGTCTCAACGTGTCTGACTGATTACTGTAATTCATACACTTTAATTAGCTGCACAAACCATTAGCCACAATTAGACTATTACAGAATGCTTTGTGGCAGGAGCAAGCCTGAGGAGTACGTTTATCTGCTGGAGGGAGAAAATGGAGAGAGATACAGAGGCAGAGAAGGGGGAGGATGAGCTTTCAGTGGAAATTCACACTAGCGTGAAAATATTAGGCCGAGCACTGATGCAGGGGTGCTAGTGAATTCAAAAGAGCTAATAATTTGAATGGCGCCTTAAATGCAAACATTAAGGCGTTGGGACAGCCAATCAGTTTGTTTGTTGTCTGTAAAGTGAGCCTTATTGTTAAAGACAGGGGCTGTGTTCCAAAACCTAGCAAGCTGCCTAGAAGAAAGACCACTTCTGAGGCGGCAGCCTCACTAAAATTAAACCATATAAGTAACAATTCAGAAAGCAGAGTAACTCTGTGCAGCTTAAATACAGAGGTCCTTACAGAGACTCGAATAAAAATGCATTTCGGTAGAGTTTGCCATTAGCATTTTGCTAAGCTAATACTGTTTACATTGCATTCACCACCAAAAAGTGTTGTTATGAAAGTTTGAAAGTTAATATATATGGGCCCCAGTCCATCAATTAACATCCTGTGAAATGAGAAACTGTGTGTTTGTAAGAAACAAATCCATCATTAAGGTGTTTTAACTTTAAAACATCACTTCAGGACAAACTACCAGTCCATAATCCATAAAAGTGCTTCCTCTAGTGAAAAAGTTAATTACCTGTTGTCATCTCATCAAAAACCCACTGAAATATTTGTTTAGAACTGGTTTTTGGACTGTTTTTCCTGTTAAACAGTCCTTGATCTGTGCATATTTTGCCTCCTAACTCAGACGAAACTATTTTTTCACTGGAGGAAGTATTTCTATATTTTAGCTGGAAGCAATGGTTTGAAGATTAAAAGGGCCTTAATTACCCACATGGAAAGAACCTATATGAGGATATATGCGCATATATGAAACCTATATGCAGTATATATGCACATATATGATAACATATATGCTGCATATATGCGTATATATGCCACATATAGGCAAAATTGAGGTGCATATATGTGCATATAAAGGCCATATAGGTCTCCTGTATTGCTTCTTTATATCCACATATAAGCCCTATTTGTACATGTAAATGTAAATTTCGACATTTTGGGCTTTTATTTATGTTGTCTAGCAGCTATGGATTTTAATAATTTTACTAATATATAGGTAAACATATAGGTGCATATATGCACACATATATATACATGCATATATGTACCTATATAGGTACATGTATGCACGTATATGTGTACATATATGTATGCATATATATGTGTGCATATATGCACCTATATGTTTACCTATATATTAGTAAAATTATTAAAATCCATAGCTGCTAGACAACATAAATAAAATACATAAATACATATATTATAGGAAAACGGCCAATTTTATATATGTCACATATATTAAAAACATATCAAAACCTATATTAAAACATATATGTTTATATAGGTTATTTCCGTGTGGGTACGGATCTGTTTCTTACAAACACACAGCTTTAGTCCATTACATTAATTGATGGACTGGAGTCATGTGGATTACTTGTGGAGTATTATGATGTTTTTATCAGCTGTTTGGACTCTAATTCTGACAGCACCTATTCAATGCAGAGGATACATTGGTAAGCAAGCGATGATATATTTCTGTTCTGAAAAAGAAACTCTGCTACATATTGAATGGCCTGAGTGTAAATATATTTAATTTATGGATAAACTGAGGATATTTCAGAAGAAATCAGTGTTCACAATAGCTTGTTCAGTTCATACTGTCTGTCCCTTAACTCTGGAAGAAACAAAAACAGAATAAAATTTATATGCAATATTAAAAAGTTCCACCTTGGTTCGTTCCAGATCTTTTCTTCTACCATTTTCTCTGTCAGTGATGATTTCTTTTATCTATCATGTTTATGTCTCTGAGCTCATATATGAGAGGCTGTTTACAGTAGAGATAATGTTGGACCACGAAGGGTTGAAGCGCTGGGCATTGCACCAGTGTCACTAATAAGCTTCGCCAAGCGGTAGAGAGGATCATTGAACAGACGCAGCCCTGCATTCAGAAATCTGAACCTGAGGCACATGCCCCAGTGCTCTTATAAATTTTAAAAACCGATCGAGACCTTTAAAGGGCAGGGCTTGGCCTGCTGCGGAGAGAAGCTTTTTCTCAGTTTCAGGCTTGTCAGAGCTAGTGAACTCAGTCATCAAAAGTACCACCATACGTCGCATCACCGTGAAACTATGAGTTTTCCCATGTCCCAGTGGTCTTTCAGGTAAAAGAGTTAAGTGACCTTACCGTGAGGAGAAAAGTCCAAGTAAGGTTATCCTCAATCACAGAGTCTGTCAAGTAAAGTCCCTAACTGTTATTTGTTAACAGTCTGGCCATTTTTTTTATCAATTTACTTCTAGAAAGACATTTTCACAGATGATTCATCCCAAGTGACTTACACTTTTTACAGAGACAATTACTCAGTGTTGGGGAGTAGTTAACTACAAGTAGCGACGCTACTAACTTAACTACATTTTTCAGTAGCTTGGCAGTAGCTCAGTTGCTTTTTAAACAGTGTAGCTTTTCCAGTAGCTAACTACTTTTTGCAGCAAGTAGCGGTGTAGCGTGAGCAAAAGCTACATTGCGTTTTGTCGAGCCTGCGCGAATCAGCGCGATGCAAGGATATTCTTCTTGTTAGATTACAAACTCATTTTTTGCCATTACCGCCACCTGTTGTTTAATCACGCATCTTGCGGCTAACAGTTCACTGACGTACAGAAGTGGGTTGACACACCCATATTATCCATGATGGAGCAAGACGTGGCGGCAGATTTGGAGGATGGAGAAACAACTAACGTTAATTACCCATGGCCTTATTTGTCCAAGTTCATGTCTCTCAAAGAAACGACAAGTAAAGGTTACACTTTTTGTAACAGTCTGAGATATTTGAGTGTTGTGTGTAATAAAACAATACTCTTTGAAATCATAATTGTATTGCATTGTTTTAAACACTAAATATTTTACTTAAAACATTCCTCAGACACTTATTCAGTTATTTATAATATGCGTTGTTCAAAAAAATCTAAAGTAGTTTCAATGTAGCTAGCTACTTTTTGATAGTAACTTGTAGTGTATAGCTAACTACTTTTCCAAAAGGGTAGCTTGACTGTAGTTTAACTACTTTAACTTACGAGTAGCTTGTAGCTTGTCAAACTACAGTTTCAGAGTAGCTTCCCCAACACTGCAATTACTGATGGAAATTTTGACTCACTTTCACGAATGGGTTCCATAAAAGTACCAGGTTAAAAGTACCTTATACAGTACTGCTCAAGTTACTGACACAGTACAGCTGAGTCAGTAACTTTTTTTAAATTAAATTAATACTTTTATTCAGCAAGGATGTATTCAACTGAGCAAACGTGACAGTAAATACATTTATAATGTTACAAATTATTTCCATTTCAAATGCACTGCTCTTTTTTCATCAATAAATCCTGATTTTTCACAGAAATATTAAGCAGCACAACTGTTTTCAACATTGATAATAATGAGAAATGTTTCCTAAACCCCAAATCAACATATTAGAATGATATTAAAGATTTAAGTCACACTGAACACTAAAGTATTGGCTGCTGAAATAATAATAATAATAATAATAATAATAATAATAATAAGTAGTAGTAGTAGAAAATATATTATTAATAAGTTATTATTGTTATTATTTTATTATTAATACATAATTTTTATAATGCTTTATAATAATAATATTAATAATAATAATACATATTATTATTATTATTATGCCATAAAACCCAATACACCACATCAGCCTCACATTATTCCTAAATAACTTACACATGTATTTCCTAGAATAATTATAATAATAATAAAAAAGTTTAAGACAGGAACTGACAGAACTTGACAGAACATTGTATAAAACTCTGATCCAGCTCAAACTTACTACATTTAATCTTTCATAACACACCTTGTGTGATGCCTACATACAAGAAGAGTTTGAGCCGAAGTCTCAAGAAGGGCAGATTAAATATTTCAGCAAGACATTTTTGGTTGGTTATTACAGGCAGCACAATGTGTTGGTTGATAGTGTCAGTTACCATTAGCATCACAGCAGGCTAGATGAGCTCCAGTCTGTTGTTCAGCAAGAACCTTTAGTGAAATCACTGTCAGGCTGGACCGCAGGGCTACGTGTGGTTCCTGAGGACCGTTTTCAACATTACCACAAGTTTGCTTGGCGGTTTTAGCGATATGCTGACCCAGCGAGAGCTCCGGCAGAAGGAGGGGTCCGACTCTCCAACGCTCCATCAAACAAGCACTTCATTCCCTCCACCCTGAAGGACAGAGGTTTAATAACACAGCTAAAGGGCTGAAGCCCACTATACAGCGCGGCAGATTATATGAACGCAAAGATGCTGACGGACCAAAGAGCTGACACAGAGCCTGAGAAGATAAGTAACGTTATCTGTAAGTAAAGATAAGTAAAGGATGCTACGGAAAAGAAAAGAAGGGAATTACGAAAAATGCTTCTTGAGCAGTTTTCTAATCTGGGAGAAAAAGAAGAAAAACATTGTAGCGCCAGTTCTGGTTGTAGTAAGTCAACATACCCTGAAGTGCTCCTAAAAACGGCTCTACGCTAATAATCGTTTGCACTCAGATGTGTACGGGTCTATCCACTATAAAGACGGTTATTTGCACCCTGACTCCCTCCCTTCTTCGACCTTGAGTGATGGTCGGAGCCGCGAGTGGGTGTATGCTGTAATGTAAAGTCGTTTCTTTCTGACTGGCTGGTTGTTAGAGATCTTCTCCGTTCAAAGCAGAGGCATCTGCAGCGGTTCTTTCTGGAACAACTTCAGTGGCTGAACGTGACTCCATCTTGCCCTGTTCTCACTTGGCTACATTGCAATTGTCTGGTTCACTAGAGCCTGTCGCTGTGTGGGAAAGGTCTGCGTTTTGATGGACAGACACTCTTGTGCATCTGGCTGATCTCCCCCCGCTGAAGCCGGCAGATCCAGCCTTCAGTTTATCTAAACTTACGAGACCATCCGCAGCTCCAGGGCTAAGCCTGGCCTAATGCCCTAATCGGAGCCTTCTGGATCGTTTATGCAGAAGCCAAGGAAAGAAATGGACTACATTTGTCCAAATTAATTTACATGCAGCACAAGTTGCAGAGTTTTTGGTGCTGAAAGACTGTAGAGGGAGGTCAACGCAGTGGGTGCAAGAACGGAGAGAGCAGCAAAGCACACTTTTTAAAAGTAAAGTTAACCCTTTAGAGTACACATCTAATGGTGGGATATTTTTTTGTATATTGTTTTTGCAAATTATATAAAGTGCATTGAGAGCTCTTATAAAATAAAGCTCTAGATCTGATAACATAATATATAAATAAAAATAAAATAAAAAATAACACAAATTAAGAGTAAATCATTATCATTATGCTGTTTCTAAAAGCATAATTCATATGCATCAGGAATAAAAATACTCTAAACATGTTTACAGTTTTAACTATGGTCTGTTCATACACTTCCCTTTTTGCCTAAAAAGAAGAAATATTAAAATATTAATTGTGTAGTTATGCATAAATGAAAATAATGTAAAGTAAAATTAAAAAAATATTTATATAGATAAAAAAAAAAAAAAAAATTATATATATATATATATATATATATATATATATATATATATATATATATTATGTATTATATGCTACTGTACAATAATAGTTGTACAGTAAAACCTTTAGTTAAGAATCTTTACTACAATTTCACAAAATGCTTGTTAAAGTTATTTAAATTTGTATAAACATTATTCTGCTACAGAATCCTCTCTGAAATAAAGCCGTTCATACCAGCTTGTGGTGAAGCACAACATGGCCAGCTCAACATTTGTTTTGCGAGTCATAATTTGCAATGTTTACACTCTTTATTCACCCACCCACCGTCCCAGGAGGGTTGAGAACAAAGTCGGGCACTTCATGAATTATATTTTAGCTCTTGGCACTGTCTCAAAATGCTGTGAGCAAATATGGGTTACCTTAATGGAGCAGCAGTGCACCACCTGTATAGTTTGAAATTCAGCTCCAAACCTTGATGGTTAGAGCAGAGGCCCGGGAAGAACCGCGGATTCTTGCTTCCCGAGAGCAGCCCACAGGTGGCCTCAGGCAAGGACAGGCCACACATCCTCTCCGACCCCCTCTGGAGGTGACCCTGCGACATTACCTGCTGTGTAAAAAAGCTTTATGGGATGCCAGGACAGTGTGTATCAGGGCTTCAAAAAGCCGCCCGGGGGGAGAATCGTTTTGAGAAAAGCCCAGGTTTAGAGGGATCTTTGAAACACAGAGATGGTGGAAAGGGTCTGCATTTTGCCTCACAGCTAACAAGCCACCGCAGATTTAATGCTGCTGTCACCTTAAAGAAAGTCAGCATTAAAAAAGGAACCTCTCCGTGGGACTTCAGACTTAAGAGCTGGAAAAAAGGGGCAGTAAAACACGCTTTAGGCCTGAAAAACAAAAAATCAAAAACAAAAAGCTGATGTCCTCCCAGCATGGCTATCACTTCCTTTATGAACACTGAAGAAAACAAGAACTCAGGAGCATCTTTTTTTTACCAGTCTGCAGCTCGGCGGTCATTGAGAAGGGCAGATGCTACTAAGGGGAGGATAATTGGTCATGATCTGTCTGAAATGTGTAATTAGACAAGATGAGATACTCCCAGTTTTTTCATCCCTCTCTCTCTCTTTTATCACCCCTCCTTTTCCAGTTGGCAGTCTGAGCGCCTTAGTGTCAGCTTTGATCTCTGTTAAGGTTCTCTGAGCCCTTTCAGATAGGATCAATTTGCTGTTACACACATCACTCTTGGCTCGCTCCCCTGGCTACTCGCTTGTTTGTGACAAGCATACGTGCATACAAATAATTGTGGATCTCAGCTTCGCTGGATAAAAATAAGATGCACAGATGTGAAGTGCATCCTCCCTTCAAAAGAATACAGAGCGAACGGCTTACAAGAGAGAACTTTCACTGCTCATATCGGAGATTTAGTCACATAGATGAAATTCAGATTCCCAATGCTTCACAAACTAGTTATTTAGTCAACATTTCAGCCAAGCACATATTAAATAGTCTACTATGTATGATCTCATACATCTGCCATAAAAGAGGATAGTATTTAAAGTAATGAAGGAGTGAAAAAATTGTGAAAATAAGTACTAAAGTAGTCGAAATGTGACTTTCAAATGCTATAGACATTCAATAACTTTTTATGAGGACTAGAGTGAAGTTAAATCTGTTCATCATTGAAAGTCTGAACTGTCAAGGCAAGATACACTACTGTTTAAAAGTTTCTTTAGAAGATATTTCTGAAGGATCATGTGACACTGAAGACTGGAGTAATGGCTGCTTAAAAATTCAGCTTTGCCTTCACAGGAGTAAATTACATCTTAAAATATATTAAAATAAAAACGTTACTCTAAATATTGCTGTATAATTTATAATAATAACAGTGAAAGAGACTTCTTTCAAAAACATAAAAAAATATCTTACCACAAACATCACTGAAATCAAAACTATGATGCAAGACCAAAAGGAGTAACAGACACAGAGCTAACATATGGTTTCTGAAGAGTTGGATAATAATGTACAAACAGAATGGTGTTTTTGTCACTTTTTGAGCCAAATAAAGTACAAAAATAGCATTTTGTTAGATTTAAGTCACAAGATTGACATTTACTAATAATAAGAAGAGATATTTGACTGTACAAATAGCTGGTAAAACCTGCATAGCCAACAAAGTCTTATTGTGATTCCAAACTTGTATGACTTTCTTTCTTCTGTGGAACACAAAAGAAGATATTTTGAGGAACATTTTTAGGAAAGGAAAGACATACACATTTGGAATGACATGAGGGTGAGTAATAATTTTTATTTCTGGGTAAACTTATGGAATCCAGTTTCCGCCATTGAATAAAAAATAAAAAAAAGGTTATTGCGACTTTTTATCTCACAATTCTGACTTTTTTCACAGAATTGTGAGATATGAAGTCAGAATTGTAAGATATAAACTCACAATTGAGAGTTATAAAGTCAGAATTATGATCTATAAAGTCACAATTGCGAGAGAAAAACGAGTTTATATATTGCAATTCTGACTTTTTTCCTCGCAATTCTGACTTTATTTCTTAGAATTGCGTGATATAAACTCACAATTGTGAGTTAAAGTCCAATTTGGGGGGGGGGGGGGGGGCCTGATATGATCTCAGAATTGCAAGATTTTTCTAAGAAAAAAAAAATCGGAATTGAGAGTTTGTTTCATGCAATTATGAGAAAAAAAAAGTCAGAATTGTGAGATAAAAAGTCGCAATTACCTTTTTTATTGTTTTATTCAGTGCCGGAAACGAGCTTCCATATAAACTAGACCTATAAGCTAGTTAAAAACTCTTTTGTATCCAAAATACTACATACAGTATTGCTGGCATTTTCAGCAGGTTTGAAAAAAAGTAATATAATAAGAAAAAATACATTAAAAAAAAAGTAATAATTTACCAAGAAATTTCAGGAACTTCAGAATCAGAGTATAGCGCAGATCCACATGAACAAGTTGCCAGTGCCCATTAAAGTGCCCATTAAAGGCAGAAGTCACTGAGAAAATTATCTGAAGGTCTAGTCAGGTTTTTAACCAGTTCCGTAAAAGCACTAAGATGTTTTCAGGAAGCCATACATGGAGGACAGGACTAATGCCAAGGGCTCTCTGGAGGGATGCTGCTGGGCTCAATGACAACTCTTTAAAGCATGACTTTTGTGTTTTCCAGAGTGCTTGTAAACACTCTATGAGGCTTTTGTTGCAAACATGTAATTTTAAAATGCTCTTTAATGTCTAATGCTGATGGAATTCCAGCTTCTTCACTGTTTAACGAGCTTCTACTCACCTCATGAATGTCTGAGAGAAAATGGCACCCAGTAATGCAGTCTATGCATGATTGGTGCCAAATGACGTTAAATGTTATGTAGCTTTGAAGAGCGTGGCCCTCCAGCACGGGTTCACTACAGAAAACACATTTTCCAACCGCCCAAAGTGGTCTGCTCTCTTTCCTTTATGGACACACCGCTCCTGTCATATCTCCTCTCGTTCGCTCTCTCTCCTCCCCCTGCGGCCTTCTATCTCTACCTCTTCCCTTCCTCCATCTGTTTTCATGCTCAGCACAGTCAGGCCACGAGCTGGAACAAGTCTATCTGCAAAACCAGACTTGGATGTGGGTCTTATGGCTGGAGAAGCGTTTTCCCTGGTCCAGATAATTCCACATTTTTCCCAGCCCCTGCAACAGAATAATACCCTTTTGTCACACTAGACGACAATCCAAGCTTTGACTCGTCAGCCTTTATTTATGACACTCATATTTCCACCATTGTGATGCTGCTGCAACAATGAACCATCTGAGAAGACTCAGGAGGCGGCGACGGAGAGAATTCTGCATTATGCAGAATGGAGCGTATTTGCAACTATTGCTTGATAGGTTTGATGCCAATATTAAAATGCATTCTCATTACCAGAAACATCAGAAGAAAGGAGAGGTGAGAGGTCGGATGATTACAAGTCTTTGTGGTGCCAAGCAGTGAACTCAACAAGGAGGTAGCTGTCAATCAAGATTGTTTGCCATGCATTCTGGTCAGTTCATCATCTGCAGCCTTGACCTTATGCAAATCTGCAAGATGAAATCTATTTATGATGATGTGGAACAACTTATTGAGATGCAGAAAGCAAATTCTCTCTACCTAAAGAATAGCATCACACATATATCCATGTATATTGAACATGGACATAAGAGACCAATCAAAATTCCCTACAGACAATGTTAAAAAAAGATAAACAAAAATATATTTATATAAAAAAAACTATAACTATATATACATGTACATATATATACAGTGCCCTCCAAAAGTATTGGAACAGTAAAGACAAAATTGCTCTGTTGGCTGTGGAGTCAAGACATTTGCAAATATGATTAAAAGATGAATATGACACAAAACTACAGATTGTCACATTTTATTATTAGATTCAAGATTCAAGATTTTTATTTGTCACATACACAAATATACAGAGTATAACCAGCAGTGAAATGTAAGTCAGGTCCGCTCCAAGGACAGTGCAATTATGTAGAATACAAAACACAGAATGTACATAAATATTAAGAAAAAGAAAGGTAGAAAAAATAAAACCATAAAATAAAATAAAAGATAAAAAATATAAATATAAATGTGCAGGTCAGTATGTTGTTGACTTAAATAGTAGTATAAGAAGGAATGTGCAAAAACGTTGTACAGGGTATTTACATAGCAGCAATACTAGGTAGAAAAAATTATGAATAACTTATTGATGTAGGGATATTAAGTCTCTCAGTTTTTGCCATCAGGCTACGGAAGCGCTTACCATGTGGTAGCAGAGTGAATAGATGTTTACCAGGGTGATTTGAGTCCTTGATGATTTTGACAGCTCTACTTTTGCAGCATTTGAGGTAGATGTCCTGCATAGAGTGGAGAGCAGACCCTGAGATGCGCACAACAGCTAAGCTAAGCGCACAACTCTCTGTAGTGCTTTGCAGTCCTGATTGGAGCTGTTTCCATACCACACTGAGATGCACTGAGTCAATACACTTTCTATGGTCCCTGAATAGAAAGTATTCAGGATTGCTGGTGAGACCCTGAATTTCCTCAGCTGTCGCAGATGGTACAGTCTTTGCCTGGCTTTCTTAACTTGTGATTGGATGTGTGTAGTCCAAGTCAGGTTCTCGGAGATGTTTACACTGAGGTACTTGAAGCTACTCACCCTCTCCACAGGGGTCCCACTGATCATAAGAGGGGTGTAGGGATGCTGCTGTCTCTTCCTGAAGTCCATGATCAGCTCTTTGTTTTTTCTCACATTCAGAGAGAGACAGTTGTCCTGGCACCATGATGTGAGTCTCTCTACCTCATCCAAGTAAGCGGTCTCATCATTGTTGGAAATGAGGCCCAGAACCACAGTATCATCAGCGAATTTGATAATGGATGTGGAGCTGTGAGAGGACACGCAGTCATGCGTGTAGAGAGAGTAGAGCAGGGGACTCAGGACACAACCCTGTGAGGTTCCTACGTTCAGAGTGATGGAGTTTGAGGTGAACTGGTCAAATTTCACCACTTGATGTCTGCCGGTGAGGAAGTCTTGAATCCAGTCACAGAGTGAAGAGTTTAGGCCGAGGTCTGTGAGTTTAGAAGCTAGCTTGATGGGGACTATAGTATTGAAAGCTGAGCTATAGTCACTGAATAGCAGCCTTACATAATTCCCATTATTGCTGTCCATGTGTGTGAGGGAAGAGTGGAGGACGTGAGAGATGGCATCGTCAGTAGATCTATTTGGGGCGATAGGCAAATTGAAGAGGGAATGATCGATGAAAACTCCCGGGGCAGATAAAATGGGCGGCAAATAATGGAAAGATGTTCCAGATGAGGCGAGCAGGAACACGACATAATGGAGATATTCCTGGGATCACACCATTTCTTGTTGATCATGAAACACACTCCTCCACCCCTGAATTTACCGGCCTCTGCTGTTCTGTCCATCCGAAAAACAGAAAAGTTATCACTCGGCATTACAGCAGTGTCCGGGACAGAGGGCGTAAGCCATGTTTCAGACAAACAAAGGATGTTACAGTCGCTTATGTCCCATTGGAAACTTATCCTTGCTCTAAGATCGTCCATCTTATTCTCCAAGGATTGGACATTTGTGAGCAGAATGCTCGGAAGAGGAGGATTATGAGCCCTTTTCCTGAGTCTGTCTCGAATCCCAGCGCGTTTCCCGCAGTGTTTCTTGATCCGTCGCCTCGGTGGGTTATTGTTTATCTCCGCGTTCCAAAGAATCTCCAGTGGCCACGATGGATTCGTGGATAAGGTGTCCTCGAACAGGTTAGTGTAGCGGTTTCCAATGTCCAAAAGTGTTTCTTTGTCATAAATGATCAGTGCCGACGTTAAATGTGTAAAAAGAGAAAAGTAAACGTAAGTAAAAAAGTAAATAAAAGCACAATCTAAGCGGAGCGACCTGGACGGCTTCCGAACTCAGCGGCGCCATCTTGAGGATCTTATTAGCCATTTCAACACATACATGTTTTACCAAATAAAAAGAACAGCACTTTTAGAGTTCATCCCACTCATTGATGTGAGCATAAGTATTGGGACAGTTGAACATAAGGCAGATATAAAAGATTAAAAGCTATTATTTAGTTGCAGATCCCTTGGGCACAATCACAGCAGTGAGTCTGTGACCCATAGACATCCCCAGACTCTTGGTCTCATCCTTTGAAATATTTTTCCCAGCCTTTAATGCAGCCAATTCCAATTGTTGTTTGTTTTGGGGAGTTTCTGCCTTTACTCTCCTCTTCAGCTGGTGAAATTCATGTTAAATCGGATTTAAATCTGGAGATTGACTTGGGCAATCTAACGCTTTCCATTTCTTTGCCTTTATAAATTCCTTGACTGAACTGGCAGGGTGTTTTGGGTCATTGTCCTGATGCAATATGAAGCACTTCCCAATGAATCTGGTGGCATTTTCTTGAATATTGGTAGGCAAGATGTTTTTTTTACCCTTCCAAATTCATTCTGCTACTGTCATCATACATTAAGTCATCAGTAAAGTTAAGAGGGGCTGTTCCAGAGGCAGCCATGCATGCCCATGCCATGACACCACCTCCACCATGCTTTACAGATGAGGCTGTATGCTTGGGATCATTTGCAGTTCCCTTTTTTGAGTAGCTTCCACATTTTTGCTTTCCCATCACTTGGAGAAAGGTTCATCTTTGTCTCATCGATCCATAAACAACTTCTGGCTCACCTTTGTGCTTTTTTTGCAAACTCTAATCTTGCCTTTCTATTTTTGGTACTGGTCAGAGGTTTGCATCTTGCTGTGTAGGATCTGTAATTCCGTGTCAAAGTCTCCTGAGGACAGTAGATTGTCAGAGCATCACCCCAGCTTTCTGGAAGTTGTTGGTGATTTTACAGACACGTCTTTTAGGGTTAATTTTCACAGCTTTTATGATTTGTCTGTCATCAACTACTGTTTTTTTCTCAGCCGATCAGGTCGTTGTTGGTTGCTGGTGTCGCTGGTGGTTTCCAAACTCTTGATTTCTCCATGCCCTTTATTTTTGCTATAGCTCTAATTGACTTCCTCTCTTCTTTTAGCATCCAAATGGCTTGCTTTTCTCTCAAAGTCAGCTCCCTCATCTTCATCCTGGTTTGTGTGTGTCATCATCAAATGCAAGATTCAGAATACAGAAGTAATGGATATAACTGATACAACACATTCCCTGCTTTTAATATCTGAATTGCAACAGGACACAGCTGATCACTTAGAAAGACCTGTGAGGCAACTGTTCAAATACTTATTCTCACATCAGATAGGGGGATGAAACTCTAAAAGTGCTGAACTTCTTAGCTGGTAAAACATCTATGTGTTGAATCACCCAATAATAAAATGTGACATTCTGTAGTTTTGTCTCATATTCATCTTTTAATCATATTTGTAAATGTCTTGACTCCACAGCCAATTTATATTTATATATATATATATATATATATATATATATATATATACACACACAGACACACAAAGTGTCTTTAATCAAAATGTAATAACTCTGCCCTCAGAAACTTTTCTTTTTTGCTGATGCATCCAACACTGCATGCCAGGGAAAATTAATATTAACCAAAAATATTATAGCCATCCACCAGCAAACCGATAATGACCAACAGTGAGCATGAATTATTTTAAATTATTCTGAATTATTTAAAATTTGTGCACTTGTTTTAAAGCCTTAGCAGAACTTTAAAATATTGTTAATAATGTCTAGCCTTACAGTGAATCTCTCCACTAGCAGAATGGGTTATGGTTTGATGCAAGAGTATTACTACTTAATTTTGGCCACATGCTGACAGTGCAGACCTGTAAAGATGTTTACAGGGTTTATAGTGTATGAACTACAGACCAATTCAATCAAAGCATTTCACAATAAAATCCTCAGACCAAGTTATTTGGTCAACCGAGAGCTAGAAAAATGAAAGAAAAAAGGGGCGTCTGCTATAACAGTGTCCTCATAACTTGCCATGACAAAGTATTACAAAAGAATATAGCAGAATGTTTAGCCGTGTATATGTAAAACAGAGGGTTTAGAGTTCTATTCTGAATTGTTCGACAATGTGTGTAAAATAATAGTATATATTATTTAGAATAAAATATATGGACGGAATCTGTGAAATGCTTTTGGTTTCCAATTCAAGTTCAAGTTCAAGTTGAGCTTTATTGTCATTCCGCTACATGTGGGGACATGCAGTGGAACGAAATGTCGTGTCTCGCAGGACCACGGTGCTACATAAATACAGACATTACAACAATGAAGTAAAAAAACACTATAAACCTATACACTACTAACAGATTTAACTATAAGTATACTATATATAAGTATTTACCCTATACAAACTAAAAGGATAAAAAATACAACTATACGAATGCTTCACATAAATATTACCCTATACAAACTAAAAAATAGAAGATAAAAAATACAAACTATACGAATGCTTCACAAATACTGTACATGTGCAAAGAGAGACATTTGAGTCAGCAGCTGGTTGGGGAACAGTGCAGGATGATTTGTAGTGCATGAGCATGTAAACATACATATATTGCTGAGTTTTTTGTGAGATTGTGCACACGCAGCAGTGTGTGTAAGTGTCCATAGTGCACATAGTGTAAAGTGTAAGTGTCCATAGTGCACATAGTGTAGAGTGTGAGTGTCCATAGTGTAAAGTGTCCATAGTGCACATAGAGGAGAGTGTCCATAGTGTAAAGAAAAATAAGAATAAAATAAATAAAAAAATAATTAAAGTTCCATACAGTTTTTCTTTGGTGTAGTAAGGTTTGGGGTGGGGGGTGGTCCATGTTCAGGAGGTAGGGGTTTGCATGGGGTTTCAGAGGGGGGCGGGGTGGTTTGAGTTCAGGGCTCTCACAGCCTGGGGGAAAAAGCTGTTGAGCAGTCTGGCGGAGCAGGCTCTGATGCTCCGGTACCGTCTTCCTGATGGTAGGAGCTGGAAGAGACTGTGGGAGGGATGGGTGGAGTCCTTCACGATGCTGTTGGTTTTGCTGGAGCATCGTGTAAGGAAGATGTCCAGGATGGAGGGGAGAGGGGCACCGATGATCTTTGCAGCTGTGTTCACTGTCCGCTGGAGGGTCTTGCGGTCAGCAGCACTGCAGTTCCCGTACCAGACAGTGATGCAGCTGGTCAGCACACTCTCAATGGTGCCTCTGTAGAATGTGGTGAGGATGGGTGGAGGGAGACTTGCTCTTTTCAGCCGGCGGAGAAAGTGTAGGCGCTGTTGTGCCTTTTTGGAGAGTAACATGGTGTTGGTGGTCCAGGTGAGATCCTCTGTGATGTGCACCCCCAGGAATTTAGTGCTGCTGACTCTCTCCACAGTCGAGCTGTCGATGGTCAGTGGGGGGTGGTCAACGGAGTTTCTCCTGAAGTCCATCACAACCTCCTTTGTCTTCTCCACATTGAGGGACAGATTGTTTGTGCCACACCATTCAGCCAGCTGTGCCACTTCCTCTCTGTAGTGCGTTTCATCGTTGTTGCTGATGAGACCTACCACTGTTGTGTCATCAGCAAACTTGATGATGTGGTTGGAGCTGAACTTGGCAGTGCAGTCGTGGGTCAGCAGTGTGAAGAGCAGCGGGCTGAGCACACAGCCTTGTGGGGCACCTGTGCTCAGTGTTGTAGTGCTCGAGGTGTTGTTGCCGACACGGACTGACTGAGGTCTTCCAGTTAGAAAGTCCAGGATCCAGTTACAGAGGGAATTGTTAAGGCCCAGCAGGTTTAGCTTATTTATGAGCTGTTGTGGGATTATTGTGTTGAATGCCGAGCTGAAGTCAATGAACAGCATTCTAACATAGGAGTCTTTATTTTCTAGGTGGGTAAGAGCCAGGTGGAGGGTGGAGGAAATTGCATCGTCCGTAGAGCGGTTTGGACGGTATGCAAACTGGAGCGGGTCGAGTGTGTTATTTGGGTATACCAATTATTTTGATATGTTCTTGTCTGTTCTTAAAAGAATGGAACAGTAATTCACAACAATGCACTGACAATTGAGATGATCAAGCAGAGCTACTATACAAACAAATACTTGAAATATGCAAATATTGCACCATTATATAGTGTAAACAAAACCAGAAAGAGCCATACCTATCTGTAAAGAACTGTTTACAAAAAACTGACTCCTTCAGACCCCATCCAGAGCCTCTTCCCAAGGGCAAGCCTTCAAGGTTAACTCAAAAAGGTGTTATGCTCAACATGATGACCAAGGGCTGTTCTGTTTGAATGGAAGTCAATGGAGGAGAAGCTTCAATGCGCTGAATAAACAGCTTTTGTATGGAAACAGCTCATCACTTAATACACTGAATGCTTGGCTGCTAATCTTTAACATGCTTGGCATTACATATTCACTTTGGAATGAGCTATATGTAGAGTTTGCTACAAAAAAGAAAAAAAAACAAAACAGGTAGGATTTACTGAAGCACTACCCACTTATCTCCTGATGTAAAACTCTAAAAGATAATGTTAAGGCCACTATTTAATTGGCTTAAGGCACACATTACTGAAGTTTAACTAAAGGCTTACGTCTCTTCATTCTATAAGAATATCTATGTATCATACACAGAAATTATGCCAGAAATGCATAACCAGATGTTTCTGTACCTCGCAAAGTCGTTCTCAACTGGCTTTGCTGGTGTAGGACTTATATTTTAATTGGTAATTTAGCATCAAAATAGTCCTTAAAAATAATATTAATGATAATATTAAAAATTATTTCAGAGTCTAATAACTTCTACCAAGCTAACCAAATTAGCCTATGAATTTGTGACCGTGATCAGTCTTTGATGTCAAAAACAAAAGATGTGGGAAGAGTTTTTTCTTTCCTATATAAAATTAAATAAGCTTATTTATTTTTCTGTCCATACTAGGCATGATTAATAGTAAATAACAAAATGCAACTAACCATGTGTGTTGTTTTCCAATTTTGGGTCATCAGCTGAGAACCACTGAAGTTCACAGCACAAATAATTCATATATGTAACTAAAAAAACTTCATATTCCAGCATTTATTGAATTCTCTCAGTTCAGGAACACTATACTACAATGAAATCTAAATAAAGTTAATCTCCTCAACTCTACAACCCATATTTGATATCCTCACCTGATTATTCAGACCAACTGAATGACTGTTTATTTTAGCACTTCCTAGCAAGGTGAAGGATGCCTGAAACTCTACTTTGGCCAGCAGTCAGTAAAGCTATTGGGTCTGTTCTACTTGACCTGCCATCCATGATGCAACACAAAGTGACTGATTGCCCCCTGATGTTGTGCCAACCGAGTCAGACATTTCAGATTTTCTGCTTTTACCGTTAAGTCAGTGGGGGAAAGCGAAGCTCAGAGGAGAGACAAAGCCACTGATGAACTGATTGACATTTCCTAATGTGATATTTGAGTCCAGCCGCACATACACAGGCTTTCAGAGGGAAATACAAGAGTCACCACACTGACCGTCCATCTCGACTGCTGCAGGTTAAGAGAGATAGATTCACCTCGGGTCAGGAGGGAATGCATGTGCGTCATGAACAACAGGCTCACGGACTGGAAAGGAGGAAAATTACCTTTTAACGGCGGTACCTCATTCGTCTACTCTCGTATCTCGTCCATGCCGCATTCTGCCCCATCTTTCCACTCACAGTGTCATGGATTGGCACCCTTCACCTCCTCAGCCTGCTTCGCCTGAAAACACAAGATGCAAACAAGCTGTGAAAATCGGCTCATATGCTGTATGCCTTTCCCCTTACACATGGTAAACACTTCTGTGTGTCCACAGAAATTAGCATAACTTCGAAAGGGCACAGCGATCCAGTTCTTTAAGCCCGGGAATACCTTTTGACATCGGACGTACAGAGCATGCATACAAAATCATTGAAACTGCCGCAATGAGCAGGAAACAAGGCGTAGCGGCCAAACAGTATTTACAAGTTTCACTTCCAATCATGCTTTGGCCTTTTAAAAGACCTTGTGAATCAATTCTCGCCTTCAACCCAAAGAGCCTATATTAAATGATTCATGTAAGATCAAGTAGAGATTTCAGGAAGAAAATGGTCAAAACCCTTCACTCAAACAGGGTTTTGTTTCAGGATTTAAAATCACCTTATTTGATAGAATCTGTATGCAGTTAAGCAGTTTTGTTATAACTACACTACAGTATCTCTTACCAAAAAGTAGAATACTTCAAGTTTATTTTATTAAGTACACTTAAGTAAAGTTCAAGTACATTTTTAAGTATACTTTATTTAGTAAGTATACAAATATCTGTGTACTAGTAGTATACTTGTAAGTGTATTATATTGATACTCCTTGGGACTAAATTGGCCCACTTTCTAGTATATAAAAGTATACATTTAAGTATATTTTAAGTATAACAGTAGTAAACTTTGAGTACACAACTAGTTTACAGGAAAGGTTTTAGCTTGTACTGCAACTATACTAAAAGTGAACTTATAGGTATACTGATAGTTTACTAATTAAATACTTGTAGTAGCATCTTTAGTACACCTTGAAGTATAGTCTCAGTAAACTACTAGTTTGGTAGATTTGTACTGCAAGTATACTCATAAGTTTTCACATTATTTAGGAATTAATGTGTATATATTTTGTTATATGAATATCTGAACATACAAAACATCAAAAGAAAGAACAGGGTATCAGCTTGTAAAAAAACATTTTATTCAAGCTTCATGCTATTTTTTTTTTATAAACACTTGAATATGGCTAAGTTTCATAAATGAAAAATAAACAAATAAACAACATTTTGAACAAAAAGCTAGAAAAAACAAAAAACAAACTATGAATTGGATTCAGAATGATAATCCGAATGTAGAAGGAGTTGATCAACACCCCGAAGCTTGACAGTCATTATTTGTTCCATAACATTACACAGTTTTGATGCTGTTTTATGTCTGATGATCATGATAGATTACATGTGGAAGCATCTGCTGTTTTGGTTTCTTCTTCACTTGTGTTTTTTTGGAAATTCTGTACAGAAGATGAGTACTAGCACCCCCTAATGTATAACAATGAAAACACGGATTCTGGGAGCACAATAGCTCAAATATATTAAGATGTTTTCAAAATATAAGTCAAGTATACTTAAATGTAATTTTAAGTATATTTCTGAGAAGTGCATAAAGCCCATTTCTGAGAAGTATATAAAAAGTAGACTACTTTTACTTTACTTACTTTTACTTTTGTCATTTAGCAGACGCTTTTGTCCAAAGCAACTTACAAATAAGAAAAAGTAACTAAAACTAAAAAGTTACAACTCTATAAATACTATCTACCCACATATTTAAGAAAATAAAGAAATTAAATAAAATTGACACATGCATATAACAACAACATTTCAATAATAAACATATCAATGAAAAAAAATAAATAAAAAGCGATACTACAATCAAGAGACTATAAGTATACTTTCCTATTTTTAGTTTAAAAGAAGTATACTAATCGAATAAACTTCTTGTTCATGAGGGATTGTGCCCTGAATTATATACTACACACTATGAACTTAAACTATGCACTATGTACTCTTATTGTTGCACAAGTGCACTTCTTACTGTTGGAATTGACATACATAACATAACATTTCATTGCATACCACACCACAACATGATGTAACTACCCAGTCACAGCAGGCTGTTAGTGGACCAGCATTTCTTGAACAAATGCAGCAGATCTGTTAATTGTGTAAACATGCTTGAGGGCAAACTCTCTCTAAATCGAAACTCTCTCACACTTCGAAATCACTTGATCATCAAGATCAGGCCGAAATCTTTACCTAAAATGTGTCAGATTAATCAGTCGACAGGAGAATCAGGAAAACAGCAACAAAAAAACAGGGCACCAGATTGGAAATTTGAGGAGACAAATAGCATCTGAACGATGCCATGCATTATTGTGTCATCTCCATAGTCATCTAATGGCTGTATCACTTTAATAAAGTGGAGAATGTTATACTGTAACAGATGGTGAGACTACATCAGCGGCTCAGGAGCTATTTATTAAATGCGTTATTAATTATTTTCAACATGATGAGCTTCACGGCTCCTTCTGGCCTGGGTGAAGGCAGGAGTGTGCCGTTTGCTTTTATTCCAGTTAGATGACTGCCCACCTTTGCTAGAATTGAAACCACTCTGGTTGCTAAAACCGCATGGAAGGAAGCCATGATTTAACTACATCCTATTTTTAAAAATAACTAACAATTAAACTCGCCTTATTTAATAAAATCCAAGCAGGTTATGAATATGTCTGTGATTTATGGCTATGCTTGGCAAACCCGACACCTCACTTCGCAGTAAAGCTAACAATCTGTGATAGAACTCTTGCTTTCCAGCTGAGCCTTTTGCTGTGGGTCTCAAGGCTATCACCCTTCATCCCATCCCAGTGGGACGCAGGTGTGAGCTGGTAGAAGAGTATGCGGCGCGCACACCCACCTTTCCCCCAAGCCTACTCTTCCACCTCTCCTCTTCACTCCCTGCAGGCCCTCTGTAGGCCTGGGATGCCAGCTGGAGGTGACAGTTTCCTCACCTACCACAGGCGGCCCGCCACCTGCCAACACTCACCCCGTTCCCCCACACAGGTGGCAGGGGACAGCGGAGTCACGACTCCATGCCGCCCAGCCTGTCTCCCCTCCTCCCGCCCTCCTCCCGTAACCCCCACCCGCCTAGGTTCACGCTCCAGCACCCACACTGCAAAACTCTATCTCCTGCAAACACCTTACACTTTATCTCCAGTCTCATTTGGTGATTTATAGAGGCCAGGCCTCTTTGCCTTTCAGCCTAGGCGTGGCACGTGTTGTCCCCGGGACAAATGAACACGGTATTCATTATTTATTCGGTCAAAATGAGGGGGAATGTGCTTCTTGATTTAACACGCCGGAGGAACCTCCATTATCTGCTGTGCTCGTAAAGGTACAGCCACGTTCCAAAAACAAATGAGGAGGAAATGGTTCCAGTGCCTATGTGCAGGTATATTAGCATGGCACTACAATACATAATGTTGCTGTCATGGCCCTATTTGTTTGAAAAAAAAGTTCTCCAATCCGTAACAAGAGTAAAATAGTCGTGGGCCTAAATCTGGATGTTTTACAACACCATGTAAATAATATATCAGGTACAAATTGTGCTGCCTTGTCACTTTGAAGTAATTATCCTAATAAGTGTATCCAGTGATTTCAAGTGCACTTCTTATTTTTGTAATTTTCAGTGTGAACACACTATACTCACTATTTATACAACAAAATGTTGTGGCCTAATGGTTAGAGAGTTGGACTTGCAACCCAAAGGTTGCAAGTTTGAGTCTCAGGTCCGGAAGGAATTGTAGGTGGGGGTACAGCACTCTCTTCCACCTTCAATACCATGACTGAGGTGCCCCTGAGCAAGGCACCAAACCCCCAACTGTTCCCTGGGTGCCGCAGCATAAATGGCTGCCCACTGCTCCAGGTGTGTGATCATGGTGTGTGTGTTCACTGCTGTGTTTGTGCAATTTGGATGCTGGAAGACCAGCTTGCCAAGTTAAGCTGGAAGACCATCTAAGACCAGCCAACCAGCTTAGGCTGGTTTCATTTGGTTGTTTGTTTTTTTCAGCAGAATTTTCATACTTTTGAGAATGAATGCTCTAGCCAAGCAATAGCAATGTTAATGGATAACCACAGGATGCTAACATAACTTCTCCAAGTGTATTAGATTTCAAACAACGTCTAGCAAAACATTTTAGAACATTCTACAGCTCAGCATGGAACCTCTGTTATCTGCTGCACTCCTGAAGATAGTAGTGCTGCATCCAAAAAAAAAAAAACCATGAGGAAATGGTTCCAGAGCCTATATGTGATCTATTAGCATGAAGCTACAAAACATAATGTTACTGCCATGGCCTTTTTTGTGTGGAGAAAAAGAGGTCTTCAATCTGTAAAATAGTTGTAGGCTTAAATATGAATGTTTTACAACACCCTGTAAATGATAAATCGGGTACAAATTGTGCTGCCAGGCCACTTTGAAGTAATTATCCTCCCCCTTGTAGACATAAATAAATAAAAAATAAGTCTACTAGGATGAATGGCCAAATGAATAAATATATAGCCGCACAATGCCCTTATAAATGGCACGCTGGCATCATCCTGTCACCCACGCCGGGATTTATTGAGGAGGGAACGCCAGCTTTTCATACATTTATTGCATTTGATGGAAACGAATGAAACGAGTTGACAACAAACAGTGGTAAACAAGGCTGGACGGCTAAGTGCGTATCAGTGAAGATGTCACATTTTCCAAAACTCTTCTTTACAGTTGAAACTGAAAAGGCTTTCATTGCAGAGCTTTGAAATGTGGATTCAATATCCCTGATGGAATACAGCATTTAAAACGAATGCTTTGATTTCCCATTAATCCATATGAGACCACGTCTACTGTACTTTTTGAATTCATTTCCGATCCGCCACCTGTGTAGATCCTGACATCGCTGTCAGTTTGTTTTAACAGATCAAAGCTACTCACAAGCAGCTAGAATCTTTTGTAGGGAATAATGAAGTTGTAATATTTTTAAGCAGGATTTGTGTTTTGTGGTTCTTTTTTACTTTCCTTCCCCATTGTGAGCCGTGTTCTGAACTATGTTTGAACCCCCCCCTGTGGGAAGGCCATGGCCCAATGGATCGTTAGTTTTCTGACCCACCCAGGGTGCAGCGTGGGGTGAAAAAGAACAAAATGGAGGAAAAGAGAGATAGAGAGCATTATATCCTTTGTAAGCACCACAGTAATCCTTTGTTTTTTGACAGTAAAGTGACAATAAAGACATTTAAAATGTTACAAATCTATTTTTATTTTAAATAAATGCTGTACTTTTGAACTGTTTATTTATCAAAGAATCCCGGGCAAAAATGCATCAATGTTTTCACAAAAATATTAAGCAGCACAACTGTTTTTGAAATTGATAACAAGAAATGTTTAAGCACAAAATCAGCATGTTAGGGTGATTTCTAAAGTAAAATGTGACACTGAAGACAGGAGTTATGGTTGCTGAAAATTCAGCTTTGCCATCACAGCAATAAATTATATTTTAAAATATATTAAAAGTTAGTTTAAAGCTGCAGTCCATAACATGTTTGGGTTAAAAATGACCCAAAATCAATATTTCAGCAAGTACATAACCAGCCAGTGTTCAAAACTATCACCTTACTTTAGCCCGATTCACAACGGTTAGCTTATAATAAATTTTCTAAATATTTTCTAATTTGAGTGGTAGGTTTTTGCAAATTCGAGCGTGGCACTGCGTCATTGCGTCACATCTGTAAAGATAAATAAGTTGTCCCGGCTACTAGGCTATCGCATGTGAGGATCCTGCAGGTGACAGATCGTTTATAGCCTTATCTCACAGCAGCTAGAATAATTAAATGTATAATTTTGATGGCGGATTGTGATCCAGAAAGGATTATGTGTTTATGAAACGCATGTGAATGAAATTAAATTATATTCCAGTTTTAAATGTGCTTCTGATTACAGATAGCCTGGGATTACACAATATTTGTATTTTAAAGACAACCAGTTCGAAGGAAGCATAGTTTGCTTTTTGGGTTAAAAGAATTTCTTAATATGAAATTCGAATGATATGACAATTAGAGATTATTAGACTGTACAGAAATTGAAATGTACACGCTAATACACACTATACACATTGTCACGCAATGCTGATGTTGTTAACAATAATAATTTCAGAATAAGTTATAACAATAATAATAATTTGCACGGTTAGATGTGATATGAGCTAACCGATCATTTAAGATTTAATTGGCAGCGCGATTTATTGTACATTAATGCTTTTTTCCTCAGTTGGTCAGAACAAACATGGCAGACTTGTTACTTACTTGTTCAGATGGCAATATAAGGTGAAAATTCTCATTTGGGTCATATATTCCAAGACGTAGGGTAGAATCTGTGATTCCTAAGTACAGTATCCACACCGGTGTGGTGGCTGACTATAAACTATTTTAATGCCTAAAACACAGCTGAATACAATTAATTCCTACTTAATTGTAATTGAGATATTTGTGAATTATTATATAAATTAATACTGAGTGAATATGAAAATTTTTGTATTATTCCTCACCTCCAGGTATTTTAATAAAGGGGCTCACTATAGCTTTATTGCTCTGTCAGTTTGGTTCTGGTTCTCAAAACCCCCCAAAACATCAATGAGTATATGCAGTTAGTGATAAGAATGTGAAAAAGGCCGGAAGTCAACAGCACATAAATGCCAGAATGTAAAATGAGTTTAAATGGTTTCATTTTCGTTTGTACTTTTAAAATTAATTAAAAAATAGCATATATTTTCTAGTATAAGTGCACTGTGCTCACATTTACTTGTGCATTAAATTACAAATTAAAATACATATCAGCTTATGCCTTATTGTGATCTTGAATTGCATGATAGCCTACATTTTAGTATGCATTTGAGAGTCGTTCTGAAATGTAATGCATACATGCATGCATGCACAGTTTGCAGCTTTAATCGCCTTAACTGACGACAGAACTGGCAGCACTGTGACGGCTGACAGGACAGGAAAGTTTGTTTTACTGACATATAACCTGACAACACATCTCATTGTTCTACTGAAGCTTATTTGGCAGGTGTACCTTTTTCGCGCTCATTTGACTCGTGCCTGGCGCTGAGGCGAAGCTGAAGTGCGCGTCTGAAAAGTCTCCCGTTTGATGTGGATGCAAAAAAAATACACCGGTTCCGCGTCTTAATAAATGTATTTCTTGTCAAGAAAAAGGGGACAAAAACTGCAGTTTTGAGCAGGGTGGCCAAGCTTAGATCAGTGGTGGCCACGGCCACCCACTGACTCCGCCCCTGCTAGCCAGCTAAACACCTTAGCCCTTTTTTCTCTCTTTCAGAAGAATTATCAGATGTTTATACACAAGTGTGGCACTTTTATAGAATGCGATGCTTTCCAGATCAACTCATCCGCAGATATCACAGGAACACGGCCTGTGACCTAAACAGATACAGATTTAGCATTTGCTTCTCTTTCCCTCCCATAAACATAGCATAGTTTCTTGTTCGTTTCTTCATGGCATACAGTTTTTCAGTAGCTCTTTCAAGTAAACACTGGTCTTGAAATATTCATGAATTACTAACAGATGTCTCTTGGCCTGGTTTACTGAGCATACTATGCTAAATAAGTAAATACAATTAGCTGTTTTACTCTGAGAGTTTCAATTCAAAGCAGTAGATCTAATTTGGTAGGCTAGTTTTGCTTCGAGCACACCTCTTAGGGCTATCAGAAAACTTTTCGCTGTTTTTCCCCTCCTCCATACAGAACTAATGTTAGCCTCCAGCCTGCTAATGTGCTGCTAGGGAGGAGCGAAGCGCTTCCAAGCTCTCAACTATTCATGCCGTGCAATCATGCTTATCAAAAGCTGGCTTCCCAAATCAGCCAAGCTTTCTGTTATTCCGAATGCCTCAGGGCCTTCAGTCATTTTCTTTGTGCATAAAATTCAGCATCTGTTTATGGATACATCACGTGCCTCTTGAATTTAACACCAATGGATTTTGTTTGGTTTTTCTAATTATTCTCTTATAAGCAAATTTGCAATGTTACACACTCACTTCCCCACCTAAAACCCTGCCATTCTGGTCATTTCTATTTCTATTGATGGCAGTTTAGTGAATTTAGTACCTGGCGTACCTAGCAGCACAGAGGTACTGTGGCTAGCAGCAGTAGCAGAGAGCTACTGTTATGGTGCAACTCAAACGCCGGGCTCCAGGCCAGACTTTCCTCAAACATGACAGCTTATCCCCCCGGTGAGGACAGACCCGCTGCTGCCATTCCACTTCTATTACCAGGAGAGTCACACTGCACACACGGATGAAGACATGAAAACCATTTTACGGCAGACCGGGGCCAAACATGTGTGCTCTAGCCCATTGGCTGCCATGTTGCTTTTAAACCCACAAGTGAGCAAAGCATGCATGCACGCCAAGTCAGCAGTAATAGATGCGGTCTCAAAGGAACAGGTCCTCACTGCTACACACACACACACACAACTAACTGGCAGATAGAGACTGCCAATAAAATTCTCAGACTACCAATAAAATGCTTTTAATTGTTTTTTTTTTTTTAATTGAATGCAAATTTTTTCAATACCAAATATATTATTACCAATTACTGAAATGATAAAATGTACACACACATATCAGTATAAATAGGGCTGTGGATGGATCAAATACTAATTTAAACAAATTAATCAAACAGTTTTTTATGATTAACCATGATTAATGGTGTTAGATGTGAACCAGAGGAAGAAGGGTGCATAAGTAGCATGAACATATAGCACTAACCACAGGAAGTGGGAAAAAAAACGAATGCTGCAATAATTGTATTCATTATTTTCAACATGTTAAACAAACATGTCTCAAATAGACCTAATAAAGTAAGGCATAATTTTTCCAAGCCCTAATTTTACAGCTTATTTGTCTCAACATAAAAAAAAAAAATAAAAAAAAATCAAATCAAATAATTTTAAAATAATAAAATAAAATTTGTGTGTGGATGGATAGCTAGATGTTGAAAATACGTATTGAAAATAATTAACAGTTATTATTGCAGCATTCGTTTTTCCAATTCCTGTGGTTAGTGCTATATGTTATATATATAATTACAGAATTTACAAAGAGGATATAAATTAACACTTTAATTTCCATTTTCTCTATACTGAACAGTAGAAATATAAAGCTGGCTGCCATCTTGATGTAGAACTTTCTAGTGACCTCTGTGCTCCAAGCAAAAAGAAAAAGGACAGATGAATGGAAAAAAACAGGTAAGGCTCCAAGAGAAGAGAGGGAAAAAAGTGAGAGACAAGGTCTGACTGAAAATGAAGCTTCACATAAGAGAGAAAGTATGACACAGATGGTGGAGGGTGAGAGAGAGACAGGAGGACAAAGAGAGGACCGATGAAGGCCAGGAAAGAAGAAGCAGTAAGCATAGAAAGGAAGAAAATGAAAGGAAGGTGGACCGAGAGGACTGAGGGAAGGACAGCGAGTGCTAACGGCAAAGGGAAAAGTCAGACGAAGAGGGCAAGAGGGGATGTGAGAAGAGAAAGCCAGGCAAAGCAAGAAGAACTGGAGGGTCTTGCAGGGTAGAGCTCCCTCCCTGGAGCACGGTCCTACCCTGTCAACCCCCCACACTCAGTCTTCTGCTTCACAGGTTATTAAATGGATTTCCTGTCTTGTACTCAGTGAGAGAACATGACCCAGCACTCTGCGAGAGCGTGTCGAAAGGCACTCCAGGGCTGCTCTTTGTGCCATCTGCATCCTTGTGTCCGAGCAAGGCCCTAAGCAAACAAGAGCTGTGCTGGGACTCGGAGGGCAGGGACACATGCCTCGACACACCGGAGCCAAACAGGGAAGGAGCCACTGAGCCCTGGCCTTTATGGACACTACCTGCCCTACTTCTGCGGGAGGGAGGGAAGGAGGTCTGGTCTCAGGGTATGATGGTGAGACAGGGTTCTTTTTGGGTAGTTGTTGAGTAAACAGGAGATCATCTGTGCCAAGTCCTTGTTAACTACAGAAGACAACCATTTTGAACATCTAACTAGGCTTCAGGATTAGAAGATCTCAGGGTCAAATGTGGGTAATTTCCAACAGAAACATTTAAAGTCAACTTAAAATGGCATTCTTGATCCATTTCGCATTGCAGGCTGCATAAAACAACAGCATGAGTCCAAATCTGAAACAAATGATTCTTTTCAAAACTCTTATGAACTGATCATTTACATGAATCACCTAGAAGACTCATGAACTCAGGACATTAGGGATAATGATAAAGATAAAGGTTTAAAAAGCATCCTACAGTTAAAAGAATAGAGTAGTCCACACCACAACTATAACATTAACAGCAAAGAAGAACAATACAATTACAATTACTTTCAGGACAATTTTTTTCCAGCTGATAAACAATAAAAACATTAAAAGTAAATCAGAATCCACCAGACTTTAAAAGTCTCAAGCATTTACAGAGGCAGACAAAATAACTGCAGCAAGCTATTACTTTAAATTAGTGCTGTCAAACGATTAATCGCATCCAAAATAAAAGTTTTTAAATGAAGGGTTTTTTTTATGAAGGGAAAACAAAATCCAAACCCACATGGCCCTGTGTGAAAAAGTGTTTCATGCTCGAAAACCCTCCAATGTGGCTGAATTACAACAATTCTGCCAAGATGAGTGGGCCAAAATTCCTCCACAGCGCTGTAACAGACTCATTGCAAGTTATCGCAAACGCTTGATTGCAGTTGTTGTTGCTAAGGGTGGCCCAACCAGTTATTAGGTTTAGGGGGCAAGCACTTTCACACAGGGCCATGTGGGTTTGGATTTTGTTTTCCCTTCATAATAAAAAACTTCATTCAAAAACTGCATGTTGTGTTTACTTGTGTTATCTTTGATTAATATTTAAATTTGTTTGATGATCTGAAACATTAAAGTGTGACAAACATGCAAAAAAATAAAAAATCAGGAAGGGGGCCAACACTTTTTCACACCACTGTATATATAATAAACTAAGTGCACATACATACATTATGTAAACAAAAACTTTTATTTTGGATGCGATTAATCGCGAATAATCGTTTGACAGCACTACTTTAAATGATGGAATATGTTCATAAAATACATTAAAAAAAATAGAATAACAGTTTGAACAATAGTTTACTTGCTTTTTTTGGTATGTTGATCACTGCATCGGTTAAATAAATAGCAGCTATTTAACTGGACCAAGCTGTTATTTAATAATAATAATAAAAAAGATTAAAAAAAATGTAATATTGGTATTTAAAAATATATATATTATACTATACACATTTAAACATAGATCCCTATTATTTACAGCAATAGCTAAGATAACATTTCTTTCGTATAAGAGCTAAGATGACAACCTTCAAATCACATGCTTTCAAGGTATTGTTCAATGGAAATAAAATGTTTATATCTAAACCAACTTTGAGTCAAAAATATTATTAAACATTACTGAATCAACCTAATGTTTATGGCTTAAATTATGTAGAAATTGCACTATTTACACTTTTTATAATGTAGTTGAGCAAAAATTGAGATTAATATTTCTTATTTCATACATAAACAAAATGGACACTATAACTAAAACATGCCCAAATGGAATGGAATCAAAATCAGAACTGAACCAAAAGCTTTTGCATTGGAATCAACTGGGAATGTTAAGAGAGTAAATAAGATCAATTCTGTTGACTTTACATGAGTGCCACCTTGGCATCCTTACAGTTTCTGCTAAAATATGCATTCATAAACTTCACAAACTTCAAGCAATTCTCCTCTTGTCCCCCACTTTGCATTCTGAGCATTTGCCCAGAACATAACAGACCCGTCAAGCGACTGTGAGAAACAACCACAATTACAATGCCAGAAGTGGTGCTTGCAATTTCACAGCCCTAACAAGCTTACCATCAAGTAGCAATCTCAGTCACTGCTCAGGTTCCTGTATTCATTAAGGGCCAGTTCCAAATGAGAGCCGCTATATTGAAGGAAATGCCGAGCAGCGGCTGATTGGCCCATGCTGAGGGAGGGGCTGTGTTGCCAGATTGTGGGTAAATAGACATTGGAGACTGCTGCCACACACACTTGGAATTTCTATGGGGGAACAAAATGTATGCAAATGAGGACCTTGACCCGAATCAAATCCCCGACCTGTTCGTTAATTGCAAATTACAGACTACGGCACCCCAATCAGTGGCCTTTTAGCGTAAGATTCTCCACTCATTCTTCGCTCACATTGGAAAATAAAAGAGAGGAACGTTCTGCCATCAAGCATGGGATTTGTTATTCACGATGGTGATGATTAGAAAGTGTTTGGCTCTGGCCGGTGGTCTGAAATGTTGAAGCAGGGGTGGCGGAGGCTTTTGATACTGGCACCGACTGCAGACTTAATCTCAATGGAAAAAAATGGAGCCTTACAAAGGTGTGATGCGTCTAGTCAGGGATTACAGCAGTTGTATGGAGTGGGATTTGCTATCATCATCAATCCCATAAGGGTCAAGGTTTGGTTGATTAGCATGGCCCTGTTAGCCTTTGCTAACTACACCATCTGGACCAAAAAGCATCTTTTACCATTGACAGCTGAATCAAGATTAGATGAATAATTTTTGCAAACAACATACAGTATATATTTAATTATATTATAGATGTTTTTCAGTGCCTTATTCATTTTGGAGAGTTCTTAAAAGCGTTAAAATGGATGGAAGCCACAGTTTATAGGGATGTAAAAAAAAAAAAAAATTCTAGCTGAATGAAATGGATTTCAATCAGAATCAAAATGAGACCCTGTGAATCAATGAGGAGTGTGAATTAAACACATAGTTCATCAAAAAAAAAAAATTATTCTGTCAACATTTATTTACAATCATGTCGTTCCAAACCGAGAAGACTTTGATTAATCTTCAAAACATATATTAATCTAATGTGAGAGGTTTCTGTCCCTCACTAGGAGTGAGAAGTTTCTGTCTCAGTAACCAAAACCTAGAAGATCCAAAAAGGTCATAAAGGTGTCATAAAATTAATCTATTTAATTTTGTTTATAAAAAGATAGTCACTTTATATGATGAAGACATTTTATTTAGGCTTTTACTCACATATAAACACATATACATAGAGTGCATCACATATGGTAAACAAATTAAGATTATTTGAAATAATCTTAATTTGTGTTTCAAAAATTATCCAAAGTTTTATGAGTTTGAAGCAACATGAGCAAACAATGACAGAATGTTTATTTTTGGGTGAACTATCCCTTTAAGAAAGAAAAAAATATTATACACATTTTGTATAATTCCAGATGATATGATAAATGAATAATTGTTTTCATAACCAATAATGGCTAAATAGAAAATTTTAAAAAATATTTTTTATTTTATTTATTTAGTTAGTCTAAATACAATAAAAATAAAACACTAAACAGCCACATGTGGATTTTAAACATCATAGCATTATAAAAAAAAAAAGTAAGAAAAAATTATATTCATTTTGGGGTTTGTTTAAGATTACATTTAACAGAGTTATTAAATTATTTTACAAAAATAACATTATGTAAGCAGTAAGTTATGGCAGGGAAATGAGCATGTACTATTATATAGCCAATACTGACAGATATGGATTAAAAAGGGTGAAAAAAACAACAACCAATATGCTACTGATATATTGTGCATCGCTAAGTCAATAGTGACAGGGTCATGTGTTCTTGCTGTGCCATCAGCACTGGCATGACATTATTTTCCTGCGGTTAGAGTGATTAGTCACATTTACATGAGCAAAGATGGCATACTTCAAATCCCACTCTTCTAGGGCGTCCTTCTCCATAAGAAAGGGAACGTTAACAGATAGCTTTCTCCAGATATAACAGACCTCCTTGATCCATCCCTGTCACTCTTCCGCCAGCAACCTGATGTCACATTAAAGCATTAAAACCAATAGAACACCACAATCTACTCGGTCATAAATATTACATGACAGGCTGGGAAGCTTCAGTTTGTTAAATGCAAATCGCCCTGACACTGCTTGTATATCCATCACTGCTTTATCAAGCGCCTGTAGGCCTTAACGAGGCAAATGAGCTCGCATTTTGATATTTTTCCCTTTCATATTCCAGCTGTTTCTGCTTTTATGCATGTTCTAAACATTGTCTTTGTCACACCTCCCCCTTTCTCTCTCTCTCTCTCTCTCTCTCTCTCTCTACCTCTTTCAAATCTAACAGGATGTTTCTTAAATGATTTTCTTTTGAGGTTTCACATTAGAGAATGTTCCCCGTGGCACTGTTTTCCACAGATACTAAGAAAGCTTTCTTAAAACGATGCACGAGTACACAGTTTCCAAGTTGTGCACCCAGCTAGCACCCATGCTCACAAATTCTCAGTCGCACGCACCCACATCCACCCACTCATACACAAACACACTCTTGAGACGGCAGAGCTGTGAATGAAGCGATATTGTAACCTTAACCTATACAGCACTTCCCCTCTGTGAGTTCAGCCAATGAATTATCCTCTGAAGTAAATCCTGTTTAGAGGATAATCCTTTTCCCATCATCTGGACAGACACTTTCCGTAATGAAATGCCCTGAGGGTGTCCCTGTCTGTCGCCTCTTTGCCCCACTCTGTCACATCCCCCATCAGAAGAAGGTGGAGATCTCCACACACTTTCACACACACATCTATTTCCAGTACACATACACATACACACACACACACACAAACCTTACCTCTTACCTCAGTCGTATTATGGGCACAATTGCCCCACAGCCTTTCCTATTGTAGGGCACCATCCACTCACTTCCTCTGGTTTACATCCCCCTTACTCTTGGAGAAGAAGAACAGGCCTTTAGATTTAAAAGGGTAGTACACACCCCAAAATACAAATTCTGCTAAAATGTCACCAATTATTAAACCTTGTGGCACTGAGGCTTTCAAAGAAGACATAAACAAACAAAAAGACAAATAAATATTTTTTTTCTGCAGAAAAGAGAAAGCCACATGGTCAACCAAAATTTATCTCAAGTAGCTTTTGCACAAGCTGTAAATACTAAGACAGTATATGGAAGGTGAACAGTGTCATACACACAAATACAAAAGACCATCATAGTAACTCATATGACACAAAAATAATGCAATAAACATTAATTTAACACCTTTTTTGTTAATTTAACAAAATTTAAGATGTACATAAAACCCTTATAAAAAAATTAAAGGTAAAAATGTAATTACTTAAATCAAAAACCATCAAATGTGAAGTGCCACACAAAGAATTCTGGGAAAGTCAGTCTACACTGTAAATTATTTTTATTCCTTACAAAAATTTTACAGTATTTGTAATGTGAAATTACATGAATTTGTTCACTGTATATAGTAGGGAAACTCATCAAGAACTGGTTAACAAGTTTTTCTTTTAGCGTTAAAATTGAATTTTTAACAATTACAATTTGACTTTTTTTACAGTGTACTTTAAAAGTAATGCATATCATTTTTATATTATATTCTATGTCTTCTGAAGCCATACAATAGCTTTGTGTGCTTAAATCCCAATGGATAAAACCCCATCTAATGTTTCACTCTAAAATATGTCACATTATAAAAGTAGCTTTAGGTTAAAATACAAAAAAATTTAAAGGTTAAATACATAAAACGAGGCATTGCAGTTTACATTCATATATTCTATCATACAGTCTAAAAAATTAAGGTTCTTTATTGGCATCGATGGTTCCATGAAGAAATTTTAGCATCCTTTAACATTCATTCCATTTGACCGAAGGTCTGTATAGTGGAAAAAGGGTTTTTCAGATCATTCAAATGTTCTACTAACAATTCACTGAAAGGCTCTTTTAGGAACCCAAAACGGTTCTTTGCTGGCATTGCTGTGAAAACCCACTTTTGGAGCTATTATTTTTTGTTGATGTTCAACTGCATGGCTTAGTTTTCACAATCGGCTCTAGCGCCCAGTGTGACAGACTCAAAAATATCATTGTGACAGTGTATCCAGGAAATGTGATCTAGAGAAGAGAGAGTAAATATTTCTCCAAATGTCTTGCCACAATGAAACAAGCTGTACTCTGACAATGGCAGGGTGACATTATGAGACTTGCTGCGGGCAAAAGTGCCGAGTGGAGGCCTATCTGTGTCTGTGTGTGGACTGGGGTGGCCACAGGGTGTCGGATCTGAGATTTGATGGCGTGATAAAAAGCCCAGGGTGAAGGCTGCTGCCACTTCAATCTGCCATAACATCATCTGGCCAGTCGCTTTCCCGCTGCACTGAAAGCCTGTAAAGGCTTTACACGGCCTCAGATTTTCCCTCTCACTCTCTCCCACTGAGAGAATCACCACATGCTCTTTTGTTCTCACATTATATGTCTATATAACAATGTGTATATCTATATCTACCTCTATAGATAAATCTACAATTGTACTTATTGCTCTACTTTATTAAACAATGCATTAACTAACATTCACAATGAGCAATACAATATTTCATTTCAATTATTTTTTTCTTAATGTTAGTTATAAAAATACCACTGTTCGTTGTCAGTTCTTGTTAGCTTAGCTCAGCAAATTAATATTAACAGAGACAATTTTTGTATTAGTAATTATTAAAATTACTTTAAGATTAGTGAATATTTTTCATTGTTAGCTCATGTTAACTAATGTAGTCAACTAACGTTAACAAATGAAACCTCGCTGTAAATTGTCATTTTGTTATATAAAGAGGCCCCAAAATATTTAGTAACATTTAAAAATGCACTATATTACTTTAAATACTATTGTATGCATGTCTTTGTATTATATAACACAATATAAAAATATAAAAATATTTCTTCAAAACTGTTTACATTTTTCATTATATAATGCAAAGACATTCATACATATGTATGTATATGTGTGTGTGTGTGTGTGTGTGTGTGTGTGTGTGCATGTGTGTGTGTGCGTGTGCGTGTGCGTGCGTGTGTGTGGCATAAGTAAATTTTTTGGGACCACTGTATATACAGATGCAGCTATAGCTATGTTTGGGCACTTTTGTACACTGAAGTCAAAATTATTTCAAAACATATATAATAGTTTTAAAAATAGTATAAAAAGAGTAAAAATTATTATATAAAACAAACGTATATAAAAATAATACATCTATATTAAAACATATAAAATAATTTAATATTAAAATATTGTTTACAATAAAAATTATTTAGAAACTTTAAAAACCGTTAAAATATTTAATTATATAAATTCAAAAACATTCATTCATTTTTATGGCTTATGTGATCAAAAATATTTCGGGAATCAGGACCACTGTGTAGATTCAAGTTCAGATTTTAGATATTATATAAAATTATATTAAATTCTTTAAAATCTTCTTTAAAACTGTACTTTAAAAAATGTAAAATGCATTATTTAAAAATAATAATGAATTATTTAGAAATAAAATATATTTTCAAAAAATACAAATAAATGCTATATATAAAATAAATAGGTTACCACTTTTTAAACACACACACACACACACACAACCCCACAAAGAATTATACTAGATGAACACTTTCCTCTTTTTTGTTCTTTGTCCTTTGACACTGCTGTCTGCTAGTTTGGCATGACACAATTCAGCTCAGGCATCATAAAACAGTATCCGCAATTTTAATCTGCTTCACAAAGTCAAGGTAAATATCACGGCAGAGGATTTGCCTCCATGAGACCTGTCAGGTAGCTTTGGTGTCCCCTAACCCTGGTCTACTGCTCAAACCAAACTCATCTCCCTCAATGCCCCTAATTTCACTGGGTCAGGGGGCCGATAGTGATGGGTGCCATCAGGCGGAGAGCTGAGACTGATGGCTGAGAGTGATGTTCAGGACGTGAGGAAGAAGTCTAGTCAGAACCCAGACACAGAGTTTGACTCATAAAAAGAAAGCCAGCAAATATGAGAGCGAACAAGAACCAGTTTGAGAAACAGAAACCTCAAGAAAGGAAGGAAATTAGAGAACGGGATAGAAACAGACAGATAGAGTGGCTGTCAGGCCCTCAGGCTGTTCCATGCTTTCCTATAGTCTTCTCCTGGATTAGATGACTTTCATTCGTCGTGGTCCCCAGTGCCCTGAGCTTGGCAGCCGGCGCTGTCTCACCTGTCATCTCTCCTAGTCACTGCTCAGATCTCTCCTGATCAGCTAATGTCAGTCCAATAACCATGGAAACCTCGCTCTCGACATATGCTAATATCATAGGCTAAAACCAGTTCTACAGAATTGGGCCGTGATTCATGTGTCAGCAGAGACAGTATAAGGAGGAGACGGACCACTTATAGAAAAATTAATGAGAGAAACTGCAACGCTCAGTGTGGCAGCTGTAGGAATGGAAGACCCGCCTTTTAGTTAAAAGAACCAATCAGCTTATTGGTAGCATTTTTTCCACTAGAACTGCACTGGAAAAAAGTAGTATTAATAATAATATTATTATATAATATTAATTAGTGGTGTAACAGTACACAAACATGACGGTTCAGTATGTTCCTCAGTTTCAGTGGTACAGAAAGTGAAAACAAATATAAAATTGCTTTTTTTTAACAGGGGTTTACTGAACAAGTTGCTCATTCTTTGAATAAATTCAATTATAACACAATTTCTTAGGGATAAATCTACCTCAGCTTATGCTTTAAACTACAGAGAGCCATTTTATATTACTATAAGGTTACAGTTAACAACAGAGTCCAAACTTAAGTTTAATTACTTATTTTTAAATATAATCAACACTCAGCCTAAACAAAATTTATGCAAACATGTAAATTGCACATAATGTTTTAAATTTATTTCTAAATTGTAAAATTCCTATTTGTTGCTGAAATATATTCATTTACACAGTGGCTGTCATAACTTGTTTCATAACAGATTTATTTAAGCATACATTAAAGAATTAAGATATCACTAACAGGTAAAGGTAAAGTAAAATAACGAAATGCTCTTCTCTAGACTTTCATTTCACGATGACTTGCCTGAGTTAAATGAAATGCTATGACATTTTGTTTACAAGCTGTTTTATTGACGTCTTTCCACGGTTGAAACATTGATTGAGCAATTATGTGAGGCATGAGATGTTTGTTCATGTTTATTTCACGTTAAAATGCTTTCCTGTAGCTCAAATAGTAGAGCATGGCGCTAGCAACGCCAAGGTCATGGGTTCGATTCCCAGGGAAAGCAAGAGCTGATCAAATGTAGAAACTGTAACTTGAATGCAATGTAAGTCGCTTTGGATAAAAGCGTCTGCTAAATGCATAAATTTAAATGTAAAACTACTAGTAAAGAGAAAGGGATGACCACGCTCTGTGTTGCCGTTTGAACTGAGGAGTTTATATAGCGATCTGTCATGCCACAACAAAGAGCATCAAAATGCTATTTATTGTTTGAATTTCCTGAAAAAAATTGGACATACCGGTATTTTGAAAGATGAGAAAATTTTCCGAACGAATACGTGTACACCCCAAATATTAATACAAAGTAATAGTCTACATATAGTTACTATATTATATTTTGTCGAAACCAATATACATTTTTCAGGATTCTTTGATGAATATAAAATATTAATGTTCTACAATGATTCTAGCAATGTACTTGCTAAATGATTTTTTTCATACTACAGAAAATTTTGCTTAGCCATTACAGGAATAAATTAAATTTTAGAATATATGAAAAGAAAAACCTGTTATTTTAAATTACAATAATATTTCACAGTATTTCTGTTTTTACTGGTAAGCATAAATGCCTTGATTCAAATATGTATTTATATATAAGTTTTATATATAAAAGTGCAATATGTTATGTGTATGTTTATATATTACTCTTTTTTTTCAGGATAGTTTTGGTGTTAAAAAAATTATAATAATAATTCACTATTGATTCAGTCACTATTGTGGTTTGTGATTAAAAAAATGACACATGCCATATTCTGTTTATGTTAGAGGGCTTACAAAAGCAAGCTTGCAGTGATGGTGTCAGAGCAAATGCTTATGCTGGTTGAAGGCAAGCAAAATCCAAAATAAAATGAGTTGCTTGGAGCAGTATTGCATGTTAAATGAATCTCTTCGCTTCGCCTTTGGTACGAAACCCCCCCAAAATTATATTGTTTGCTCCATTAGTGCCAATTTTTTAACTGATTTGACAGATGGAAGCCATATAAATGGAAAATCCATCAAGTATGTTTTTCCCCATTGTACAAAGTAATCAGACGGGACTGCTGGCAGAATTTCCCCAGAGTGAGACTGTGCCCCCTAGTGGAAGAACACCTGCCCCATTAGTACAATACGTAACCATGTCTTCTTTCCTGTATACAGCCCCTAAAACCCTCGCCGAATCATTACGCATTTTTTTTCCCGAAGCATGACGAGCTCAAAGTGTGCTGCAATGCTGATGGGCGTTAAATGCGTGCCATTGAACTTGGGTTGTCCTCGGGCCAAGCCCTGGGCTGCGTTGATGACATTCTGCTGGGTAATTGCGAACACGACCATCACAAGGATATGTCTGCAGCGGTGATGATTACAGCAGCCACGCTGATGATGTCCTGAGTACTACCCTCAACCAGTGGGAAGTAGGTCTCTATGGCAATCTCTGAACATTTGGTCTCTATGGCAATGTTAGAACTCCAGGGAGTCGGGCTGGAGTCCGGAAAGGCTCTTTTGTTAGACGCGTTCGCTTGGGGAACAACATTAGAGGTGTTTGATCACTGGGAGTTTATAATGTATTCCAGTTGATTATGTTTCCAAGTCCCCTCAGTTCTTAACCTGTGAATGTATCTGCTCTTAATTAGCATGCGGCATTCCTTGACGACAGCGGACCTCTGTTTGTGCTTTGATACGACAGCCAGGATGTCACCAAAGTCAAGACCCCCCTTCCCGTCCCTCCAGAATGCTAATCCTTGAGATTTGCTATATTTTCTTTTAATTGGCATCATTAGCAAAATCGTCGACCTGACTTCCAGACGGAAAATCGTGAACAGTAACGCCAAAATGATGGGAAAGGAGAACAACCAGACCTTTAATTAGCTAAACAGCCATTTAAGACGAAAGAGAATCAAAGCTGGTCAGCTTCCGCCCTGATCCCCAGCCTCACATTACACCACGGTTATTAACCCTTATGGCCGCTCGCAGACAGACAATATCAGTTGGTTAAAGGTCTAACGGCTTTGTTTAATAATACAGCACAGTGTGGACTGAAAATTAAAGAACCTAAAATTTGCCTTTAGAGGATGCTGTGATAATATTAGAGTTCGGTTTGGACCAAATTTAACTCTGTTGGATTTTATATTCCATTTGTTGTCATTTAAAAAAATGAACAGTTATAAAATGGGTCTTAATTAAAATTATTTGCTAATGCAAGCATCACTGTTACTATTGCTCTTACTTATTATGAAAATATATTATTTTAAAAAACACTTAACTACCTTACTAACTCACACTTACTAATTCACACAAAATCAGCACATTGTAACATTTTCCTTTGACATCAGGTTAGATGTATAATAACACACACACACACACACACACACACAAAACTTAGTATTTGAGAATTTATTAACATAAAATGAATAAGAAAAATAACAATATCTTATGCAATTTTGCTTCTCAGGTAAAATTATTTTGTTAAATATATTTTTACTGGAAAACAAGACTTTTGCATGTGAATGGAATATTTTCCAAAGCATTAGACAGAAACATTTTACTATTTAGCAATGCCATTGAGTTGTAAGTCCAAATTCAACACCATGGCAAGCACTACTAACATATTCCAATGCACAAATCTAGTTTTCATCACCATTTATTTCAGTGACATCTCGCAGTCCTCAAAATCAATCTGAAAATATTTGCAAAATTAGGCCCCAGCAAAAACAAACATTTACCCACAGCAGTTACCCACAGAGTTGGATGATCTAGGGAAACAGCTGATGTTCTTATCTGCGGCATAATAAGGCGATGATGGCTGGAGTGATTTATACGGGGCTAATAACCTCTTTCTCAAAGGAGCATACGCTAAGATCTCTCTGATATATGGGACTCCAGTGTTGAGGAGACACGTAGGAAGGCGGCATCAAGCCGATGCATGCAATTAGGGTCAACCGCCACTTCTCTTTCAAAATCAAACCCATTTAACCCCTTAAATAACAGTGTCTATCAACTGCGACAGTTACATATGATGACTCAACAATCTGCACTGTGCTCTTTCTTGTCCTTTATCATCTTAGAGTGGTTAGTTACTGATTGACTGTGACATATGCTGTCATGGTCTATGCATATTGATGCTATGGACTTATGGTTAGTGGCTGGAAGGCGAAAGAGGAAGGAAGTAGAGACAGCAGTATATGGGCTAGATGTGCCCAGGGCAGGGTGACTGGCCCGCAAACTGGGTGACAAGAAGCACAATGTCTCTGGATCCCTTTCTGAAGATCATTAATGCTAAGCGCCTGTCAGGCCCTCCTGGCAAGGTTAGGAGAAGGCAGGTGCTATAAAATCTATCCCGCCGCACTTTTACAAGTAACGTTTAGGAAGCTGCCGAGTCAATAACCTGGGGATTTAGGAAAAGAAGTTGAGAAGCCAGCATTTTATAAGGTCAATGGAGTAGTATTTAATGATTTCCTTATTAGTGTTATTTTTGTGGGTTTCTCATTTGGTATGCTGGTTATGTTATGTACAATATAACATATGACTCTGACAGGCAATGTCAAGCATATTGATTAGCTACGCTAGCTGCTCTATGTATATAAGCTGAAGTACTGCAGACTGTTCAACTTGGAAATAAATCATAAGTTGAAGATTTTAATAGCAGAGAATTTTAGAGAACAGCATTTTTATGCTTTTGTGTATTTATTAGAAGATTTCTGGGCTAAAAACGTCTTGCTTGTTTACTTGCATAAGAGTTCTCTATATGTAAATTGACAGCATGCTTTAAAAAAAAAAGCTGCATAAAACTAAAAAGTCTTACTTAGTACGGTAGGATTCATTCTTATCATTGTTAACTAAAACTATTATAAATTACTTTTTTGTATTATTTGTTTTATTTTGCTAATTAAAATAAAGCAGAAATAAAATTTAAATTTTAATAATTACTTGAACTTTTTTTTTTAAGTGAAAGTCTACATAAATACATTATATAACATTAAAATGTAAATAACTATTTTTAAATAGAACATTGAATTATCGAACACTTACACAGTTTTGAACCATTAGATTTATTTTTATTCTTTAGTAGCTAATAAACTAGTAAAACTACACATTCTGAACATTTATAGTTTTAAGCAGTATATTAGTAATTAGTATGCTACACTAAAAATAGGGCACAATCTACTATGTTAATATTAAGGAGTTTTCCGTATTGATTTTTCAGGGTGTTTTTTTGTTTTGTTTTACCTGCATTTTAAATTACGCATTGTATTTTGTGTTTTTGGGTTACAACGGATAACGGATAATGTCCTGAAAAATTACTAGCTTTTACATTTTCTAGATATTTTTCTTACAGTGTACCAACAGATCAACAATCACATCCAAGCTAAGGTGCGTCATAAATTAACAATTATTCAATTATTCAGTTATTATTATTATAAAATTGAATGATTGCAAATAGCAGCTAACTTAATTCACATGATGTGTGTAATGCTAGGCATCTTTGGTTTCCTCATTTTGTGTCATTTAGATGGAAATTGTGTGCCTTTTTATCATTTGAGTCACTTATCAAAAGTTGCTAAAAACTGCCAAATATATTTTAAAAATAGCTAACTTTGTTGCTAGGTGCAAGAAAAAGTTGCTAGGGTAGTGTGAAAAGGTGCTAAATTTAGCAACAAAATTGCTAAGTTGGCAACACTGTAAATGATACCTAATTGAAAACTTCAAGTCTACTGAGCCACAAAAAGCAATAAAAATTTCCTCAGCTTGAAACTAAACAAAACAGATACAAATATAGAAAGCCAATAACTCAAGTTTCTCCTGAAAGCTCGTGCTGTTCGTAATTATGTAACCTCCCAGTTGATTCCGATCCACATCAATGATTTAACTAATTAATTTTATCTGCTAATATTTATGCATTAATAGATAATGATTCATTAATGAAATGTCAGAACTGAATGCATGAACATTTTGACAGCTACTCTTAGAAAATTCAGACAGTATGAGGAGAGGTTTCAGAGGAACATGCTGCATAATAATTTTGTAATTAACATGCTTTTCAAGAACCCTCTAGCCGTCACCACTGTCTTGGTGCTCTGACGAATTTCTCTTTTCTTTCTCCGTTATTGCATTCCTTTACCTTGCTGTGGCTATGACATCCTTAAAAATGACTGCGGATGTGAGGCACGCCTAATAAAGCATTTATCGTCATGATTTTTGTGATGTATAGACACTGAGATGGCTCATGCTGTCATACGGGATCTGCATCTCGGGACGTTTGGATTGTCATTCTGTTGTTCTAGATGCAGACCATGTATGCTGGATAATGTATGCTCTCTGTCTTTTGAGGAAAGATGGCTTTTGCTCAAAAAGTTCAGCATTCAAGATGTACACCAGAGGTGTTCATATTTCTCAGTTTGACCCTTGATCCACATTCAGTACCGTCTGCCAAAAACATTTCTTTTCTTCTGACAGAGAGGACGGGTAAAACAAATCTGCACCATTTTGTGAAAAGTAAGAGAAGCTTGGAGAACTAATGGGATCTTTTGAATACTTTTAAAATACTTTGGGGGTGCACAAATATAGCAACACTCTAAGGGAAATAATTGGGTTGCTTTAGAGCGCAGGTCTATATAAATTAAGCGTTTATGTGAGCCCCTTCCTTCCACGCTCATTAACGAGCTGGCCTGACCCTCCAAAGTCAGGGGGATGGAAAAAACCCACCAAATCATTAAATATCAAGATGGCTGGCATTAGCAAAATTATCTGTGTGTGTGTGTGTGTGTTGTGGGTTGTGGGTATTTTTTTTCCAGCTGAGTTTGCAGATACAAAGTCCTTCAGGCTATCTCAGGATACAGCGGCAAAGTGTGCGGATGCTTTAGCCACACTTAAAAATGAATGAATGATTGTCACATAGCATATAATGAAATATCAGACACAATGGCATTTAAAAAAAAAAAAAAACAAGCACCTTTGCACAGGTTGAGGTTCTAAATGAGAAAATTTAAAGCAAAATATGATTAAAAAAAGGTTTAAAATTGTATATAAACCCTATTATATGCAAACGTGTGTGTGTGTGTGTGTGTGTGTGTGTGTGAAAACTTATGAAAAATATATATATAAACAAAAACTACTAAAAAGGATAAGAACACAAAAAAACTTGAAAATGAATGAAAACAGAACATATAAAAACAAGAACATTCAAATTATTCATAAAAACTTACTTAACAAATTATTCCAAAACAACACTGTATTAAATAAAATGACTTCATTGTATAACGTCCTCGCATGAATGTAACGCACAAAAAAAGTGAAATTGAAATGTAAAAGACAATTAATTCTGAGAAAAGCTTGAAAAGCACTAATTTGCAGATGCCACTTGGTTTAATATTTTATTTTCACAACAAAAGTGATTTTTAAAGTTGGGTTCAAATACATTTGTACGAATAGAAATTTAAGATAAAAGCAGCGTTTGGTGACAGGCAACTGCAGCAACGTCTGAATTGTTGTTTAATCACCACTCGGTTTGAGTGATACGCCTGATTAAATGTGACATATATACACTACAGTATTTCCTTTTTGAGCGACACTCCGTTGTATGAACGTTCACTCTCGAGTCTAGACGGGTGAGGGTTACAGGCAGCGGTGAGATGCAGTAGAGAGAATGTGGTGGCACGTACGCACACAAACTTGTGTGTAGGGGGGTCTGACAGTGAGGAAGAGTGTAGTCATTTATAGTGTAGCGGCCACGTTCGCCTCCTCCGCTGCCGAGCACAGCCAAACAGCACTGAGCCTGCTGTAGCCTTGAGGGAGAGCACAGACAAGGACAGAACTGCTGCTGTCGCTGATGCATTAGTGGGGGAGATACATCTTGTTGCGCAGCATGGTAAATGACAAAATGATATCTCATCAGAGAGACAACCCGTGTGTGACTGTGTGTGAGAGAGAAAGAGAAGAACAGAAAGTCAGTTTGTTGATGAGAAGCCAGTCTCATTATACTTTCGTCATGTTTCACAGAATCACAGCTGGATGTTTTTGACAGACTTATATATATATATATATATATATATATATATATATATATATATATATATATGTTGCGGTCATAGCCAAAAGTTTGATTCATCAAAGTTTGGGTCTCAAATTTTGGTATAATATTTGCATATTTCAAAGTATAGTTTAATACTACTCATCCCTAAATGGTCTAAAGGGGTGTTTACATAATACCATTTTCAACTAATAACCGAAAACTTTTTGGCCATTTATTTACACAACAACGGCATTTTGGGGCCTAAAAATGCAAACTTTTGAAAACAGGCCTCAAAGTGCATGTTTTTGAAAGAGAAAAAAACAAACTTATCGTAAACTATGAAATGTAAATTTGTAAAAATGGTGATGTTATGCGCATGCATATTACATGTTCAGTCTATAAAAATATATATGTGCGCAGGTGGGTAGTGTTTCTTTACAAAGTGACATCGCCAACTATTGGCCTGGCATGCATAATACAGCCAAATTTTGCACGTTAAAAAATAAATACGGCCTCACGTTGTGTCAAACACGTTTACACACTGCCTCCGAAACTTTTGCCCGTCATAAAAAAATTCGGATCAGTTTCGATTTTCAGCGTTTTCGCATCTGTAGCATGCATTTTGATAGGAACGGATGACGAATATGAAAAAATTGGAAAAACGCACATGAAAATTTCAGACTCAGTGTGCAAGGACTTTAAATCATGTCATCTTGTACTGGTATTCTGGCTTATAAAAGTGTAAAAGACACTTGAAAGTCAACATAAAATAGTACTTTTGAGAAGAAAAAGAAAAAGAAAAAACATTGTCTTTTGTAAACAAGCAAATGCATTATTCCACATTACACAAATGTCTTCAAAATGATTTCAAACCATCCTTATTGTTTCCCCCAAACAACCTGTCAGGCACTTGAGAGTCAACATAATTCACAAAAAGTTTAATATTCTATCAAAACCAACTCTGCCTCTGAAACAACTTTTCTTTTGGATGACATCATCAAGCCCTGTTCTTTTCCTACAACCACTTGTCACATAGAGTCCACTTTTCCCAATCCAGCCTATTTCAGATTAATAAAATGACAGCCTACATTGTTAGTTGCTTATTATGCTGTTTCACGCTGAAATACAGCACAAAAAAAAATTAGAATTCACAGCACAGTACCTTCTAAAAATAAAACTCACAACTTACAGGGCTGCAAACACATTTTCATGTTAACATCAAAGGACTATATAGACTCAAAGGAACAGCACATATTGTGGGGTCTCAGCTTGAAAGAATGGCATTCGGGTTTTTGACACCATGAGATTATGATGGCCATCAACCACTCAAGAGCAGCAAGAAACTTTAGAGAACGCTGATATGAAAAGTGTGAAGAGGCTTGAGAAGTGAATGTAATTTTCCAACTACTTGGCTTGGTAGACAAGAACCTACTTCAGCTGTGTATACCTGACAGAAGTAGCTCATTCAAAAGCCTTGATTCAGTTTGGAGAAGTTTGCAGGTCGAAGGTTTAAATGCTTTGTTTTTTCCAACTTGCCAAGAGGACAGCTGATTCCAAATGCTGAGCAGAAAATAAGCACAAACTTGATGTTATGTTTCAGTATTTGATTAAAATTATAAACATTATGAGTGCAAATTAATGAGAGGAACACAATGATTTAAGAAAGAATGGCTTTAGCTATGATTTACTAGCTTCTGCTTGGACTAATCCTGAATTTCATTCACTCAGGCCCATCTGGTTTATTTTTAAAATGAACTATTTGACTTCAAACCAAAGTACATTTGCACCATCACCATGAGCAACCATCTGAATCACAAATGGGACACACTTTGTGTGGTCCTTTGTTTCTTTGTCTATGAGTCTCAAAACCACATTCACATCAAGTGCACAATTTTGTACAAAAGCACTAATTTTTTTGTCCCTGAGACATTTTGAAGATGCAGTTTCCAGCTCAGAAAACAGATTTCCAACAACCAACGAACCAAACTCTGACATCAAAAACCACTTATGTCTACACCAGTGATTCCCAACCTGGGGGTCACGACCCCCAGTAGGGGTCACTAAAGATTTACAAGGGGTCGCCAAGCTCACTCTAGTTTGACCACAAGATGAAATTCCCGACAGTTAGTGCTTACCGTTTAATATTCTGTATTAATATTCTGCACTAAACCCCTTTCAAACAGTGCCTGATTACTGAACTAAGTTATCTTTTGCGCAAATACTGTCAAAACACACAAGGTTTACATATAGACTGGTTATGTCTAAAATGAAAGTAAACTGTTGAGAGAAAAATGGATATGTGCCTGTATTAGATGTGTGCAGGTCTTAAAGGGACAGTACTAAACATGCTGCCGACTGTCATTAAAGAGATAGTTCACCCTACAATTTAATTTCTGTCATTATTTACTCACTCACATGTTGTCCCAAACCTGTATTAATTTCTTTCTTGTGCTGAACACAAAAGAAGATATTTTGAAGAATGAGGGTAATCAAACAGTTGCTGGTCCACATTGAATTTGATAGTAGGAAAAAATCATGGAAGTCACTGTGGACCAGCAACTGTTTGGTTTTCCACATTCTTCAAAATAGCATTTATGTTCAGCAGAAGAAAGAAACTCACTCAGGTTTAAAACAACTTTTGAGTAAATGATGGTAGAAAAATAAAACATCATGACAGAATTGACAGACAGATGACAGAATTTTTATTTTGGGGGGAACAATTCCTTTAACGTTAATAAAACACCAAAACGCAAAGAGAAAAATCACTCACTACTCTTGACTGAAAAACTTGAATACAGTTGTTTTAGGAATCAGTCTATATAGTTTTTTTTTTATTTTTATATTTGTTTATTCAATTTATTGAATGCTCCTGCTAAATACACCTATTGTACCTGGAGATAAAGCACTGTTTGTTTTATTTATATATTATATGTATTTGTAATGTGTATCTTTGTTCTTAGTTTTTAATAAGAAAGATAAAATAATGACAAAGATTTTTATTTTTATTTTATTTTTATTAGATTTTTGTCTCCCATTATTGTTCAAATCAACGCAAAAATCAGAACAAATTTTATGCACAGTTGCAAATTTTAACCGGTTGATGAAAATTACCTAATGTTCTAAAAAAATCGGATAAAATAATATAATCACCTATAATCATTCATCATTTTGACTCATCTCCTTTCTTATAAAAGGTTTTAAGTATGAAATGTAAGGTTTATCATTTTAAAACTTTTTTGTCAAAACTTTATTTTAATATGTCATACATGTTAGTAGTTAACATGTTGTGTTGTAGTCATCCAACCAATATTTTTTGGTTATTTAATGATGTATATGTATGATATATACATTTATTTATTTTATTTTATTGTTTGGGGGGGGTAATGTTAAAATATGGGTCCCCTGAAAAAAAGGTTGGGAACCATTGGTCTACACTATAGTCTAAAAACACCCCTAGACTTAATAAGGACTTCGTATTGAGCCGTTTGCCGTTTGAGCCGTTTGCAGAAAAGTTTCAACTAAACTTTGATTTGAATTTGGTTAGTTATATAATACATAAAACAGAACTTTATATCTGAATGCACTTAAATGCAAGTAAAATTCAGGCTATATAGAATCCCCTCTGCACCAAGAGAAGAGGTGAAGTCAGGGCACAGGGACCCAACCATTGCCGCTGAGGAACAACGGCAGTCTGCTGCCAACAAAGTCCAAATAAAGCTTTTAATACGTTCACTATTGATCCTGTGCTGAAATAAACTCAGTGTATTGGCAGGGCTGGAATCCTACTTTGAAGGGACTCCATAACGCAGCTAGTCAATGGTAAGCTGTCTGCAATCAATCCCAAATAGCAGTTAATTACAGCTCACGTCCATTTTGAGGAGAAACTTGTGGAAATAAGAGAGAGAAAGACTCAAGGCAAATATAAAGCTGAAAGGGTACTGAACAGAGAAAATGATGAAGAAAAACAGTTTGAAAAGTTGATGAAAAAATGCCTTCAGGCTATCCCTCCATTAACCCCAGAGTTGTAAACATCTGAGAGCTTTGTGAAGGCCAATCTATCAAGCACTGGTAAATGATATAACTACTCTATTCTGAGGGTGTAATAAGTTGAGGGACATTTGAATGTAACCATTTCTAGATGAACAAAACAAATTCAGAATAAAGATCTAGGCTATAAGTGTCACGGTGCACACATGAGGGAGGACACAGGAACACGCAGACGAGGATGTAACTCAAATAACATACTTTACTAGGACATCAGGACAGACACAGACACAGACACAGACACAGACACAGACACAGACACAGACACAGACACAGACACAGACACAGACACAGACACAGACACAGACACAGACACAGACACAGACACAGACACAGACACAGACACAGACACAGACACAGACACAGACACCGGGGAGTAACGAGTAGACCAGACGAAATGACACTACACCGACAGGACTATAAATACACAGGTAAATTAACGGACACGGCTAGACACGAATAAACTACTAATGACATGAAACGAGAACAGGAAACAAACCAAATAAGGGCACAAGAGGCAGGAACACATGACACACACGACAGAACCCTAACAATAAGGTCACTGTCAGGCAATGTTTACAATTGTTTGTTCCTTTTAAACATATCAAACTATTTATTAAATATGCTATGTCAGCTATTTGTGATGGGGAATTTAACACTTACTACACTTCAAACCAAATCAAAAGTGACTGCTGTTATCCTTCTTATCAAGGTCGTGGCCTTCTAGCTTTAGCATTCACAAAACTTTACAATCAACATTTCTGTTAATTTTATGTGACGGAAATGCTGTACACAACAAATCAAGCTAAAAAACAGCAAATAATGAATGTTAAAAGAGAGTACAAAATGGCTACTCTGAAGACTCAGTGATGTCACTTCCTCTTCATCATATCATTTAAAGGAGCAGGTCACTGTTATGGTTTGATGAGGTTGTATAATTACTTCTTGAAGTAATATAATTAAGCATGTACACTTGGAAAATGTACTATATTCCTCTTGACTAGCAACTCTCTGTGCTATAAAAAAGACATCCAAACTTTGGGACATTTTATAAATGTGAGAAAACTGCAGCCAACCGGGCTCAAGGAAATGTACCGAGATAAAATATTCGTGAAGTCTTTAGGTAACAAAAGAGGTATTACTTAGAAATGGCTGAGCATCAACTTAATAGCGTGTCAGATGTTTGAATGTTATCATCTGCCCATGATATACACACTTTCGGCTCGAGAGCGCAGAGCAAACTGCCCATTTCATAGCACAAGCATTTCAGACTCCTCCGCTGATGGCAGCCTAATAGCGTTTATGTTACCAGAAAGTGCAAAGCGCTTCTTTTTCCAGTTACATATCATTAATTCAAACAGTTTATACAGCTGCATATTTACTGAGGCAAGTAGGGGTAAGTGCCCCACTTAAGGTTCTGCCGTATCCTGCTGTGCGTGGACGTTGAGTGAGTGTGAATGTGACCTGAAGTACTCTTGTACTGCTCCGCACCGATTCCCCACCTGCAACGACAGCCAAACCTTAGACAAGCAGGACTGAGATGTGGTCATTTGTAGTTTATTGTCTATGACTTTTGAGAGAATGTCATCTACAATTAGTCAATACAATGTCATGCTACATTCACTCAATTAGGGTATTTTGTTGACAGAAATGTTATTACAAAAGTTCTTTTAAACTGTAAGACATTTTAAAATATCAAACATTTATTAATTCACATTCAGAATGCTACACATTCTGACTTGCATGAACTGTAACTTACTTCATGTTGCTTTGTAAATTAATTTCAGTGTTTTTTTTTCAAATGTAAGTAGCAATATCACTGTGGCACTGTTGGTTACCCAACATGCTTTGTGAATGGGGTCAAATCAGAGTTAGTTTGATCTGATTACTCATTAAGTTACAAGTTTGTGAAACAAGTTTAGGGGGTTATATATAGTTGGTTGTAGGTTTACATTTCACTGTAATGTCACATGTTGCATTGTACTGTTTACTATAGTATACTGTATGCTTGATATTGTGTTTTAGATTAACATAAATGCAGCCTTCTTAAAATTCAGAAAATTATGTACTTTTATACTGTAAATGTGGATATAGCTGATTAAATTTAAATATTTGATGTCTTTGAGCTGATTAACATGCTGAATGAATTAATTATTTTTCGTTTAATTAAGGCAAGGTGAAAAAGCTGCAAAACTGAAAAATTAAGCATATGCCGAGACAAAAGAACTCCCCCAAAATTTTCGTCAGTAATTTAGTTGAAAAAATGAACACTTGAAGCTGTCTGTCACCGACGTGCTTCAGGTGGCCTCGCTTCGAACTAACGAACGAAGTAAGACTAATGTATCGAACCCAGTTTCCATTCTTTCTTTATTTGCATGTCTCTTTTTCTCTCTCCTGCGATAGCACACTAATAGATTTAGCAAAGATTGCACTGGCATTTATTACCACATGTAATTGAACGTGATGATTATCGTTGTTGTGTAATGTGATTTTAATGTGGCGTGATGGTTATGTATAAGCCCTAATGACTTGCCTCCGAGGGTTACAGCTCACACGAAAAAAAGACAGAAAAAAGAAAAGGAATTTGATTTAGATTTCCCCCCATTTTCACTTGACATATAAATAAAGGGGTTTAATTAAAGCTTTCCTTCGGCAGCTTGCTTTCGCAAATAATCATCCGTTTTATAAGTTTCCTTTTGGAGATGAGGGAAGTGATTGATAGAAGTGTCGTCTTTTCGTATGCATGTGTGTTTGAGACTGTCTGCTGGCACAGTGCAGAGAGAGCGCCACGGTTATTTGTAAAATATGAGCTATAGCCGAGCAGGTCTGTGCTGCGCCTCTGGTTCAGATGCTTGAATTGCTGTATTTAAATCAGAATGAATCCATATTTTCTGATGTTCAGAGAGGCCGTGCGGTACAAGGCCAGAATGCTCGTTTTCTCCTCATCGTCTTTTGAAAGCACACACTCCTGCATATATTGCTCGACAAATGCCTGGCTTAACATAAACTTGTCCATTAAGGCCACATTTCATGAGCAAACTCCTTCAAAATGGGGCCAAATTGGCTTCGGTGGGACTATAACCTGTTATTATTGTTCAGCGTTATCGACCTTTTTATTTTAGTATGCAGCAGGCCGCAAAGAAAGAGGCCAGTCTTTCTAAATGGCCCCGTGAATGGCAGACCGCTGTAGAAGCCCATTATATCGCAGCGGAAGACGGCAACGTACACACATCACGCTATAGCAGAGAGACTAAACAAACAAGCACTCTGAACATCAAAAATGCATGCAAACTTTGCCAGGAACACTTGCATAGTCAATGCATATATATTTTCTTTGTCTTTTCTTTATCCTCTCTCATCGCACACACACACACACACACACACACAGAGTAAGTAAAGAGAAAGCCAGAGCTTTGCTTGACATTATTAGTTTTGCATTTGGGCCCAGTGCCTGGAGTAACGCTATGGATTTTCGTCTTACTTTCCTTTAATTGGATGAGTTAAATTTCTCCATTCATTACACAAGCACATGACCTTGTGACCTCTACTGCTCTCACGTTTTATTAGCACTCTCATCCCCTGTTAATACGGACCCCTCTCCCCAAAGACCCTGCTCTACAAAACTCATTCCCATTTCTCTCATTAACTCCAGTTTTTCCCCCTCTTGTCCCATATTCGGTATGTAAAAGAATAATTACAGATCAATTTTTTTTTACAGATGTCATTAAGCCATCATGCAGTGTGAACATAGATGTTGAAATGCTTTTAAAAATACGGAAAATGTTCATTTAAAATGTATATGTAATATGTTGTTTTATTATTTAACAAATATAAATATAACATTTAAAAAAATGATACAACTTTATGTTTGATATTCATTATACTTCTATTAATATTTTAAGTTGAAATGCTTTTGAAAATGCTGAATATTACAATGAAATATATTGTGTTGTTATATTACAAAATAAAATATACAAAGCATATTAATATAATTCATATTAGTTGTTGCACACTTATTTAATTAAATAAACGACTTATTGCTATACTATACCAACTAAAGTGCATGTGGGTAAGTGCGCGTGTGTGTGTGTGTGTGTGTGTGTGTGTGTGTGTGTGTGCGCATCTAGATAGATAGATTACCATGAATCAGAAAATTATTTACCTGCCATACATACACCAAATCAAGCATGCACACACGCGCACAAACACACACACACTTGGGATATGCACAAAGACATGTTGTACAAAGACATCCCCACACAAGGAGTGCATGCATATTTTATGAAAAGTCAACAGATTGCCATGTTCCGAGCCTGATGTCTCTTGTTGCTTCTCCGTCCCCCAGCTGTGTCCCAGCAGCCCGTGTTAGATCATTGTGTTCACGGACGAGTCCAACACAAAGCCGCACAGAGGGAGTCATCCAGATTGCAGCATTAGAGCACCTGCAGAGACGAATGAATCGAGCCTCCTTATTCTAAGACTGGCCACAATGGGCAGACTCCATAGAGGATTCACTGTAATCCTGGAGAGGGTCATGGGATCAGAGATATCAAGGCTTGCAGGAAGCCTACTGTACGTTGGAGATTCTGACAAATTGGAACAAAGGAGTAAATATGAATTTCTGTCACGTAAAATGTAAAATCAATAAGTAGTAGGCTATTCAAATCAGTGTGATCACATCTGCAAAACTTGCTGCCACAATGCCTGGGAGTTCTGAGTGTTTTTCAGCATGTTGCTATGCAGTTGCTAGGTGGTTACTTACTGGTTTACGTCTCTGTGATGTACTGGTCTTCAGATATAACTTGATTCCTTCTTTCTATGTAAGTAAATGTAATAATTTGTCCATTGTATTGTAGGCTGAGCAATAAAACGTTAGAAAACTAACAACAGCACCTTCTCAACACTATACATAGCACAAGCGGACATGTTATTCACTGAAGTTTATTACTTAATAACCTCTAACCCAAACTAAAGTTAAGGAGAGTTTGATTATTAGTAGTATTATGTGTGATCTTATTTAGTGGGATTGCTAAAGCAAGCATCACTATTGCTATTGTTTGTAATTGTAATTATATTTTATGCTACAGTTCAAACGTTTGGAGGTTTGGTACAATTTTTTACATTTCTTTGATTTAAAAAAAAAAAAGAAAAAAAAGGTAAAAACAGTAATATTGTGAAATATTATTGCAATTTGTTTATGTAATTTATTCCTGAAATGGCAAAGCTGAATTTTCAGCATCGTTACTCTAGATGAAAACATTACTCATTTGTTTAGTTACTGAATTAATGTTTTTGAACAAATCAGTTGAATGAATGAATCAATGACTCACTCATAAAGACAGACACTTGTCACCACCTACTGCCGTAATGAAGTAACCTACTGAAAGAGTACCTGATCACTAATGCACAGACTGACAGCTTTTTATACCAAGTGATTAAACTACAGGACACATCTGTTAAGATTTGGTTTATCATGTGATAAACCTTTATTGAGGCTTAAGAACTAAATTACAGGTACTTTATAGAGGCTTTAGAACTCATTCATAGATTACATCTGTCTATAACTTCAAACAAACAATGCAAATGTCGATGTAGGTTGATTATTAATATCCAAGTCACCGGCTGCAGGATTAGCATAGAATTCTGGCAATCTTTAAAAAAATAAAACATGTCCTATTTTGCAGCTGATCAGTTACTATTTTGCAACAGTGATATTTTTAAAACAGCCAAACAGAACAGACGGCCTAATAGCGTTCATTTAGAGAGACTGATGAATGCCAGCAAGGATGGAGATTTTGAGACTCTTGTTCTAAATTAACCATGAACAGTTTTGAAATGAGGATAAATAGAGGAAATAAGCATCCCAAAAATAACTTCAAGACATATTTCACAACCAGTCATCTCAAGCTAATTCCTCTATAATTAAACAGGAAACAATGCATGTTGTGTCACATTATCGTCGTCACCATGATATATGTGTTGAAATGAACTCAATTATAATCTCAAATGCCATTTTACAGCCAGAAGGTCTTGATATTGTTGAAGAAAAAATCCTTATACCTTTTGTAAACCTTTAAACCCTCATGTTTTGAACAATATCTGAAAGACCTCAATATGGAAGCTCATTTCAATAATATATAATATATTTTCTCACAGTTCAGAGTTTATTTCTCTCAATGTGAAATAAACTTATAGTTGTGACATATTTGCAAATTAACTGCATTTACATACATTATTTTTAGATAAATAGATGATTACTGAGTTGCATGGCTTCTCTCATTTTCTTTTTCTTTCTTTTCTCATCTCTCTTTTGTTATAGTTTTGCTTTTATTAAAGAAAAATTATGCTTGTAATGTTATGTATATGATATGGGGTTTTTTTCACATTATATCTGAAAAAAAACTATTTTAAAAAATTGTGACAAATTTGCAATTGCAAGAATAAAGTCAGAATTGTTAAATAAAAGTCACAATTACCTTTTTATTTATTTTTTATTCTGTGGTGTAATTAAAAAAAAATATTATGTTGCAAAACAAACTCAGAATTTAGAGGAACAAATGTCAGAATTGCAAGATATAAACTCACAATTTCAAGAAGAATTTAGATTTGTGAGATAAAAAGTCGCAATTTACCCTTTTCCTATTTTCATTTTTTTATTCCGTGGCGAGGAAAAAAAAAGGACTGTGAAATGTAAATTCCGAATTTACTGGAAAAAGGTCAGTATTGTGAGATGTAAACTCAAAATTCCGATAAAATTCTGAATTCACTGAATTCACATTTGAGAAAAAAAGGAAAACGTCAAAAACAAAGTCTGAATTGTGAGATATAAACTCAGAACTGCAATAATAAGTCATTTTTATTATGTTTTTATTCCATTGTGAAAACAGACTTCATACCCCAAAAAAAACATTTGCAAGTATTGATAACCATAGGAAAAACTACCAAAAGTCTTCAAAAAAGTTCTATTTTTTACACATACTGTATATCAAGCATGAAAACGAGTAAATGGCAGTTCAAAATGCAAATATCACTGCTCGTGTGATTTATATTTAGCATGAAATTAATCTTTTCAGCCTATGTGTAATCAACGAGAACAAAGCTCTTTGCCAGTTATTACTCAATCCTTCCTGTCAGAGAATGACAAGAAAACAAACAACCACCAGCAGCACTGAATATCTCTGCAGATCTAATGATCCCCATCTAAATTTCAGTCAAAAACAGCCGTCCTACACATCGCCATCCAGCCACAAACAAAGCCACTTTTGTCACGATGATATCAGCAGAGTGGGCTTGGAGTAAATTGATCATTATCTTGGCACACCCAGAGAGCCTGTCTTTTGCTCAAGTGTACCATTTTACCCATTTCTAGTGCTATTTTCCACTCCCTCTCCGATGGAATCTTCCTTTCTGTCGCCATATTTACATACGGGTTCCGAAAAGGCCACTTGACAGGATAATTCTACCTCTAGAGTTGCGTCAGCTTCTGTCAGGATGTGGGGAGTGGATTACTGTGATTTCCTTAAGCAGGATGCACTTTGCTTTAGCGCAGACGGCACAGCTGTTTTTTGGCATGCTGATGGAAAACAAAAGCTCGAAGCCGTGAGGAGTGGTCCTCCGAGCTTCCCACAATAAGAGGGCTAAATCTCCTTCGACTAACCCAGTCCGCCTCGTATTGGCAACCCGCACCCCTTTTCTCTAATCCACCCCCACACCCACGGCTCATGATGTCAGCCCGAATGCATCATTACAGTCAATAAATCAAGACGCCTCCACCGCACAAACTACAGGATGCCATGTGAGAAAGAAGCACCAGCTGTTTCTCTGCCCTTTGTTGTCGTATATCCAGTTGGCAGAGGCAGGCTACACTCGTTACAGTGCTGTTTTTCTTCGATTTCTCATTCTTTGCTTTCTCTTCATCTGGATTGGGTACAGGGAGCATTTCACAAAGTAGCAATGAAGTTACAAATCCCTTAGGAGTTAGTCTATGCCTACATCAACTGCATACTTATACACTGTAAAAAAAATGTAGGTAACAAACTGCAAATGGCTTGTAATTTAAGGACATTAAAGTATAAATATCTAGTACTATATCTACTTAAAGTGTACAGTAAACATGATTTAATCTGCCACTGTTGCAACTAATCTACGTTCTTGTTTCAACTTCTTTATTGTTGAGTCTAAGCAAAGTATTCCCCTTATTTATGTTTCACATTATAAATTTAATTTATTATTAAAAATGTATATAATTTAGAGCACTTTCACAATTACTCCTGAACAAGCTACGGTACACAAGGGGTGCACCAAAATAAAAGTAATATTTTAAAATAATAAATAGTAAATAATAAATATTCAGTATTCAATAAAAATGCTATAGCCTATATTTGATATTGACTTACACCAATAAATAAATGAAGTAATTCTATAATATTATGACATGATACTGATATAAGTAACTCAATGTGAACAAAATCAACAACAGTTTCAGTAAAACTAGCAAATTGTCAAACAATGGAAACATATTAATTATTCCTGTCCCAGTGCATGCTGGGAAGAGGGTGAATGGTACTGAACTACAAAACCATTTTTCGGTGTAGGCATATTTGAACTCAAAAATGCTTGTTAGTTTCATTTACAATAGTTCATTTTAAAATAAAAATGCTCTTGAAAGTTGCTAGAACTTCAGAATATTAAGTAAAGCAGAAAAATGACATTTTCAGCATAATTTACTTTATGTAAGAATTTCTTCTCATCCACTTTATGTAAGTGCATGAGAAGATTGCTTTCATTGTTGATGCTCACAAATACTCACAAACCCTAAGCTTACACGCTGAAATGCATGCCCTTGATGAAAACTATGGCTCGGTAAATTGCACACGCATTCAAGTCCATGGCGCAAAAATCGAAAGTTTGAATTGCGACACAAGGTCATCTCCATCACAGGCTTCATCTCACAGTTTTTTTTCTTTGTCACGCGGTCTGTATGGCGATGACAGGCTGTCGATCCATCCATATCTAAATATATATTTCTGAGGGGAGGACAGGAGCAGCAGACCGGCCGAATTACCAGGCTTGTCACTTGCCGACTGACAGCAGGGGCTTTCCATCTGGCCTTGGATCACGCTCTCTCTCATGCACTTAGCAAGTTAGCAATGCAGCAGTTTCCTATAAAGGCCAAGTGACAATATATTGATCTCCTCAGGCCAGCAACTTCAAGCTAGGCTCGCAGGTTCATTCAATTACCTGTTTGTTGATGCCGCTTCTGGGGCCCAGCACGCTCTCCTTCTCTCTCTCTCTCTCTGTCTCTCTGTCCCTGGCGTGTAATAGCAGTGGGCGGAACGCTGTCCTGGCACAGGGTGACAGAAGGTTTCTGACAGCTGTGAGAAAAACTTGCTAATGACCGCTTTCTGTTGCACCAGCCTGTGTTTTAATGCTAATCATCATTTGCAATGGACATGGCCCCTGTTTAAAACAATAATTTATGCAAACATGAATTTCATTTATTTAAAACTGTGTCCCACAAGGAACGTTCTAAAGTTGCATACTGCATACTCTCTCACTTCAGAAATTATGCCGTGGCTCTTAATGCATTTATACAGTCATAATCCTGGTGTTCAACATTAATTAGCTAAAGCTGCCTGGCTGCATATTTTTCCTCATTATTTGTTTTTCATGATTTTTCTTTTTTTCATCTCAGCACTCTGGGGTAACATGTACTTTGCATGACTTTTTTTCCTCCTCCTATCAGCAAATATTTACCTCATATAGTGGACGAGAAAAAAAAAGTTGATTTAGCAGGGTAGAACAACCCAGAAAAAAAGGTTCATATCTAAAGTCTGATCCAATTAAGTCCCGGTTAATACATCCAGAAAGATGTATTAAATCAATTAGTGTTCATGCATGCAGTCAGTTTTAATACTGTACATGTGTTCAGTTTGTTTTTAAGGGCAAAAAGCAGATGTGCTGGTGTCAGGTGGATTTATCACTAACAAATGAAAATTCTATCACCATTTATTCACACTAACTATATATATATATGCATATTTTGTTATAAACTTAAAATGTATTGTTTCTATATATATAATAAACTCCTTTAAATTAATAGTTTTATATTTTTAGTTTTAGTTTAACTGTGTCATTCGCAATGCTTCATGGGATTGTAGTTCATTCCCTCCTTAAAGGGACAGTTCACCCAAAAATGAAAATTCTGTCATTAATTACTCACCCTCGTGTCGTTCCAAACCTGTAAGACCTTTGTTCATCTTCGGAACACAAACTAAGATATTTTTGATGGAATCTGAGAGAATCTGACCCTGGACCACAAAACCAGTCATAAGTGTAAATTTTTCGAAATTGACATTTATACATCACATGAAAGCTGAATAAATAAGCTTTCCATTGATGTATGGTTTGTTAGGACAGGACAATATTTGGCCGAGATACAACTATTTGAAAATCTGGAATATGAGGGTGCAAAAAAATCTAAATATTGAGAAAATCGCCTTTAAAGTTGTCCAAATGAAGTTCTTAGCAGTGCATAGTACTAACCAAAAATTAAGTTTTGATATATTTATGGTAGGAAATTTACTAAATATCTTCATGGAACATGATCTTTACTTAATATCCTAATGATTTTTGGCATAAAAGAAAAATGTATAATTTTGACCCATACAATGTATTTTTGGCTATTGCTACAAATATACCCCACCGACTTAAGACTGCTTTTGTGGTCCAGGGTCACATTTGTTTCCGGAAACAACGCTGTTAAAAAAGTGGGTGGGCACTAATGACTCACTTTTTTGAACTACAAAAATTCTTAGAACATCAGTAAATGTGACCTTTAATTAAAGGTTTAATAGAACCATTGCTAAAGCCTAAAACTGCAAGTCTTTTCAACTCTAAATCAGTGTTCTATTAATGACAGTGAGGGTTGAAATAATCATATTTCCATAATTCTCACTCCCAGACCAGTTATAAAGTCTTTGTGGGAGCCTGGTATGAACCAAGTCCTTGAAACACCCATGGTTGTGAAAATAAGTCCCAGCTGGGTCCAATTAGGAGACGACCAGGAGCGCTGTTTGTGTTGGCTGTCTCTCACCAGGCCATAGGGACTCATCAGGTTTTCATTTGTCTCATTTGTGAAGGCACACAATAGTACAGTTCTATCCACAGTGGTCTAATTTGAGCGTTCAGCGCCACACGCTCCCTTACCACCGGCTTCATCAACACAGCCTCTCCTAATGCGATGCGGCCCCACGTTCCACAACAATGCTTCTACGCTACATTCCTCTGCAGACGCTAACTTACAGCACGATTATGCCAACACAAGTTAGCATTCTCTGCTAGTCTGTATTCAGAGGTATTTTCTGTTTTGCATCCTAAATAGCTGCAAATTGTTTCACACTTTTACGTCATTGCTGCAAAGTTCATCCCTGACATGCTAACACAATGCGAACACACACAGTTGCCGTGCAAAGCGCCTGTGCCTGTGAAACGCATCTAGATTTACAAATGGTATCCTATGGATGGTGGTGCGTTTTTGTGAGGATCTGGAAACAGTAGGGAACATCAGTAGGGAGTCTAGCGGAGCTCTGGCACTAAAATTGCATTCCACCCCCAGCTGTTTCCAAAGTTTATCTTATTTGAAAGGCCTTAACCAACAAGAACTGAGTAAATCTACACAATTAATTTGACATGAGCTATGAGGTGAAAAAGGTGCCAGTTTTTCCTTTTACTGTCACGGCAGTTGCTGCATGTTTACAGCATGAACACTACCAGTAAACACACTTGAATGAATAGATGTTTCTCTTGATCTCAAAAACATTCTGTTCTTACAAGAGTTACTGTATTTCACCCTAAAAATAAAAACTTAAAAATCGTTACTCACCATCATGTTGTTCCAAACCTGTGGAACTTTCTTTCTTCTAAGAAATGTGCTTTTTGCCCATACAATACAAATCAAAGGGCTTCAGTGTTCTTCAAAATATATTCTCTGGTATTCTGCAGATGAAATAAACAGGTTTGGAGTAAATAATGAATTATTTTGGGTGAACTTTCCGCTTCCAAAGCTGATTTTTAAATGATTGTTTAGGTTACTCAGTTCTTTTCGACAATAAAGAACCTTCTGTGCAGTGGAAAGGTTCCATATGTTAAAAGTTCATCTTGGAATCTTAGATGCCAATAAAGAACCTTTATATGTTTAGAGTGTAGTAGCAGCTGGGGCTGTGCTGACTATGCAGACTTGCATTTAAAATTTTAAGACAAGCTTCAACTGCTCCAATGGTATGTGCATTTAAGCTTGATTAAATGTGCTAATGTTTTTATCATAATTAATTGCATTAAATTAACACATTAAGTCGACAGCCCAATTTAATACTTGATAAAGACACTGCTCAGATGCTGCTCAGCTTCCTGTGATCATCTGCACAATGCACATTACAACGTTATTTTATTACACAGCAGAATCAATGCATGGAACTTTTATATCTCATATCAAACTAGTGTTAAGCACACATATAAATAACTGCATACGTTTGCCCACAGGGCTTATTTGTCACATCTAAAATTGAATGCAAGCACATGCACCATGTGTCTTGAATAATGCATGATCTGTCTGAGACATTTTCTAAATGCTGAAATATTCATGAAATTTCTATAAATTAGAAAGCACCTGTCCCCCATGTTTCAAACATATACACAGTGAACAATGTGCTTCATGGAAATTCAGTGCTACAATAAAAATGGCCAAATTGAATCAATTAGTGGTTCATATTGGTCATAAACCGGCCATTATTAAGATCAATGTCCTGCACTATTAGAATTGGAGCTATAAAGGCCAAGGATGGATGATAAAAGTTCATCTCCTTCCAGCAATAGAAAAAAAAACATCCATTGGCTCCAAATATCAGCATTCGTTTGTGAATTAGGGCTGTCGTGATGTGCAGATTAATTAATCACAATTAATAGCATATAACTCTATTTGCTGAGAATAGCAATATAAAAATAATTCAAAGCCTGCATATAATGCCAGACAAATAAGTCACAGAATGGACATTGCAAAAAGTAGCTTGAGAGGTCAATATATTATAATTTAAAAAGTTTTTTTTTTTTTTTTTTTTAAATAAGACGATTATTATGGAATTTACATAGAAAATAGTACACATCTTAAAAATAAACACTTTAAAATGATAGCCCTATATATATATATATATATATATATATATATATAAAGTATATATGTAAAGCTTTCATTCACTCCAACTAAAAGCACATCCTCTTCAAGGCTTTCAAATTGCAATATACTGACTGTTCCACACAGCAGGGATCCATCCATCTCCTCAGCTGAATAAGGTCAAACACTACCTCACATACATGAATTCAAACAACCCAAAGGTCTTTGATTTATAGTGGCTAGATACAAACACCCTTCACTTAGAATAGACGTTGGGCTGTAATATATACGTAGCCAAATGCCTATTGGTCAATATGGAATTTAAAGGGCCCCTTTGAAGCTCGGACCGTTTACATTTGCATTTCAAAATACAATCGCCCTATAAAAAAGGAAGAAATTGATAGAGAGAAAGGAAAGAGAAAAGAAAATTTATGTGGGAGGACCTCTTCATCTCTTTCCAAATCTCTGCCTCTCTCATATCCTCCACCCTCAGCCCTTTTTGCTCTGTCTCTCTCCATCTCTATTCCTCTGCTTCTTCGCTACTTGCAGAAAGCTCACTTGTTGTATTTGATTAGTTTTTATTCCAGCAGTCGTCTACCTATATGTCTGCGGTCCAAGAAGAGGGTAGTGGTTCTGGATCACTTCCTTATTCAAACACAGCCGAAGGGGTCAAAAAGGCAGACCTGTCATCTCCAATGTATTAAACTGCAAAAGAGAGCAACATCTACAATATATGAACTGCAGATAAAAGGAAATGAAAAACGCTGGGTGGGAACATAACCCTTTGTCTGCTAGCGCCTCAGACAGCTCCTATGAAGTCGTCGGATATCTCAAGTGGAAGGGGTGCTCATTGTGTCTCTTTCTCGCAATTTAGTGCTGGGACAGTGCAAACATGACATTAATTGGTCATTTTCGATGACCCCAAATGGGTAGACGTGGTCCCATTTGGTATTGTGAGAGGTCTCTCATTGTGAAGGGTGCAGGAGACGTCTGTGACCTGTCGTGGCAGTGTTGAATAACCTATTGTCTCCTCGATCAATCAGAACACAATGCGTGACAATGTCGCACCAATGATTTGTGAATGCTGTTGAAGGTCAGCCCTCTATCCCAACCAAAATGTCCTGCCCAACACACACGCACACCTACCTCTAGAAACTACTCCTGTCCAACCAGTCCTGCTATAGATTAGTCAAAGATCATGCATTGCATGCAAAATTGAGCTTCTCTCCACTTTTAATCCAGGTTCTTTTGCTTCTGTAATATATATATATATATATATATATATATATATATATATATATATATTAGTGCTGTCAAAAGATTAATTGCGATTAATCGCATCCAAAATAAAAGTTTTGTTTACATAATATATGCGTGTGTACTGTGTATATTTATTATGTATATATAAAGACACACACATACAGCTTATATTTTGAAGATATTTACATGTATATATTTATACTTATATAAATTAGATAATATTTAAATATATTTAATATATAAGCGTAACATATTTTTCTTAAATATATACATGCATGTGTGTGTATTTATGTATACATAATAAATATACACAGTACACACGCATATATTATGTAAACAAAAACTTTTATTTTGGATTCGATTAATCACGATTAATCGTTTGACAGCACTAATATATATATATACATACATACATATATACAGTATATAGTTTTACAAAATTGACACATTCACAACTTAAAAAAAAAAAGATGTTGCATGCCTTAAATCTGAAAATGTTTCAAAATTCAAAAATTACTGTATGAAATAATACCAATAATGTAAATGCCCATAAGGGAAAAAGTGGATCCATTTGTACCTTTATTGTTGATGACAGCAAATTATTTAAAAATTACATTAAAATGCGTCTAGTACAGCAAGCAACATGGAATATAATATAGTAGCATCAAACAGAAAAATAGTGTAAATGTAATTAATTTCCCTTTTGAAGCTTTTATAAAATCTAGAGTTTATTGATATTAATAGCTTTTACAAGCCAGAGGCTTTATGGTAAAGGCTTAAACACAGTATTTAAAAAAAAAAAAAACAGAATATTTTATTAATGTCAATAACGCTGCCTTGAAAATATGGGATGTAGTTTGCCCTGCAGTGTGGGGTCCTACGTGGAGCGCAGGTGAATAAATACCCTGTCCTGCGGGGTAGGGAGCCCCTTACACTGACACAGGGGAGCGCATGCATAAAACAATGGCTCCAGAGGGAGATTAATAACCTGTAGATCCGGAGACAGATACTCCAGACAGCCCAATGTGACTTTAAAACCCAAATGAATAGTGGATGGGTTGGGTCAAGGGCACAGAGGCACAGGTTAAAGAGTCTTTTATCAATTAGCCAGTGTGGGGAATCTGTTTGGACAAGCCGTCGACTTCCAATGGGATGAAGGGGCCACGCATACGGAGGAGGCTTCACGTGAAGAACCGAGAATGGATGGTGGCGTGAGAGAAAGAGGAAGGGAATGCAGAAAAGGGAAATGGAAAATAAATGCGCTTGGGCATTCAATCCCATTTCCCTCCGTTCTTTCGTTCTAATTTTAGCAGGTCCTTTTCACTTTCAGACGCGGTGCCGGAGCTCCATTCACCACAGGATTTTGTTCAACGTATAAAGCAAAATCGATGTGCTTTGCTACAAATGGCTCCTGCTTCCTGCGAAGCTCTTATCCGGCGTCCCAATCGCACGCTATCGAGACCGTTTTAAATCCCTGATTGCGTTTAACCCTGATGAGCCTCAAGCTGGATCAATGGCCAGCCCATTGCAAACACACACAGACGCACGTCCGCACAAAAGCCGGCCGCATGCGCCAACACGCTCCCTGGCAATATTGGTGTGGAGATTAAAGCCATATAAAAGAGGGGAGACAAAGGTGACGCCACCTTCTTTCAAATGGCGAGAGCATGGCTTGACAAAATGAGCAGGCGAGCTTCGAGAGAACAAAAGGAGAGGGCGCGGGAGCGTGTGGCGGAAGCCAAGCTTGGGGCAGCATAGGTGAGGTGCAGGGCCTTTAATTAAAAGGATTATATGAAGGCGCACGGCGCGAGGGAGAGGCTGTCCGTGTCCTGAGATGGAGTACAGTAATGAAACCCGTCACTGGCAGCTGAGGGAAAGCAAGAGAGAGAGAGAAAGATAAAAACCAGAGCTAAAGACCAGAGATGAAAAGAGGGGACGGTTTTAGATTGAAGACAGAGGAAAGAAAGCAAGTTGGAATTAATGAGACAATGAAACAATGGATTCATATGCAGGGTTGGAAACCTGAGGTGCTGAGGTGTGGAATATGATGGGGGTGCGCCGTCAAACTTCCTTTAATGTTTCTCCTTGAAAAGTAGAACAAAGTTTGGACAGCAGGTGCATAATATTTTTTTATTAAAAGATTAGTTTTGACTCTAATTTGAGCTTTGACTATGTGACTAAACAGTCTAGTTCCAAACTGCTTTTAAGAATCAATTAATCAATGATTCTTTATATTAAAAAGTTTTCAAAAAACTTAAAGTGCCCCTATTATGGATTTTTGAAAATTACCTTTCATGCAGTGTGTAACACAACTCTAAATGAATGAAAACATCCAGCAAGGTTTTAAATCTGAAAGTGCACCTTGTATAAAGTTATTAGGTGCGTTCGACTTAGCAGCGCTGCGCAGATCGATCAAATTCTGACTTGCATGCCGGTTAGAAATTTTATCCGACTTGAGATAGCACCGACGCCACGTGACTGTCACATTTGACATTTTGAAATCAGCCGGCTACCTAACTGGCAGTTTCTCCTGAGCGGCTGCAGGAGCGCTGATGACGACAGATTCACCACATGACAATGATCACATGTGTTTCGGGTTTATTCTAACCTTTTCTATTCCAATAATGGCCACAAATCTGTGTTTTAGAACAGAAAAAGCTTTAGTCACATTTTTTAGTTGCAATGTTGTAATGGGCCACATTTATAAAAAAAAAACACTTTATTCTTGAATAGATGGCGCTGTATTAAGCAGTATATAATAAGTGTTCCTGTAGCTCATGAAAAATGGTTCTGAAACGTCTGTGTATTTGACAAATAGTGCATTTAATTAATTTCATCTGTGATAGAGTATTCAAACACAGCGGGAGCTAAAAGTATCTGACTTGACGTGTCCGTTTTCAACTCCACCCTCGACTGCAAGCGGCTACTCTCATTGACCACCATCTGTAGCCGTGCTTCAAGTTGAACGTACCTACTGTCTCTCAAAAGTAAGAGTACAGAGGGAGTAAGAAACATTAGTAGTCTATATTGCCCGTCCACTTGTTGCGTGCACAGACCTGGGAAAACTTGATTTTAGAGTTGGTCTGAATGAAAATGCAAATTCATTCTTTGCCACTAGGTGCTGCTTTTGGGGTGTTAAAAATAGCTGTTTCCCTGGTAATGCTGTTCACAAAGCAGCACTGAGCTCACAAACACTGCTTTAAATTAAATCGACCAATCACCGCAGGTTAGCGTCACACAAAGGAAGGATTTGGAAAAATTAATAGTTGAACGAATCGTTTGGGAGTCGTTGAGTAAGTAAGGTAAAAATAAATAAATAATATGAGAAAATGAAAGTGTTTTTGACCTTGCATGCATGTTAACTTGTTGCTGGGGACTTCAAAACCAAAATATGAACATTTCATAACCCATAATAGGGGCACTTTAAGACTTTTGGAGACTTGTAGAGAGACGCTCTGTGCTGGACTCTTCCTCAATGAACGATATATTGTTACAGATGGTTGTTTAAATGGTTTAATATTTTAGCAATGCAGTTTTCATTATGCTTCCAACTTTAGTGTTTACCTTCAAGCAACAAGGACGAATTTGGCATTTAATATAAAAATGAGAAGCAGTCATCTGTACCTTGAGATTTCGTTTATGGTTGTAAATGACAAAAACGCTGTCTACAATAAAGAGACCTGAATGCCACTGGTCATTTTATTCCTTTGCCTTTTTTATGATATTATTATGAAGAATAAACTGTTTTGTGATACCTGGGGGGGGGGATACAGGATTGTGGGAAATGTGCAGGAGAGAAATGGAAGAACAGGTCTCTGGGTTAAACTTTCATATGTTGTCCATGAAGACAGTTCGATGTGTTCGATGTTGTCCATGAAGACAGTTCGATCTTACGAGAAAATATTTCACGAGGTGGCAGTTTTTTTGTTTGTTTGTTTTTTAATTCATGTGATGTGATTCATATGAAAACATGATTTGTGGAAAAAAGTAAGCATGAAGGTCCATTCCTAACCCTAATAGATTCATTCATATTCATACAAATTTGGGTAACACTTTATTTTGATGGTCCCTTTTGAACATTCTGTTGACACTAAGTAATGTTGCAACTACATGTCAACTACCTCTCATTTGAGTATTAGTAGACTGTCTGCTTCATATCTGCTAACTCTTTATTGTGATTGTCTCCCAACAGACACTCTACTGACTGTAAGTGACTTTGCAAGTACGTCAACTTATTCTAACCCTAACCCTACCAGTCTACTAACACACTACTAACCCTCTAATGAGTGAATGTGAATATTCAACAGAATGTGTTAATGGGACCGTCAAAATATAGTGAAACCCAAATGTGCCACCAATTCAAAAATGTAACAGTTACAAATTGCCATGAGATTGTGTTGGGTAGTAAAAGCATCCAAATATTTTCAGATATTGGTTAACTAGTTCAAAGTTTGGGGTCAGTAAAATTTGTTTTTGTTTTTTTATGTTTTTGAAAGAAATTAATACTTTTATTTAGTAAGAATGCATTAAATTGATCAAAAGTGACAGTAAAGACGTGTTACAGGAGATTCATATTTCTAATAAATTCCAAAAATATGTTTGATCAAGAGCTTTAGTGTTCTTGTTTTCATAACTAATGCTGTCAAGCTCCAAAATTGACAAAAAGCACCATAAATGCACCATTTGTAGTTCATTTGACTTTTTTGTAGCCATAAAATAGTTTTGTTTGAGGAGCACATGAAATTTAAGTCCAAAATGAAATATCTCTGATGACAAACATGCTATGATGTGTCATATTTGCATACCTTTAATACTGTCTCATCCTGGTTTGCAATCTTGAAATCAAAGACATCCTGATGGCCTGTTATCTCAGTGAGTTGCCACAGGCTTTGCAGTTCTGTAATGGATGAATAGCTTCTCTGTGTACACCTAGGGCATATGCACCTCAATGCCTGTTTCACACATAATCAATGAACAAGCATACATCTCACTGCATTGGTATATTCTGCACAAACCGACATGGAGAGATCATACACATACACACGCAACCCTTAATCCCACCTGCACACGGCTTGCGAGCGATAAAGTCTCTCCATTTCCTGGCCTGTCCAGGCTAGTCTCCCGTTATCACGTGAGTTGGAAGATTCAGCTCCGCTGCAGGCCCATGCTGCACACTTCGCTTGTCCTAGATTAACACTTATCTCCCAGTGCCACCAGAGTGCCAGACCCACTAAATGAATTAGACGGGAAGGAAGCCATCTAGACACAAACCTGTGGCTCATGTCATACCAAAAGTATCGCAATTTGTCTTCTCCGAGCACAGCCGAGCTGGAAGTCGCAGTTCAGAGCTCTACCTTGCACAATTAAAAAGATAGGAAAAAGTTAAAAAATATGGGAAAGACAAAGGTGACACGTCGAGTCCAAATGACTTGTGAGACATTGTGACATGGGCACACAGGGTGAAAGAATTACATCTAATAATACCATAGATCAATGATTGATTAGGAGTATAGGGATGAAATTTTAATGATCCAGGACCTTTGGGCACTTCAAGTAGCCGGTCCACAGAAAGCTGACATATGCTGTATAATTCATCTGAGGGAGTTTGTCTCTCTCTCTCTCTCTCTCTTTCTCTCTGTCTCTGACTCCAAGTGAGGGTTTGACTCTCTAAAGCACTGGATGGGTGCTGGTCGCATCTGTTGGTAATGTAGTGAGAGAAAGATAGAGAGAAAGAGTTCATGGCTCCTTTTAAACATAAGCACTCATTATTCTTGAGCAACTTGGAAAGAAAAACTCCACACCAAGAAGTCAAGAGAGTTCATATTTATTAAAAAAAAAAAAAAAGGTCAAAAGCAAGCACGATTCTGCCTCACAGCACAAAAAAAAAAATAATAATAATTAAGAAACTGTTAAGACAGCTTAAACATAAGAAAAACTGCATATACTAAATTGTTTTTTTTACTAAAAAGTGGAAATTGGAGTGAATTAACAGGTTTCATTCTACCTGCACTGATAATTTGGTGTAGAAAGGAACGATATGTTGCTTATACATAAAGGAACATCAGTACTGCTGAATGTGCTTGGGTAAAAAATGAATAAATAGAGTGATGTTGTGGCCTAGCGGTTATGCTCCTACACACATGGCTTTATGTGCATGTGGGCGAAGTGAGTTCAAATCCAGTTTGCCACTAGATATGGGTCAGGATTGTGAATTAATGAGGTTGAGATTATTATTGAATTAGTGAGATCATCTTGATTTTTTCCTTGATGCATTAAAACTAATTTAAAGACAGTTTCACCTCTCAGAAAGGGGTTTAGCATGCAGCATGCTAAAATAGCTGTTACATTGTCTACACTGGAAGTCACGCAACGCACATGATGTTTGTCATTCTAAAACTCTTTTAGCCCTCTGAGCCTCTTCATTTGTGGATCACACTTGGTACCTTCATAGTAAAAAAAAACTAAAGACGTGAATGTAACTATTTTTTGTTTTGTTTTTCCAGGAAAATGTTTAAAAAATATCTCATATATTTTTTAAATATTTTTTTTATACTATTTAGAATTTTGGGGGGATTTTAAGATACTATGCAATATTTATATGATTTTTATTAGCTATTTTTTCCATTATTTATTTCCCATTCATTTCCTATGTTGGTATTTGACCGCAAAGGTACCAAGTGTTATTTTTTATTTTTCGACCCTTTAACATTTTAAAATCCCATGATTTTTGTCTGTGTCTAAATGTCCATGATTCATGTGCGTGTGTGTGTGTGTGTGTGTGTGTGTGTGTGTTCACATGGCTAATGCGACAAAAGTCACCAAGCATCATCTCATTCTGATGAAATGCACACACATGAAGCAAAAAATTGTAAAAGTCCAAAATGTTACATTTTTCCATCAAAAGTGACCAAAGAGACCCAGAGAAGCTGCTTAATTGCATCCTCTATAAAACAGCAACAGTTTGTAACAAATTAACAAACTTTCAAATTTCAAGAACATTACCGTTGGACTACGACAGTTTTGTATAATAAACGCTTACGTCCCCTGGCAGCTCTTTTCTTCTTGAATGGGGAAAGACCAAAATCTCAAAAAATTACTTGTCAAAATTACAATTTAATAACATTTCTGTCAGGACTACTATTGTCAAAATGATAGACACTTAGCATACAGTTTGGTTTGGCGGTATGGTTCTGTTTTGGGCAAAAACTCACTGCCCATCCATGCAACCTGTCATGAATGAGCAGGGAGAGCAGCAATAATAACCCCCTAGGGTAAACAGAACAGAACAAAGCAGATATCATTAATGTACTTAATGGCATTTAAGTGTAGCATTATTCAAGATAAAAGGAGTCTGATTCAACCAGGAATATCAGAAAACCAAGTCCTGACTTTGGCGAAAGGAGGAGTTGGGGATGGAGGAGGGTAATTTGCTTCTAAGCAAGTGAAAAAGCTGCTGAATAATACTGAATAGACCTTAAATTGGAATGCCGTGACAGGTGTCATATTCCTATAGGTAGAGAGTCAGCCTACGTAAGCTTGACTCTCGTGACCTGCCAGTACTAACGCTATATGCTTGAGTTCAAGTCAGCAATAAAATCGGACAGCTGTACCATATATTATTCTTTTAAAACCCCTCTTTTTCAGACAAGCTTAGCCTCCGTATTAGAAAAAAACAGCATGTTCGTTGACCCAAAAACTATTGGTTGACCCAAAAAGTTTTGATGTTGGAAGACCATCAGCCAAAACACAACATATGCTGTTGACGAACTACTGTACTTTATTTATTTATTTTTTATCAGAGAAGATTTGAAGTTTCAAAAGAATGATCTTTTATCCGTAGCCTATTAAAGAGATCTCCAAAGTCTGGGTAATTTTCAGGACATTTCATGGTTCAGCAAAAATCTCAATCTCTGAGCATTTGCAAAAACAGCCACGATTCCAGAAAATTGCTTGAAACTCATGAATCTCATAATTGAGCAGACTGCTCTCAGCGCCGCATACAGAGAGCCCTTCAAGTTGCTCGGTCTCCCTCTGGAAGGGAAAGCTTTTGGGTGTTGAAGACCCGGCGAGGGAAATGCTACCAAAGGTTCCAGTCAGTCATTGGTGGAGAGTCTGCACGGAGGCTATAGAGAGGGTTTCTCCAGGTGAGGGCAAGTGTGCTTGAGGAGCTATGAAATGAATTTCATTTCCTTTTTCTATCCCTTCCCCTCATTTGCCCACAGTCTCTGAGTGAAGCTCGCAGGCTCAAGATATGTGTCCCACTATTACAGGACTAATCCATCCATGACAGCTTTCAATTTCCTTCAGCAAATTTTTGCACCTCCTCAAACGAAGGTGCAGTCCTGTCTGGATTAGAAATCTCTTTGAGTTCTTACACATTTCCAGGGACCCCACCCCATTAAAAAAACTTCATCATGGACATTCAAACTGAGGGTCATGTGCCCCCTCTGATTTCTGAGCTAAGTGGATTTTAAATGTAATTTGCAAAGAAAATTATTTATTTGAAAATTACAGTGCATGATTACTGTAGGTCAAAGGTATGATGTGTGATTTTTGCCACAGCATTTCAGGTATTAACATTACATTTTAGTCAAAACTGTCAGATCATTCATTTTGATTTAGAATTGAAAAAAAATTATATCAATCTATATATATAACATGTTTTTCAGGAGAATATGGAAGTAAAAATGGAGGGAGAATCATGGCCATTCAATTTAGTTGGCTAATGGCATGGTCTGGTAATCCAGTCTATCAGAACAAATCATAAAATCGCTCAAAAAGCGAATTGGGAATCAAATCAAATGCTTTTACAGGCCAGAAACAGCAATGCACATCTGTATGCCAGCTAAGCAGATCTAAAGTCATGCAACATCACGACGTCTGCAAAAACACGAATGCCTCGAAAAACCTTTTGACACAGACATGTTGATGCAATTTTGTGCGCTGCACCTACAGTATACATCAGTATATATGAAAACATCAGTATGTATAAAACCTTGTGTACCTGAATAACGACATTACCCATCAAAAGACACAACAGCTGGTGACACATAGCTATTATTACATATCAATCACAGAAACACTTTAATAACTGGCAAGCTGTCATTGCACGGCAGCAAATCTTCTCTGTTAAACCTACATTGGAGCAAAGAAAATAGTGTAAGAACCATTGTGCATTCGTGGACCTGTACTGATGCATGTAAATTATTGATCATACAGACTTCAGAGGGGGTTGGGGTGAAGATGAGAAGAGGAAATAGATTTGCACCATACTACACACACACACACAGTTTCACGTCTTACATGTTTGTTGTGATGCTTTACATGTCTTTACTACAAGGGGATATGCCATTAGCCCTCGAAAGAGTCTTTTCATCCTTCTGGAAAGCAGAAGTGTCAAAATAATGTTGAAAACTTATTAGCAATGTGTCTGTCTTTGTGGAAGTGCTATCTACTGACACACACACACACAAACACTTAAATATGAGTAAATAATAAATTACTTACTACTAAATCAAATACAGCAATTACACAATTAAATAAAAATAAAAATTAAGTGATATATTTAAATTAATTGATAACTTAAAAATTACTTATCTTGTATAATAACATGAAATATATAAATATATTATATAAAATATATTAAAGATATAAAATATAAAACATTTTATTATATAAAAAATTATTGTTTATATATATATATATATATAATCAAATGAATTATTACTATTAAAAAGCAATTAAAAATTTTAAATGCATATTTAAAATGAAGCGATACATTATAAACAATTAATAACAACTATAATTGTTTGTTGTTGTTGTAGTTTTTTCTCTTTTGTTTTGTCTGTGTTAGACTTTGTGCGTCCTACTATATTTTCTTGGAAAAGTCTAACCCCTATCATATTTCATCTGTAATGAAAAACACACTATCCATTTAGTCTGAATTAAAGGAGATGTTAATTAACCATCTGGACGTGATCATATCCATTTTGGAATCTACATGTTGGTTTTCATCTCTAACAAGGGGAATAATTACATCAAATTTATTTTCGGAACTCGTGAATTGTTTCATTCACACTGTAGTATCGCCACTGTGGACTGTGAGAAATACCAAAATAATTATATGTAAGAAAACATTCTTTGTCCATGTGGATCCACCTCCAACTGTATCTGCAGCTTTTAAACTCATCTCAACTGATTTTCTAAGTGAAAGCCACATTATGCAAGCACTGGCCTGCAATCTTTAAGAAAGAAAATCACCCTGATGCTCAAACGAACATCTTTAGTACATAAATTCAATTTTTAATGCCGCTTCTTCAACATTAATGGGGACAGTCATTTAGAATGTGTTCTTGATTTACATGGCTCTCGAGGATAGCTTGAACACAAAGTAAACTGTTTAAATAATAATACATTTTAATTGGCTTTAATAGTAGATAATATGTTAAACTAATGCCTTCGACATTTGCAGAGGAAAATGCTGTTTGCTCGGGAGAAGATAACCAATCCACAAAAGCTGATATTATCATATTACTGTCAAACACGCACCTCAGCTGTCGCATGCATTTTTCTGCTGAAATGTGATAACCTTCCAAAAAGGACAAATTACGGAACAATCCACAATGTCGTTACTGTTTCAGGTCAGGGACCGTATTTCATAATGAGACAGTTCTTTGGTATTTTAGACCCTGTTTACACCATGTTTTAAAATTGATCTCAGATGAAGTGGTCAGGTGAAACATTGGCGTTTACTAATAAAGAACATTTTATCATTTTGAAACCATTGGGAGAACAACATATTTCTATTAATGTGTTAAGAACATTTTCTCTTGGTTATCTGAACGTTAAAAGAACATTTCATTCTATCTTTTTCAAAATGTTTTGAAACGTTCTATTGTTATTACTGAATAAGTTCTGAGCAAGTTCTGAGAACGTTAGCTGAACCTTCCAATGATTACAAATTTTTCTCCCAAGATTTAGTTAATCAGTTATGTATATTATTCCAAGAATTTTGTTCTTAGAACAATTTCTATTAACATTACAAGGACATTCATCGGAAACAAATAACATCATATGAATGTACCATGATTATAATGTCACAATATTTTCGGCTAACATTACAAAAACTGGACATTCAGAGATTCAACTTATGTCCTAATGGGCAGAGTCGGCTTCTTACAACATGAGATCACTATACGTTACACATAAAATTGCCCCGCTATGTGGTTCAACACGGTATTGGCATTGCGATCATTTAGCAATCACATACAACAGGCTTCATTTATTAGCCATCATTGATTTTGTCATTGTTGTTGTCACAGTGAGATGAAAGGGCCCAGAATGCGCTGGTCTCAACAGCAGTGAGATTTCAGCAGGCAGGTGCTACAGGGACCGTCAGGCCCAAATTCAAACGCAAGATCACAGCACAAACTTTCTCCAACCGATACTCGGATTGATCCCATGGCACAGTTTACAACCTACGGAAGTGGATCAGAGACCTATAAATAAGAAATTAAAAGATTTCAGTCATATTTCAGAAGTGTGCTTACAAAACAATATCAAAGCAGCTGCCTAGGAGAAATCTCTGACACAGACTGACTTTGAATGTATCGCACATTGCCGTACTCAAATGTTCAAATATGTATAGAAATGCACACACAAATCTAGAAGTCATATATCTTGTATGTATAAACGTGGAGCTCTATGAATGATAATAGATGAGCTAGGGATTCTCCAGCTGCGAAAGAGAGTGTTCAAATACCTTCTAGTGCTCCTGCCATCAGCTCAAGGTCGGCCTAAATCAGCCATAGATTGCTTCATATCACTGCCATTGAATCTTCAAGCACTAGTCACTTCCATCTTATCAGAAAGGTCTGAAGATTTATTATTTTACCCTTCCTTGGTGACCAAATGGGGATTTATTTCCCCCTTTGAAACTCTGTTTCAGCCCAAGAAAGGTCTTTGTGTTTGGTTTAAAAGGCTTTTAATATTCAGTATTTTTCCCAATTTATACTTCAGACTGGAACGGGATGTGCCAAAATGGAGTGATGAAAGCTGTGAAGCCTTACTTAAAGGCTCAATCATGACAAAATGTTAAAAGACCAGCTGTTTCCAGAAGCCCAAGTAAGAAAGAAAGAAAAAATAGGTTGCTTAAATGGTGGATTTAACACCAAAGTGAAACCAATTGGTTAGAACTAATAGGCAAATCATGGTAACATCACCTAATTAGTCTTGTAGATGTGTCACAAACTTTGGGTCTAGGGGTATAAAGAAGGATTTTAAGTGTTGCAATCTTTAGCATTTAGCTTTAGCATGCATGATACTCCAAATCTACCAAACTGAAATGTATTGTACAGTGCACATGGGTGTGAGAAAGAATGAACAGACTTTTTTACTTTTGTCAAGTGGACTTTTGAGTGCTAATTTGCATTTGTATTTTTCTGCAGATTCCCTGGGTTCCTAGCTAATGATAGCTAACTGAAAGCTTACAAGAAGCTTGTGTATAATTGCAAATCAGGTTTGCAAATCAACTAAAAAAAACAAAATTACAAGGATGCAAGGACTTGTAAAGCTGAGTTGACTAAATGTCAGAAATGAAACTCAACAGCATGTAATTAAAGGCTACCACAATACAGATTAACAAGACAAAAGTACAAAGATACAAATATACCTTTCAAACCATAGATGGGACATAACAAAGGGGCAATTTGGTTGTGTGCAATATTTTAATGGAATTTCAATTCATTTTTTAGGTTCTTCTGAATTCAATTTTTGAATTCAATTTGAATTGAGTTAGCAGGATGCAGAATTGTAATTTGTATTCCAGAGTCAGGAAGCAGAATTCAAATTAACTGAAATTCACATACATTTGAATATTAACTTAACAAAACCATGTTTTTTTTTTAAATGAAAAAATATATTATAAAGTATAAGTGAATGAATAAATTAAAGTTAAAAGTCTTATTTAGGCTTAAGTAAGCCTTGCTTAAATAAGTAAAAAATAAAAACAAACAAACAAATTAGTTCATTAAAAGCTCAAGTTTGAAGGCCATATGGAAAGAGAGAATGATAACTAAATTGGCTGACTTGCTAAAGCTACTAAAGGAATCAGAGTGCATGCAAATCAACATATGGATTTCATTCTTCATAAATATTTTGGCTCATTTCATAACATGTCCGGTGATGATAATACTAGTGCTACTGCCCCTATTCCACACATCTTATGATCCAAATCTCTGGAATGAAAATTACAAACACTTGACCATGATTAACAGCATCCCTGTCAATTAGCAGGGCTCAGCAAAACTGCATGCGTCCTAATTAAAATCAATTGAATGAACTGAATTAAACTGAATTCATTTGTCACATAGAAATGACCAGATGCTGTGGAATCTGGTGTTTGTTTGAAGCTGCAGGACTGTTCCAGGAGTTCTTTGCATCACCCACAGGAACAGAGGCAGTGAAGGCGAGGCAGGAGTGTTTGGCTCGCTGTAAACGACGCCATATCAATTCTTGCGTTTTCTTGAGAAAAGTCGATGCAGCAGTGCCTCAGGAAGACTGACTGGCTCATTACTCCATTGATATTCTCTGACCATGGTCTCATGCTGAATGCTTCACTCAGACAGGAACAACATTAAAGAGCCTCAAGTTTCTCTCCAGCTGCCCGGGCAGAAGATGCCTGGTACAGTAAAACTGACTCACTCTTAGATGGTAGTCTGAAAATCTGTGTGCCACTTCATTAAAGGCTTGATCATCAGACACAGCTCATAGATAGAATGGATACAGAATGGAAGTGCAATGTTGCAGCTGGTTGTTAACATGTTTAATGTAACTGGTGTAATAAATAACCTTTGCCGTATAATGGATATTTGGTATGCTCCCAGCCAACACAACTTTTTTGTAAATCATGAAAAGACTGACTAGAAAAAGAAAAAAAATATTTTGATGTTGATACCTTTGCTATAATTTTTTTAAAACATTTATCATGTTTGTTTCCCATATTCATGTTTAAAAATAAATTCGGAGGAAAAATTTGATACAGAAAGAGAGATGCATTGTGATCAAATGTGTAATTCGCCTCATTCGACATTCTAAATGTTCAAACATGTTTATGCACCAGTAAAAAAAATAATAAAAAACTTAAAAACTAAATTTAAAAAATCTTGTGCGTCTATTCATAATTTCATAATATGAAAAATCACAATGTACGAAAAAGTTTGGCAATGTGGTGAACTGGCTTTTGTTTTTGGGATTTAAAAAATGGCAATTAACATTAAACATGACAGCAAACCTGTCAAAAGTAAAAAAAAATTTTTTTTAAATAGTTCAGGTTTGAAAACGTTTTGGAAAACATGTATTTTAATAAATCAAACCTATTTTTGTTAAAATAAAAACAATATTATTTTTTAAGAAAATAAAAACTTTAACATTAAACTTGACAGCAAACTTGTCAAAAGTAAAAAAAAAAAAACAGTTTTTACAAAATGTCTCTTTCTCTCTTTTTATATATTAAATCACAAACATATTTTTGCTAAACTAAAAAAAATGTAAGATCAAGATTAAGACTACCTACAAAAATTATTTTCAAAAAAAAAAAAAAAAAACATGGCATAAAAGCCAGAAAGCCAAATTGTACAATGTGTTTTTTTTTGTTGTTGTTTGTTTGTTTAATAAATAATATAAATATCCTGTACCCAGAGATTGGCACAAATACACGCCGCGCCGTGCAGCATCCAGTGTAGACAGCATCACTGATTATAATGACTTCTATATTATTTTGTCGCACCACTCGCGTCTGATGTAGGCACGGTGTAACATTGGTTTTGCTTTGTTTCACAGAACTAATTGTTGCATGGGTTGCGTAGGCTACGTATGTGTGGGGCGGAGCTATTAAAATAGAGGTGAGACCCTATAAGGGTAGGGGCGTGTTTGTTTTGGTGATTTCAAATATCAACATTGGCTTCCAGAAATCGCTTACCCCACCTTTATTGTACTATTTTTGTATGCACTATTGTTATCATTATGACAGCAACAATCTTAATAACTACTTGGATATCACACTTTTCAATTAATTTAATTCGAGTACATTTAGATTTATAATGGGTCTGGTTCTCATCTTATTGATGAACAGGTATTGTAGTTTGCGTGTAAAGCTGTATATTCCACCATTAACCTCAGCTGCCTCTGTAATAATCCTGTGATATCTGTCTGTTAGAGAAAGGACAATCGCTCTTGAGCTTTAGTACAAGGCAGCTGTGCCTAGTGTCAGTATGCCCTTAGAACAATAAAAAAAAAAAAAGTTTTCTTTATTATTAGAATTATAGTTATCTTTGTCTTGGGATACACACACAAGAGAGAAAGCTGCTTATTAATCATTTATCCATGTTTATTTATCGCTCTGACGTGTCCATTGCTCTGAAGCTCCAAAGATATATTTACACACCACGACGTTATATAAACGCTATAGAAAAAGTTAAATCGATTTACACTTTATATCATCGCCGACATTTATATTGTCATATCGCCATAGCAAGCAGTAATGATTCAAGTTTAATGAACACATTTGACTAGATAGTTGATAAAACCAAAATCTGACCAAAAAAAAAAAAAAACTAACAAGACTGACTAGTGCTAATGCTATGCCCCCCTTGCTAGGGTTTTTTTTTTTTTTTTTACCCACTGAGACAGGTATGCTTTTTTCCCACAAAAGCAAGATCACTTTGTTTTGTTTTGCAAGTAATGTTCAAGCATTTTGTATGGTTTATACACAGCAAAACAACATGTATTTAACTGAAAATCCAGAATCATCAACAAGTTAACTGTAGATAGCACTGTAAATGATGATATAGAGACAGTGCTCCGGAGGTGTGTGTTCACTGCTCCGGGTGTGTGTTCACGGTGTGTGTGTGTGTGTTCACTGCTGTGTGTGTGCACGTTGGATGGGTTAAATGCAGAGCACGAATTCCGAGTATGGGTCACCATACTTGGCTGAATGTCACTTCACTTCACTTCACTTCACTTCATATAGTTGTCAACAAATGGGATGCTACATTTTATTCAAAATTAAATATCTTAAATATCTACGATGTTGACTTTAATAAGATTTTCCCAGGAAAAGCATGAAAGTGGCATGTTTGAGCTAGTTGATACAAGAAACCTCTAATAAAGAGGTTGATTAGCAAAAAGTATTTTATGTATTTTGAAAATACAAAAATACTAAGATTAAATGTATTTAAATACAAAATACATTTGATTTTTTCCAAAGGTATTAAAATACAAAATAGTATTTTGTATTTCAAATACATATTTTAAATACATTTTTTTTAAATACTGCCCATCCCTGCCTGTACCGCATTATATAACTTTGTGGTTCTTCAGAAAAACTATTAATGGATTGCCGCTTTAAAGAAACCAATATGCAGATCAGGAGAACCTGTTTAACATCAATAATCAAAGATCAATACTCACAATTCATATTCTCGACAGAGATGTTGAACCCAAGCTGCTTTGAAGAAAGCGGTTTGGTTTTCCCCTTTTCCTCTGTTGCACAGCAAGAGCCAGCTGACTGTTATAAATACAGCATTCTAATGGTAACTTTATGATGTTGCCTGTGTGAGCCTACGACCCTCCAGGGGCCACTTGCCTCCAGCCCTTCTCCTCCTTACCCTTCTTACCACTTTCTCTCTCTCCCCCTTCCTTTCGTCTGTGGATTTACAGCCAGCTTGTAGAAAGACGGGAGCAGTAAATTTTCCTGTTGCGTTGAATAATTCATAGCGAGGCCTATAACACATAAATAACAGATGAGGACTCTGGTTTAGGAGATAAAAGCTGGAAAAGTGTCGGGCTAATTGTCCATGATGGCCATGTAATGGTGAAATATTTGATTGTGTTTTTTTTTTTTTTGGTGAGTGGGACACATAAACGTGTACGTATGTCCACATATGTGAGTCTGACAGGCATGTTTGTGAATATATATGAGCATGTATATGTATCTATATGCAAAGCTTCATATTGGTTCTACCCTGGGGCCAGAGAGCGAAAGAATGTGTTTTGCAGTTTATAAAAAAGAAATAAATTGTATTGTCTCTCACACAACTTTCAAAGTCTCCCGTTGTGGCGTAAATAGATTCGTTACAAGCTTGCCCTGGACCTCATGGATGTTTCTGTCTTGTAATTGTTTTGTCCTGCGTACTGTACAGCAGTTCAAATGATAAATGGCGATAAAACAAGGTCATTAACACAGTAAAAAGGCCACAAAAAGCATGCGGTTCTCCTGAATTGTCCATTTTCATTAGCTCATCGCAAAATCTAGCTGTATCAGAGCATGACCTTTGAACTTTGTCTCTCCTAATGTGGTTTAAATGCAGTTGTCACTGAAAAAACTTTAAAGTGTGGCTGTACCGGAACCATAGATTGTCTTCCATTTCACCTCCGGCATCCCTTGAGGAAAAGAAGGACAGAGAGAAAGACTGAGAGCTTCTGGCCCAAAGCCAGGCTCCCTTGTGAGGGCAAGGAGGGCAGGACGTAAGGAGGGAAAGATCTGCAACAACAATAGATTCTTATCTGACTCTCACCATTGCCCTGAAAAACACCACGAGCAACATGTCCACCAAGATAAATAAAGGAGAAAAAGCTGCACGCCGGGCCTGCGGATCGATCCCGGATTCTGGAGCCCTGCTCTAACCTTTCTCACTGATAAGGCGACCGTGAAGGTCAGGAGCGGCCGCGCTGAGGAATGGGCCTCCCAGCCCGCTCGCACCCGCTATGGGGACCGTCCTGCAGATTGGCAGGAACGGAGCCGCCCACTTGACGAAACACCGTCTGTCAGCTTGACCTTTTTTGTAATGCATCGGGGGTCAAAAGTCAGAATATTCTCTGTCCTCAACTGAGTATCACTGTCTCGTTTCCGCTCAGGCACTCAGGAGGAGCGTCAAAAGAGCAAAGCTGAAATTGTGTTTACTTTTAGACGTAGCTCTTGCAAATGTTTCTACATATAAAGTACTTATAAATTTCTATCTCTCTTAAGCATCCTCATGCATATACAGTTGTCCTTATAGGTATACATACCCATCTTTTCACATCAGTTCTGTATATTCAGCATATTAAGAAAACTATAGGAAGTAAGAACAAAAAATAAGCTAATAAAAACTGTTACTAAATTGATCTGTTTTGTATTTTAATTCCACCACCTGTAGAATCCAAAATATGTGTAGTATTTAAAAATATGTTAATCCCGGGGCAGAAATAGAGAAACAAATAGAGACATAATTAGCGTAGCTGCTGTTCCATCTAAGCAAAAATTATTTGTTCAACCCAAGCTAAAGAATAATAATAATGTACATTTGATCAGATATAACTGAAGTACAAGATTATAAGATGCATTATGTGAATGCTTGTCTAAAGAGATGTGTCTTTAATCTAGATTTAAACAGAGAGAGTGTGTCTGAACCCTGAACGTTATCAGGAAGGCTATTCCAGAGTTTGGGAGCCAAATGTGAAAAAGCTCTACCTCCTTTAGTGGACTTTGCTATCCTAGGTACTACCAAAAGTCCAGAGTTTTGCGACCTTAGGGAGCGGGTTTGATTGTAGCATGGTAGAAGACAAGTTAGGTACGCAGGAGCTAAACCATTTAGGGCCTTATAGGCAAGTAATAATATTTTGTAAATGATACGGAACTTAGTAGGTAGCCAGTGCAGAGACTGTAAAATTTAGGTAATATGATCATATTTTCTTGACCTTATAAGAACTCTAGCCGCTGCATTTTGGACTATCTGTAGCTTGTTTATTGAAGATGCAGGACAACCACCTAGCAGTGCATTACAATAGTCCAGTCTAGAGGTCATGAATGCATGAACTAGCTTTTCTGCATCAGAAACAGGTAGCATGTTTCGAAGCTTGGCAATGTTTCTAAGATGGAAGAATGCTGTTTTTGTAACATGGGAAATATTATTTTCAAAGGACAAGTTGCTGTCTAATATAACACCCAGATTTTTTACTTTAAAGGACGTAACAGTGCATCCGTCTAGTTGTAAATTGTAATCCAAGAGATTCTGTGTAATGTTTTTTGGTCCAGTAAGTAATATCTCTATCTTATCTGAATTTAATAGGAGGAATAAGTTATTGGTCATCCAATCTTTTACATTTTTTACACAATCTATTAGCTTAAATAGTTTAGAAGTTTCATCTGGTCTTGTTGAGATATATAGTTGAGTATCATCAGCATAACAATGAAAACTTATCCCTTCAGGATCACGGGTATCTGCGCAGAAACATCGAAAACACGAGCACCGGGGAAACAGTGAGTGTGCACTTTACCTTCAGCTAACGTAGCACGGACGTGCCGGACGATGGAGTCTCCGATGATCACAGCATTGCGTTCCGTCTCGCGGAGGGGAGCGAAGCAGTTCAGGGTGGAGATCTCTAAGACCGGAGGCGGCGGAGGGGGAGAGGTCGTCGCCCGGGGCCTGGCTCGCGTCTTCCGCTGCTGGTGCACCCAGGGTCCGTGGCGTCCCGGCGCCGGAGTGAAGGACATTTGGGAAGATCGCGTCCTGGGTGCACAGGGCCTGTGCAGAGAAACACATGGTGTAGAAGTGGTGGGAGTGTTAGCAGCGTGCTGTATACTTACCCCGGACTTGTGAGCATCAACCCGGGATGTTTCCAGCGCAGCTCTCCGCTCTCTCAGCTGGGCCTGCTTCTCCACCAGGTCGCGGATCTGCTTCTCCACGGCCTCCAGCTCCAACTGCACCGAATGAAGCTCCAATGTGTCCTCACCTGCACTCAAAGGTAGACACAAATCCGTCATTTAAGCAAGTACCAGTGAAACAATGGTAATGTGTGTGAATAGAGTATTAGCAATGTAAGCAAGATTAGCGGCAGCCACGCTGCTGATGCTAACGGGCTATAAGCTAATAGCAGACTCGAGAAATCAAAATAAAACTAGTGATAACAAGGCGCTCTGATTGGTTTTGTTTTAGAATGCTATAGGGGATATAGTCACACGTTATAGAAACGAAAATGATAGTGTATAAAATTAATTTTAAGATAGAAAATAGACGATAAAGAATCAACTTGATGGAGCTCAAACTCAAAGCACGCAGTCACTAAACCAATGATAACATTATGGAGGAATATTATCACAATTTAGAATGACTGTTTTATGTTTTAATATATTTAAAAAAATTATATATTCCTGTAAAGCAAAGCTGAATTGTCATTACTCCAGTCTTCAGAGTCACATGATCCTTCAGAAATCATTCTAATATGCTGATTTATAATCAATGTTGGAAACAGTTGTGCTGCTTAATATTTTTTGGGACCTGTGATACTTTCAGGATTCTTAATAAAAAGTTACGAAAGTGATAAACAAAATATATATCAAATACAATTTTTAATCAATTTTGACATGCACACATACACTATACTATTCAAAAGTTTGGGGTCTTTGGGGGGGGGGGGGGGGGTCAACATTTTCTCTTTCATTTTTTTTAAAGAAATTAATACTTTTATTCAGCAATAATGTGTTAATTGATAAAAAGTGATAGTAAAGACTTATACTGATAGATTTATCTTATATTGTACCTTATATTATAACTTATATTGTTATATTTGTCATGCAACTACTTGTGGGCAATATTTTAAGTATAAAAGGAGAGCTTCGGCATTACAATAAAGGTAATATGAAAGGTTAAATAAAACAAGCAAGTGAAGGACTGAAAAACAGATGGAAGAGAAACTCCCTGTCTCCCTGAACCACCTCTGCTGCATAACCTTGAAGGAGCAGATAGCTAAATATATAAATAAATAAACAAGTGCATTTTTTCAGTAAGCCAGATTAGACCTTATCTTGAGTAAAGTGTTCCTATGTGTCAGCTAAGAAGCAGCTGATCAAGATAAAAAGCTTTCTTTTTTTTATTTTCTTTCTCCCTGCCTTCTCCTTTTGAGGTCTGGGAGGGGTTTTATAAAGCACTCATCTGTTTTCTCCTCTCTGGCCTGGCCTCTCCCCTGGAGAGCAGCTCTGCTCTAGGCCTGTCTGTGCTATCACTATCTTTATTTAGTGGATAAAAGGCCACGTCTCATGCTTATATATATATATATATATATTAAAAAAATTGGAGGCACATCTTTCTAGTGCATTTCCAATAAAGACAAAAATATTAAACTAGAACTTAAACTATAAGAAACTCTAAATGGAATTTGTACAAGCAAAAGCACTGTGGGTGGTTGCCAGGACGTTGCTTTGTAGCTAAGGTGTTCTAGTGTTGTATTGTGGGTGGTTCCCATGTAGTTGGTTGCTGAAAGCTCATCCTGAAGTTTTGATGTTCCAGTCTCCGCATATGGCTCGGATTCCTCTGCAATACTTTAAAAAATAGATATTTTAGTCTCTTTTGTCATTTTTATCTTGGGAATGAAAAGTCCATGGGTTGGATTCAAAAACCTTTCTTAAGAATAAAATAATTTTTAACTGTTACACTGAAAAAAAGGTGGTAGAAACTATTTTTACTCAAAAATTACTTGTAAATTTCACAATTACAAAGAAACCACAAGTAACACATTGAATTAAAAATGAAATGTTGAAGTAGAAAGACAAAAATACTAGTTTCTTATAAAACAAGCTCCAATAATTTATTTTTTTTATTCCACCCACCCACCCCCTTTCCAATTAGTACTTATTTACAACTTCGGGGGGAAATAGTTTTGTTTTTTAACTTAACTTATTTTTTAAATAATTTTTTACTTCCCAAAAATACTTGAGACAATTCTTGAGACAAAACTTTCTTTCTTTCTTTCTTTCTTTCTTTCTTTCTTTCTTTCTTTTGAATTGAACTCAAATTCTTGAAAATAATCTTCCTAAAGTCATTATAAATACAGTAACTTCTTAAAGTTAGGTACTTCTTAAGTGTTAAAAATAAGAAAAATATTCTTAAGAAAATATTTGAGTACTTTGGATTTTTTCAAGAATTTCACTTAGGAACATTCTTAAGAACATCTTGGAATTTATATATGATAAGAAATTATAAGAACTTTCGGTCACACTTTAGGTCCAATTTTTGCTATTAACAAACCATTAACTATGACTTTTGCATCAATAAACTCCTAATTTACTGCTTAATAACAGTTAGTAAGATAGTTGTTAAGTTTAGGTATTGGGTAGGATTAGGGATGTACAATATGGTCATGCAGAATATGTGCTTTATAAGCACTAATAAATAGCCAATATGGTACTAATAGGCATAATAAGCAACTAATTAATAGTTAGAATTGGTTCCTATACTAAAGTTTTACCAAACTTTCTTATTTCTTAAAATGATTTTTGTAAATCCAGCCCCTGATCATTTATTGAAAAAAATTGCATACCTTGACAAGCAGTACAATTTGAAGTACCATTCTTTTCCATTTAGTGTGAAAACACTGCCTGAAAATGGAAAAAGAAAAGATGTGCATCCAAGTTTGCAATAATACTGGAATATGAGGCATTTTGTTGAGTTTGTTTTAGTGTTTGATCGGGGAAAAGAAAATGTTTGTTTGTTTGTACAAGAGTATCCGTGCGTGGTCTTTTATTTTGGTGAAAGTCATGCAGCGTTCTGTGCGGATGAGCGTGAGGACACAAGCAAACAGAAGTTGGAGAGTAATTGGAAAAGACATCAGGTGGATATAAAGACGGATTGGGCCGCTATCTGGGCCTCCTCCCCCGAGCTTTAGTCTATTAACACTGCCACTCTTATCATCTGTGCTGCACCTGACAGGCCTTAATCACACTCTAATGGATTTAATTACCTTACACAGGTATCCTGCATACAAGCAAGCCTGCTGTCTACATGGCTAAAGAGACAGACCAGGGAGCTGATACAGGTGGCTTTGGTGATAGGCTTGTATTGTGCTAAAAGATCATGTCCTGAGGTCACGGGGTCATAAATACTGACCTGGGCAGCGTTTGTGGTCATATTCACACACACAAAGTAGGGTATATGGTAAATGGCAGCGTAGATGTTTAAGGATTCAAAAGACGTGAAGAACGTCAGAGTGTTATTCAGGCAAACATAACTTATATTTTAATGTGTTTATGCTATTCAGGCTGTAGGCTGCATAGTCTTTTATCTGCCACTTTAGACATTTGACACATATTGTGCAATTTCAGTGACGCTTCAGGCAGAAGTACCATAAAGCCTCTGTAAATATTTATATTAAAATGTCTGGATTTAATGCTTTTTATATTCAGACAATTCAGACAAAACAGACAATATGTTTTGTCATATATCATAAGCTGTCACTTTTCTCGAAACCCTTAAAAGTATGTTTTTTCTTTTTTGAGAAAGGCTACATTGTGCGGACCAATTGTATCCAGAAAAACAGTAAAGTTGAAATCCCTATAGAAGCCCATTTCCACCTCAGAGTGGAAAATAAATAAATAAATAAATGAAAAACTGAGAAAAAAACAGTCACACTAAGAAATATTCCAAAATAAAGTCACATTTTTAAGATATAAGGTTAAAATGTAAACAATAAGATATAAAGTTGCAACTGTGAGGGGGAAAAAAACTGTGAGATGGAAAATAAATATTTTGAATCTTATGTCACAATTGCAAGAAATAAAGTCACAATTAAAAAAAAAATATATATATATATATAAAATGCAATAAGAAGAAATAACTACATTGTTCACCCTGGCTTTAATAGAAAACAGCTTTGTAAATAGAGAATAATAATTAAAACTACAAAAAAGAGTGTTTGTGGTTTAAGGTAAGAGATACATTGCAAGTTCAATCCATGAAAATTAAGTCACAATTTTAAGATGTAAAGTAAGGGTTTTAAGACAAAGTTGCCATTACGATTAAAAAAATATGAGATAGAAAATAACACTTTTGCAAATACAATAAATAAAGTTGCAATTAAAAAAAGTCACAATTAGCAGGGAAAAAGTTGCAATTAGAAAAAAAAAACTGTTTATAATTTACCCTGAGACAGAAACTTTAATAGAAAACAGCTTTGTAAACAGAAAAGTAAAAAATACTGTGTTTGTGGTTTGAGGTAAAAGACACATCGCAATTACAAGAAACAAAACACAATTACAAGGAACAAATTTGCAATAATGAGAAATAACGTCACATTTGTAAGATACAAGGAAATATTTGTAAGATGAAAAAGCTGCAATTGTGAAAAAAAACTTTGAGATGGAAAACAACACTTTTTAGATTTTAAGTCACAATTGCAAGAAATAACGTTGGAACTGTAAAAAAAAAAAACCATGTCACAATTAGAAGATATAGTTGCAGTTGTAGTTCAAAGAAATAACTATATATTGTTTACTCTTTAATAGAAAACACTTTTATAAAGAAATAAAGTAAAACTGCAAAAACAAAAAGTGTGTGGTTTAGTTTAAGAGACATAGTTTAGGTTAAGAAATATCATTAGCTCAGCATAAAAGAGAAGTCAATAGAAAGTCCTAACTTTGACAGAAACCCAAACATGCACATACTTATTTTGGGCGAATTTGGAAGGAGGAGGCTGTTGTAAACATGCCAGACAGAAAAGAGAATTTAATATTTCCACAACACGACCACTCAGGCAAGCGCCAATGACAGCAAGCATCATGAAAAGATATGGAGAGAGGGGAAAGTAAGAAAGGAGACAGATGAAAATGAGAACTGTAAAATAAATGACATCTGAAGCCATTTCCTGCGGGTCTTGCCATGTTGCGCAGATTTGAAACTTTATGGAGTTATGTGGCGACTTAAATTTCCATTAGCTGAGGGTGAAATTTCTGAGGGTTTTCTGTGATGAGACTTTGGCATATAGTGTCTCCTAAGATCATGATGGATGGAATATGTGCAAACCTATTTATAGGTCCAAGGAAGGGACCATAATGGTGAAAAATATTACCATTGTACGATAAGCACCGGTCTGTATTACTGTATCGCTGGAACAAAACAACCCTGGGTACAGAAACCTGCCATAATAGTTATGTTTCAGTGGTCAAATGGTAGTGTGCAGATCTGTGGGCAGCTGTAGAAGGAGCAGTTTTCATCAGATCCAGTGAGTGACATGGCTTTCATCACTCTGAGCTCCTCCAGGGTTGAGCTACAGCTGTTATTCCCTTGGACATCAGTACGCATGCACTAGCACGGCCTCCAGAACACCCTACGGCTTTCACCAAGGTAATAAAATGCCTTTGCGAATCCCTCACACACTGCAAGAAAGGATGCTAACATCAGAACTCAAGCTACAGCTACCAGGGCATGAAAGACGCTAGCTTAGCTGAGACTCACTGAGCGTTGGCGATTCGCCTTTGAAGCAAGGGGTGATTGAGAGGATTTTGGATATCGAATTTTCTTCGGTGCAAAGTCTCAGGTGATCTAAATTTAAAAAAAGCATGTTAGCATTGCAGCAAATGATTGAATACTGCAATGACACTTAGGGTTGTTATCAGTTAACTAAAACTAAAAAGCAAATGAATAAAAAGTGCATAAATATGAAAACAAACTTAAATGTTGACTTAGTAACTAATTAAAATAAATAAGTTCAAGCTGAAGAGCTATAAACCTTAAATTAATATAAAATAACATCAAAATAGAAAATGACAAAATCACATAACTAAAATCCTAAAACATACAAAAGCTAAAATTAAAATAAAAAAGAATTGCAAATAAACATGAGAAAAACTCATAACCAACAAAAATTAAAAATATAAAAATAAAAGCAAATTTAAAATGTTAAAGTAATAATAAAAAAGCACTGTTGACACTACAAAATAAATAAAAATGTAACTTCTAAGTTTTTTTTAGAATGCATCAAATTTTGTGACTGTAAACTAAGCAAATCTTTGAGACAATCATTATAATGAATTAATTATAATTAATAAAATAAAAACATGAATTGCTGTTAGCGGCACTTTTTGTAATGCGACATTTCTGTGTGAAACAGGATATTCAAAAGTAGCAAAGGATTGTGTTTTTATCTATTGGAAATTGATCAGAAAAGTGGGCATTTTATAACTGAACTGAGCAAAACCTATTTTAAGACTGCTACAAACAAACAAACCAATAAACAAAAATAAATAAAATTTAAGCTTGCTACAAATATTAATAAATATATAAATTAGTTAGCTGTTGGTTAACATTATCCAAAAGTGCGGTTATCAAATCTGGCTGAAGATTACTGACTGAAGTAAAAATGACCAATGAATCGTTCACTATAAGATCAAGAATGAGTCCATTTTAATTTCACATTGACTTTACAAAAACATTTCTGTGTTGAGAGCCACAATGAGATATTTTCTTTTGTTTGGGCGCAGCACTAGTGTATGTACCAAGAAAGGCCTGACGTTGATGGAGAGGGTGATTTCAGGCCTTGCCGTTAGCAGGAGGAGATAGAATATCTTCTTAAGGCCCAAGGATAGCACTTTTTATGAGATGTTCATTGCAGAAGCTACATCAACCTGTCTAGAGCTACTGCAAGCCCATCGTCTGCTTTTCTCACTCTCTTTCATCACTCCCATTCTCTTGCCCATGTCCACTACCCCTCTCATTGAACTGTTCATGCTTTAAGAAAAAAATATATGAACAGATTTTTCCTCAAATCATCAACAGGACTGTAAATACAAGTGTCAGCACATCAAATCATCGAGAGGAAGTGGAAGCCAAACACTGCCTTATTACTGCCAATAATACACATACAAAAAAGTACTATAGTATTACTTGTTGTTTGGACTGTACTATGGCAATACGGATATTCTTTTTAAGTATTAACGGAGTACCATGTAAATATCATGTTATAAAACTTATCATTTGTTAACATTAATTAACGTAACAATATATTTTTTCAGCATTTACTTACCTTTGTTAATGTTAGTTAATAAAAATGTTCGTATTACTTCACAGTGCATTAACTAATGATAACAGATAATACAATTGATCATAAAAATGTATTAATAGAAGCTGATATTAACATTAACTGAGATTAATAAATGCCGTAGAAGGTTTATTCATTGTTAGTGCAAGTTAACTAATGTTAACAGATGAAACCTTATTGTACAAAAATGTAATAACTTTTTAAAATTTAAAATAAATTTTATAAATAGGCCCTATGATGTTAACATTATTTGCATTAAAAATTAACATATATTTTAAAGCATTTATTAATCTTGGTTAATATCGATACTGTCATGGTGCACAAAGCAAGGATGATACAGGAACACGCAGACGAGGAGTAAACTCAAAATAACAGTCTTTAATCAAATCCAAACACGGCAGGGCAAGACCAGGCAAGGCTGACACAGACAGGAACACCGGGAGTAACAAGTAGACCAGACGGCAAACTGAAACTGAACAGGCAGGACCTTAAATACACAGGTTAATGACTAAAACACAGCTGAAAAGAATAAACTAATAAATCACATTACACAAGGACAGGAAACAAACCAAATATGGAAACAAGAGGCGGGAACACAAGACACACATGACAGAGGACTGACAGATACATATGTATATATCACACATTAAATAAGTATAAGTAAAAATAGTTTTTATTGTAGTGCATGATAATGACTAAATCCTTTTATTATTATTATGATTATTATTATGATTATTATGATTAAGTATGAGTAAATAAATTGATTTGAAAAAAAAATATATATATATACATCACATTAATAGACACAAAATGGATAGAGGTTATAAAACAGGATAGAGGTTCTATTCCATTCTGTTTTATTCTATTCTATTAATAGACACAAAATGGATAGAGGTTATTAAACAGATTCAAACTCGAAATTCAGATTTGATTAGCTGTTTTTATTTTTCAAATTTGATGAACTGCACATTCTAATGTTGCAAAACTGAGCCATTTCAATTCAAACTAAATTGAAATCACAATATATGTGAAATATTCAGAACAAAATAATCCCATCCGTGTTTTGTCACTTTCCTAAACCCATTCATTCTGTTTAAACATTCTAAAGTTTGTTTCAAACTAAGTACTAACATCCATCAGCAACTTCCTCCAAACCACAGCAATCTGAGAGTAGTGTGTGTGTGTGTGTGTGTGTGTGTGTGAGATAGAGAGAAATAGAGATGAGATGGCAGGTGGCTGTCGACACAGTGAAAACACAGCCCTGCGGAATTGTTGTGCCTCGCTGAACACTACCCCCCCCACACACACACACTCACACCCCCCCCCACCCACCCACCCATGCACACAAACATCCTTCATCACCACCTTCCTCTTCTGCCTCCTCCTCTCCTAGCCTTCATCAGAGAAGAGCCGTCAGCATTTACATTTCCCATCAGCCCCCGGAGACTTGCCATCATCACACAGCTTGGCTCAGTGACCCCCAGCTCCTATCTGCCATGTTTCTCCTTCATGTGAGCGCAAACACACACTCACACACGCACTCGGATGGCACAGGCGCTGGGGGATGGGGCGGCACAGAGTATAGCAACTCTAAAGCTAAATTATTGCCAATCAGATTTTGTTCACAGCTCAACTGTTAGACAAATTGCAGCTTGTGCTATTTGCTATGGGTCAGAGAGCTGAGTAATTTCATTTTAATAAGTCATATTTGACGGCAAGATGACACTACAAACACACAGAGATATGTACACGTGTATCCATGTATCCCATCCACACTAATTCAAAAACAAAGAATTCTCTGATTTACTTCCCCAGGACAAGTTGTATGACTCAGCCAAAAAACTTTCCAGTCTCAAAAGAAAGCGTTTCAGGCCTTTGTTCCACTGCAAACGGAGACATGAACTGAGACAGAAAGAAGGATAGATAGAGTAACAGAACAATAGACATAAATGGATGGATGGACAGATATAACAAAAGTACAACAGATGATGGATGGATGGATGGATGGATGGATAGATAGATAGAACAATAAAATGATAAAGTGGGTGGACAGACAGACAGATATTTGATTTGTACTTTCTTTTCAGAAAGTTTCACTAAAACAAGCAAAGAGCATCTCCAATTCTGCACCTACAGTATATTTCAAATGCAGCCTTTGTTTTGTTTGGCTTATATTATATGTCTTCCGCTGTCCTTGAAAGGTCTTTATAAACCCAACAATGCACAATCAAACTCATCTCTACTGCAGACATAAATGTCGCTGTTGAATTTAAATAGCTCAGCTGGTAGCTGTCTGATTTATTTCATTTTAATTTAGCAAAAGATGCAGCCTTTCCATCTACGCAGCCAATCTGAATTCTGCACTGGCTGCACAGGAGGCAAATTGATTAGATTAATATATATCTGAGCAAATAAACAACTTCTACCTTCAGGGCTTATGGTCGGTATTCCTTTAGAACTCCCCCGAAATCAAAGCGCTTGGTATCCACAGCTGCCAATATAGCATAAAAATCAGCCTTGGTATAAACACATCAGCCGTTCCAGGCAACGGCAGCACAGATGTACAGTAAAAGCAAATCTCAGAAGATAAAAAAATTATTTGGAAATAGACAGTAAATTTCTCTCTAAACTGGAATTGGACTCAAAGGGCTCGGCGTCCGCGGCCTGTCATGTTGTATAGCGGTGTCTTTGAAGTCGCCCGTCAGTGGTGCTAGCAGAACCCACTTCTGAGGCCGGCTTCCCTTTCAAGTGTTCATCAAGTGTCCGGGCGTTGCTACATCTGCTGTGAAGCAGATAACCGGTGTGCCGTCATGGAATTCTATTAAATCCAACAATATTTTCTATGCTAAAACCATATTCATTAAAAGAGTTTGAGATTTCCTGCGTGAGGTACGTTACGACTATTAGCCAACTAGGGTTGGGTGATGTATTGAATATTCATGACATATATTTGTGAGGATTGTGCTGTCAGTATAAAATTAAGAAACATTGTGAATATGACAATTTTAATGTGACCTTTATTCAGTCATTAGATTTCCTATAGACCATGTCATTGTTTTGTGATCCCTCCTTGTCTTGCTACTTGAGAGTATGAGAGCGTTATGCAGCTTTTTTCTCACAAAAAATGTTCACAGATGTCATTGTGGGGAATTTTTCATATGTTTTAATTTATAAAATAAATTTCATTTCGGGTCAGCAAGATTTTTTTTTAAAGAATATTAATAAAGACATTTTTGAAGAAATTAATACTTTTGTTTAAGGATGCATTAAATCGAAAAGTGACACATTAAAAAAAATACAAAATATTTCAAATAAATGCAGGTCTTTTGGAATGAAAGCTTATTTTAGCCACATATTTTAAATAAATAAATAAATAAATAGTGATATTATATTCATATTAAAATTTAATTTATATTTTATATAAATTATTTTTTTTTACAATTAAGAATTGTGAGATATACAGTAAACTTGTAATTCTGTTAAAAAAAATGTGAACTGTGTAATTGTAACTTTTCAATCTCACAATTCTGACTTTTTTCTCAGAATTGTGTCTGTGTGTGTGTGTGTGTGTGTGTGTGTGTGTGTGTGTGCGTGTTTATGTGGTTTATGAGGACACAAATTTGTATAATGACATGGGTATGACAGAGGTATTACAATATGAAGGTGGTTTATGAGGACACTGCCTATGTCCCCGTAATTCAAAAGGCTTAAAAAACATACTAAATGGTGTTTTTTTGAAAATCTAAAAATGCACAAGTCTCCTGTGAGGGCTAAGTTTAGGTGTAGGGTTGGTGTAGGGCAATAGCACACACAGTTTGTTCAGTATAAAAACCATTACGCCTATGGAGAGTCCCCATAAACAAAAACCAACACGTGTGTGTGTGTGTGTGTGTGTGTGTGTGTGAGAGAGAGAGAGAGAGAGAGAGAGAGAATTGTACAGAATTATAAAAATGTCTCTTGAATACCAAGTCAGCATATTAGAATTATTTCTGAAGGGTCATGTGACACTGAAGACTGGAGTAATTACGTTGAAAATTCAGCTTTGCCATTACAGAATAAATTAAAATGTAAAAGAAATAAAAATATATATATATATATATATATATAAACATTTCCAATGTTTATGCAAATATGACCTAAAATATTTAAATAAATTAAAACTAAATTTAAAAAAAATTGGCTAATAAAGTTGTTTTCCAGTCAGTTTATCAGTACAGAGCACAAATGACACTGTAGATGCAGCACACAGACCTGTACAACTGTGCTCAACCCAGGTCCTTCTGTTTGCCAAATATTTAGCCCTTGACAGCCTATTACCGCCTCCCACACAGTATAATTACACAAAGTGATTCCAAAGGGGAAAGAGGTAGGAGGTCCAGTATCTCGCAAAAAATAAAGACAACATTATCTTTTAATTAAATTCACATCATTTCACAAAAACGCGCTACTGTATAATTTGGGGAGTCCTTCTGACACTCTCCTCGGCGCCAAGCGGCTTTAACGGAAAGCTCATTTTAAACTTAAATGTATTTCTTTTAAATAATCAGATCAAACTACAGATAATCAGTTCCACACTACCTGGTAATTGAAAAACTGTTTAATCTGACGCTTTAATAGATTTTTTCTTTGAAGCACCATTAAACCTGGTCTTTCAATCTAAAACCGATGCAAGAACTGCAGCAGCAAAATTTCACACACTTTTTTTTATTCTTAAAGAGACAGCTCACCCAAAAATGATTTGCTCACACTCATGTTTTCTGAAACCTTAATGACTTTTTTTTTTTTCTCCAAAGGTCAAGAGATGGTGCTGGTCATTCTTTTCCATGCAATTACAAGGAATGGGGAAGCATACAATTATCATATATTTGTTTCAAAACCATTTATGAGCTATATTACAAGTTTACAGATGTTTAAAATTGTATTTTTTGAGTGAACTATTCCTTTTAATGCAATTCAAACACAGGCTGGCTCAGATGAGGCAGGGATTTTAATGGTAAAGGCTTATAGTAATGATGATGTAGATTTTACTGCTCCACGCTGCTATGATGAAGATCGGAGGCAGGCCATGTAAAGCCTGCCCCCGCTCTCGTGATTGATGGCCCAGGTGGCGAGTCAAGGGGCTAAACACCACTAAAAATGCATAGGCACTACACCCCACGCCCACCTCTCAGCAGTCATTCAGTGAGGCATACATCACCTTAATGAAAATGAGATGCTAATGTACTAATTAAAGAGCGGAGTGTGAGCCGACCCACTCTGAGGAGTTTCACTAGCTTTGGCTTTGCCATTGTGCCTCAGTTCTGGTCTAAAGAACCCGAAATGAATTCCACAGGGGCACAGCCGCGAGGACAGGAGAGAAATTCAACTTCTGATTCAACAAAAGTGGAATTTAATGGAGTGATGGGCCGTTATGGGTCCAAAAGTAGCTAATGAAGTTAGAAAAAAGACAAGAAGAAATTGACATAAATAAAAAAAGCTGCTACAGGGCATTGCAAAAAAAAAAAAAAAAAAAAAAACTTAATCCTATCCCTTTTATTTCCTATTTTCTAATAAAATGAAGAAAAAAAAAAATAGAGCATAATATAATAGACTTTTCAGATATTTCTTAATACAAGAATCTTTGTTTTACTTGGTTGGCAGAATTATTCACTTATTTTAAGAATAAACAAGTTAAAAAAACATTCCACAAAGCCTGTGCTAGTTAACAACAACAACAAAAAAAAAAAAAAACTTGTATTCAAAAGTTTGTGAAAATAGCTTTATAAAAAGGTTTATTAATTTGATTTTAACAACAAATTAAATGAATTTTTAAAAATATTATTTATTTTTACTTGAAAACAAGTGAGAAAAGACTGATTTAAAACTTCAAAACTTTTTTTCTGTGAACTTGGGTAATTATACTTTCAGTTTTTTGTTCTATTAAAGAACTAGTTATTTACTCATAATTTACTCACCCTCATGTTGTTTCAAAGCCATTGGCTATTCTTTCCTCCTTTTGTTTCCGTTCCATTCCAAAATGGCATCTGTTAATGCAACAAATCATGTGTTCAATCATAACATGACAATAAGCAGACATTCAAATGAATGAGATATGAAAGCCAAGAGGAAGTTTGTAAGCGAATAATACATTTTTGGGGGAACTACATAAGTCTTCATAACACAGCAATAGTGTACCACAACACTGCTCAAACCAGTCTTTTGTTAATCTTTGATTTAAAATAGTAAGTCTAATATACTTAAACGAACAGAAATTCACACCATATGAACTCTCAACAACAATGCATACATAGAAAATGACTTGGGCTCCATGTAGTGTCACTTAGTTCAGATGCATTCGAGTCAGAGGAGACAATGAATCACAGACGTGAAAATGTCTTTTTTCTCTTATTCTCTTATGAAAATTGGAATGCAAATTGTCTCTCTTTTCATTCTCTGTATCTCGAGTCTCTATATGGAGAGACCCACTCCAAGTTCTTCTCCAAGTCATAACCAGGTTCTGTTATGGGTTTACCCTCCGCTAAACATTATTGCTTTCTCTCATCTCCACCTGACCACAGAAGGTCAATGGTGTGCGAATAAGAGCGATTAACATTGAGCTTGCAAATGAGCCTGCTTTTGGACTGGAGAACAAAACCGAAGAGAGTCTCAGCTGACTCATACTCGTGCTACACGAATATGATGAAGGGCGTTAGCAATACGAGAACATTCGTTATAAAATATCTTGACCTATGCTAATGGCCTCCTGCAGGGAGAATGAGGACAGGCTCTGTGGGGGTCAAGACATAATGGAGAACCTCTGATGCAGAATCATGATTGCAAGATTTAGTACATCTAAAGTTAGCAGCAGAAGTTTCTGAAGTTCCCAAGGCATGTATGACATTTAATAGCACATCTATATTTAAATTTATTTGCATTTATTCATTTGCCGGATGCTTTTATCCATAGCGACTTACAAGTAAAACCAATGAGTCGTGCCCTGCTGATGTCTGAAATGCTGCAATGATTGGCTCAACTTATGCACTCTATATGGATGCTGTAGGATATTTATTTGAATCTTTAAAGATGATGTGTGTAATTATTCATTAAAATACCTTTTCTGTCTCAGTTTATTATGCAGACAGAACTTCATTGGCTGTTGGTAGGTTGATTTCTCCAAAAACTGCGGTAACATCAAACACTGCAGAATGTTTAAGCATCATGACCAGCTGATGTTGTAAGTTTGGGACCGGACCATCTGTTTCTCCAAACAATAGAAGATGGGAAATCTGCTTAAAAACAGATGAAAACAAATTCACAAACTGGCAAATCCAGTGGTATGTAAATTACACAATTTTAATGTTTAGCAAGAAATAAGTCCCATAAAAGAGGTTAAAATGTCATTACACAATGGTGCATTTAAGTTCAACATCAGATGCATTCACATCGCTTTGGTCAGAGCAAGAAGGCATTGTATCTCTTCTACAAAAAATAGCAAGGTTTGTCTTATCGCTACATTTACAAAATAAGCAATAAAGAATGTGCATTAGGTCTGTTTTCCCATACGGCAAAAAAAGAAAAGAAAAATTCTATATACACACTCACACAAACACACATATATACAGTATATATATATAAATGTGTGTGTGTGTGTGTATACATATGTATATACAGTGTATATATATATATATATATATATATATATATAAGAAATATAATGGTAGAATATATATATATATATATATATGCCATTTCATTATATTTCTTGCCCAGTATTCATTCATTCATGTACATTTATTTTAATTTTTTTTTATCTTTAAAAATATATTTTGCCTTCCATGTATCTCAATCCAAGAAAATGCATTCACATAATTGTCTACAGAACATACATTATAAAAAAGAAAGTGAATAAAGCCCAAATGTAGGCAACTGTAAGACTATGAATGTATTTTCCTGCCCCTGAATTACATTTTGAAATATTTATTTTGGTATATGAAGCTTGAAACTCAATATATTTAGTAACTAGCAAATGTTGTGCCTTGAACATCACGAAGACTTCCTTGGTCAACCAGCTTTCTCAGCAACTGCAACTGGGGAAAACAGATTGACCAAGCACTAAGCTGACTTGTGAATAGTACTAGACCAGCACTAACTAGTGTAAACCAACCTGTTCTGACTAATCAAACCTGGTTGTTTCAGCAGGTAGACTTGGGTCAGATCTGGAGTAAAACTGTACACTGGACACCTGGCTGGAGAACTGGGGTGAAGACACTGTGTTTTGCCCAGCCGCCTTGGTCTTCTCCCTCCAGCGTTCCCCAACAAGAGAGCCTGTAGAAAGACAGCATTGGCTTTTCCTCATGGACTAGGATGTGCTCCAGCAAGGACCCCCTACATATTCATGATATCTGTGTGTGTGAAAGAGACAGTTTCCATCCTGTAGAGAGCCTCCACTTCAGTGATCAAGAGCGGGGAAGAAAGAAACAAAAAGAGGGAGGGAGACAGATAGGAACGGTGAGAAACAAGGAGAGAGGGAGAGAGAAGAAGAGAAACTCAGGGAGACAGAGCAGCCATCCAATTCATCACCGAGCCCTCAACATGACTGCCGGGCCGTGAGATTGGGAATAAAGACGCTCGCCAGTCGGCATCCAACACAGACGGCAGCGCTTCAAAAGCATTCAGCTTCACACTCCTACATACACACGACTGCAAACATTCCCCACCAGGAAAAAAGACATTCAAACAAACACAGAAACTGTGTTGAAAGACAGAGATTTCGACAAACACAGAAAGCTCACTGAAGTGTGTAGCTAATCCTGCTCCCTTTTCGACTACCATCTGCAAATGACTGCTCGGATATCTTTGCGATTTGACATTGCTTTGTCTCTTTCAATAAAATGGGCAAAAGCCCCTTTTGCTAATTAGATTTCTTGAAATAATTATAGTGGGTAATGAAAATGACCCAGAGGACCTTGGTCATATGAGATAGAGGTGATGCTTTGATTGCATTCATCCACACCATTAATTGCAGTCAGATTTGCCTGATGCTTCCGAGCGTGATTTCATTCCGAGCAAGATTTTCACCTCAGTTCTGTATGATCAGAGAGGGCGATTGCCATAATTTTCTCTCTCCATCTCTCGGTGTCTGATTTTGTCTGATTTGCATGCTAGTTGGGGAGCGTGCACATGGATCAATCCCATGTCTGCTTATTTAGCCGAATCAATAGGTGCGCGTGGACCAGGTGTGGGGTTAGAATGCTGCTGGACGTGCCAGACTGACGCTCTCTTCATGCCAAAACAAGGCGATTAGATATTTAGCTGCTCATGTGCCAAAGCTATTGAGGATGTGTTCTGGCTTTCCACTTCAACAAGAACCTCACCACTGAAATTTCATCATGCCCAAGGTCAGAGAAACACAAAATGGGGTTAACTATTGGACTTTTGCTTTTAGAAGATCTCTAGCACTTATTCCTCTTATAAAACTCACTGCCACAATGTTAGGGTATTGCCATGTAGTTGCTAAATGAAGTTTCAAACGTAGGTTCAGGAGGAGCCTAATCATTCAGTCCTGTCAATCATCATTGCAAACCTAAATAAGCAGCACTCATTGCACCGTCCCAGTGACAATTCTTCCGGCATCCCTCCACCTCCTCCTCTAATTAAGCGTTAGCATTAGTTCTGGCAGGTCACGTGAGTCAAGCTTGCATCGGCTAATTCTCAATTCATCACATCTACCTATAGGAATATGACACCTATCGCAGCATTCCTAACTTTATGCAAACTTTATGCTAAGGATCTATCATTTTGACGATAGCGGTCCTGACAGAATTTATGCTATTCTCAATCTATGTAGTACCACAATGGGGGCATTGAACTCAGATCTCAAGCCAAGCCTCGGGTTCGAGCCTCCATCGAGGACACCAAGCCAAGCTCGTTTACCATTATCCATCAGGACTGGATGGGAACGCAAACTCGTGAAAGTGTTTTTAGCACAATGCTAACCAGTTCCAAGGGTGAGAAAAGCCCCTCACCAAGTCTCAATTATATTCCATTCTCTAGATATCACGCTTTAATTCACATTTAAGGTATTTTGTAACCAATTTTATCAAATCTGATTTCTTATTAGCAATAGCATACCTATCCTCAACTAGCCAATAATGTCTGTAAAATCTGTGGAAAATCAGGGCAAAAATCACGTAGTGTAGGCTATTCCAGGCTTTGACTGGCATGTATTCCATCTTGACTGCCAAATCATAATTTTTAAACTAGATACAAGATTCAACAGTCAAATTTTACTAAAAAGACAACAAAAAAGTCCCGTAATTGTTTTTAAACAATGCATTATAAAGTACATGAAATGCACTATATTTATTTTACCGTCAATCTATAATCTCCTTTTCTCTTTCACACATCTCACTCACTTACATATCTGAGATGCCCTTGCAGAGGTCAGCGGTAAGAGAGGTACTCCTCAGGAAAGGGCCAGCAGGTTGGGTTTAGTGGTCTGATCTGTGCTTATTTAGAGGCTGTGAATAATGCATGAGACGTCGGTGTGCATGGCTCTGCAGGGATAAAGTGGCTCTCAGCCCGATATCCCAGCATTCCCAGGCCCTCCCAGTCCGCACCACAGGTGAGCTTCAGCCGGCGCTCCGGAGGTAACTTTCATGCTCTGCTGGGCAAACATTTTCCAGGTCACATTTTCAATTACTTTGAGAGCCGTGCCGACTCACATCCCTCAGGCTCCCTATCACACACGCACACAAACACGGCCGACGCCCACTCTAAACAAGCTTTGCTTGAAGAGGAAATGAGGAGCGCGAGAGGACAGGGATGCGGGGCTCTCGTCGTGTGACACCTCTGACAAACAACGGGTTTGTTCCGAGTGTCTGCCAGCTTTCAGTCAGTGCCAAACTTGCAGAGGGGGAAAAAACAATTGTGTCAGTGAAATCTGTCAAAAACATCAGGCTTGATGGATGTAATCAATGGACTGTTATCCAGGGTTCACTAAAAGACTCCACGACCTTTTCAAGAACCTAGACTTTTCAGATTTTCAGAACAACAACAGTTTTCATGCATTGATTTAGTTTAATGTTCATACATGTTTAAAATTGTTTAATTTTGTCCATTCTTGCGGCGTAATATTATTTATTTCTTTAAAATAAATACAAACAAATCTTACTGATAGGGAAGCAAGAAGCTCAAACATTCAGCCAACTTTCTCATTTCTATGGACATGAAGGTGAGTAAATAATGACAGAAATTAATTTTGGACTGAACTATTCCTTTAAATGTAAGAATGTCTGTTGCCCAGGTCTGCCTTTGTCTCTTTTCCTGTTTCTGGGTGAACATGGCGTGTGCTCCTGCTCTCTCATTCTTCAGCCTGTTCTTTCTGACAGGGTGGTGTCACAGAGGGGGATGTCGAATGTCAGCACACGGACAGACTTACACTCTTCAGCCTGAACACAGTCTTTCATTAAAGCTAGCATCTCTACTTTGCCATCACGTCATCTTCACACCCACTCCATCACCGGTTTTCACACTCGTTCCTACTGACTTCCACTTTTACTCTCTGGGACAAACTCACTAAACAGTTGCACCACTTTTGTGTTCTATATTTCAGTGCATGTTATGCATATTATTCAGTGAGTTCACAAAATCCATTTATTTAAAGACATAGTTCACCCAGAAATTAATGTTCTGTCTTCATTTTCTCACCCCATGTCGTTCCAACCCATTATGAATTGAAACACAAGGAAACACCACATTGTTTTTTTGTTTTTTTAAGTCTCTGTTTTTAAATCCATTGATGATTTAGCATAATATTTTCTTTGTATGGACAAAAACAGCTGAAACATTTTTCTAAATATTTTATTTTGTGTTTTCCAAAATAAATTAGACTAAATAAAGACTTTTTAATCAAACATATACTTAATATTAATAATAATAAGAAATGTTAATAAGAAATGTTAACTGAATGTTAATAATAAGAAATGTTAACGGAAATAAAAGAAAATATATATATTTTTTAAACTATTATTTTAGCTAGCTGCCAAGGCATTTTTTTATTTTTTAAGTTTAACTTTAAGTACTAAAATAAACTGAAATAAAAAAGAACATGGACATATTAAAAATGTGTGTGTGTGTGTGTGTGTGTGTGTGTGTGTGTGTGTGTGTGTGTGTGTGAGAGAGAGAGAGAGAGAGAGAGAGAGAGAGAGACACAACAAAATTACTAACTCTAAAAATAATAATTAATAAATATTAATAAAATTAAATGAAAACTATATCTATGAAAATAAAATACTGTTTTGCACCTATGGCCCAATCTGATTTATGATATATTTTTGATATATTTTGATCTTGTATTTCAGCTCTTTTACTTTACAATTCCTGTCATCTTTGTACTTTAATCAACAAAAAATGTAATTTATCACAAATCATCATCTACTATCGAGCCTGACACCTTGAAAGTTTGTGCTTGGCCTTGCCTGTATACGATGTAACTTGTCGAGCGAGAGGAGAGGGAGAGACTGCACCATGTTTCAACGATGAGCCTAATGCTGCTTGTGTAGCTAATAGTCCAGAAAAGGCGGCGTCGCATACCCGAGCTGGCACTTTAAATTATTCATCCTGTGCTGTGGCACGGGCGCAGGCGAAAGCAGTGGCGCTCAGCTGATACACTGCCGCTCGTAATCTCTTGCTGTCCACAGGAGCAGAGACGAGAACTGGATTTGAGCAGCCACGGTGACTCCCAGCAGGATGGCGGACTGAAGGCTGGAGCGCAGGAGAAGGAAGTGTGAACTCAATAACTCAATTTGTGAGAGGATGGGAAGGCCAGTTCAGAACAGAGGCTGGAAATGAAAGCTTGTGTCTGCAGGGTGCAGCCTACTTGAGTGAAATGGATTGTGGGTAAGCAGGTGAGTTAAAAGTAAGATAAACCATGGGAATCTAAGGTTAGGAAGGGGGTTAAATTAAGGGGTCAATCTTGGCTGGTTTACATTACCTCATTAGCCCCTCCTGGTAGGTGCCAAAACTACACCATCTGCAAGGAGGAAAAAAAATCTTTCTCCACTTAAAAGCATTTATTTCATTTTCATTATAGTTTTACCAGTTTATAAATATTTATCCAGCCAACACTGTGATGACATAGTTGTAATGTGATTCCAGAATGATTAGTAACTTGGTAAATCATTTATAGCAAAATTATAAAATAAACTAAAACATACTATTGATTAAATCAGGATGATAAAATAAAAAAGAAATATTAACAACACACTAACAATGTTTTTGATAAGAAGAAATTAAAAAGAATCTGAATCTTTCAAATCATTCAATCATAGTCAATGTCATGGATTGACCCTGCAATTACATTCAAAAGAAAAAATGGACAGCAAAAATAAAATAAAATAAAATAAAATAAGCAGTCTGTTTTTGCTTGTATGTAAATAAATGGCAATGCTAATGGTTTTCTATTTATTATAGACCTCCTTGGGTTAAACAACCTACAGAAATGAGCTTCAACACATCAACTATCTGAAAAAAAAATCCAAAACGGAAATATTCTTTGCACTGCAGGGTGTGACATATCTTGCCAAGTCTTTGAAGGTCTTTGAAAGACCAGATTGGTTGGCAGTGGGCAAAAAAAAGAAGGTCAAGAATGGCCAGTAATATAAGTCATGAATAAAAAAAGAAAAATGCTGTAGTGTTTCAGTGTTCCCAATCCCACCAACCCCCAAGCTTTTCTTTCTGCAATGGAGAAAACAGCAAAAGTGTGATGTGTTCTTCTCCTGTTTTTCCTCACCTCCTGCGCTCAGTATTTCTATTTATCACTCCTGCTCAGACACAGTAAACAACACCATAAAGCAGACAACAAAAAACAAAGAGCTTTCATGCAGTCCAGCTCCCACCTCCGCTCCCTGGTACACATATGGCTAACTTTCTTCTCAGACTTACAAAACTTAACAAGAATTGCATGGATTATGATGACCATCTACCACCCACCCACCCAGACACTTCTGTATATACACACAGACACACTTACGGGGCTGACAGCAGCTCTAGGAACTGGGGGACAGGTGTCTGGGCTTCTGGGAGCCAGACACACACAGGTGTTAATTAGACAGACAAAAGTGTGTGCAGAGGGCGCTGGGTCTGACACAGCAACCTCGGGTCTGCCGTTGCCAAGATATAACAGAGTGTCAGCGCCTGCCAGAAGTTTCCATCTTTCGATCAGTCACAGGGAGTCTGAGGACCCGCAGACAAGACAAAAAATTGATTGAGTGAATGCTAATAAGCTATCAGGTGCTGTTCTACTTCGTTTTAAGCAAGTCAATCCATTTGATGGCCATCTTGGTGCTGCCCCAGGGCAGCTTCTTTCTACTTGATTGGGGAAAGACGGAAATCTCCAAAGCTGTCAAGTGTAAGATATCAGAGACCTATTCAGACAAATTTAAGATGCATCAGAACATTGAAACCTAATTGGTCAAGACATCCAGATGGGACGGTCTGAAAGCAAAGTTTAAAAACTCTTATAAAACAACTCGTTTAAAAAAACTTTCTCTTACTCTCTTACACCCTTTGTGCTTCACTTTTGCCACCGCGTGCTGCTCTTTGAGTGTGCTCTGGCCCACATGCCAGCTGCTACCGCGATGGAAAGAAAACCAACCTAGTCTCGTTACATCCTTTTATTCTTTTACTTTAGTTTCTTGTCTTTCCGTGGAGTTTCGTGTGTTAATGTAAGTTTGCTACAAAGTCCAGCTCCGACTGCACTCGCTTCAAACTTCGACCAGACCAACTCCGCATCCTCAGCCAATGCCCAAGACCTCAATTCAAAGACTATTGAACTTCCAGCCAATCAGACACTTCGGGGAAGCCCCTGTCTGCAACGACGACACAAAGGAATCCCGTAACACAGGCAATGCAAGCAAGTAACGCCTCCAAGTTCTGAATTGGTGACTTTAATATAAATCTTAGCCTCATTGAGAAACTCAAAGCGAGGGTTAAATAAGTGATTGATGGTTGTTCAGGTCTATGCAATTGAACATATTGCTGTAAACTTGGGATTTCACATTTCCATTCTCTTAAACTCATCCTTTCCTCACTTTCTCTCTTTCTGCAACGTGTGAATGTGTGAATGCTTGTGTTCATGCGTTAGATTAGTTTATGTCTTAGGTTTATATAAATAAAATCTGATTTATATTGAAGTATCTTGTGTTTTCTGCTCACAAGTTAATGTCTTAATCTGCCGATCTAGTTACTGTGCTATTTAATAATGTTTTCACTATATTTTGGATTTTAATATCCAGTGCAGAGTTTGTTATACGGCTCGTTCAGTGAATCGCCGTAACAGTGATTCTGTTCAAATCCCTATAAAATCATAAATTATTCCCTTTGAGCTAAATTAAACTATTTCTTTAAATTACATATTAATATTACTTGTATTACATTACACAAGTATACTTTCAATAACGTGTAGCTTCTTTAGCTCAAATGCTGTATTATTCAGGCTGGTCCAGATAATGCACTTGCACATTCTACAATAAGAAAGCAGTTGATGCCTTTTCCAATAAAAGCCATTTTGCATGACCTGTGTCAGAGTTGCCCAATGTATTAAACTCTATGGAGTGAAGCGGCTGCTACATAGTTATATGGCGGTCAAGCATTGTAACACAATGTTCAAAGTTCAAGCAATTTCCAACTTTGACCCTCTCTGCTGAAAAGGCCCACTTAAACCACCGTATACTAATTTGCTAGTCTTAGTTTGTTTAATAGGGTCTCCCAGCCAAGCCAAATCAGGGTTTCGCTGACAGACAGTTGCTCTCCCAGCCTGACCAGCTAAAAAGTGTGCAACATCTCTCTAAAATCAGTCAATAGACTAGCCTGACCAGGCTGGGAGACTAGCAAAACCAGCTTAGACTGGTTTGAGATGGTTTTAGCATCAGGATTGTTTGATACTGACCTTTCAAAAGGACAGCCGACAGTTAATTCACATGATGTATCAACACGTTCTCACTCCCAACTCGTCACATATTGACCCTTGGTCAGGACCCTTTGGAGTCACTTTTTTACACACAGGGTACCCCTTTAGCGTAATTTTTCGACGTGCAGGGTCCTCCATTGCTTTAAATAAGAAACCATTGGTGCCATATGCCGACACAAAAGTTACTGGGAATTTTATCGTCATGATTAAATTATATATTGGTTAAAAATATTCCCATATATTGCATAATTCCCATATATTGCATAATTCCCATATATTGCATAATGCTGGGGTGTGATTTTTCAATGTAAACTGTCACAACAGTTTTATTTATATTACACAATTTACACATTTATGAACCCAACCCCTGCCTCTAAACCTACCATTTGTCAATAAAACACGATATAACAGGCAGATACAACTACCGTCATAATTTATTCAAAAAGTATTAATATTCCAAGTCTTCCGAGGCAAAATGATTGATTTGTGAGAGGAAAAGACTCTCCGTCCGCTGTAAGACGTAAACTCAGACCCTGTGTATTCTCTGTGCACAAATTCAAAAAATGCCCCCAGAAGAAGCCTACGGGACGGGAGTATGTGTTAACGGAACGGGATCATTTTCAGCAATTAAAACCTTATGTTTGATACTATTTTTCGCATAAAGACATCATAAGACTTGGAATGCAACACGACTTGTTTGTAATGCTTTTTTACTGCTTGTTTATGGTCAGTTTATATTGTTAAGAAGTGGGTAGGTTTAGGGTAGTGGTGGGGTTAGGTGCTCCAATGAAAGTATAAATTTGTATAAAATTATATCAATTTTTTACAAATGCATGCACACCATTAAATTAATACAAACAACTGAAAACAAGGAGGACCCTTTAGCGTCAATAAATGATGCTAAAGGGGTACCATGAGCATCAAAAAGCGACGCCAAGTGGTCCTGACCAAGCTTCAATATGTGATGAGTTAGGAGTGAGAACGTGTTGGACGTATGCACCTAGGCTAATAAAAACCTTTGACCTTGACTTAAACGTGATTTGCTGGTGTCAGCTTTTTAAACCGGTTTACTGTAGTTCAGACCAGCCTAGCTAGATTGACCAGGCCGTAAGACTAAATAGCCATTTTTTTATAGGCTTGTGTTATTTACACGTGACTTTAGCTTACTAATGATGTCTTCTTTACAAAGCAACAAGAAACAAGTTAGAAACAAAGGGAGAAGGAGACGTTCAAACCTGAAGGTGCCTGAAATGAGACTGGAACTTGTCATCATGGTGTCTCAGTTCTTATTTACAGAACTCATTTACATTTACAAAAGCATGATGAGACAGTAAAGTTTAGTACACCCACATTCAACTGGACTTTTTTCCTTTCTGTGATGTATCTAAGCCATTTCTAGGACTTTATGTTCTAAGCTCAAACACTTTCTGATTTTTTTGCTACTTAGCAACCAAGTAAAAAGGGCCCTTCCATGATGCTGCTGTACATCCAACACTTTTCATTTGAAGGTCGAAACAGCTGGCTCGCTTTCAATTTATGAACTGAATTGACCTAGTTGGAATCTGAAATAGAATGACAGGAAGAGGAATTTACTGGATTAGAGTTCAAAGAAATTCAAGGTAATAAAATGGCCCTTAAAGGGGACATAACACATAGAGTTTCACCCAATCTCATGTTAATCTTGAGTACCTATAGAGTAGTATTGCATCCTTCACATCTCCAAAGATTTTTTAGTTTTATCAGATTTATAAAAGAAAGATACAGCTTTACGACTCTCTCCAAAAACAGCCGAGCTCCTGGAGGCATGCCGTGGGTGGAGCTAAAGAGTCACAAGCACTTGTTCGTAGATAGCCAAAAAAACACAAACATTTAAGGCAGTTTTACTCACCACCTGCGGTTCCGAATCATGACAGGAATCTTTTATCGCTGGGACTGCTCCATCTTTCAGTATCAAACAATGAACTTGTAATTACAACTTGTGAACTGGGACTTTTCTGAGAGCTACAACTTGTACTACCTGACCACCTCAGATTCATTACGTGCTATGTTTAAACATTGATAGTGTGATAGTTCCAAGTCCGGGTCCAAGGGTGTGAACAGCTCCAAGTAGAGCATCACGTGTTGTCATTTCGAAATGACAGTAATTACGGCATGGTGTGAATGCAGCATTTAAGTAAGAGTGAATTAGGCACAGAAATAATCCGTCATACATCCAAATCTTTATTTGAAACTTTGGCCATGTTTAGCATGAGAGTCCAATTCTTTAAGAGGGTAAATAACTCAGAATGCATGAAATAGCATTAACCCCCCCCCCAGGGATTTTATTCAGGAATTTGAATTAAAAAGTATTCTCAATTCAAATATGAATGGTGCAAGTCACAAGAAAAGGCCAGGAGCTGGACTTCATTTTCACATTGAGCCTTGTAAGTTCTACCTTTCATTTTTCAACAAGTTGCATTTTTCAGCAAAATTGAAATACTGTCTGTAAACTTGTACTCAAAATATCAGTTCAAACTGGAAACAGGCCAAGAAGTCTCCTAATTAGTTCATTCACACACAGTAATACAGATTCCCTAAATGTCGATAATAGTAAATAATTGTGCTGAAAGTTACGGCAGCAGCTGCGGCGATCGGTTCCTCCTGTGGAGCAACTCGAGAGAGGAAATTCACCAGAGAGTAATTGGAGCATGAATTCGCTCATTTACTTTGACTTAACGAAGCAGGGCCGTGTACAGCAACACAGCGCCGGTCCTCTGATAATAAATAATGACCTGTCAATTATTCACAAGACTTTCAGTGGGATCTGCGGTGCATTACCAAGACTCTGTGTCCTGCAGAGATGCACACAAACACACACACACTTTGTTCTACCTCTCACTTACATGCACATGTGCACACACTTTTGCATCGTCTCTCATTTTTATCAGCCCATCTTGCTCCTTCTTCCCTGCTAACCCAAATTAAAAATAGTTCCCCTTTCTGTGACAATGCCACATCTGAAAAATCCACATCATCTCTCACATCAGTGTGTACAGATGGAGCTGTGCTTCCTAATTGAAGGTGTTAAGTGGACAGCTTCTTGCCGGAGGACACGTTTAATTAGACAGTGGATGCCAGGGGAGACATGGAGGCAGACAGAGACAGTAAAACGCAGATGCAGAGGGACACTTAAACGTTGCTCGCATCTCACTCCGTGGCCAGACACAGGCTGTTCACTCTCGTGTACACAATTATCTCTGCACTCTATTGATGGGACTTTCATTCCACACCTCGGCCGTCCATGTTGGAGCCCCAAATCCGGTTGTTCACACTCTTGTGCTCTAAGAAGGCCTATAATACCTGTAGCTAGCTGTCCATTAGCATTCCTATTCATCTCGATGGCAGTCGCTAGCCTAGCACAGAACCCACTCGGAAACACATGATTTGGAATCTGCCATCTATGCTAAAGGGACTGCAGAACTTTTTTAATTAATTGCTAATGTCACAATATATGGTTAATATTCAATAATCAGTGTCATTATTATTATCGTTAACAAAAACTAAAATGAAAACTAAATGAAAACATTTTCTTTAACTGAAAAAAGTAACATTAAATAAAAATAATAATAAAAACTAGGAAAAATAAAATTGGCCACAAATAATTTTCATAAATTTATAGGAATTTTAAATTTTACATTTTGATAGAATTAACTTTGGTAGCCCTCAATCAAAAACTAAATTAAAAACAAACAAACAAACAAAAGAGAAAAAGGTCATTTAAAAAAAATTCAACGAAAGCTACGTTTACACAACAAATTTAAAAAAAAAAAGTTTTTCCCTTGCATTTTTAAAAAGTTTCACGTATACATGACAACATTTTTAAAATGATTCGCGTTTACACATCCATGAAAACTGCCAAAAACGCTGTATTACGTATGCTAGGCCAGTAGTTGGCGCTGTCACCTATGTCTACATACCCGTTTTCAAAATTATGCGTTTTCAGTCCCCAACACACCATTGTTGTGTAAACAAAAAAGCAAAACGCATAAAAAGTTTACCGTTTTTGGCAGAAAACATCGTTGTGTAAACGGCCCCTACATTTAAATTGACAATGAATGAGTGAAAACTAACCAAATCTAAGCTACAAATAAACTAAAATGACTCAAAACTATAATAACTTAGAATGTGGTACGATGCTTTTACCTGCAAACCGTGTAGTTACAAGCAGGCATTAACAGGCAAACCATCCAACCCTTGACCCTTTGCCAGGCACGCTCAGATTGATACCCCCTGCATGGCTGACTTTATTAGAAGATGCCAAAGGAGTTGGTAAGATACTTCTGGCACGCTCATTTCTCCAAAAAGTCTGTGCTTTAATCAGGATGGGTCACGTATGTCGCCGTCTGCTCATCAGAGATGTATCGCAGGGTGCCCTGATGGAACACAGAAATGTTGTACTTTATTTTATTGTCTGACACATTAAAACCATAGGGAAAAACAAAGACAAAAGAGAAAGGGACAAAATCAAGTTCTTCTCTGACAAGAGGTGCAAATTCTTTGACTTGTGCTCCTGATGATTATCCTCCATCATGGAGCTAATGTGTGAAATTCACTACCGTGAAAGCCATTATTTTTCCCAAACGTTATCTACCTTTGAGCGCAATGGTGGTCTCAGCAAGTCAGTATTTTTTCCCTCTTTTTTTCATGGACGATTGCAATCAGAGATGGGGCGACAGCTGTTTGCTCCGATCTGTCGGCCACTGGGATAAATTTTCACATTCCTCTTAACCATAAAATTTAAGCTATCAAGGCTTCATTGGCCTCCCATTACACTTCAACCTGCAGGAGTTTTATCTTTATGTCAGCATCGCTCGTTCCCATCACTGTCCTCCTTTCGTCTCTCATCACATTTGCATATGTCTTGGTTTTTACTGGGTGGGATCTTATCTTTGACAGGATCCCAACAAGTTTGACTCAAATAAAGGATTCAAATATTTGAACTCAAAATAAATCTGTCAACTGTGAATTTATCTGGCCCTAATAAGCTCCAAATTATATAAAATGGCTAGAATATGTTTCAATAAACATGATCCAGTGGATGTGGAATGTCATTCCAGCAAACTTCAGAGTGAAGACTTATCCAGAGAAGATTTCTGACCTTCGGTGAAATTGAAAAGATCGCTGAACTACTATTTCATACCTAAAACTGGGGATCTTCTTTAAGAAGGTGATAAACCATATGATTCATTATTAGAGGAGGATCTAAATGACTTTATTTACCAAGCAACAAGCTAAGATAGATAGATAGATAGATAGATAGATAGATAGATAGATAGATAGATAGATAGATAGATAGATAGATAGATAGATAGATAGATAGATAGATAGATAGATAGATAGATAGATAGATAGATAGATAGATGACTTTATCTTCTTCAAAAAATTGGCGCATGACTGAGATCACAAAGACAAGAAGAGCAAATGTCCTCTCTGCCATCCAGCATCACAGAGGACACACAGCTGACGGCTCACGCTAACCCTCAAAGCTACGAGGATCAAAGAAAGCCACCCTTGATGTTTCATCCTCTCACTCCCTGTCTCTTCATAAAAAATCATCTTGGATCCATTCCTCAGGAACCGGAATTTTAATGACATCTGCTTCTGGAGCAAAATGCCAGGGGTAAAGACGAATCAAACAAAAGCAGCAAATAAATCTAATTAGAGAAAAATATGCTTGTGTGCCTGTAGGTCGAGGATTAGCCAGATGTTGTTATGTAATCTATACTCATCAGAAACTACATTTTGACTTCTGTTGCTAAGAATCGTGGATCGCACGGTAAACCTGGGGGTTTATTTTGTGACGGATGGCAATCTGTTCCTCTCTCTCTCTCTCTCTCTCTCTCTCTCTCTTTCTGCCTCTTTTGCATATTTTTGGTTACAGGCGCTCGTTTGAGAAGGTCAACTGAAGAGGGATGCTAGTTAGAACGCTGTCGCTCAAAAAATTACTTTCATCTCCTAGAGGACCTGTGTCACAACTGCAATCCTTCTCACATTCATATGGCCCTTGGTTCTGGATGTCATTTACAAGGGGTATATTTAATCACAACCAAGAAAACTACATTTTTACATTGTCTAAAGAAAATATGAGTGGTGCTTACCAAAAGTACCACCCATAATATTGTGGGTGGTTGCCAGATATGGCTCAGATCCCTCTTTCGGTCTTTATTTCATCTGATTATTTCATCTGAAAAGCAAATATAGCAAAACTGAACACTTAGAAAAGTAATACAACAGTTTTTCTTAACAAGCCATACAATTCTAAGTATCAATCCTTAGCGCAAATGCTGTGGGACAAGTCACATGCAATTTAATACTTAGGGTTAGCGTTTTGTTAAAATACCCTAAATATGAGCAGCAATAATACAGACAATACTCTAGATTTTAGAATATTAAATACCTCTACAGCCACTGGGGGGGAAAACACTGCTAAGTCCAATGAATTTGAGCTATAATAAAATTATTTCATCCTTTATATTAGCACCAGAAAATCACATTTTAAGGTAAAAATAATAATAAATTCTTCATCCTTTTTCTCTCTCATTTACACTCTGTTTTATGTTGAACTGCTGCTAATGAGCGATAGAGAGACTTTGAAAAGATCCATTACCATTTGAAAGGCGTGAAAACAGAAATCCCCAAATAGAGTTTGAATTTAAATTAAAATAGAGAGCCTTTTAAATAACAGAGACAAAATGCGAAGATGTCCACCTGACACGTTTGATCATGTTCCTGTCATTATCCATGCTGCCATCTTTGAAGCCTTGGCGTGGTTTTAGATTTAGAAGTTTAAACTGGTATATCCCTTTGAGTTTTGGTCCTTAAATTTTGCAAGCTTTAATCTTCCATTATTTAAACATTAATGAAATATTCGCCCTGCTTAAAAGATTAACATCATATGCAATTGCTATGTACATTTAATGAGATGTCACCTAAATCGACTTTCTCTTTTGAGTAATTGTCTTTTAATCATTGAACAAAAGATTGGAAATACCCTTTTCTTACTTTTAAAGGAATAATACACACACACACACACACACACACAACTAAAAATCATTTAATTACCCTCATGTTGTTCCAAACCGGTGTCTTTCTATATCTGTGGAACACAAAAGGATACATTTTGAAGAAAGACACTGAAACTAATGGGAAGTGGAGTTTTTAAGCTTCGAAAACAAAAATCTCAATGAAAATATCACAGAAGTCAAATATATCTGTGTGAGGAGAGAAAAAAGCAATATAAGTTAAATATTTCACTTGAGTGAGATTTTCACCCCTTGACATTGAGTCAGTGTGTTGAAGTTAAGAACCGAATCAGTTTGATCAAAATGATGAACAATTGATTGGATGAACTGATTCATTAAAAAGATTTGACTCAAAAGAATGATTCACTCAAAAATCAGTCAAATGCCAAGATCATCCAAGGTGGATGTCAATGAATAGTGACTTAAATTTTGCTATATTCGTCACACACAATTTTTAATATGAATGGGAGCAGTCTGATTCATGAACAAATGATTCAATCTGGGTCTGGAAACTGGATGAAATGCTTCATTAAAAAAAGATTTGACTCAAAAGAATGATTCACTCAAAAATCATAGTGTCAAGATCATCCAAGGTGGATGTCAGTGAACACAGTGATCTAAATTTTGGTTTATTCATCACATTTGTGGTGCTTTTTGTCATTTTGGATGTTAAAAACTCAAGTTAAACTCAAACTCATGTTTGCAACAACATGAGAGTGAATAAATAATGACAGACTGCCTTTAAGAGCACAGCTGATCCCTTTCCACTCATGAATTACGGCCCATCCTGACCATCAGCAGAAGGCTGGCCGTTCTTTATACGGATCAGACTCTATAAACCCAAGCCTCTAGTATTACAGACCCCAGAGATTTCTAGAATAAGAAGAGAACAAAAGCTATACATTTTAAACAGATGGGTGTAAACAGGAGGTGTATAAATTATAATTGTAGAGAGAGGCACATCATATAGATGAATGCATTTCCTCTGTGATGGATCTCGCTGGAGTGTCAGACAGCGCCAGTGGTCATCAGCTGTGCCGTGCCGACACCACTCAATAAAAGCAGCCGGTCTTATATTTACATTCAAATATGCTTAGATCAAAATGGACCCCGGGGAGACACGCGCCGTCAGATTGAAGAAGTTTCAATTCTCACTTTGCCTAAGTCTCTCTCCTCGGGCTGTCTTCCTCCATCACTCCCTCTTTCATTTTCACTCTTCCAAAAGTCTTTTATATACTTCTCACATTATTTATTTTTCTTGCCCTTTCTCCTACCACTCTGACTGCTAGAGTGACCAGAGGATCGGGATAAGTTGGAAATGTGGCCTGATGTGTAGGTAGCCCAAGTTTGAATCCTGCCATTTGTGATTAAATTTTTATGTAATTGTTATATAATAAGCTTTTTTGTTAATAATTCTTAATAGCCTAATTAAAATTGTATTAGTATATAGAACCCTTAGCACAGAGAAAGTTTAGTATATATATATATATATATATAAACACACACACTTATTAATAAAAAACAATTAAAATGTAAATTTGAGAGGGAGAGAGAGAGAGAGAGAGATGCACACACACATAACAAAACATAATGCCAGGGTGCACAGGGAACGAAGGAGTGAGGAGACAAGGATAGACAGATCTTTAAAACACAAATCTTTAATCACACAATCCACAGGAAGACATTTAACAGCAGACAGAAAACAAGGGGCAGAAAACAATATAAATAGACAGAACTAATGCGGGGAAAACGAGACACACCTGGAACATAATCAAAACACGACTGGGATGGGGACCAAACAAGAACAGGAAAAACCAAATAAGGACATGGAAACACATGGGGAACAAGACACATAAAACATTTATAAAATGCATTTTTTATAAAATATGTAATAACATATTTAAATTTCAATATTGATAATAAGAACCATTTTGAATAACCAAGCACCAATAACTAGATATTGATCATGTGACACTGAAAACTGTTGAAAATGTAGCTTTGCCATCACAGCAATAAATTACATTTTACAATATATTACAACAGAAAACAGTGCATTTAAATTGTTATAATGTTTCACATTATTACTGTTTTTACTGCATTTTTATCAAATGTTTATAAATGCAGCCTTGGTGAGTCTTTAAAAAAATGATTAAAAAAATAAATACTCTTTAAACGTTTGACCAGTCACAAATATTTAAAGTTACAAGGTTACAGACAACACACTGTAAAAGGAGGTAACCTGCAACTGCTATTTTTACTTGATTTAAGCAATAAAAATGGTTTTGCTGGTATAAATGAATGAATATAGGCTGATTTAGTACTGGAAGGGATGTTTTCTTACACAAATTCATCGATTCGCTTCAGAAGGGCTTTATTAACCCCCGAAGTCATGTGAAGTACTTTTTTCTGATGGATGGATGCACTTTATTGGACTCCTATTGAATCTCAACAGCCATTCACTGCCATTATAAAGCTTGGAAGAGCCAGGACATTTTTTTATTATAACCCCAGTTGTATTCGTCTGGAAGAAAAAAGTCATATACATCTAGGATGGCTTGAGGGTGAGTAAATCACCCTCAAGTAATTTTCATTTATTTTCAACTGTCCCTTTAAATAATATTTTTGTTTTGAATAAAACTGACATGAATGTTATACAGTAGCTATCACAAATCCCTTGTTGTTATTCAGTCATTACAGGCTATCAGAACGCAAATTTCAGTCCCGAGTCCTGAAAAATGAAGGGAGTTGCTTCAGTTCTAGAATGTGGTTGAATGTGGCTCTCACTAACCAAACTGAAAGTGAACATGTGTGTATATTTAGCACTCAAGACAGGGCCAGCTTCTCCCTCACTCCAGGTTTCTTCTTCTAGCATAATTTTTCTTTCCTTCTCTCTGGCTACTGAACAATCTCGTTCAACATCCTCTGAGAAAAAACACTTTGCAGTCATAGGTCAGCAATAGCAGAAAAATTCCCCCCTTTCCTTCAGCCCTGCGTTCAAGCACAATCTCCAATAGCTGTCATGTTAAAATCAATAATTTACACCATTGAGGATATAGGGAGAGCGCTGTTCCTGTCAGAGGTGTGTGCGTGGTCTACACCGGGTTTGACAGATGGACATGTGGGTTTATCAGGCGGACCGGCCTCAGTACCGTTATCAATTCCTTAAGCAGTTAACGGCTGAATCGGGAGCTTGGCATGCTGGATCTGCACAGATAAGGACTGATATGGGCCCTGTCTCATTAAACAGGAAATTGTCAAAACACTGGTCATGTCTTGGCATACTCATATTTGCATGCTTGATTGAAAAAGACAGGTAAAGTTTGTTCAGGAAGGACTGACCAAGACAGTACTCACACCATTATGGTATTTTAGTAGTCACGGTCTTATTTGAATATTAGTGTGAATCTTATTAGTCCTCATATTACACTTAGACTAATACTGTAAATACTATTGAGTCTTAGACTAATACTAATATGAGGACAAATAATACTACAATGACTAATAATAAAACTAATATGAATAATGCGTTTAAGATTAAAATAATACTAATATGAAGAGCAATACTACTACTAAGAATTACACCTACAGTGTATTACTTTTTCATTATTTGATATTTTAATAATTATAACTACTTCAAAAGTTTGGGATTTGTAAGATTTTTTATTTGATTCAGTTAAACTGTCTGCACTCTAAGGATTATGGAAGTTTCAGTTTTCCAAGCAGACCAGGGTCTATTTAGCTTCCAGCTGAGCTGAGATAAGAGCATGGCCTTGTGTAATCTTTACATGTCAAGTCCTTCTATATCCTGCAGAAACCAATGCAACTTTACCCTGCGTTGCACTTTATAATGAACATAATGAACTGCCCACTATAGCGCAGTTGTATGTGTTTTGCTGGACAATTCCCTTAGAGTCACAATGTGACAATGCACAATGTAATTGGCCAGTTGCGAAGCAGATTAATATTCCTGTCACAAAGCGGATCGCATTTCCAGCATTACCATTAGTGGGGGGAAAAAATACAGACCATCGCCACCCATTTCCAAAATGGCCCTTGCACATAGCTCTGGATGATCATATAATTTGCAGACTTAATTGGAAATATAAATCCCAATGCACACAACATTAGGGAGAGCTTTAATCCACACCTCTGCGCTTGATGCATGATGACACATCGGAAATGTGCAGGGTCAGCCATGTCACTTTTAAATATCACAACGTCCTGAGGGGCCCAACTGGAACCAGGAGACAGCAAACATATTAAAATCCTGCTACAGCCCCCGTCTCCAAACAATTACTCTCTCTCTCCATCTCTCACTGTCTTTAAATCATTCTCACACTCTATTGCTATCTCTCTCACCGTTGACTTGTTGGTACATTTCCTAGCGTCTCCAAGTCACAACAGCCCATGCAGTCTAATAACATATATGTCGCTATAGCGCTGCTTTCCTATGCACCAATAAATGTAGGGGAAAAAATACACATAGATTTGGTAACAATTTTGTATTGTGTTGTTATTGTTAACTAAAACTAAGAATATTAAAAATCGGATTCATTAATTGAAATAAAGCTTAAATAAAATATAAATATTAGTAAAAAAACTCAAGTAAATAAAATAAATGAAAGAAAATTGAACAAAAATGACAAAAGCACATAAAATTTAAAATAATAAAATAAATAGAAATAGAAATAAAAGCTAATTCAAAATAATAATAAATACTATAACACTGATATAGAACTAAAATTTACTGTAAAGAAATTACTAAAACCTAAAAACAAATAAAAGCAAAACTGAATAAAAAAATGACAAAAGCAAATAAAAATTACTGAAACTTAAAATATATATAAAATAAAAAAATATAAAAAAGCCTAATCAAAATATTACTACTATAACACTGATTTACAAAAATGTTAGTACCAAAATTTTGAACTAAAATTACTAAAACTGTAAGAAAAATTTTACAAACAAAAATAGTAAAAAGAAAAAACGACTAAAACAAACAAACAAAAAAAACAAAAAAAAGTCCATTCAAAATATTATAAACACTGTACATTTTCTATATACAGTACAGATGACAAAAGTTATACTGGAACATTGTGCAAGGTAACTGTTTCAGGTAACTGATGCTGTCTTTTAAACTTTTAAATACTTCTGCTTTTATTTAGATTGTAATCTGATTAGAAATATGTCTTTAAGTTTAACAGATATACTTTTTTATTATTACAGTACAGGCAAAAAAACTGTAATGCTAATTAGTACATTAAAGGGTAAGATTTACTCATTAAATATTTAATTAAATGTAAAAAACACCTTTATGTGAGAAGTAAAACTGGAGTTTTCTAGACTGGCATTTCATTGTAGCCACTAGCTACTGCTCACTCTCTGCTGAACTGCTGTTCTGCCGTCCCCTTTTACATTAATATGTTTTTGCTTCCTTGTCATCAAAAGCGGGCGAATTACATTGTTGGACCATAATGGCATTTAATCTGGATAAAGGCCTCTTTTTAAGGCGCAGGAGAATCTATCTGATGTGCCACCAGCCCTGTGTACATTTCCACACCTCCACACACGTAATGCCTTATCAATAAACCACCCAGGCGTTGGCTGTTTTTATAATGGACTTGCGATTGCACGCTTTGGGTCCTAATTATCCAGGCAAACAGAGCTTGGCAGTCTTTCAAATGGAGGGTAGAAAAAGAGAAGGTTATAGGGAGGGTGGGGGATAAAGAGAGAATGGAGTGAGTGAAACAGACTAAAAAAACACATGCCTTTAATACTGTCCTTCATTAATAACACAAGAGGATTCTTTGTTTGGCCACCAGCAAAGATAATTTTTAGGAAGAAATTCCTGTTTAAGACAAGAAAAAAAGATGGGTGACATGCTTTAAAAATAAATTAATAAATCAGGCTTCAAAATGTTATAGTGAACCATAATAGGATTGTATAAGTATGTCCTATTATCTATGGAGATATGATTACATGTAAGATGCATGTGGATTAGCATCAAAGCCGCTAAAAATAGAGAACATTTCCCATTTGTCTTATGATAATTAATGCAAAAAAAAACGAAAGCTCCTTGTGAGCTGTTTTCAATCATGAAATTATGAAACCTAAAATGTGGTTTTATTTTAAAATAATGCACTGAAGGCACACAGGAAAAGACTGGACCTTTTAATACCATGAATCAGAGTTAACCCTTAGCCTTAGACCAGATCTAGAGCCCCCTCACTTGCTTGATCTTGTGTCTTTCAACTAATTCACTCTCAAAGGAAGCGTTGGCATCGCTTCAGCTTAGTGCTGCAAGCTGTAAATTCCGTTAAAGACCATCGAAGTGTGTTTACCTTTGAAGATATGTTCACGCTTAAACCTGGGGGGCTTGGTGTCAGAACATGTTACTTTGTGTTTAGCTCTCACCTGATGAGTCGACCTTATTGACCCTGCGTTCAGAGATGATGTACACACATTTGTGGAGGCACATTTCTGGCTCAGGGCAAGAAAGCACTGGATGCTTTTTATGAAACAAAACAAAAAATAGATGAAGCCACCAGTTCAAGGAAACCTGAAACATTTAACTTTTTTGTAAAAAAATTTTTTAAATAAATAAATAAAAATTGATGTATTTGAAAAAGAAGCACAGCATTAGTGTAAACTATATTAATGCCACGGTTTATTTTATTTATTGTAATTTGTATTTTAATTTGTATTTATTTCGTTTTTTATTTCTCTGAAGATGTAACAGAACTCTCATTTCCAATATGACACAATTTGAGAAGCTAAACGCCCAAATTCAAAAACTTGACTGTGGCATTTGGTACATATTAGTTTGCTTTAATACTATGTACATGTACGGTTTTTGCTATGCTAAAACCTTAAATCTTAAACTGGAACTGTTTATTTACTGTTTATTACTGGAACTGGTTTATTTTATTTGTTTGTTTTATTTTTGTGTGCATGTCTTCAGTGCTTTCTTGCTTGATGTGGTTTTGCCATGTTGACAAAACACACACACACACACAAAACTAAACTAAACAAAAATCAAAATAAAGCTACACAAAATAAAACAAAAATAAGCTAAACAACACAAAAAAAGAGAAAGCAAAATGAAGCTAAACAACAAAAAGCAAAACAAAACAAAACAAAAGGCAAAACAAAGCTAAGCAAAATGAAGCTAAACAAAACAAAAAGTAAAACAAGCTAAACAAAAAGCAAATCAAAGCTTTTTTCAGCTTAAGTACATGTTTTTAGCAACCTCTATAATGTCTGTCTTTAGCAGAAGGCTCCTGTTGTTCAATGGGGCGCTCCAGCAGTCTCTAGTGGTGGACTGTGGGATACCTCAGCATATGGGGTAAAATAACGTGTCTTTTAAAAGCCAAAACAAAAATACTACAGCTAATGGCTCCATTTGCACTTAGTCTTCTCTTCCAGTTAGTCCCACAAAAACAGTATCCAAGTCAGAGGAAAAATTGAGTGATTCACACAAACAGAGGGAGTGAGAGAGCCCAGAGGAACCATCCAGAGGACAAACCGCTATATTTTAGAGTTTGGCAGATAAAGGGAAAGATGGATTTGAAAGCAGGCTTCCCTACAAAGCCAGCAGCTAATAGAGGAATGAAAGACAGCCTCTTGTAATAAAGATTGCCTGACAGGATGGGGAACAGGAGTGAACTAATTTTGAACAGGAAAATGAGGCCTGCGGATTGAGATGTAGGAAATAGGTGTGATTGATTAATTATTCATTCAATCATTCTTTCATCCATTCATTCACTCATGCTTACATAACTACTTACAAGACACTAACAAAAGAAGAAAAAAAAAACATTGTCAAGATGAATATTGAATGTGTACACATTTTTTTAATTACGGTAAAAAAAAAAAAATTAGTTTTTGAAAGAAATCCAACAAGGCTTAATTTATTTAAAAACAATAATAATGCGAAATTTTATAACAAATTCACAATAAATGTTTTCTATTTTAATATATTTTACTTATTTTTTTTTTTTCAATCGGAATTTTCGGCAGCAATTCCTCCAGTCTTCAGTGTCACATGACCCTTCAGAAATCATTCTAATATGCTGATTTGCTGCTCAATACATTTTTTTTATTATTGTAAATGTTAAAAACAGCAGTACTGCTTAAGATTTCTGTGGAATCCATGAAAGAATAGCGAATTCTAAAGAATAGCATTTATATGAGCTTTTATTTTCAACATTTAATGCATCCTTGCTAAATAAGAGTATTAATTTCTTTTTTTTTTTTATCTCATTGACTCCAATTTCTGACATATATGGCACTCATATGGACACAACGCACAATCTATGCATTTAGGTACAAATACGATAAGCAGTTATGCTAAAAGCCTGCAGGATGTATTTTCGGGCGTAGCTAGTCGATGGGGGGACGTGGGCGGACAGGTCCCGTTAATGGAAACTTAATGGGAGCCGTGTGAACATCCAGCCCGGGTGGCGTCCTCAGCTCAGCCATGTGACAGAAGGCGCCGAGAAGTGACACATAGCAGCAGGGAAGGATGGGGCGACAGGGAGCGAAGCGCTAAAAAAAAGAGGAACGAAAAAAAGTCAACATGACACATTTGACAGTGACCATGGAGCCCTGCCTAATCGTGACGCACTTTGTTTGTTTTGTGTAAGCTGTGGCAGGAGGAGCAGACTGCATCCCTCCGCACTCCTCTGCCTCACCACAGAGAAGATCTGAGGGTGTGCGTCACTATTCTGTGTGTGTGTGTGTGTGTGCCTGTGTTTCTTCTCCACGGTTTCAAATGAGGTTGAGCTAGATAAAGGGAGAAGGAAGGGAGCATAAACACAAGGAAAAACAGCTCACACCTCTGTTAATTAAGAAACAGAGAGACTCAACCGATGAGAAGATCCAAGACAACAACGTGCCAGCCATTGGGTGACAAACATCTGAGGAGCTATTTTAAGGACGGATCAGAGTGGTGTTCCCTCTGAGCCAAGTGAGTAAGGGCCCACGACACATGCAATTAAAGTTTCCTCAGAAGAGAGAGAAACTTTTGTTTCCTTTGTGAGTGGATCTCTCTTAAGTTCGTAGAAAAGGGGCCTTTTTATTTTACTTGCCTTTCATCCTTGTTGCTCCCTATAGCTAATGGGCAACCAAAAGTGCCCAAAAATGTTTCAAAATGCATCATGATAGGGCTCAATTATAGTGATGAAAAGTTGTACAGTACAGATGAAGCTGGGTCTAATTATTGATTTTTTTCTCAACATTCTCTTCTTAATGTGAATATAGGCCATAACTTGACTTTTATAATTCCAGAAGAATATCCAAATGCTGCTTGCCCACACAAAGCTCACTAAAAGTGCACATAATCCCTTTAAAACAACCCAACAGACCAGTTTTTTGGTTTTCTGTAATTGAAACAAAACTCTGCCTGTCTGTCTGTGTGTGCGTGCGTGCATGCGTGTGTGAGACTGAGAGAGAGAGAGAGAGAGAGAGAGAGAGAGAGAGAGAGAGAGAGAGAGAGAATAACGGAGTGTCTATTTACACCAAGTGCAAATAGCCCACCTTGTGGGCAAAGGCTATTTACACTACATCAGTTTTAGTGGCATAAATGATATGGCGCGTGCTTTTTGACGCGATGGACCCAAGTTCGAACCCGCCTTTTGTCAAACTTTTTTTTCTCCCTTTTCAAATCTCATATTGCATCGGAAAGGCATTTATTTTCAATAAAAAAGAAAGAAAAAAATCTAAAAGTTGAAAAAGTATCGGGTAGGGTTAGAGTAGTTGTGAGGGCTTTATTGTCCCAATAAGTTGGCATCCATTTAATAATTTGAATTAAAACTATAATTTAATCGCAATATGTTATTATTGTGCACTGTTTTATAATGTACTACAATACTGAGGTGCAGATAATTGCTACTATTTGCAATAAGTAGTATAAATAGCAGAAAATCTTGCTATTTTAACAGTGTAAATAGAATCTATAGCTATTTGCATTTAGTGTAAATAGCAGAGGTGGGGGACTCGAGTCACATGACTTGACTAGAGTCGCAAATTTAAGGACTTGTGACTTGCTTGACTAAATAAAGAAAATGACTCGACTTGACTTGGACTTGACTTGAACTTCATGACTCGGCAGGACTTCACTTTATAACAACTCTAATTATTATTATTATAAATCATTGCTACATAATTTGGTAAACAAAACGCAAGCCACTGAATCATCGGCAGAAGTGATCCGAGTAGTTCATGACACTGCACGAGCACGGGAGCACAGCGCGCCAAAAACACGAGAATCTTGCGAGATGTTTGGATTAACTCTTCCAATCAAATCTGTAAACATTTGCGAAACCAGGGCATCACCACTTCATAAAGGAAATCGATAAGTTACAGGGGAAGATACATAAACATTAACAGCAGGCTTCTTGTTTTGAGCCATGATGACAACAGTTTTCAAGAACAATGTAGGCAATCATACAAAGTGAAAGAAACAGTCCAAATAGGGTGTCTATATCCGGTGAAAATTTTGGGTCCATTTTATTTCTGATATAAGGGGTGATTTGTAGTCAGCATTTTAGACTGAATAGCATGTTTTGTTGCACACTGAAATTCTTTAGCGTGCTCCCAGACTGAATCCCAGACTTCGCTGGAGATATTTAGTGCAAAATCATTTTCAAACATGTGTTAAATATTATCTGTGTCTCTCCTAGGATGGTCAAACTCAATAACATAAATATGAGATACATATTTTTATCTAGTATTTTTATCAATATTTTCTCAATTACAGACTTATCAGTATACAAAGTAGTATTTTGCCTATTTTCAAAATGTTATATTTAAAACATTATTATTTAAAAAAGTTCATTTATGAGAAAAAATTAATAAGGTCATGTGGCAAAAATATATTTGGTCCTGTTTGATACTGTGACTTGACTCGACTTGACTTGCTTGAGGTGAGCCACTGACTTGACTTGCTTGATTAGTTTAGACTTGAGACTTGCTGGAGACTTGAACATGTGTCACTTGCCCCCACCTCTGGTAAATAGTATCTATTGCTAAGAAAATATGCTATTTACACTCATTGTAAATAGCATCTATTGCTATTTACACTTAGTGCAAATAGCATATTTTCTTAGCAATTAGATACTATTTACACTAAGTGCAAATAGCTAACTTTTTTAGCCATGGATGCTGTTTACACCAAGTGAAAATAGCAGTATTTTTAAAGATATGCTATTTACACTAAATGCAAATAGCTATAGATTCTATTTACACTATGTTAAAATAGCAAGATTTCTATTTATACTACTTATTGCAAATAGTGGCAATTATCTGCACCTCAGTATTGCCGTACATTATAAAACAGTACGCAATAATAACGTGTTGAGTACAAATTATACTTTTAATTCAAATTATTAAATGCATGCCACCTTATTGGGACAATAAAGCCCTCCCTACACTTACCCTAACCCTACCCGATACTCTTATTTTCAACTTTTTGATTATTTCCTTCATTTTTATTTAAAATAAATGCCTTTCTGATGCAATATGAGATTTGAAAAGGAGAAAAAGTTCGGCAAAAGGCGGGCTCGCATGTGTCTTACCACCTGTGCCACTGAAACAGATGATGAATTGGCGTCTTTTTTTTTTAGTGTTGACTAATTCAATCACATGTTAGTGGACGGAGTTAGTGTGAATAGCCTTTGCCAACAAGACGGCTATTTGCACTTAGTGTAAATAGACACGCCGTTATATAATAAATGATCTGTGGGGTATTGTGAGCTGATACTTCAAAGACACATTCTAAGGACACCAGAGACTTATGTTATACCTTGTAAAAATGTGCCCTTTAAAATGAAAAAGCCCTAATCCAATTTGCTGGCCTGAGATGGTCTCCCAGCCCAAAACCCCTCTAAAACCATCAAATCAGATCAGTCTGAGCAGCTTGTGAGACCAGCAACCCAGACTGGTTTACGCTGTTATTAAGCAGGGAAACATGAGCATTAAATTTGGTGGGTAATAATGATAAGTCCAATAAGTTATAATGATGTGTTTGTTGAAAGATAATCCTCCTTCAAGTTCTCAACAAAGCATTTAGCATATGTGTGAGTGTGAGAGTGAGAGCACGGTTTGGTACAGAAGAAATGAAGAAACAGAGAGGATGGGGTATATGTAAAGATAGAAGACTAAAAATGATATCAGTGAACGTCTCCGGGGGCCAGCACAATGCAACCGTGATTGAGGATGACAGCTTCCTGTTTTTAATTGCCATGGTTGCTGTTGCTTAGCACCTAGGGGGACAGGAATGAGGCTGATACAGATAGTCTCTAATGAGTATTAATCTAATCATGAACAGACACAAATACAGCCAACACTTATAATCATGTAAACCCCCCAAACTCTGACATTTAGGTAGGGGGTTATTAACGGATCGTAAAAATCACACCACTAAAAAAAAGTGTCACTTTGAAGTGAGCAGAGAGAAAAAATGAGTAGAAAAAGACAATATTTACCCAACACAGCTCAAAAACATCCAATAATTGCAGTTTCATCAAACCGAGGTGACTAAATGTTTCGCTGTTGCTGCGCAACCGGGTCACAGCGTTGTCAGGTTGTTTGGATGTCGAAGCATAATCCAAAACATAAGTCACCAAAATGCCATCCTCAAATCCGCCAGTGCAATATCTAATCAAAGCGGGAGACATACAGCATCCCATATTAAAAAATAAACAGCGATAGATATGAGGTATTCAGTGTCTGCGGCGGCCTTGCAGGTCTTTTCACATTCACCGTTACTCTAGCAGGAGTCTGGCAGACTGTAAATATCCCTTCACAGCCACAATGATCTAACGGAACAGCGATCTCCAGCTTTGAGCGCAGTAGTGCATGCTGGGGGTTTTATTTCATTATAAGTCTCATTTACCCGTGTTGGTTTATTCATAACTTTCACTCTCTTGATTTTTATGAGAGGACAAAAAGCCAAACAACCAGGAGGAATAGCACCCCAAATACCCACCGTGTGTTATTGAATTGTAAATACACCACAAAAAAGCACATCGTTCTGAAACACGAGGGTGAGGAGAGCACTGACTTCTGAAAGCAAGCTCCATTATCGACCTGTCAGGATTGTTTGGTGTGTTTTTTCACACTGTTAATTCATTTACAATGCAGATCGAGAGTCTGGTCATTAAGGTGCTGGCTATACATGAGTAATGCACCGCATCTGTACCTGTTCCCGTGTCACAGAACTTTGGAAACAAGCCGTCTAATTATAGCGATTAGTATTTTGGAAGCAGTTCCGAGCTCACGGTCCGGCCTTAACAAATGAAGGCTGGGATTATCCAAACAAATAGGATGTCTGCCATCTTGTTGTACATGCTGACGCTTTTAGAATCACATTAAAAAGTGCTGGTATCCAGTTGTGATGTTTTTAAAATGAGAAAATCTACAGCAAAGGTAATATTTGACTCTAAAAAATAGCTTTAGGGCACACAGAGCTATTGAAGACTTATGTTCTAGGGTCAAAAGACATGTAGTGCAGCAATATATTGACATATATGTATGACAGTAATAATTTCATTTACATTTTAATAAATCTACCTGTACAGCTGGTTTCCACCAGCTGGAACTAGTGTTGCTTTCGTCAACGAAAATTGTGACTAAATATCATCCTCAACGAACCTTTATCACGTGACGAAAACGAGACAGGACGCGACGTAAATGCTGGTCATGTGACGATGACGATAATTATATATATAATGCAATATTGTTGACGAATAAAAATTAGACTAAATGTGTCTTGCAAAATAAAAACTATGCTAAAATGTCTCTTCATTTTCATTGACTAAAACGAGACGAAACGAAATGTTATAACATTATTTCGTCTCGTTTAGTCGCGTTATTATTATTATTTTGCAGTATAGTGACCTGTGTATTGGCGGATTACTTTTACTGACCATGTAGGGAAATTTACTCTGCATTTAACCCACCCCAATCTAGCCTACTATTAAAATAGTTGATCAGCCGTCATTGTTTGTTGAGAGCCTGTGTGCAGCATAATATGTGCATTATCATGTGGGGACATACAGTGGAACGAAATGTTGTGCCTCCCAGGACCACGGTGCTACATAAATACAGACATACAACAATGAAGTAAAAAAATACTATAAACCTATACGCAACTAGCCTTGCTTACTGAAGGCCCTGACTAAAACCCCACGGTATGCCACTGCTACTAGGTACTTATACTATATTGACTGGGTTAAACAGAATTACTAAAAAGAGACTAAAATGCAATTTTCATTGACTAAAACTAGACTAAATGTCATCAGTTTTCGAAAATAGTCATGGATAATTCTGACTAAAATAAGACTAAAATGCTCAGACTTTTAATTGACTGAAACTTGACTAGACTAAAAAGAGTATGAATGTGACTAAAACTAATAAAAACTCAAATGACAGCTTCACACAAAGACTAGACTAAAACTAAAATTAAAACAGGCCGCCAAAAACAACACTAGCTGGAAGCCAAAAATCTCCAACCTGAAAATTCACATCGCCACAAGACATTAGACCAGCAGACGATTTACAGGTCGCACATTGACTTTTTTATTTTGAATCAACAACTCTAGGAATTTTAGGCCTATTTAATAATTAATACATCACAACAGTAGCCAATTAAAATGTTGTAAAAGTCAATTAAAACACTTTCAAATATAGATAGCCCTGCCCCAAACTCACACCATTTGTTAAGCCAGTGTTGCTATGTGCTGGGCTGGTTGGGATGCTTTAACAAGCAGAACAATGTTTTGCCACAGTTCTTTAAATTAAAATATATATATTTTTTTAATAAATTAAATTAATTTAGCAAGGGTGCATTAAATTGACCAAAAGTGACAGTAAAGGCTATTACAATATTACTATACAGTGCCCTCCAAAAGTATTGGAACAGTAAAGTCAAAAGTGCTCTGTTGGCTGTGGAGTCAAGACATTTACAAATATGATTAAAAGATGAATATGAGACAAAACTACAGAATGTCACATTTTATTATTGGGTGATTCAACACATAGATGTTTTACCAGCTAAGAAGTTCAGCACTTTTAGAGTTTCATCTCCCTATCTGATGTGAGCATAAATATTGGGACAGTTGCCTCACAGGTCTTTCTAAGTGATCAGCTGTGTCCTGTTGCATTAATTCTGCAGATATTAAAAGCAGGGAATGTGTTGCATCAGTTATATCCATTACTTCTGTATTCTGAATCTTGCATTCGATGATGACACACACAAACCAGGATGAAGATGAGGGAGCTGACTTTGAGAGAAAATCAAGCAATTTGGATGCTAAAAGAAAAGAGGAAGTCAATTAGAGCTATAGCAAAAAACAAAGGGCATGAAGAAATCAAAAGTTTGGAAACCACCAGCAACCAACAACGACCTGATGGGCTGAGAAAACAACAGTAGTTGATGACAGACAAATCATAAAAGCTGTGAAAATGAACCCTAAAAGACGTGTCTGTAAAATCACCAACAACTTCCAGAAAGCTGGGGTGATGCTCTGACAATCTACTGTCCTCAGGAGACTTTGACACAGAATTACAGATGCTACACAGCAAGATGCAAACCTCTGACCAGTACCAAAAATAGAAAGGCAAGATTAGAGTTTGCAAAAAAGCACGAATGTGAGCCAGAAGAGTTTTGGAACTGTTTTTATGGACCGATGAGACAAAGATGAACCTTTATCTAAGTGATGGGAAAGCAAAAATGTGGAGAAAATGATCCCAAGCATACAGCCTCATCTGTAAAGCATGGTGCAGGTGGTGTCATGGCATGGGCATGCATGGCTGCCTCTGGAACAGCCCCTCTCAACTTTACTGATGACTTAATGTATGATGACAGTAGCAGAATGATTTGGAAGGGTACAAAACCATCTTCCCTACCAATATTCAAGAAAATGCCACCAGATTCATTGAGAAGTGCTTCATATTGCATCAGGACAATGACCCAAAACACCCTGCCAGTTCAGTCAAGGAATTTATAAGGGCAAAGAAATGGAAAGTCTTAGATTGCCCAAGTCAATCTCCAGATTTAAATCCGATTGAACATGAATTTCACCAGCTGAAGAGGAGAGTAAAGGCAGAAACTCCCCAAAACAAGCAACAATTGGAATTGGCTGCATTAAAGGCTGGGGAAAGTATTTGAAAGGATGAGACCAAGAGTCTGGGGATGTCTATGGGTCACAGACTCACTGCTGTGATTGTGCTCAAGGGATCTGCAACTAAATAATAGCTTTTAATCTTTTATATCTGCCTTATGTTCAACTGTCCCAATACTTATGCTCACATCAGATAGGGAGATGAAACACTAAAAGTGCTGATCTTCTTAGCTGGTAAAACATCTGTGTGTTGAATCACCCAATAATAAAATGTGACATTCTGTAGTTTTGTCTCATATTCATCTTTTAATCATATTTGCAAATGTCTTGACTCCACAGCCAACAGAGCACTTTTGTCTTTACTGTTCCAATACTTATGGAGGGGACTGTATATATATTAATCCGTAATAAATATTTCTTGAGCAGCATTTCAGCATATTTAACACACACAAAAACAGTTACACAATGTATATTTGCATTGGTTTTGGATTAGATTAATACTCATTAGAGACTTATCTGTATCTAATTGGATACACTGTAAAAAGTGATAAGTTGACTTAATTTAAAAAAATTGAGGAAACCTGTTGCCTTAAAATTAAGTAAATAATATTTTAAAAAAATAAGTTAAGTGAATTGTCAAGTTCACTTAACTTTTTTTAAATTATTATTTACTTGATCATTTTAAGGCAACGGGTTTCCTCATAACTGTAAAAAGTGATAAGTTGACTTAACTTAAAAAAAATTGAGGAAACCCGTTGCCTTAAAATTATCAAGTAAATAATAATTTAAAAAAAAAGTTAAGTGAACTTGACAATTCACTTAACTTATTTTTTATTATTATTATTATTTACTTAAAAATTTGAAGACAAGGGGTTTTCTCAATTCTTTTAAGTTAAGTCAACATCACTTTTTGGAGTGATTAAGTTAAGTCAACTTATCACTTTTTACAGTGTACTAACCTAAACCAACAAAAACAGCCTTCATTTTTGTGCAGCCAGCAATTTCAATCCATGGAACCTCCTATTAGCGCTAACTATTTGGCAGTTAGCAACTGCATCATCACTTGTTTATTGCCTCTCATTTTGCTTCATTCCCGAATGTGCTATTTACCTCATATTAAGCCTACCTCTCTTTCCCTGGCATGAAAGCTCACTTTTTCATCCTTACGCCCCACCATCACGAGGGAGTGGCTAATTGGTAAAAAGCACCAATACAGAGGCTAATCTTAGTGTTTAGCGTGAAACAAAAGGCCCCATTAGAGAATGATTGGTTAAAATAATAGTCGCGCAAAGTGACCAGCTTGCTTAACAGGTGTATTTATATTGATTGTGCAGCCTCAATTTCCTGCAGTGAAAAGAAATAAGTAAACAATAATTGCTAGTGCTTTTTTAGCGTTTGTCACACAGGCAATTATTAAATAGCACTTTAGCCATTCCGTTAGAAGGAAAATAGCACTTAGGACATCTGCTTGGTCACTGCAATGGCCCTTATATGGTTGGGATTATCTCTCCGATGAGCCTTGTCTATGAGTGTAGTTTCATTCCGTGGTAATTTCGGTGATGTGGACCATCCATTTGCCTCTTTTTCATCTCCATAATTATTTTCAGAGCGCAAGGCTGTCCCGCTCTTTGCAGAGGACTAGGTGTGGACTAATGGACGCTAGATTGGATTCTGCCTTTATACATGGTGAAATGATTTCTTCTTCATTCTCTGTGCTGGATCATGTCTCTCTTTTGAACTCATGAATAATGGATGGGTTTAAAGCGTTGCCCTGCCCAGGCTCTCTCTTATTGAAATCTGTGCTCAGAGAGGTGCTTATTTACTGACATTGATCCCACATCATTTGAGTCAGTTTCTATGCTCCTCTGCTCTGGCTTTCTCACGCTCAGTCTCTCGTTCTCTCAATGCTGCCCTCCATCTCTTTCCTTACTGTCTCCTCGTAGGCCGCTCTTGCTCATCTCTCTCTTATTAAAGAGCCACAAGTCTTTCAAATGTATCCTATCCTTGGTTGCGCTATTAAGACCGCATGAAATCAAAAGAGCTTTGTGACTTTTAGTCCATTTCAATTAGCTTTGAAGCCTCTACTGTACATGCACTTTCATGTTCAGTTCACACTGACTTTACTGTCTTTATGTTTGGAGTCCAAAAGACTAATGATGTATATGTAAAAATAACTAGTAATTTCAAAATTAGAATCTTATTTTTTTTCCTTAAAATTCTCTACAAGTTGCTCTGATCAAATCGAGCTGGTTTGACATACGCTACTGTTCAAAAGTTTGGGATCATGTTTTTAAGGGGGCATTTACGCGACACAACTAAAAACAGAAAACCTTTCATGCGTTTTGGCCGTTACGCAACAACAGAGTATTGGAACCTGAAAATGCAAACTTTTTCAAATGTGTTTAAAAGTACACGTTCTTGAAAATGTAAACTACAAAAATGGGAATTTGTGAAAACGGCATACATATTACGTGTTTTGGTCTATAAGAGTGTGTGACAAGTGACATTGCCAACTACTGGCCTGGTATGCATAATACAGCATTTTTAATTGTTTGATATTTCCGAAATAATGCTTAATATTGCAAGGCTTAAGATTTAAAGAATGCTTAATATTTCTGTGGAAACAGTATATTTTTTTCAGGATTCTTTGATGAATAGAAAATTCAAATTAACCGCATTTTTTCAGATAGAATTCTTTTGTAACATTATAAATGTATTTACTGTCACTTTTGATCAATATAATGCATCCTTGCTGAAGAACAATATTAAATCAGTAATAAATCTTTCTAACCACAAACTTTTGAACAGTAGTTTGATACATGTGAGAGAAAAAACCGCACCAACAAAGCAAATTTCTGTTGCAAATAATAAGCTTTTTCACAAGGACCAAAGTCTCGCAATGGATTTCTTCTAAGCAACATAAGTCAACTGAGGTTCTACAGCAGCATGACGCACAATGAACACTACAATTACCCTTTGCTCATTGTTGCTTTTTGCATAACCACATCCCGCATTTTATGTGACAGTCTCTGCATTGCCTTCACTGAAGAGCTTCTGCGTCAAAGCCTCACATGTCCTTTCTAATCATGCGATTGCGTATTTCATGCTCTACAAACATTTACCACACTGACTGAGCCATAAAAGTAGAGAGCATATCAATGAATAGAACTAGACTTGTTCCCCTGAGAAGCCATTGTTATCAAATCACCTTCCCTGGGCATCTCCCCTTGAACTTTTAGCGTAAATGCACCACGCAAACCTGGGAATTATCTTCAGAAGAAATGTACCACAATACCACGAGTCTTATCTCTTCATGGCTGAAGCTTTTACTGCTTTTTTCTTCCTTTCTTTCATCTTGTCTCCTTCATTTTCCCTGGAAATAACAGCTTCCATTTAGTCTGCCCTGCTCTTATGCAGAGTCGATCAGACCCAGCCTTAATGAAATGCTGCTACCCAGAATCCTTCTCACTGGTGGAATTGGGACCCAGGGCCATTACTTGGCTGTCTTCGGGAAAAAGGCACATCTACATAAGTTATTTCATTATCTCCCTAGGCTGTGAAAGAGGCAGCGGCGTACTCACTCGCTCTATCTCTGCATGTGGATTGCACCATGGGGAGGTCATTGGAAAGCCGGTGGAATTATCTGCAAAATAAGGGGAGGCATTCTTTAATGGCGTCCCAGTCCAAATATTTAAAATGATCACCTAAACTTCCATTCGGCTCTTCAATTTTGGCTGATAGAGCTCAAGTGAGTTTGTCTTCATCTTGCCAGCAGCTTACGGAAGAAATTGGTGCGAGTGTGTGTGTGTGTGTGTGTTTTGCACATCATACTGCCAGCAAGAAAATAAGGAATAAAATTCTGCATTGCCTTTCTCATGAGACTCGGCCATAACAACACAATGTAAATCAGCCAGAGTAGACTGTCGAGAAATAAAAATACATTAACAATATACAAAATGGGACACATGGCAAAAATAATATTCATAATGCAGAACTGCATAAATAGAATACCTCTTTAATTAAATTTATTTTTAGTTTTGTTAACTCCATTGCCAAATAGTGTTTTTGTTTGTTTGGGTTTCTTGTAAAGCATAAATTTAACCAAATTTAGCAAAGTCTGATACTCAAAAATACAAGATTTGATATAATAAACAGAATACAGGGGTCTTGAGCAGGGTTATTTTAATATTACTGAGATACTATTATAGTTTTTGTTAATATTTTCCATTTTCATTTTCATATTTGTTAAAGTTTCAGTGATTTTGTTTTGTAGTGATTTTGTTTTTTAGGTTTTTTAGCATGTCTGTATACTATTTATTCATTTTTATTTCAGTTTTAAGAAGTTGTAAAGAAGTAGTTTTTTTTTATTATTGCAGTAAACGTTTATTTTATTTCAAGTAATGAAAATGTCTTTTAGTTTAAGTTTTACCTAACTATAATAACCGTGGTCTTGAGATGTTTTAAAAGAGGAACTTATGGTGACGATCTTAAAAACGGAAAGCTCATGGAATAAGGTGATGACAAACACTACAAGATGCAGCATACACACAAACATTTATACAACGCTTTTGCACATTCAACTTGAAATCTAAAAGATATTACCTTGAAATGTTTATTGAAAATGTTACATTTTTTACACCATTACTTTGATAGCTGTTAACAGTGGAGCATTAAAGTAGAGAAGATCAAAAACAACTTCACTGAGAGAATTTACTACACTGATGATTTAACAGCATGCAAAAGCTAGCATGCTGTCAGCACACTAAAACATCTCCAAATTTGTCCTTTTAAAAGAACCACCGCCAAAAATATCAAGCTAAAATCAAAATTACAAAAACTCTTGATAAACTAGCCCTCGCTAATCAACTAGTCAGCCATCCAGACCCATCGCTAACAGTAGCTAATTGGCTAATCGAACTAGAACATGCAATGTTGATCAAAATACCAACTCTGAAGCATTTAGTCATAGCTAAATCTCTCCAGGAGGACTGAGCCAAGCACAGAGCTAAAAGACAATCCTCCTGGTAGCAGAGAGAAACAGCATGTTTTGCACTACGGAGCGTGGAGGCTGGCTCCGCGCTGCAGTTGGCTTTACAGATAAGTGAGAACAGACCCATCAGATACCGACTGCCAAGAGCAAGTTCTGCCGTGAAGCTGGCACTTTCTACATGTACGCCCGAGGAAAGACATAGAAGGCACAACCTATGCAAATGAGGATTCATTAGTCAGTGTATGGGGAAGTGTTTGTGTATGTAGAACAAGCAAAAGGTTTGTACCGAGGTAAACGCATGCATGAGTGGGTGATCTTTCTTGCCTGAGCGAGTCTGTGCATTCTCGCATGCGTACGTCTTCCTCTTCCTCTGATCTGTGACCATTCCCTTTGATTCGGGCACGGTTATCCGGCTTAAACGTGAAGCAAACACAGGATTAGGCCTCAGCCGCGCAGATAACGCGCTGATCAAAGTGCCCTCTGAGCGCCTACAGAGGGAGCGAAAATATGTTAAAGAAAGCAGCATGCCAGCCTCAATCCGCATTTTATCTCCACTCAGACAGGTGGAGATCACCCTCCACCCCCTCCGTTCCAGAACTTTCCATGGCTGGCAGAGGATACTTCCGCAATCAATCTTTTCATGCCAACTCTCTGGCAGCTCGAGATGAAACAAAACAAATGTGATTTCTGATGAGCTTCTATTTTAGCCTTGTTGTCTGTGCTTTTCTCGCACTCTCCAAAACATGGAATCACACGTTCGGCTGTGTTACACGGCCCTGTACAGTACAGAGTGCGTTTCATACTGGGTGGTTTATTTCAAGACGTGCCGCTAACAGCTCTTCTTTTTCTGTCTCTACTCGTGTGGTTCTGGAGGGGGGTCTTGGCTCGGACACAAAATTGCACACTTTATAGTGGACGTGCAGTCCAGCGGCATTCATTATATGACTTAAAAGGGTTTTGTGTGCCTTCATTGGAAGCCTGCACTACAGAGAACTAACAATAATTCGCTAATCGATTCAATTATTTCTTCGATTTTATTGAAAAAAGCCACATTTAGCACACTTACGTCTGCAAGATGTCTGTAAAGATCACTTGATCTGGAAGGATCTGCTGTGTACAAACATCTGACAGACATCTGAATGATGTCAGTTTAACATACATTCTAAATCATAAACATCTAATAGACATCTATTTGACTTCTAAAAGGAAACGTCCTATAGATGTATTGCAGATGAGCAAGCACTCTAAAAAATACGTCTTCCAGATGTAAATACAGATATCAAATGGATGTCTCCATGATGTACGTGTGCTATATTCTATATCCTGCCCAGTACTTTATTTCAAATAAGGTGAAAAATGAAGCTTATGAAAAACAAGTCTAAATGTATGAATTTTAAGGGGAATACCTAAATGTAACTTCTGACAATTATTATATCAAAGTGAATTTCATTGCTCCCTTTAAGGGCCAGATATACCAACAGCTCGCTCCAGCACAAACCGTCTTTCGCCGTTAAAATAGTATGGTCAGCATTTGCCTGCAGTGAAGAATTAGCACTGAAAAGCTGTGGACAGTTATTTTGGGCCTTACCTTACTGAATATGCATTTGTAGGAGTTTCCCTTCTAGACGCAAAATTTATGGGAGGAGAGTATTAAAATGAATCATGCAACGCAATTTACTAACGTTGATGCTCATCAAATTACTGGTATTTGTGCCATTATCTAACGCCCAAAAAAGCACGGTGCTAATTTGCACTGTTCTTTACGCTAATTTGCCCTGTTTAGTAAATCTAACCCTATGAGTGAAATTCTGTTAGATACATACATACATACAGTATGCACACACATGCTTCAAAAAGTCTGTGACTTGTTTGCCATTAGGACAAGCAGTTTTGTAAAATGGAAATACTTGACATCAAATGTATAACATTTACTGCTCAGAAAGTACTGTGGTAAAACACCTCTAATGCATCATAAAAACCATAACCACTCTGTCAAAGTGCTAAGTGAGTCGACCTGGCCATATAAAACTATTATCTTATGACCTTCTTTAAAGTGTTTGATACAAAGTGCTCATATGGTTGGACTTTCTGTGTCATGCACTTTGTCCTCTGCAACTCGCTTGCATAGCTGTGGAGGGTTTTTAAGATTTCCTTCTTATAAAAATTCAGTTTTCAATACTGTAATATGAAAAAGGACCCAACTAACTGACATAAAAATTCATTTTTGACTATTTTCATTATTGTTTTTTAGTGATTATCCCTAATTTTACAGTTGTTGCCCTAATATAAAGCTCATAGCAGCTTATTACCCAAAGTCTGTGTGACATTGCATCACCAAAGTGAAATCGGAAATGGACTGCAAGGGTTTTGTGCCCTTCAGCGCCCTTGATGATTCACTCCAGGAAGTCACTGATTGAATGACAATATTTTAACAGAATTATACCTAACCACCATTCTGTATGCGAGTTCAAATCAAGAGTTGACGCAACCAAATGAGTCAGAGAGATGGGTTTTAAAAATATAGTACATGTAACTTTTATCATTAATTTCTCACTCTCATTTTGTTCCAAACTTGTATGACTTAACTTTTGAGCTTGACAGACTCCTTTTATTTCCTTTATAAAAGGAATCCCTTCAATAATCAAATAATCTTTCTGACTAAAGAAATTGAAACATGTTTAGAGCACCATAATGGTGAGTAATTAATAACACAATGTTACTTTTTACATTAACTACCCCTTTAAAATGAATTTTATCCAACCGTATGCACAGAGTACCAGAGCATGACCTGGGCAGTCCTTCTCCACCTCGCTGATTGATGTGTCCACCATTGACGTAGACCGGTCCTCATTTACGCTGGTTGAGTTGAACCTAATTAAAATATTTCCTTCGCACAACTCAAATGCGTTTGTCGATGTTGAGAAGGGGAAGCGGTGTGTGACGACATGCTCTGGAAGTGCTTGTGACATTTTGACAGGGAGCCTTGAATCCATCCATGCAATGCTAACTTTAGCTGAGTTCTTTGCCTACCAACTTTGATTTCACTACTTCTCGGCACAGTGGCAGGAGGCTCAGCCAAAAATCAACTCGGTTATGCATCAACCTAGACAGAGTTTTAACAAGAGGAAGGTCTGAGATGTAAATCCTCCTGGTAATATTATAATAATCTTTGTTATACATTTGCATTGCAGAATATAAACAACTCTGACTATATTCTTTATCCCAGTGGTCTTGGACTTTATACTTGCTGTGGAGATTGTTTAGAAAGTTAGTAACTGAGGCTACTTTCCTTAATTTCTTTGTCTTGTTCCTTTTCACCTATTTTCAAAAAAGTACTACTCATTTCTTAAAACTTTGTAAACAGCAAAAAAAGGCTGAGTGGGCCTTTAAAAGGAGATGAAAACTTCTGGGGGTATAGAGACTAGAAATTTGAAAACTTGGATCTTTTGTAGAAAACAAAAAGCATAACATTTGAACTCGTCTCAGTGGCACACATACAAACCGCTCGCAGTCTGTGCACTGACTGCACAATGCATTTTGCACACAAAACTGAAAAGCAAAAAAGGTTAGGCTTTGCCAGGTTATTTGTTATCAGAGTTTTATTTCTTAGTTTGCAAGATAATCACAACCTGTCGCCAGTGTTACTTTTAAAAGTAATGCTTTACAATACTGCATTACTCCATAAAAATAAGTAATTGCGTTACATAATCTTTATGGAAAGTAATGCATTACGTTACTTTTGCATTAATTTTGTTAACTGGGATGCATGCTTATTCTTGGTTGTTTTTTAACAACAAAAAACCCAAAAGTTATATATTTGGCAACTGTCAAGTCCCTTTCACACCAAAAGTGAAATTTATAAGCCTGAGGCTGAAGAAAGTGCCTCTGCACCTCACATCCAATTTCTCTCAACACAGGGACAGGAGAGGTGTCAGTGAATTAATGGCCAAACAAAGTAACTTGCGTTACTTGTTGAAAAAGTAACTCAGATATTTTGTTGTAAATTTAAAAGCAATGTATTACTTAACTAGTTACTTGAAAAAGTAATCTGATTATGTAACTCGTGTAACCCCTAACAATGCCTGTCACTCAATAAAATCACCAAATATCAAAATACAACAAAACAAATTCAGTGGGTGGTTCTCAGCTAGAATAAGCTACAATGTGGAATAGACTTATCAAATTCAAAATTCTGGCCAAATGAGACTGCATTTCCTCTAAACTTTGGTAAACCACCAGAGAGCAAGAATCATTTGAAAGCTTACCGGAAGCAAAGCCCACAAACATTGTTTATCACCAGAGGAGCTGGATATTTATAACTGTATGCTGGTCACATCTTTACTGTTCTGAACAATTCAATTCTCAATATAAGCAATAAGAGACAAAAGCAGGAGACAAGGAGAAAGAAATAAAGAAAGAGAGGAAGCGCTGTGTGATATCTTGGGCTGCAGAGCCACTTAGCAGACAGAGAGGGAATAGCAGAGGATGAATCAGAAGAAAGATGCCGGTGATCATCAATTTGGGACCCCAGCGGTTCCTTTAGAGGCGATTTCACTGTTTATACCCATCATCAACCACTTTGTTGCTCTTTTTATAAGTGCTCAAAAGTAAATCTCTCTCCATCTGTCAGGATGGATATTTTATGTTTACAGAATGGGACACTTCTTTGATTTTCGTCAAATCTTTTGTCTGTCCCAAAAAAAGTGCATAAAGAAAGGCTAGCAGTCATTATAACCCTCCTTGCCCAACTTTTAGAAATTTCTACTTTCGTTCCCCCACTTTTCTAATCAGTCCTACAATGGTGCCCTCAGATGAATCACCAAATCCTAATTCCAGCGAGCATCACTATAATTATGGCACATATTGTTATCATTCTGCACAGACCCTAGAAGCAGTTTTGTGCTACGGACATGGACGATACCTAAAATCATGCACCCTACTGAGCACAGATGTGTTATTACTTGTCAAAGTGAGCAGATTTATGGTAAAAATATCCAGTGGACTTAAGGTGATGATACCAAATTTGTTTCGTTGTCTCTCCCACATTAAAATCTGTGATATAAAATTTAAAAGTACACTGCAAGTATATGATTCCATACATAAATAATGATTACTTTAATGGCTTTTCACTGTAAAAACATAAATACTATTGTTCAAAAGTTTATTTTTAAAGAAATGACTTTTATTCTGCAAGGACGCATTCAATTGATCAAACATGGCTGTAAAGATTTTTACATTATTACGAAAAAAACCTATTTCAAATAAATGCTGTTCTTTTCGAACTTTCTATTCATCAAATCATCCTGAAATAAATGTGTCGCAGTTGTGTTGCTTAGTTTTTTGTGGAAACTGTTTTTAACATTAATAATGAGAATAAAAAATGTTTCTTGGGCACCAAATCACATATTAGAATGATTTCTGAAGCATCTTGTGACCCTTAAGACTGGAGTAATGGCTGCTGAAAATTCAGCTTTTCCATCACAGGAATAAATTACATTTTAAAATATATTAAAATAGAAAACATTTATTTTAAATGGTAATATTATTTCACAATATTACTGTGTATTTTTGAGCAAATAGAAGCACCCTTAGCAAGCATAGCAACTTCTTTCAAACTTTTAATATAGAAGTATACATATATTGAACAGCTTATACAGTATGTAAAATATGGTTATGAATGAGGTCTTGATTACTGACCCATTGAGCCTGACACCAACTCCATGACAATCATTTTAGCAATCTAGACCCACTCACCATTCTGCATGTACTGATCTTAGTAAGGACCCCCCTCCAGGCCCCTTAACTACGGCTCTGACCTGGTTTGCTTGCAAATCAAGCGCTGACTCAACCAGATGAGTCAGACTGTGCAACAGCAGAGTGTAGTTATTTGTGACTGCTGCTGCGCTGCAGGGGCGATGCAGAGTGGTTGAGAACGTGGGCGTTGTTTGTGCATACTTGTTTATTATTCGTAATCACTCTGTCCCACCAAGTCGTTCACAGGTACTGTACTCCCCAAGGGTCTGTACTACTGGTCAAGAGAGGACGCGACCCTGACAGCACTCTCTAAATTAGGAATCAATAGGACCACATTAACGATCAGCCGGACAATGGAAAATTAAGTCTTGCAGTGGAGATTCGTTTTACTGCCTACATGATCAATCACAAGAGAAAAGGGATTACAGTTAAAGAAATAGTTCTCACAGGACTATCTGTAATTTACTCACCCTCATGTCATTCCAAACCCTCTTCTGTAAAACAAAAAAGAGAAGTTTTAGGTGAACATCTTAGTCACTTATTTTAATTTAATGAAAGTGAATGGGAACTGGGATGTTTGACCTCCAAAATGAAAAAAAAAATGAATGATAAAAGTATCATAAAGGCAGTCCATATGTTATAATCCAAATCATCTGAAGCTAGAAATTTAATTCTCTAATCACAGAAAATCTTGCATTCCTGCTAACTCCAGTCCATCAAAAAATGGAAGAATCAGCAGTTAAAATAGTTTCAGAATGTGTTTATATTATAATAGAACTCTGAGTAGCGATCTTATTTTGAAACAACACTGAAGTCTATGCTAACATTCTAAACTGTAAAAAAAAGCCGGACGGCCTGAAAGGTTTGTAGTCCTAATCTTGATCTGCCAGAACTTTCTTAACCTGTTCATGAGAGAAGTAACAATTCATGAATGAATAATTCTTTTGAGTCAATGAATCGAGCCAGTTCACAAGTGATTGATTAGGTTCTCCAGTTGCAATAGTTTTGACGTGTTCCTCACAAAACGCTGTTTAGAAGCTATATAAATATAGTGCATGAGTCATATGAACCATTCTGAGGCTGCTTTGTTTTGTCATTTTCACTTTTTTGCCATTTTTATTTTTATTTCCATTCGCTTGAGTCCCAGTCCTCATTTTCTTTCATTTCAAGAAAAAGAGCAGTGTGAAGGAATACATGAACATTCCAAGTTCATCAAAAAATCCTTAGCTGAGAGATGTCAAAGTAAAAACACCCAACATCTTTTGAATACACTGGGAATTCTGTTTTGTTTTTGTTTTTTCATTTAATGTTTTTTCTAATGTTGTCAAATGATTCATCGTGATTAATCGCATCCAAAATGAAAATTTTTGTTTACATAATATATGAGTGTGGGTAAATCTATTAGGTAAATACACACACATGCATGTATACATCTATGAAAAATATGTTCAAATGATACCAAATATTTATAATATATTGATATAAATATACACACGTAAATATATATATATATATATATATATATATATATATACACGTGCATGTGTGTGTATATGTACATAAATATACACAGTACACACAAATTTATTATGTAAACAAAAATGTTTATTTTGGATGCGATTAATCGCGATTAATCATTTGACAGCACAAGTTTTTTCACTTAAAGGTCCACTTAAAATTTTTGTCAATTTTTTGTAATAATTTAACATTTTGATCCCTTTAAAAGACTATTAGCACAATACTCAACAAAACTCAGGAGACGGATCTGCGGTAACCGCAAAGCCATGAGAACAATCTCTACTGATGGCTTTGAAAGCCATTAACTGCTGCCTTCCCATCCAGAGAGGATGTTAAGATGGTGCTTTAAATAAAATATACATCCCATTCTTCAACAACTAGTTAAGTAAATTTATACAGAGGCCCAAAGGCTGGTGCGATTTGTAATGCGAAGTCTATTTAAGGCTGAAATGCATGGTCTCGGAGCGGATGCCATTAACAGATTCCCAGGCCGTTTGAACAGCAGCTGATGTGTATGTATAGGTGGGACTCAAGCAGATAACTCACGTTTACTGTCCGGCCCACACTATTACAGAGCCGCGCAGGGAACGCACCCGAGGACGAGAACGAATGTCGAATCAATATATAGGAGAATAATATGTCTAAGGGAGGAGATGAGTACAGAATGGCATTTCATTACAGATCGATGCGAGAGTGCTTTTCATTGCCTTGATGCTATAGAACATCCCACAGGGTCCACAGAACCAGACCGGCTCCCTTCCACCACATTGAATGCAGAATGCAGTGATGTTATGGACAGGCTGCTGTGGGAATGTGTGTGGATTGAATAAGTATCACAAAGCGACTGGACCTTAAAAAAAATTGCCATAATAACCATGGTTTTTGTGACTGTATAATTTGTTACTACAAATTATACAGTTATAATTATACAGAGCTGATAAAATGTAAAAACTGTAACTTGAATGCAATGTAAGTCGCTTTGGATAAGGCGTCTGCTAAATGCATAAATGTAAATGTTATAGTTTTTAAAATTAAACTGTTGGAACTTGGTGTTAGCAACACAGTCATAACAAAAAAACAAGAACAAAGAAATGAAACAAAATTCTTATTAAATTTTGTGCTGTTGTTAATTGCAGAAATATACAAACTTAAATACAATATAATTAAAAGATAGAATTAGTATTAGTATTATTATAAAATATTACATAAATGCTGGTCAAATAAATGTTGTTCTTTTGAAATTTTCTGCTAAATAAAATGTATTATGATTTCCACAATAATATTAAGCACCACAACATTGATAATAATAAGAAATGTTTCTTGAGCACCAAATCATGATATTACAATGATTTCTGAAAATTCAGCTTTGTCATCACAGAAATGCATTTATAAATCATTTATATAGATAAATTATATAACTAATTTATAAATGTATAAATAGTAGCCTATAAATTAAAATAATATTATAATTTGTTATATTGTTATAATCTATAATAATATTTATATTATTTATATTATTTTAAATAAAATATAAATGTATATTAAATAATTATATATTTATATTAAATAATTATAAAATCATAATATAAAATATTATAATTTATAATAATGGTTTTCATAGCTATAAATTACATATAATTTATATATAAACACATAAATGCAATACATATATACACTTACATATATTTGATATAATGATCTATAAAAATCTCCAATCAATTTCTGCAAACCATAATAAATCAGAAGAATGTGATTAAATGCATTTTCTTTAAGTTTCCAATTGCAGACTCATAAACTAGATTTTTGCAATGTAAAACTGAAAAATCCAAACTTACCATGATACTACAATGTTTTGGGTGGTTGCCAAGGCTTTGCGGTTGCTAAGGTGTTCAGAGTGGTTTTTACTTGCTTTAATTCCCTGTTGGAAAAATAAATTAGCTAGTTTGCTGTCTTAGTTGGTCTCCCATGTCCTTGGTGCCGGTTTTAAAAGAGTTTGTGTACTTCTCAAATGGTTAGGCTAGGAGACCAGCTTGAACCAGCTCTACGACTGGCAGGGTAAGACTCATTTATGGAGTTCAGTCACTTTGATTGACATGTTCAAATCATTGTTTGTTTGTGTTCTCCTCAGCTGTTTCAGAGGCGCTCCTTCCCACTTCACTTTAATTACACTCTCAGGCCGTCCTGCCACCTCAGCCTCTGCCAAGCCTCCCCCATCACACTCCAGGCGATGGAACGGTCCACAGTTATGAAGCTTCCTCCTTTACCAGTCTCTCTCATCGCCTTGGCCTGGTACAATGAGAACGACAGATAAGAGTTTTCATTATCTGGCCCCTCTCTTGGGACACTCCCCACTCTATCTCTCCCTCTCTTTCTCTCTCTATCAGACTCAATGGGCTTTTTTAAATAGGGAGACAGTCCAGTTGATGGCCGTGGCATCTTTTTGTCTTTTGTCTTGATTTCCCACTCCCTTCATTTCTTTTTTTTCCCCAAACAATCACAGCGAGAGGGCATGGGAGGCCTCTACAGTCTATTGGTTGTTCTCCCTCGTTCTCTTTCTAATTTTCATCCTGTTTTCCCTTCCATTTTCAACAAAGTAGCGAACGTGCGAGGGCGATAAATGCGTGCAAAATGGACAACTCCCCTGTTTCTGCTCCTTTGAAATTCACTCCATTGTCTGGGCCGTGGAGTGATAAAGCCAAAGCAAAGGCAGCTCTCTTATCTCGCTCTCTCAGTGAAAGGGACTTTCCTCCATCGCCACGGTTGCTGCGCGTGTTTGTTGTACGTGCGACGCTACGTGAGGATAATAGCCTCAGACAATGTCTCTCTATTCAAAAGACTGTTCGGACCAGGCTTCACGTCTCCCGCTTTGAAACGGCCTGTCCTCTCTCTAAGAGCAAACAGACAATCAATCGCGGCCAACCTTATTGCATGCGTTTTGTGTCTAATCAAGGTATTAGAATAATAATGGGAGGCTTGTTTCAGAGAAGTTTATTGAATTCGATAACGACAGCAGGCGAGTTGGCTCAGGACGGTGAAGGCAGCATCTGCTGTCAGTTTGGTTGGCCTTTGTGTCGTGGATGTGACAAAAATAGAGCCTTCTGCCACGAAATGCTTCTCGAAAATTTGCATCATCGGAAAAAAATGTCAAGAAGGTTGTGCAATAGAGTGCAAGTCAGTGACCACCCATTTTTAGCAATATGTTTCACATTCATTTTCTCCATAGAATATCAGAAATTTGTTCAATTAACCAATAAGCCAAACCAACCAGGTGCAATATGCATCACAAGTTTGGTGATGCGAAAAAACGAAAATCTATATTTATAAGAAAACAAACAAAAAAAAACTGTGTACTGAAAATTTACTTGTGAAGAAATAAACTAACCATAAAGCACTGTGAATGGTGTAATTGAAATAGAAATAATGTTACTATATGAAACAACTGACTTAAAAGTCCATTTAATACTGGGTATTTTCGGCCACATTAGCAGCATAAAATAATGTGTTTGAAATATGTTTGAAAACATTCATAATTTTAATCATATGTAGCTTGCTAGTGGGACAGAAAATACAAATACATTACAAATAAATTACAATAAACAAAATATATATTTAATTACATTAAATTATATGAATATTAATTTATTAATTTAATTATATATTGTTAATGAAAACAAATGTTACTTTAATCATTTATATTTTGATAGTGGGACAGAAATTACATATAGTACTTCACCTTTAAGTTTATCGCAAAGTATTATTTATTTATTCATTCATACATTTATCTAAAAAAAATAATAATCAAATCTGTAATAATGTATAGTTTGCTAGTGGAACAGAAATTACATACAGTACTTCATCTTTAAGTGTATTGCTAATTATTGAACAAAAATAACTCAATAAATGCAATCTTTAATACTATATAAATAAAATATATAAAATATTATTTAAATGGATTTTTTTTTTAATTAGGGAAACTGAATAGATTATGCCATTCATAATGCTTTATGCATCTTTCTTAGGAAAGTGTATAGTTCTGCTGTATGTTTTCTAACACTCATGGTAGGTCTGTCTTGAAAGGTTACGTTATCGTAAAAATCAGTCTCTCTGTGGAGAAAATCAATGAGCGCAACCCTACCGTAGAGCTCTATTGCATGATACCTGCTATATAGTTATTTCAGCAATCAGTTTGACACAGATAAAAAAAAAGGTTTGATTACGACTGGAATATCTAAAGTTCCAAGAAATCCCATTTTAGTATCTGAGGGTCTCTGTTTATTCTGGTACACTGGGTTTAATGGAATACCCAGTGATCCCTGAAAGAATGTTCTAGAATTCATCCGAAGCACAACAGCAAACAGTGAGAGATAACAACATATGTGAACTTCAAATGAGCTGAGCTCCGCTGGAGACGGTCACGTGTGCAACCTTCTGTCATTAATTTCATGTTTGAAAATGTCTCGATGGCAAATGAGAGATGTCTTCAGCCTCATCATTACATCCGGAGATATGGAGGAGTGTCAGATTTTGTCATTTATTAGCATCTGAGCTGATTCCATCAGACAAATGTTATATTATGGAATCAGCTCTAACTTATTAGGCCTTCATTCGTTTCCAGAAAGCTGAGAGCATGAGGTGATTAAGAACAATTACCGAATACAGAACCGATCATGCAAACAAGAAGGTATGGGCCTGAGGAGACGTACTGTAGTATGTGTGTGTGTGTATTTGCGTGCATGTGGCACACAGTCTGTTGCACTAATGAATCTCTGTGCTGATAGGTCTGGAGATGCAAGGTGACAGATCATAAATAATCATTTATGCCTTTCTGTCTCTGTACTGCATAGCAGGCCACCAAGCACTGACACACAGCAACCAACCACAGCTGCTCCGCTAATGCCGCCACACTAGAGAGAGAGATGAGGGGGAAAAGAAAAAAATCTCTGTGCATTTATTCCAATAAACTAGTTTCTACACAGTAAAAACTCTACTCACTTGAAGGAATATTTTGGGTTATTTTTTACTTATATTTCGGCTAATTATATTTTGACTCATATTTCATGATTGAAAATTGATTGAAAGACTGGATATTACTTGGCACAAAGAAGGTTAGTTTATTACATTGATCTCATGCTAATGTATATTATTTTAGTGTTATGGTCAAAATAATTATGATTTTATATTTCCCATTCAGTGCTACTGTATTTTCATTTTAAACTTTATCTTACAATTACCTTTTTTTTATTTTCACTCTGGGCATAAAGGGGCTTAATTCCATATGAAATAGCGTGCATATTTTACACATTCGCACTTGCACGCTGAGCTTCCATTATAAGTGTACTCACCGTAACGCATTTGAAGCATAAACTCACTGAGGGATGAGTTGAAATAAGTGTCTGTGGTAATTGACAGCAGGACTTGGATGACATCCAGAGACATGAAGTTTAAAAGAGCCCAACATATTCCTTTAATCTGAGGTGAGAGGACAAAAACTGTGAGAGATTGTCAATACACAGCACAGCAGGAGAGCGAAATCTTCAAAGATACCCTCTCCAAAACGCAAACTATTTCTACAGGTCGAAACGGTATCAGGCTGAGCAAAACACCTTAGAGAGAAGGAAAAATAAAGTTTGAGAAAAAACAAAGCAGATGAGGATGAAAAAAAGAAAATGGCATCATAAAAGCCAGCTAGAAAAGAGGCGTAATGAGAGGTAAAAGAAAATCAAAGGCCTCTGTATTGTAATGTAGGTTATTTACACTATAATCAATAGTTGACATCCCATTAACGTTTAATGTGGACCTCCAGTAGATGGCAGAAATTGGAGATAGCACAGAGGATTCCCCAGCGCTCGGTCATTAAGCAGAGAGATGTGCTTCTCACTACCACGATTATTAATTAAAAAAGGAAATAGATTTAAATGCCGGTTTCTAACCAGCAGCTTATAAAAGTGCAACGCCGATTTTTCAGAGGCAAGGGAGACAGTTGCTCAAAAAATTATGATGAAAAGTTAAATCAACAACTCAAAATTAAAACTCAATATATATTACAAATATGACATTAGGAGTGTGCAAAGTGTGTATCACTGTTCAGTCAGTGGATACAATGAAAAACAGACTAAAGGTGCGTCTATGTAACTGTGATTGACCGATTATCCTGTCAATGTCAATACTGGCTACATGTTTTATGTCCACAACTGGTTCGTAAATCTGCCCTAATGGATCAAAATTGTTGAAATTAACAGATTATGTATCAAATAAAAAAATCACTTACTTGGATGAAAGCACTCATGTCCAAATCTAAATAAATGGGCAAATGATTATAGTTATTGTGCTGTGATCAAGTGTTTGAGGCAACAAAACAAGAAGAAAATAATAATAACCAGAATTAATCAGAATATTTCAATAAAGTGAAATTATATTCAACATTTTAAAATAAAATCACTATAAGGTACCTTTTTAAGAAAAATGCTTCCTTATGGTAATTCAGTTAGTTTGCATGGTTTTACATATTGCCAATTCAACGGCATGATGTTTGATTTATATTTTTAGGCCTGCAAAATTTGCTTTGGCATAAAATTAATTTTACCTGCCATGTAGAAAATTGACTCTGACGTGCAAAAACAGTTTTAGCTTTAAAAAAATGCTTATCCCTTTACTCAATCACAAACTGTGAATGATGGAAATATATGGTGACATGACAAAAAAATCTGCACAGTTTGCTTGATTTAGAGGGGCGACACATCTTACCCCATTCCCCCTTACCTTTTTATTTTCCATTCTGTCTCGGGAATAGCTAGTTGAGACGCTGCAGTATGTGGGTATGATTCATACGAAAACTGGATCACTCTACAAAGAGACTTTAAATGAGAGGAGTCACACTATATGAAAGAGAATCGTAAAATTAAATGCAGTCAGGATTCATGAATATATTATGATGAGAGTCACAGAGCCTGTATTTGGAAAGCCAAGTTTTTGCAACAGTTCTCCTATCTCCCTCATCGTCTCCATTCTCCTTCATTTATTTTGAAAACTAAGCACCATCGTTCCCCTGCATTAATAAGTTTCCATTGTTCTCTCTCACTTTTTCACTTCCTCTCCATCTAAGTGAAATGAATAAGGGAGAAAAAAGGGTTCAGAGGAGAGAAAACGTTCCTCTTTAATTTATAGCTTCTGCCACAGTGGTAGAACACGCTTGACTACAGCGCTCACTGGCTTTTATGATGTATAAAATTAAATTACACAGGAACACCACCATGCATAAAGCCCAACACACCTTCTTTCTATCTTCAATTCACTAACTTTTAAATGGTGTCTTATTATTGCAGTGGATTATCAAAGTCTTCACTCCACTACTCACACACACATTCACTAAGCATGCATTTTCACAAAGAAATCATGATTCATCAGTCTTACTTATTTTAACCAAATTGCTGTGCATTGTAGCCTGATCTTAGAATCAGATTGGCATAAAAATGCTGCCATATATGGTCTATTGTGATGAGACCATATATGGTCTCATTACAATTATCACCAGTAAAGTATGGAGTACCACAAGGATCTGTCCTAGGTCCTCTGCTATTTTCAATATACATGTTGCCTCTTGGTAATATTATTAGAAAATACGGGATTAGTTTTCATTGTTATGCTGATGATGCTCAACTATATATCTCAACAACTTGTAAACTATTTAAGCTATTTAAGATTGTGTAAAAAATGTAAAAGATTGGATGACCAATAATTTCCTCCTATTAAATTCAGATAAGACAGAGATATTACTTACTGGACCAAAAAACAGTACACAGAATCTCTTGGATTACAATTTGCAACTAGACGGATGTACTGTTACGTCCTCTAAAGTCAAAATTCTGGGTGTTATATTAGACAGCAACTTGTCCTTTGAAAATCATATTTCCCATGTTACAAAAACAGCATTCTTGCATCTTAGAAACATTGCCAAGCTTCGAAACATGCTACCTGTTTCTGATGCAGAAAAGCTAGTTCATGCATTCATGACCTCTAGACTGGACTATTGTAATGCACTGCTAGCTGGTTGTCCTGCATCTTCAATAAACAAGCTACAGAAAGTCCAAAATGCAGCGGCTAGAGTTCTTACCAGGTCAAGAAAATATGATCATATTACCCCAATTTTACAGTCTCTGCACTGGCTACCTATTAAGTTCCGTATCATTTACAAAATATTATTACTTGCCTATAAGGCCCCAAATGGTTTAGCTCCTGCGTACCTAACTTGTCTTCTACCACGTTACAATCCAACCCGCTCCCTAAGGTCGCAAAACTCTGGACTTTTGGTAGTACCTAGGATAGCAAAGTCCACTAAAGGAGGTAGAGCTTTTTCACATTTGGCTCCCAAACTCTGGAATAGCCTTCCTGATAACGTTCGGGGTTCAGACACACTCTCTCTGTCACGACGCAGAGCGAGAACAGATGAGGGCTGGGTCCAAGATGCAGGTGAGCGCTATTTATTACGAATAATACAAAAGCCAACACGGCAAAATAAACAAAACCAAAACATAACCTCAACAGATCTCAGAACATGACGCAGGACAAGAATCACGGGAAACAAACATACGCAATGCAACCAGACAGAACATCGGGAAATGGGAACATATATAGTCCATGGTAATGAGAATCAGGTGTGTGTGTAATGAGATGCCAGGTGTGTGTGATCAAACAGGTGTATGTGCATAATCCAGTGAATAGAGTCCGGGGGAAAGGGGAATAGCGACCTCTAGCGGGGAAGGGCAAACCTGCAGCCCGGCCTCATGACAGTACCCCACCTCAAAGGAGCGGCTTCCAGACGCTCCATCCGTGATCCGTAGGGGGGTAGAACGGCAACACCGGGGGAGGGATGGTGGGCCAGGTCCGTGTGGAGGCAGAGAACCGGGAGACAGAGGCCGAGCCGGGTGCCAGGGCGGATCCGGAGGAATGGAGCAGGGAGACTCCAGCCGAACAGGAACCCCAGCGAACGGCCAGGGTGGGACCGGAGGGACAAACCAGGCGGGCACCGCCGCCTCGGGAGTGCTGTGAGCGGGTACCACCGCTTCGGAAGCCTTGAGAGCGGGCATTGCCACCTCGGGAGCTTCGTGAGTGAGCACAACTGTCTCGGGAGCTTCGTGAGCGAACGCCGCGCTCTCAGGAGGAACGTGAGTGATCACAGCTGTCTCGGGAGCTTCGTGAGCGAACGCCGCGCTCTCAGGAGGAACGTGAGTGAGCACAGCTGTCTCGGGAGCTTCGTGAGTGAGCACAGCTGTCTCGGGAGCTTCGTGAGCGAACGCCGCGCTCTCAGGAGGAACGTGAGTGAGCACAGCTGTCTCGGGAGCTTCGTGAGTGAGCACAGCTGTCTCGGGAGCTTCGTGAGTGAGCACAGCTGTCTCGGGAGCTTCGTGAGTGAGCACAGCTGTCTCGGGAGCTTCGTGAGTGAGCACAGCTGTCTCGGGAGCTTCGTGAGTGAGCACAGCTGTCTCGGGAGCTTCGTGAGTGAGCACAGCTGTCTCGGGAGCTTCGTGAGCGAACGCCGCGCTCTCCGGAGGAACGTGAGTGACCACAGCTGTCTCGGGAGCTTTGTGAGCGAACGCCGCGCTCTCAGGAGGAACGTGAGTGATCACAGCTGTCTCGGGAGCTTCGTGAGTGAGCACAGCTGTCTCGGGAGCTTCGTGAGTGAGCGCCGCGCTCTCGGGAGGAACGTGAGTGAGCACAGCTGTCTCGGGAGGAACGTGAGTGAGCACAGCTGTCTCGGGAGGAACGTGAGTGAGCACAGCTGTCTCGGGAGGAACGTGAGCGAACGCCGCGCTCTCAGGAGGAACGGGAGTGATCACAGCTGTCTCGGAAGCCTTGTGAGCGGGCACCGCCGCTAACTCCACCCTGAAGGTTGAGCCGCTCATCCATAGAACCAGGTTGATGTACTCCTCCAGCGACTCCTCAGGGTCCCAGAATGGTGTCAGGGACTTGAAGGGCTCGGCTAGGCCACCCCTGAAAAAGACCATAAGACAGGTCTTCTCCCTCTCCGATCGCCGAGCCAAATCGAAAAACTCCCTGGCGTACTCCTCCGTGCTCCGGACTCCCTGGCGAATGTTAAGCAACTTCCCCGCTGGACCCATTTCAGCTGGTTGCATTCTGTCACGACGCAGAGCGAGAACAGATGAGGGCTGGGTCCAAGATGCAGGTGAGCGCTATTTATTACGAATAATACAAAAGCCAACACGGCAAAATAAACAAAACCAAAACATAACCTCAACAGATCTCAGAACATGACGCAGGACAAGAATCACGGGAAACAAACATACGCAATGCAACCAGACAGAACATCGGGAAATGGGAACATATATAGTCCATGGTAATGAGAATCAGGTGTGTGTGTAATGAGATGCCAGGTGTGTGTGATCAAACAGGTGTATGTGCATAATCCAGTGAATAGAGTCCGGGGGAAAGGGGAATAGCGACCTCTAGCGGGGAAGGGCAAACCTGCAGCCCGGCCTCATGACACTCTCTGTTTAAATCTAGATTAAAGACACATCTCCTTAGCCAAGCATTCACATAATGCATCTTATAATCTTGTACTTCAGTTATATCTGATCAAATGTACATTATTATTATTCTTTAGCTTGGGTTGAACAAATCATTTTTGCTTAGATGGAACAGCAGCTACGCTAATTATGTCTCTATTTGTTAACATCCCATGGTAACTAGGAATGACAGAAGCTTCAGTCTGGATCCAACCCTTAAATGATCTGAGATAACCAAACACCTGAGAAAAGATAATGCCAACCGGAGGATGCCAATGCTCAGACAACATACAGAATTACCAAATTTTGCCAACCGGAGGATGCCAATGCTCAGACAACATACAGAATTACCAAATTTTGCCATAAGTCAAACATATTAAGGTTCTGCAAAATATAAATATATTGTGGAAACTTAAATTCCTGTAGAGCTGCTTTGCAAAGATTTGTATCGTAAAAAGCGCTATACAAATAAACTTGAATTTAATTTAATTGAAGTCTAGGGGGCCATTCACACAGAATGCATTTTTGCTTTGAAAAATGTGAGACGTAAGTGATGGAATGGGGAAAAAAGGTCTCAAGGAGCATTTTTAAAAAGTTGAACTATGGTACATTTAAGTTGGCACTGCATTTTTCGAATGCCGTTTCAGGGGCCGTTCACACAACGTGTTTTTCCATTCCACTATGCTTTTCCATTGTTTTTCTATGTGTTTGGCCATTGTATTTACATCTTCTACAGGATCTTGCACATGACACACCATTCAAAAAATGCTGTGCTCAAGTAAAAAAAAAAAAAAAATCAACTTTTAAAAAAGCTTGCCTCAAGATCAAAAACGTGTTCTGTGTGAACGGCCTTTTGGAGGCACATATTATTACTTTAAAACTACATATTAGTACCCAAAGTATACATATTTTGAAAGTGTACTGCCATTTTTAGAATGCTGTCATGGGGTGTTCACACACAACACGTTTTTCAATTCCACAGTGATACTTTTCCATAGTTAAACATGCTATACAAACGTTTCACTATTGCACTCATGTTCTTCAGCAAAATTTTCTAAAAATATGGTGCTCAAGTTAAAAGTAGTTTTATCAACTTTTAAAAAACACATCTCGAGACCTTGCATTTTTTCCAATTTCGCTGACTGTCTCGCGCTTTACAAAGCAAAAAATGCATTCTGTGTGAATGATCCCTCGTTTGAGATGCTAACAAAAGATGCGTGCAAAACAAATCTGTCTAGTGCACTTACATTGTAAACAACTGAAGTTGAAAAACGTGTTCTATGTGAACAGCCCCTTATAAGGTGTTATTGTGCTTATTATACTAAGGATACGTTTGCAAAAATGACAAATGGAAAGCATATAATGACAGTTAAAAGATCAAATGACACATGACCTACAGTACAACTGTACAATGCCAAAACGTCCTCCCACACAGTATAGCTACAGTTTTCAAGCTTTCGGGGTTTTTACTCACTACTATATCAATGAGACCTTCTGGCAGGGTGAAATCTCAAACCACAATCTAATAAAAAAGAACCATGATAGATCATAAATATTTTTGATTGGGTGACTACAGGACAGGGAAGCCCCACAGGTCTCTGAGACTCACCGTCAAGTAATATAGCAAAACATCAGTTCTGACTCAATTGACAGCTCGTATTGATGGGAACGCCAGCGTTTGCACACATCAAGCCTGAGCTGTGATTTTAACAAGACTGAAAAGCAAGATCCCAACTTCTGTATTATGAAGTTTTATTAGGGCTGGCAAAGTTATCGTATTAGCTTATTTAACACAGTTAATGCATTGAATTATTTTGACATTAGAAGGCATTTTTGTTGTTGTTGTTATAAGAACTATTTGATATGTTACATAAAATATAATCTAACATAAAATGGAGCAGGCATGAAAATTACCTGGTTTTAAACTCATTAAATGCTTAGACATTTCGTCTAAAACCAGTAAATAAACAGAAAATAAAACCAGTATAACCTCCTGCACCTCTTTTCATTGATTGTTTGTTGAAAACTACAAAAGTATTTTGTACCCTATTTTCATAGAAATCCATGTTTTTAACAGTGATGTGAAAAGCATTTTTAAAGCTACTTTTCTTTTAAACCTACATGGGACTTTAAAAGTGAAAAAATAGTCCTTTTGACAACTATGTGTAAAGTGAAGTACACTTACACGACATTATGTCCTACACAGCAGTTTTTGTCTTCATAAAGGCGGTCCTCCTCTCAGGTGGCCACCATGTTGAGATCACATGACCAGCTCAATTCTTCTCACTTTATCTCAGTGACTCCCCTTTTGACTGCACAAAAATGCCAGCCAAACATGAACAAAAATTACTTGGTTCACCTTTAACAAAAACAATCATTTGCATTCTTTGCATGATGGAATTTAATTATCACCAGAGCTCACAAAGTATGAAATATCAGCTACAAGCAAATCAAAGGTTCATTTAATTCCTGTGATATCAATAAAGTAATCTTTGTTACGTATAATGCTATTGTCATTAATTCAAAAGGAATTAAATGTGTAAGCGCAGTGGTTGTCGAAATTTCATGCAAAATACCTCTGATCAAATTAAAACATCCACCACCGTGCCATAACAATATTCCCTCTACTTGTATTCATTTGTTTATAGTACAATCTTAAAGGGATAGTCCACCCAAAAAAGCCAAGCAGTTTTGGTTCCCATTGACTTCCATTGGATGAACAAACAAATTCAATGGAAGTCATGGGAAACGGTTTAGCTAAAACATTCTTCAAAGTATCTTCTTTTGTGTTCAACAAAAAGTGAGTCATACAGGTTTGGAACAATGTAAGGGTGAGTATATGGCAGAATTTTTATTTTTAGGTGAACTATTGCTTTAAGGACTGTGAACAAAGTACACATCATACCATTTATTGATTAATATTCATTTTCCTGTAGTTGCTGTCTGACTACCCCATGTCAGCATCTGGTTTGTGTTTAATTTTTGATATATTTTTGTGTTATATGTAAAAGAATTTCAAAAGTTTCAGGCCCTATTTTGTACCTTTTTTGTGAAAAGCTATTGTTTTGTTCTGTTCTTTCTTCATGATGGAGAAAAGCCATCAAAAACTAATTACTTTTCATTTAAATCTAGATGGGACCTTTAAAAGTGCAGTATTTATATTCTGTGAAACAAAACAGAAAACAGAAGTTAAATAAAATAAACTTTAAATAAACCAAACTAAATTAATAAAATTAAAATATTATTCTACAAGGCAAAGGCAACACAAATGTAATGCTACACCGGGTGAACTACTGAGCAAGCTTACTACGTCAGAAAAGTGATACATTTGGAGTGGATTATGTAATGCAAATGACAAATGTATTAATTTGCAAATCATGTACTGTGGTAAAAGTGTTTTCAATAAATAATAATAATAATAAGAAGAAGAAGAAATAATAATAAGAAGTATTAATAATAATAATAATAAATAAATAAATATTTTATTTTATTTATTTTTAAATAAATAAAATAAAATAAAATATAGCATAAAATAAAGCATTTAAATTAAAGTAGAGTGGCAACTGTGGACCACTGATGATTTACAAGATGTGTCGTGCTCATGACACTTAGCGTGGGTGGATTGTAAAGGTGGCTTTGGGCCATAATGACTAAGGTGTGAAGTAGACAGCCCATGTCATGCACTGCTGCTGTAAAGGCAAGGGATAAGCTCTCATCTGGCAAAACCCTGTCTGATTAACACCCTGTCTTATCCCGTCACCCTCCCCACCCCTCCTCCGTCTCTCCTCGTCTCGCTTACCGCAGGCCACTTCCCTGCCACTCTTTCAAAAAGTAATTCTCCCTCCCTCCGGTGCCCAGTTTGAGAGTAAAACAGAGAGAATGTGAAAGAGACAGAGAGACAGCGAGTGAGAGAAAAAGAGAGATAGAAAGAGAAATGGAAAGGGGTGAGGTGGATAAGGAGCGGGCGACGTCGACGTTACCCTTCTCGCAGGACTTGGCTGTAAATGAACTCATTTTTCATCCTGCCTCTGCCGTTAATGACTGGCACTTTCCTCACGCAGAGCGCGGGCCTCTGAAGAGCGGCCCAAGTGACAGAGCTCCATTCATCTTCACATGACGGGAGCACAGGGCCACAGGACACAACGCCATGCCGCGCCATGCGGCCAGATGCACGCTCACATGCGTCTGGACACGGACCCAGCGAGGGACCGCGGGGACAGTTGGACAGGAGAGACGCGGACGGACTGGCAGGGATGCTATCGCTGAGTGCAGCTGCACCAAAACAAGAGGGAGTCTGTCCAGGAGGCAGCCACTTCCTGTTCTCAGCAAGAAGAATCAGTCATTTATACTCTTATAGAGCAGAAATTAAAAAAGATAGAGAGAGAAGGAAATTGCAGAGATTAGGGTCGTTTCGTGTCTATTGATATTTTTATTTTTCCTATCTTTTTTCATTTACTTTAAATATTTTTAATTGGTCTCAAGACGAAACATCACAGGTCAATCGGGTACAAATTTTAGCTAAGCGATCTGAAATGTTAGGTTTAAATATTCAAATGAGGCCTTATCTAATTAAATATGGGTCAAGTATGAAAAGGTTTTCAAGTATCAAAGCAATGAAAGTTTAATACACCTTTAAATCTTTTCCCGTACTTTAGAATGTGTTCTATTTTATTTTTTCTGAGCCAAAACATTTTAACAAAGACACCCAATAAAATGTCATTCAGTGTAATAATAGTTTACGTTCCAAAACATTTTGACGCATATTTACAACAAGAATCGTTAGATGCAAGTCATAATAATTATGTTGTTTCATTTTTACATAAATATGCCTATTACGCTAAATGATGACATTATTTCACCCATATTTTGATGTTTTATTTTCACAAACGTTATTTGAAACTTTAGATTCATCTTTGACCAATTTTAAGTAATTTCTATACATTTCCAGAACAGAAATCTGAACATTGCAGGGATTTTAGCAAGATATTAGCACATATAGTCTAGCGTAGCCAGACCTTTAGACTGGCGGCTGAAGGTCTGGAATCTATGTTAGCTTTCATTGGCCAAGGCCCGCCCAAGAGGCCGTTTGACTGACATGTCAAACATCCAATCACAGTTCGTTTCGTTCAGCGTCACGTTTCGGGGCGTGGAAATGTCGCCACAATAACAGACCAATGTGTAAAACTCTCGGACGTATTTTAAAGATTCTATGCCGCGAACTTTAAATATTTCACATACCTTTAAAAATCCAGCGTTTATTTGACCCTGATAAGCATTTGTCGTCACAGTTGTAAACACAACAGCTTTCTTCTTTCGTGAGGGGGTTTGGCGTCACGGCCTCTCTGTTTCCAGGTGGAACTTTAAAGAATGCGACACACACATCTCCCGGAAATCCTGCATAATTCAACCAATCTGACAATGACTTCGAAACTCCTGAAGTGTTTCAACTTTTGTTTTTGCATCAGACGTTTAGCCAAAGTTCCGTGGGCTGAGATTATAGCAGCACATTAATATTAGCATTACAAAGTTAAAATTAGCTTTACAAAGTACAGAAACTTAATCACGAGGCCCTGTTACTATTTTTAAATAACCATATATTATATAGCACACCAAAACAGTTTTTTCATAAATAAATAAATGAAGCCAGATCACTCACTTAAAGTAGGATAAGGCATCCTAACGTGAGACAAGGCCTTGCAGGACCTTGATTCCATGTGCACCTGCATAATATTAAGCATATTATGAGAAAAAATGTTAAACATGCAATAATAGTAATTCAAATCTGATGACAATAGAACATGTTATTAATAATTATTACCAATTGTAATATAATGTTTTGAGATCTGGCTCATCTGGACCCTCTCAAAATAAACATTTCATCTTTCTAACATTTGCAATTTCTCATCATTTGAATATCTAATAAATGCTAATGACAAGGTCAACCACTGATCTACTTTTAGATCATCCTTGGCTTTCAAGTGCAGGCCGAGTGTTTCAAAGACGTCTGTTGGTGTGGGAGGGGTACTTGTATTACGTATGCAAGTGTGTGAGGGAGACAAACATCTCCCACTGTCAAACACAAACTTAATTGTGCCGCCTGTAGGTCCTCAGTATTGTATTACCTTTTGGGCGGGTGATGAATCACTGCCATAAAACAATGTTATTATGGGATGACAATAGCACAGGTCAGGGTTGAGGAATGACAAGAAAAACAGCATGCAATTCTTTAATTTAGGAGCTGCACTCATTATATCTAAGAGCACTTCTTGGTTTTTCTTGCCATTGAGCGTTGATGCTGCTCCAGTCTTTCTCTGCATGTTGACGCAGAGCATTTGTTGCCCTTACATCTGTTCCTACAGGACGCTTGTAACCACAGATGACAACAACAAGGGCTTGCTGTGCACTTGTTTTGCAAATGCAAATAACAGAGGCGAATGCAATGCTGTACTGTGTGGACTCACGTCACCATAATGAAACGATGCGGTAATCATGTTCTTTTATCAGTTTCACTGCCATTTGTGTTTATATGCTTTGCAAAAGCTTTCTAACCAAAGAAGCCTATGAGACTGTATCCACAGCAGTTTATTATTATTTTCTGCACAGGTTTTAGGACCATTTCACTATTGTTCACAAAATTATTCATAACTCTGGAGCCTTTGAAGAGATGACTCTTCGTAAAGTAAATAAATAATTACTTTTCTGAATTTAAACCTAAAATACAAACGTAAAGAAAAATAAATAAATAATTTTTTTAACTAAATAAATAAATAAATATATATATAAATATTTTAAAATAAATAAATAAAAAAAATGTCTCTCCAAAATAAGTAAACAAATAAATATTTCTTAATTTAAACCTTAAATACAAGTAAAAGGAAGAGTGTTAATAAATAAATATTTCTAAATTTAAACCTAAAATACAACATATAAAAAGATATAAGTAAATAAATAAATATTTAGAAGCATAATAAATAAATAATAGTTTAAACCTAAAACACAAATATAAAGAAAATAATAATTATGTATTATTATTTTTATTTATTTATGTTTGTGTTTTAGGTTTGTTTATTTAGTTATTTAAATATACATACATATAGGTTTCAAATGAGGAATATTTAATACTAATAATAATAAACTATTATTATTACTTTATAGATGTTATATTTCTTTATATTATTATTATTAAATACTCCTCAATTGAAACACAAATAAATAAATGTTTTTTTCTAAAATATTAAATATTAAGATATTTGAGATACTGATGAGAACTCATGACATTTCTTTCGGAGATGGTTAGTTTTAAAATCAGTCTACAAGAGTGTATTTTACAGTAAAACTGCTTTATATCCTGTCTATGTGCTAAATCTGGTGGATAAACGGACATCATCCCTGCATGAATGTGACAACGAGAGAGATGAAAGATCGAGAGGAAGAGAGCAAACAGGAGAGGTTGGGATCTACATGACTTTCGGTGGCAGATGGAAGCGTCTCAGACTGACACTCAGCGGTGAGGTCACACCTGGAGGAGAGCGACTGGCCACAACTGCACCTGTGGCCATCAGGAACAGCCGCTGGCACCGGGGCCCGCTAGGGCCATGCCAACCTGGAGCAGGTATGTGCCAGAGCACATGGCAAACAAATCAACACTGAAATGATGTTTGAAATACATTAACAGCTGTGATAGGGGATACAACACACACACACACACATACTGAGAGCTGAGGTGTAAAACCATTCAGACAGGGTACACATTACTGATATTTGCTCTTTGAGCACATGTGTGCAATTATGATTAAAGTGGAAAACGTGTATCACAATGGATTATGGGTACTGGTCACCGTGACTCACAGGTGTTCGATGATCAGTCACATCATGCCAAAGAGGCTCTTGAATCATTAAAATCATGATATCTATCAACTGAATACAAAACACTGCAGCTATTAGATGAGATTACCTCAAATATTTTTAGCTGAAGTGTTTTGAAAAAACTGAAAGAGTGAAAATTCCTCACTTTTTGCTTCATTTACTGAATTATTTGCAGCACTTTATTCACTTTAAAAGCAATGTCATGGAATCAAGTTAAACTCTATGGTAATGCTATATTTATACTGTGAATTACCGCATTTGATTTGTAAAATATATTGTTTACAGTAAAGCACTTAAATTTGAGGTTTATAGAAAGGCACTGCACAGGAATAAATGTTAAAATATACACAGTTTAATGCTTTTTTTTATTAACATTACCATGTTATTAATAAAAACACTGAACATTTATTTATTAATAATATATAAATATTTTAAATATATACTACACATACATTTTTAATATAGTTAAAAACTAAATAAATTTTAATAATAATTTAACATACATATATATATATATATATATTAATATGCAGTCATCTAAACATGATTTTTGCGTCATAATTTTTAATTCCTTTTTTTTTTTTATCACAATTCTGACATTTTTTCTCTGAATTTGGAGTTTTCATACCGCAGTTCAGTTTTTTTCATCATGGAATATAAAAGGTAGCTGCGACTTCTTATCTCATAATTTGGACTTTGCTCATGCTTTAAGTTTATATCTTACAATTCTAAGTTGATATTTCACAATTCTGCTTTTATATCTCCCAATTCTAAATGTATATCTCGCAATTCAGACTTGCAAGAAAAAAGTCAGAAATATAAGATTAAAAAAACTTGGTAAACCTGTAAATATTTAATATAACTGCCTGTTTTATGAATTTCATTGTACATGAAATACTATAAACACAATTTTTGCTTAAAAAATTTCATTCGTCCATAAAATAGCAAAGAAATATGGTCTTGCCACATGCATTTTGCAGACAATAGAGCTATCTTTCCATTATTACATTGTTTTTTCTGAACTTTGCCCTTTAGTCCTTATCTACACACAAAAAAACGAGTTTTCCATTGCTTTTATTTCCTGTGTGATTTGGAGTGGCTGATCTGTGTTTAGATGGCTGTATCTACACAGAGGACATGCTGCTGACAATCGAGTATATCCACCGGCTGACTAAACGCACAAAGTGTACCGGATACTCACAAAGGCGTCCCTCTCAGAACAAAGGAGCACATTAATGTAGACAGGAATTGCCATTTGATTTCTTTCAGGTCTCTTTCTCCTCTCGCAGTGGGTCAGATAGGTCCCTGAATAAAAACAGACAAAGGCAGCTTTTGCTCTATTTTGAAAAGGAAGGGACTGGAGAGAAAGGTTACAGGCAATGATAACATGTTTAATAAGACAAGGCCACAGCGGCAAGCTCTGTTATCTCACAAAAGACAGCAGAGAGAGGCAGAGGGAGAGAGCGAGTGAGTGTGGAGCCGTATGGTGTGCGTTAACCCCTCCCCACCCCTGCTCCGGTGGCCCAGCCTGTGGTCCACTCCAGAGCCCGGTCAGTCAGAAGCCATTACACCCACTATTAACTCCTGCTCAGCATCATTAAGCATGCAAATTGAAGGGGGACGACGGCTCGGAAAACTTTTTACTGCCCCCCTTCCCCCTCCCCATCTTGCCGTCGTCTGGCGCTCCGCAGATCCACGGATCTTGCCCCGATCACTGTCAGTCCAATGTTATCCTTAATTTAACTCCGTTCCCTCTCTCCTTCTGCTCCACCCTGCTCTTCTATGAGATCTGACCTTCTGTGATAAACACGAATCAAAGCGTTGAATGCAGAAAAAGTGAAGCATCAGAACATTACAGCCTTTTGAGAACGAATATATCGATTGCTTACACACTCAGTCTCTTTTTTGGGTTGGCATTCACTTTAAAGAATCTAAGCTTGTCTGGTGCAAATGGGACTCGTAAATTTACCCTTTGAAAAGGTTCTGCTTGTGTGCGCCTATACAGAAGACTAGTGAATTAAGAAATATTTTTATGTTTATCAACAGCTAACAGTTCAAATCTGTGCATGTATGTATTGTTATATTGGTGCATTAAAAATTATGTATTTTATTTTTTCTAATTATATTCTTCATTGAATTCATGTAATAACATGGTTTGGATGATATATGCTGACTATTTTTTAACTTGATTTTTATTACATATATTAGCTATTGTATTATAGCTGTTACAGTAAACACACACACACACACACACATATATATATAATACACATACTGTATATATTTATTTTCTTGTCTGCAAGTAATTATGTTAAATCTTGTTTTCCATCCATTCATAAAAATATCAAATATTTATCTTTCCATTAGTTTTTAACATAGTTCATCTCTATATAGCTGCATTTGTTGGGATGCTGAAGTTGTTTAATGATCTCATGCTAATACATTATTTCATGGCTGTTGTTATACATCATGGCTCCAAAAAATACAGGTCAAAGGAAAATGCCAACATGAGAACCTATTTATGCTACACACCTCCATAAATACAGAGCATACATCATCAACAGTCAAGAAATAAGGACTTCATCAACTATTTGAGTACATATTATGAAGGTATGGTAATATGGAAGCAGTTTATGAGCAAGGGAAACAACCTTATTGACTTATTCTTTCCATTTAGCCTCATTGCATTGCATTTCATGGGAAACATTGCCCTCCGTTGGTGGCTGGTGGAAAGGTTACATATACGTATTGTATGTTTGAGATTATAACAATAATGACAAAGATTATGCTGAATTCTAATGAATACATAAAATGCATTTTTCTCATTAATGGACAATAACAGGCATAAACAGAGGTGAACTTTAGTGTTGGGCCAAGTTGGGATTTCATCTTTGATGAAGTTGTTTTCTTGCTCTTATCTAGTCTTAAAATCACTTCCAATCTTCTTTTCGCCATTCGCATTATAAGTGAGCTTAATTATTTATGGCTTCATTAAGGCAAATGACCTTTTAATATTTCTGTGCATGTTTAATTTTGACGATAAGCAAGACAAACCGAGCTGATTGGAATTGCAGACAAAAGATAAACAGCTTTCAAGGCAACAACGCAGATAAGTAGCATTTAATTTACTTCAGTGACAGGTGGAACTTCCTTTGAGAGAAACTCTTTGAGTAGATAGAAGACAATTGATGTCGGTGGCCCCGCCTTTTACTGATTCGTAAAAACACTTTAATTAAATGGTTTAAATAGCATCTAATTCATCTTAAAGTAATTTCACTCACTAATCAGTTATTAATTATCTGCTTAAACTATCCCAAACTTTTTCTAACCCCGTCTTCAACCTTTTATTTTGGACAAGTTTACAAAATTCTGTCATTATTTACTCACCCCCATGTTGCCCCAAATCTGACTTTCTTTCTTCCGTTGAACACAAAAGGACTTCTTAAGCCGAAAACACTATAAAAGTGGTCCATACAATTTATGCACTGTATTTGTTGTATTTTGAAGCAATATAATAGCTTCATGTCAAGCAATTAAAGTCACTACTGGAAATGTCAATGCCTGGTCCTCAAGTGTCATACAATAAAACAACCTTTTTCCATTGCAAATGTCACTCAAGTTTTGCATTCGACTCACATTTTGCTCTCTCCCTCTCACAAAACTTTTGAAGACTTAGAATTTGTTAAATATGACATATCGATAAAATTGCAATCTCTGCATTTCTGTAACCTGATAACACTAGAGCTCTTAGCTTCTTTGACAAACAAGTGTAACTTTGACAAGACCATCTGTCTTTGTTTAAAAAAAGGGTACTGTTGTTCTCCTTTATCTGGTTGCTTGTTTACCGCAACAAATCAGAATGATAAGACTAAGCGAATCTACAAAAGTGTTTTGGCACTTCTAAGTCATGCCACTTACAACAGGTGTCACATTTGCAACAATGAGGGCCAGCCAGATTATTTGGCTCATTGGTTCCCTTTACAGGGGTGAAATTAAAGGCCTGGCACAGGTCCTTTCATTCTCTAGTAATTTGGTTGCGGGCCAAAAGATGCCTAAATGATATTTTGGCAATATGAGGATTATTATGCATTACATGGACAGATTTCAATATCAAATTAATCAGAGATGGAACTGAAAAAAATAATTACCAAATGCATGTTTACTTGAAAACAACACGATTTGTGTTTAGAAAGCCACACTGTTTGCTACTAAAGAAAAGAGTTCAATAAAGCGACACAAAAAGCATATATATGACTAAATGAATGCATTATTCTTCTACCAGTCTTTCAACTTAAGTTTAATATGAATTCATATTTTAACTTTATTCTCCCTTTTCGGTTTCATTTTGGTGTGACTCACCTAAAAATTTGCTGGTGTTAATTGACGGTGTGTTGGAGCCCAGGCGAGGGCCAGGGGCCAAGAGCAGGACAGGTGGAGGCCTAATCATGCAGAAAATGAGGCCTTTGGTGGAATGGAGGAGGAGAAGGAAGAGGAAGAGAGGAGTAGACAGATGAGGGGGCGACACACCTGGGACCTGACCCGACCGGAACAAAACCAGCTCCACTGCTTCATATCCTCTCCGTTCGGAGATGAACCCAGCCCACCAGCATCCAGTAGTCCTCTTCCATTCGTCTTCAGAAGGCCTGACAAGGGCTGATTCAGCTCATTGCACCAAAAAATGCATAAAAGAACAAGAAATACCATTTTAATTCTAGACAATCAACAAAAAAATGCAAATCACTTCTGAACTGGAATCATCTGAATAAGCACATTTACTACTAAACTAAGGTTTTCAACTAGACTTGTAATACAACTTCTAAACTAAAACGTGCCATTACACAACTTTCTCCATTTGTTTTGTTTCAACAGGAACAACAAAGACTGAACAAAATGAGATGAGATGTTTAATTTCACAGTGTATAATTATACACAAAAATTTACCAAATTTACAATTTGATAATTGTGAACGTGACTAACATACTCATACACCATTGATTGACTGACTGATTAATTGTCCATGTTTTATGTATGTATTTGTTCTAAATTATTTGTTGTTTTAGAATAAAATGTTCCTTTTTTTACCTTGTTTAATTAACATGCTTAAAATTAAATGAGGTGGACTTGAGAAAGGGCTCAAAAAAAAAAAAAAAAAAGAATGTTTAGTTAATTAAATGTACTTGATTAAATTCAAAAAATAAAAATTCAAAAGTAACACAATATTAACATCTCTTTCTAGACACATTAATTTTGTATCCCTTTGGCATGATTTAGGATTGCCAAAAAAAAAAAAATTACACTTTTACAGAATAAGTAAATCATTATAATTTATAATAGCAATTTATTTTTATTTCCGAGACCAATTTATCATCATCATAATCTTTTTTTTTTACTATTATTCTATCATTATTGATATTATTAATAATAATTATATACAATGCTACTTAACACATAACTAAAAAACTTCATTTCCATTTTTAAGGGCAGGGACAGTGTGAACGCAAAGGTCCTGGGTTCTTTGTTCTTCGGTTAATTTTGTGTTCATCAAAAGAGGTCTGAGTTGTTTTCATTTAACGAGAATATGAATTTGCATCCATCAGTGTATTTGCTACCATCCTCTACCGTTATTCACATCGTTCCCGCTCAGTCTGTAGCACATTCAAAATGACCCCAGCCGTCTGCAATCCTGTCACGCTCTGCATTTCCTCAGCAGCTTGTTTAGAGTGTTGTACATGACATCATATTAATCAGAAAGCTAAAAATCACAGCAGCTATTGGGTTCTATTACATTAGCTGAGAGAGCACATTTCCAATATGTGCAGAAATATTCTCTGAGATGGCATATGCATTGAGAGAACGTCCTTATTGGTGCAGAGATAGAAGTTGACAGCGGTAAATTGGTAATCAGCTTCCTGGATATTGAAAAATTTCTCATTTATCAGGTGGCAATGGTGGAAATCTTTTGGCTGCATGTTTGTTAGTGTGTCCCGACCGTGGGTATGCGATGCCGTGTGAGGGGATATTGTATCATCCCGATAAGGTCTTTCTTCACACGCTTTGGATTTTTACAATGAATATGAAAGTATTGATTTTTACAATACATAATATGAAAGGAGATCTTTATCAGTGCAAAAATGCCACAACATAAACATACAAGCTGACACATTAAGACAAATGTGGAAATGTTTTTGTAGTTAATGTATGCATTGTCTATGAAATAAAACCTAACACATCTTGGGCTGCCAAGATGAGGGATTAAGAAAAAAATGAAAGCTATGAAACACTTGGGGGGGGAAAGAAAAGACTGGAGTTATAAAGGACGACAGAAAGGAAATCAACTTCCTCAGCTGTGTCCATATGTTACCAAGGTGATGTTCCATGAAATCGATCCCAGTCCTAATATCTGCCAGCACTTGGGCTTCCAGAGTCTTAGCTGGCTCTTTGTATGCTGATCTGGGCATGACTGGAAAAGTGCGAGTAGGCGTTACAGGCTACTGAGAAAAGAAAATATGCATCTCTGTTTTTTCATCCTTATTTTAAGTCATGTTAGATGTACTGATATCTCACTTTAAACATCTGAAGATCCCTTTTATATGAATTTGAATTAAGTTTCTCCAGTGGTTTTGTGGCAAGCATCATCTGTCATGCTTCATATATCAATGCATATACACAGAGATAGTCAGAGTAATTTCCTGCCTCAGCATTCAAAAACACCCTTGCCAAGTAAAAAAAAAAAAAAAAAAACATCAGGATTTGTTTGTTTTTGTTTTGTTTTTGGTATAACTCTTGAATTGTATCACTTTTATGGTAACAACTGCAAACTTTACCAGAAAAAAGAAAGAAAACATTAATTCTGGGACCCTATTTATGACATGTACAGAAACTATGAGGTGTATTAATGCTTTTTCTCTACTGAATACACTGATTCTTAGTGTTTTTAAACATGAATTCTTGTTAAAAGAACCCAATTTGAACCTCCTTTGATGGATCCAAAATTAACTGAGAAACAAAAAACACCATTGTTTTTGCAATCATACTGCCCTTAAAAATGGATTACACGTTTTCACACAGTTGTTTAAGTTTGTATTAGTTGTTATTAAGTTATGTGTAAAGTTGTAGTGTTTTTATTATTATTTTATTATTATTATTCATTAAGTGCTCAGTCAATATTACAAAATAAATAAATAAATGTATTTTATAATAAAAAATATATTTTATTATTATTATTATTCATTTTATGACATATTTAAGTAATACAGATTTTTTTATCACAATATTTATAATAAATATATATTTATATATATATATATATTTATATAAATATATATTGTTGATCTTGTTAATAGTAATGATAATAATGCATTTAAGATTTATGACCACATTATTAATTATTATTATTATTATTAATCATGAAGTGCTCAGTCAATATTATGTAAATAAATTGTTGTTGTTGTTGTTGTTGTTTTTATTAATAATAATAAAAGTGTTCAAAAGTCAAGATTACTTAAAATGAATGAAAATAAATAATTGTAGTATTATTATTATTATTATTATTAAAACCTTTGAGTTTCTGAGTATAGGTTTTTAAAATACCTGTAATTCCTTATAAATAAAAAATGCAGCACATCTCATTGCATGTCATCATTACCTCTGCATGGTAACCTATAAAAGGCAAAAACATTTGAAATTATGCAAATAACACAAACCCCCGCACATTCTCTCGGAATGATCAAAGCGGTCAGTTGGATTACACACCCTCAGGAAGTTACAGCGGCTCATTCCTTTATATTGCACTTCTCTCAGAGTTTATCAAATTCAGCAGATATCCGACAGTACATCTCATCACAATGCTAATACGAGGAGCTTTTCGACGCGAGTCTGTAGGAGGCATGAGAAACGCTGTCGGGGAGAGCCAGGACCTGGAGACATGCAGCCAGACAGAGAAGGAAACAGCAGGCAAAAAAAGGCCTTTTGTCCCGTCCCGCTATTAATCTGAAGACTGTAGAGAAATCCCAAAGGGATTAAATGTGTTACTCCTAAAGCTTTTTTGCTCTTGCCAGTCTGACTGCAAATTAAAAGATGGGGAGGGGGGAATAGTGAAGAGGGAGGGACTGTTAATTGCTCGCCAATCGATAATTCTGTAATTACTTTGTGACAAATGGCTGGCTTGCAGTGCTGGAACTGGTGAGGAAAGGGAGGGTTCAGGTGTCGGTGGGGACGTGTAGAGGGGGTTGGGTACGACCAGGAACGGAAATATTTGCTTTTGTGCCTGCAAGCACCGTCACTCTGGGCATTGTGACATGGAATTTGTGTCAGGTTTAAACAAGAAGTGAAAGTCTCCAGGGAGCTTCTGTCTGGGGCTTCAGTGAGAGTGAAAAGGGAGAGAACGGCAGCAGGCCTGCATCCCTGATGAAATCACACGGTGAAATATATTCACACTGAGATCCGAGGTGGATTTAAAAGGAATACTTTACGCAAAAATGAAAACTGTGTCATCATTTACTCACCCGCATGACGCTCCAAACCTGTATGATTTTTTTCAAAGAGCTTTACTGTGCTTCTCCGTGCAATTAGTCTCCACTGGAGCTGAGGCTCTCACACTTCAAAGACGATACAGAAGCACTATAGAGAAGGATCATAAAACTGGTCCACAACACACAAACCCTATATTTCCCCATAGGTCTTCTGAAGTCATACGAACAGTCTGAAAATGAAACAACAGCAGGGAGTTTGTGAGATTGTGATAGAAATGCTGAAAAAAGTATAATTAAAATAAAAATATATATATTAAAATAAAACACTTCTACGAGATTCAAAAACAAAATATAAATGGGTTATTTAATAAATAAAATGTGAATATAGCAGTTTTATTTTAGTATAATTTAGATTCTATTATATTTTATTAATATTAAATTAATATTTTATTAATATTACAGTAGTTTATATATTTTCCATTTCATTTTGAAGTTTTAGTCATTTTCTTGTGATTTGTTGTAGTTTGTAATTTTTATTTAAGTTAGTTGCTTTAGTAAATTAAGTTAAACTAAATTAAACTGAGAAATGTTGCCTTGACATAAAAAAAACATATTTTATTTCAGTCTATGTTTTATTTATTTTAAGTAACCATTTAACCATCTTTTTTAAATGACTGCCTGTCATTTAGCACAAACCCTTTCTGGAATATATTAGCCATATTCTTACTGTTCAGACAGCAACATAAACCTCCCAGATTCTGAGGCAGTTACTGTACATTTTGAGGCACTGAATGATTTTTGTACCAATTAATCATTGATAATGTGTGGTTATGTCAGTATGTTGTGTACTGTATGGGATAGTATTTTAAAGGAATAGCTCACCCAAAAATTAAAATTTGCCAGAAATGTACTCACCTTCTGGCCATTCAACATGTAGATGAGTTTGTTGCTTCATCAGAACAGATTTGGAGAAATTTAGAATTACATCACTTGCACCAATGAATCCTCTGCAGTGAATGGGTGCCGTCAGAATGAGAGTCACAGTAATCCACAAGACTCCAGTCCATCTTGTAAAGCGGAAAGCTGCATATTTGTAATATATATATATATATATATATATATATATATATATATATATATATATTTCTACTTCAAACTGTTGCTTCTGGCTAAAGCATGAGTCCTCTATCCATAATACTGTTTTCTCTAGTGAAAAAATCTTGTCTGAATCAGGAGAGAAATATGCACAGATCAAGCACCATCCAGAAGTGCCTGTTTAAAGTAAAACTTTCACTTTACAAGAGGTTAACTGATGAACTTTTGAACTGATGAAGTTTTGTGGATTATTGTGATGTTTTTATCAGCTGTTTGGACTCTCATTCTGACGGCACCCATTCACTGCAGAGGATCCATTGGTGAGGGAGTGATGTCATGATAAATTTCTCCAAATCTGTTCTGATGAAGAAACAAACTCATCTACATCTCAGATGGCCTGAGGGTGTGTAAATGTTTTGGCAATTGTTCATTTTTCGGTGAACTATTCTTTTAAGGCAATACACTACAGGCAGAAAAAATTTTTCATGCACTGGTCAATTTAGAGATTTTAGGCTTTTTTTTTTTGCTTTTATAACTTGTCTTCTTTCAGACTAGTGAAAAGAAAGCCTCCAGATCTGTCGATTTCAATCATAATACATATCTTTAAAGGCAGTTTTCTCAAAATGAGTTTTTTCTTTCATACACTAAGCCAGAAATGTCCCCTTCAGTAGCACGAAAACACAAAAAAGTTTCTAAAGAGGGCTTTGTTAATATATAATTCCTGTGATATGTATTTAACATTTTATGTTATGTATTAAACATTTAAAGAAAATACTATTTTAGTCTCTATGCTCCAGAACATTGAACTTTAATTCATTATTTGTGAAATTTACTAGCAATTTCTAAGGGAAAATTGTTTCAAAGTAAATCCTACACAGTATTAATAGAAAAGTTTACAGCGGTCATTTCAAAGCCTTAAGGACATGAAAATGTTGAAATGAAGGAACTAACAGTATTGGAAAAAGTGAAAAGGGTTACTTGCTTAGTGTAGCAATGATCAAAGAGCCAGTGATTCCAGTGGCTGAAACCTTCTCACGAAGCAAAGAGGCCAGCGCTGTAGCTCAGGGCCAGCTTGTGATGGATACTGATTAGTGTGAGCGTAAACACTTCCACACTCCTGGCGTGATCCCTTTGTATCAAACCTAAGATGGAATGATTATCTCCAATTTTTCGCCACTTCTTTGATCCTAAATTGCGCCACCTTTGGTTCTTCTGTCCGATTATTGGACATTATTGTATCTTGTCTGTCGTGGCTCCTTTGAAATGTCTTGGTTTGTGTGACATCTTTAGAACTCTAACTCACTTCCTCTAGGAAACCTCTTGAGCTGCTGCATGCATCTGCACATGCATTTTTCTAGCTCCTTTTTCACACATACCACTGTAAGTTTTTCCTTGTCAAAGTTGCTCTAGAATAAATTGGTTCTGGCTCAACTTGTTAAAGAGAGTGAGCTGATAAAGTAGTGATTTTGTTTCTTGCTGAACAAGAGACTGAACATCCTTACAAGTTCCTTGTCTGCCTGAATTAATTACTGCATTTCCATTAGAATACAGTCTATGAGAACTGCAGCTAAACACTAAATGCGGAAGTGCTCGGGGGAAACAGAGAATGGCTAAGGGGTTGGCTAACAAATGGCTAATCTAATTCAGTTACATTTTGAACATTTTACTACTTCATATCTTGGCGAAGATTGCAAAGTGTACAAAAGATTTATGTGCACAATTTAATTGGGAAAGATACAGTGGGGTGCAGAAGTTTTTAAAAAAAAATGTTTTTTATTGTTTTTAATTTATTTGTTTTAATTCAATTATATAATCAGAATAATTAAACTGAACATTTTACATGCATTCCAGAATTCCTTTGTATATTCGACAATATTCTTGGTAAGCATTGATGATCATATTATCCAGCATAATTTGAAAATGATCCAAATTGCAATAAATGAATATCACTAGCACACTGTAAAAAAAAAAAAAAAATCCATAAAATAACAGAAAAGGTACTGGCAGCTCATTACACAAGACATTATATCCATTAATTTTATGGACATTCCGTTACTAGTGTGACTTAGAAACAGTGTCGATTCTTAAATATACTTCTTTATACACTACAGTTCAAAAGTTTGTGGTCGGTAAGATTTTTAAAAATGTTTTTGAAGGACGTTATGTTCAACGTTTGTTTAAAATGTCATTAATTCTTTAAAAAAAACAGCATTTATTTGATCAAAAGCGCAGTCGAATATTCATGTTATGAAATATTATTACACTGAATACACTTGATTACAAAATGCTAATAAAACAATTTAGTCCTGTGATGCAAAGCTGAATTTTGAACAACACTGCAGTCTTCAGTGTAACGTGATCCTTCAGAAAGCATTCTAATATTGCTGATTCGGTGCTTATTATCAATGTCCCATGATTATTATCAATGTTGAGAACATGTTGCACTGCTTAAAGGGATAGTTTACCCAAAAATTAAAAATATTCTCGTAGCTTCATAAAATTCTGACTGAACCACTGATGTCACATGGACAACTTTGCTGATGTTTTTAGTACCTTTCTGGGCCTTGAACTCTTAAGGACCCTTGCTGTCTATGGAAGATCAGAAAGCTCTCGGAAATTCATTAAAAATATCTTAATTTATGTTCCAAAGATGAATGGAGGTCTTACGGGTTTGGAACGACATGAGGGTGAGTAATTAATGACAGAATTTTCATTTTTAGGTGAACTATCCCTTTAATCCCAAAATATTAAAACTGACAGATGCGGTCTTAGACTTCTGAACAAATATGATTAAAAGATGAATATGAGACAAAACTACAGAAATTATTGGGTGATTCAACACATAGATGTTTTACCAGCTAAGAAGTTCAGCACCTTTAGAGTTTCATCCCTCTATCTGATGTGAGCATAAGTATTGGAACAGTTGCCTCACAGGTCTTTCTAAGTGATCAGCTGTGTCCTGTTGCATTAATTCTTCAGATATTAAAAGCAGGGAATGTGTTGTATCAGTTATATCCATTACTTCTGTATTCTGAATCCTGCATTCAATGATGACACACACAAACCAGAATGAAGATGAGGGAGCTGACTTTGAGAGAAAAGCAAGCAATTTGGATGCTAAAAGAAAAGAGGAAGTCAATTAGAGCTATAGCAAAAAACAAAGGGCATGAAGAAATCAAAAGTTTGGAAACCACCAGCAACCAACAACGACCTGATGGGCTGAGAAAACAACATGACAGACAAATCATAAAAGCTGTGAAAATGAACCCTAAAAGACGTGTCTGTAAAATCACCAACAACTTCCAGAAAGCTGGGGTGATGCTCTGACAATCTACTGTCCTCAGGAGACTTTGACACAGAATTACAGATGCTACACAGCAAGATGCAAACCTCTGACCAGCACCAAAAATAGAAAGAAAGGCAAGATTAGAGTTTGTAAAAAAGCACAAAGGTGAGCTAGAAGAGTTTTGGAACCGATGAGACAAAGATGAACCTTTATCTAAGTGATGGGAAAGCAAAAATGTGGAGAAAAAAAGGGAACTGCAAATGATCCCAAGCATACAGCCTCATCTGTAAAGCATGGTGGAGGTGGTGTCATGGCATGGGCATGCATGGCTGCCTCTGGAACAGCCCCTCTCAACTTTACTGATGACTTAATGTATGATGACAGTAGCAGAATGAATTTGGAAGGGTACAAAACCATCTTGCCTACCAATATTCAAGAAAATGCCACCAGATTCATTGGGAAGTGCTTCATATTGCATCAGGACAATGACCCAAAACACCCTGCCAGTTCAGTCAAGGAATTTATAAAGGCAAAGAAATGGAAAGTCTTAGATTCCCCAAGTCAATCTCCAGATTTAAATCCGATTTAACATGAATTTCACCAGCTGACGAGGAGAGTAAAGGCAGAAACTCCCCAAAACAAGCAACAATTGGAATTGGCTGCATTAAAGGCTGGGAAAAGTATTTGAAAGGATGAGACCAAGAGTCTGGGGATGTCTATGGGTCACAGACTCACTGCTGTGATTGTGTGCAAGGGATCTGCAACTAAATAATAGCTTTTAATCTTTTATATCTGCCTTATGTTCAACTGTCCCAATACTTATGCTCACATCAATGAGTGGGATGAACTCTAAAAGTGCTGTTCTTTTATTTGGTAAAACATGTATATGTTGAAACAATAACAAAATGTAATAATAATAAAATGTAATGATAAAAATGTGACATTCTGTAGTTTTGTCTCATATTCATCTTTTAATCATATTTGCAAATGTCTTGACTCCATAGCCAACAGAGCAATTTTGTCTTTACTGTTCCAATACTTATGAAGGCACTGTATATGTATATATATATATAAATAAAGTCTTACTGCTCATTTCAAAAACTTACTTCAGTTCCGAGCATCAATCATTGACCTTTACACTGTATAGGTCAATATTCCCTGCACAGCTTACCAAGTGGTTGCGGATGACCTAGCTCATTAATGTCAATAGTCTATTCACTTTCTTCCTGGAAAACATAATGAAAAGCAAAGAATGTCTGAAATAACATATGCCTCCTTTTATGCATCAGAATGTACTCAAAGACCTCAAAATCATGCAGCGAAAATGTACTGCGCAACCGCAAACCCAACAACCTCAGCACTGACTGTACATGCAGTATATTTAGAACGTATGCAAATCAACCTTATCTTCCCCTACCTGGTGTCTTTTCTCTCACTCTCTAAATGTAACGTACAGATCTTAGTTTCCTATGAAGTTTTAATTGGAGCCCCAAAAGCTTCTTAGTTCCCTCGCAGAGTCGTTCCGCAATACATCTATGGTGCAACTAATTACTTTTCCGAGCCGGCATAATCCCCAAGACAGATTCTCAAGCATTTCTAAAGATATTTATGACCTTTTTGAACACAAAGTGTTAGGTCACAGTGCCACGGACAGGTATCATCTAAATATTCAACATCCTGGAATTAATGGAGGAAGAAAATAAGTTTTACAAAAAGGTTATTTGGAAGGCTTACTAAAACACGAGTGCGAAAAGTCGACGGCAACACCCGGCATCTCTCAACAGAGCGGTCCTTTGTGCTATACAATTTCTATTTCCTCATTTATCTTTCGGATACATCTTGCAGACTGACATGACATTAATGAGCAAAAAATTCTCTAAAACTAATTTGAGCCTCAAAATTATGGGGGGTTTTATGCTAGATTTAGATAATGATGGAAAACCGGTTTTGAGTGGCACATCAAACTTCCCCTGGCTCATTTGTGCTCAGATCAGCACAGAACTCTCATTAAATGGCTTGCGTGCTGCAGACTGGAGTCTTTCATTGGCATGGGCGACCAGCAGACAGCCTGGAAAATAGCTGCTCAGAAACTGAGCGAGTGTTGAATTCTGGCAATGCTTACTGTCTGAGTCACTCTCTTTAAATCTGGAGATGATATGCTTTGCTCTGACACAAATAATGTGGCTGGATTCACGATGGCGTGAACAAAGAAACCCTCTTATTGAGGTTTCAATTCATTTACAAAGTATTCAAATTTTCTGCTCACCCTGATATGACATCATCAAACATGGCCAGTTAATGTGGACCAAAGCCATTCCAAAGTACCTCATCAGCTTTTGATGAAAGTAAGCAGTCATTTAACCGACAAGAACAATCCCGCCGGATCGTCCTAAGCTGAGCTCGAACCAGCAATTCTGATTTGCTGCTGGCACAACAAAGATGCAAATAGTCCCAAACTCTTCAGATGATCTGTGATACGAAAGACAAAAGACATACATTAGACATTAGATTGGGGTCAGCAATTTTGTTTTTGTTTTTTAAAGGAAAAGACCGGAGTAAAGACTGCTGAAAATTCACCTTTGCTATCACATGAATAAATAAAAATGTTAAATATAATCAAATAGAAAACAGTTATTCTTAATAGTAATATTATTGAACAATATTACTGCTTTTTCTGTATTTTTGTTCAAATAAATGCAGGCTTGGTGAAATAAAAAAATATTATTAAAAGCATTATTTTAAAAAAATAATTAAAAACATTAAAATCTCATTATTAAAAAAAATTAATCTCATTGATCCCAAAGTACATTTCATGCTTTTGAGTGGATAATTCACTGAAAAATTGAAGATTGCCAAAATTTACTCACCCACATGTTGCTGGAACCAGGGTTATAATTATTAACTAAAACTTAAACTAAAATTAAAACCATAAAAAAAATCCTTACTTGAAATAAAGTAAACGTTAACTGAAATAAAATTAATATTTAAAAAATATTTATTTCAGCTAGTTGTAAAGGCTGTTTAATTTAGCTTAAATTGTACTAAAATAAATAAAACTGAAACTGAAATAAAAAAGGAATAAAAACTATAGACAAATGAATAAATGTACTAAAAATAACTACAAAAATATAAAAATAAAAACTGATTCAAAATGTTATTTAAAACTTTAATACATCAATTATACCAAAATAGCACTGATTGGAACACAAAAAAACTACTATATTTGAAGAATTTATTAACTGCTTCTGTCCTTTTTTCCCAGAAATTTCCACAGAAGAAAATTATGGTGGTAAATAATGACAGTTTTTTTGTGTTTGTTTTATTTTTTGCAAAACATCTACTATCATATAACTCAAAATACTAGCAATATGTATGTTGTTTGTAAAAAAAAAAAATGCATTTCGATTTTTGAATGCCTGTCAATGGGGAATAATGCTGCTTGCCCCCCAGATGGTGTAGTTACAGCATCAACCAGCAAGAGCCAACTCATCAGCTAAACCTAGATCCCTTGGACCCATCTTCACAGGGACCACAGGTGGGCAACTTTCAGGAAAGAAGGGTGAGGTGGATTCTGTTCAGAGCAACTGGGGCAATGTGGCACAACGAGAGAGGAACTGAGCTTGGAGCAGCTAGTTAAATATGTAACGCAGTCATGGGAAGCATAGCGAGCTAAGTCTCTGGGCGCAAGGTGCCATCTCAGAGGGTCCGAAAGCAGATGGATGGGGGTTGGGGTTTGTGGTGAGGCCTGGCAGACAGACAGAGAGCTCAGGCTATCACACACGCAGAGCTAAGTGACAGCCACCAGCGTGAAGGACCAATTGCTACAATATGGCACCTTGGCCCAGGCCATCACGGGCAGCCTGGCAGGCCGTTCATCTCTAAGGAGATGTACGGCAAGACAGAATGGTACCTTTTCCAGCTTTTCCTTCATACAACAAATTCCTCGTAAATGCAAGCCTATTTGGCTCCAAATTCAACCTCCATTATCAGCTGTACAGATTGACCGTTTGTGTATCCTGTACTCTCCCTCACTCAGTAAGCAGCTTTAATTATGTTGCGTGAACAAAAGAAAACTACAACAGATGTTTGTGTTGTGCAGCAGGGGGTCTGAATGAGAGTAGGAAATTGAAAGGGGAAAAATCTCACGAAAACAAACTAATTACATAAAATGTACTCAAAAATAATATGTTTTTAATGAGCTTAATTCAATTAGGGGGAATTTTTCAATTAAATTAAATTACACTTTTTAAAGAACAAAAAAAAAAGAAGTTTAGTCTTGTTAGAACTAGAATTTTGGTATGCTAAATGTTTAATTTTTTTTTAAGCTTTTTACCAAACACTGGCTGCTGACATATGATAAAGAAAACTGAAAGCATATCTTATTTTAGCAGAATACTATATTAAACTACATAATGAAAAGGACAGTTGATGTTATGATTAAAAACGTCTGAACTTCTATACATTCAATTATGAACACAGATGATGTTGTATATAGATCATATAATATAATTTATAATAGATTTTCTTTAATATATATGTGACCCTGGACCACAAAACCATTCATAAGGGTTTTGATATATTTATGGTAGGAAATTTACAAAATATCTTCATGGAACATGATCTTTACTTAATATCCTAATGATTTTTGGCATAAAAGAAAAATCAATCATTTTGACCCATACAATGTATATTGTTGGCTACTGCTACAAATATACCCGTGTTACTTAAGAGATGGTTTTGTGGTCAAGGGTCACGTGTGTGTGTGTGTGTGTGTGTGTGTGTGTGTGTGTGTGTGTGTGTGTGTGCGCGTGTATTAAAGTAAACAGCAACTTTCTAATGATCATCAATGAAGAAAGATGCTTGTATGGCATCTAAAAGGGCCATACTAATAAGTCCAACCCTGACCCCTTGGTCATGGCAATGTATATCAAAATTCAGTATGTACAAACATCATATCGAGACAAGATATTTAATAGTTTCTGAGGCCTTGGAGATGACATGAAAACAAGCGGAGTGCTATTCTAATGATTAATTGTGGGCAGGTGGGGTCTTAGTGGCACTATGGTGTTGCGTCTGCCTGCTTATTCACCCTCTGCTTTCAACCAACCTCATCCTCTCCAGCACGTCATTCATTAAATTTACAGCCGTCCACAGAGCAGGTATGCTAATGAGATTTATCCACAGGCTCTTTGGAGGAAACTCCCACATGGTTCATCTTTAGTTTTAATCCGCCTGACAACCGTCATTCCATCAGCATGTGAATCCCTCCCATTGGTGTTTACCTAAAAATAAACAAGGTGGAAAATGAGGGAGACAATCAGACAGATGGATGGATGATGGCACATCATACATTATGGGGTGGGCACCACTGTCCAACTTGCAATAATCAGTTTGCAGACAGGACAACCATGTTCTGACTTAATCAGCGTCACATACTGGCAAAGCAGGAAAAAGGGCTACAGTCACAATGTGATCCAGCACTGTCTTACGGTCTTAATAATATAAAAACACATCATCTTAGCCATCAGAATGACTGAATCATTCATTAAACTCAGAGTGTTTCCAGAGTGCTTATTAAAGCCTCATCAAATCAGCATATGCCTGCGGAGGGCGCCGTCTCAGCTGAGAGATGCTCACTCGGTATGCAGCGCTGAAGTCATTGCTAAGTCTGTTGCCTTTTATTTTGTGGCTTGCCCATCGATCCCCTGTGCCGCTGAACCTTTGTTTGGCCTGCAAAGCCCGAGGCATAAATCAAGGTCTGGCTACAGAAAGTTTCTCCACAGGAAGTGGAAGAGGGAGGGAACTGCATGAGGCTGCAGCTAGGATGGAAACAAAGCAACCACAAGGCATTTTTTGGAGTAATCCCATCAGCTTTTTATAATGAACAACAACAAAAAATGCTAGGTGCCCTGACAACATCTGGTGAGGGATATGGAGTGGGTTTATTGGCTGAATCCAAGAAACCTGGCAAGAAAACGTCATATTCTATCCAAATATCAAAATTTAAAAAATAAAACAACAACAACATCAACTATTACTAGCCTACTACTACTACTACTACTAATAATAATAATAATAATACATTATGATAATAATAATAAAAGTTAAAATCTAAATATTTAAGCTTCACGGTAGTACTTAAGTAAATTTTTGTTTTAAATAAAAAAATATATAGTAAATTGTGGAAAAAATACTGAAATTAATTAATCACTCACAATAATATTAATAATAATAATAAATACATTTAACAGTAAATTTAAGTTAAAACGTTTTCTTTATTAGGATTATTATACCGGACTGCAAAAAAGTCAAACTTATTAATTTTTAAGACATTACAATATATATTTTTAAATGTTATATTTTGTAGTTCATTTAATTTTCATTTTAATCTTTATATTACAGTACTTTGTGCAGTAAAACTGTATTGGTTTTGATTTGCTATATGACGTGGGCATGACTTGGTGAGATTCATTCTCAGACAAGTTGTCCAACAAGCTCCTTAAAGCAAGAGCTAAACAGTTCTTGGAACACAAAAAGTATCATTCTAAAGAATATGTGTGCCGCGCAATAAAAATTAATTCAGAAAATTATGCAAAAGCCCCATAAATGTATCATAAGGTGTCCCATGCAACTTATGTGCTATACACCAAGCCTGACGTAGGCATATGATTGCTTTAAAGGAGGAATGAACTAAAATTTATATAAATTGTTAACTGAAAAAATTACAGAATTTTACTTTTTTTTTTTTAGGGGTGTACCATCCCTTTAAATACTTGTGAATTTATGCATTTCCCATTCTAAAACTTTGGACAGCATTACTACAAACAACAACAGCAGTTCCAGTACTTACAGAATTAGCACACTTTCACAAGCAACCTAAGGTTTTTATCTCCTGTGCACCATCCGCAACACAATTCACCACTGCTGAAGCTCCATGAGCTATAAAATCACCATTATGGCACAAGTTGAGCTGATAGGAAATTCATTTGAGAAGCACATTAAGTTGGAATGGTATGCATGTGTTCCTCCCCCCGCAACCCCCTTCCTGGTTATCTTCAGCTTTGCTCAGTAGGAAACTCATTAGCTTCTTGTGCTGGGCATGGAAATAAAACTCTGGCACACTTTGTCTCCATTTCTGAGAAAATTAATTAGAAAGAACAGACACCATCACCGATGTGCCAGCCTCTATTCTGACAGTTGCTCCTTTTTTTGCCCCAAGTATCATTATTTCCTGCTGTTGTTGTCGCTTTAGAAATGCTCTGTGCGTCTAAGGGATTGCGGTATCGATCCACTCAGACCTGTTAAAAAAACTCTGGATTAAATTTGCTTGTCTCTGTGTTTGCTGGTCATGCTTTTAAAAAATACTGTTTACTGTGTGAGGGGAGACGGTATTGAATTTTAGTGTCTTGGTAGTATATTGGGCCATTTACACAACACGCACGCTCCATCTCTTTAACACAGGCGGGCAGAAAATTACATGGGATATCTTGGATCTTTTGTTTATTTATTTATTTATGGGTGTTAACAGAGAAGCTTGAGGCGCTACACAAATTGTGCTACACCTTATCTTTTTGGTCTGTAATATTCCTTACTGGATACTCCAACTCTATCTGTGAATGCAATACATGTTTTCCCTGTATCGCCAAAACCAGTCACGTTCCCTCCTTCCTCACCACGCGTGTGTGCACTTGTTAACAGATAAGGCCAAACTCCTTCACCAAAGGACAATCATAAAGAAATAACAGCATTGTCTAATAATGCAGACACTGTAAAACTTACTTCATATTGTTAGTTGGGCGTCATATTGTTAGTTGGGCGATCAGATGAATATGATAATATAATATGACTAACTAAGACAAGCTCTTGATTTAAAAAACAACTAGATATAGCGCAACAGAATGAAACAGAATGCACTGTTTTTAAACTTGACACACCGTCATAAAAATGTGTTGTTCATGGCAATAGATGCTGAAAAACAAGACAAGACGTTTTTTTGGAATAATATCATGAGCTTTTTATAATTAAATAAGTGCTAGGGGATCTGACAACAGCTTGTGAGAGTTGTGGAAAATCCAAATAAATCAATTATTGAGAAAAAAAAAATCTAATAAAAAATGATTAAAGAAAATATTAACTTTTTTGCATTGCATTGATGTTTTGCAATGTTTTCAAAACATCATATTAGAATAATTTCTGAAGGATCATGTCACTAAAGACTTAAGTAATAACTGCTGAAAATTACCTTTTAAAATATATTCAAATTTAAAATATTACTGTATTTTGATTAAACGCAGCTTAAGTGAGTCTTTCAAAATTGGAACCCTAAACTTCATATAAGTTTTCATATTAATATAAAGTGTCCTCTATATCTACCTTGGACAGATTTAGCTAAATGGACCCTGTGAACAAACTTATATTCATAAATATAGAAAAAGAACAAACAATATAAAAATATTTTATCATGGTTTGAAAGGTTTTCTCAGCAAATGTTGATGTATGTGATTCACTGACACACTATTATTATCACTATTATGGACAAACTTGGACCAACCTTCTACATGCCTGTTGAGTGTCCTCAGCTTCTCCTTTATTGTTGTCCTCATTTCTCACTCTTGATTGAGGGTGGAGTGGGTTATTGAACTCTGGGTAAAACACCAGAGGGACTTGACGCCCTCCTGTAGAAGAGATGATTGGGAGGTGGGGTTTTTTCCCAGGCAGAGCAGGTCGAGAGGAGCAGCATCTTGGTGATATAAAACATTGATCAGCATTGATTTTGTGTGTCTGCAAGTGCACCGCCCTCTCTGTCTCTCCTCGCTCGCCTCCTGCCCGCCTTTCAGGCTAAGCTATGAAACTATGTTTACTCCACAGTTTCTTAGTGGGCGGCATTTTGTCTGAACAGAAGATGGTGGAAAAATCTATACAATAGGTAAATAGAAGAAAAAATGTAACCTTCTCAGGGAATGAAGAAAGAAGAGGGATCCAGGGACAAAGGGAGGGAAGAAAATAGAACAGGTCCATTTTCTGCTCCGTGCCACAAGGCGTGCAGGTGTCCTCTTAGCGTCGCTCTGCAATTCATCAACGAGTTCCATCAACACCATCCTTACATAGGCATTAATCAAAATAGTACTTCAACCAAATGTTTACTGCCAAACAAGCAGTGGTTTTGTAGTTGCATTGGTGTTAAATCTCAAACTGTTGTCTTAAAGTTAACATCAGGAACTGACTGGATCGTGAAAAGTGAGAGTCATGTACTAGTAGGAATCAATTTGGTTGGAGAGGAGGGGTTAATGAAAACACATCCAGTTATGAATTGTCTGCAATAAGACAAGAAACCTGGGCTGCGTTTCCCAAAAGGATCATAAGCCTAAATTGATTGTAACTCCATTGGTTTCAATGGGTCTGTGATGTACTTAAGCTTATGACGCTTTTGGGAACACAGCCCTGGACTAATAAAGTAAATAATAATCGATTACTATTCTTTAGTTACTATAAAATAATATTAGTACTGATAAGGAACTAAAATAGTACTAATAAGGTAGATTTTATTTCATTTTGACTTCAAATTACAAATGACATTAAAATTCTGTCAGATATGATAAGTAGACAAAGAATCTCTTGTTATGGCCAATAACTGATAAATGGCTAATGTTAAAATACACTATTTTGTCTAAAATAAAAATTAAAACCAAAACATTAAAATTAAATCTCTCATTTCAAATACTAATATTGATTGGAGGTGCCACATTACAATACACAGTAGAAAAATTTAATATTAATTTTGAGATTTGCTAAAGATTGCATTTAACAGTGTTATTAAATGATTAGTGTTTTTAAAGGTTAAACATTATAGGTGAGTGTAACATGATAGCACAGGTAATTTAAATGTAAAAATAGATGAAAGGAGCATAATTAAAAATCCAACATCAATAATGCAGAACATGGCTAAACATGCATAATTACCAACCAAAGAGTTAAATAGCTGATCTTTAAATGCATCCCACAATGTGTTTTTTTATTCTCTGCATTGTGGTTTGGGATTTAATGATAGTGAGTTGCCTAATATTATTACAGAAAAAAACATGAACAAAATCTTCTTACCAGAACCTAAAACCAGTTTCTGATGACTGGTCGCTTCCTGCAATTGCTACCTGTCTGATCTGCGAGGAACTTGAAAACATCTGTCCATGCATTAATGACTCAACAACTGCACCGAAAACTTTATAAAGTTCTAATTCATATGATAAACACACTTATATCTATTCAACTGGACCCTGTTGGAGTCTGGCTAGAGGCCCACCAGGTAATTTGAGTTTGAGCCCCTGGGTTTCAGCCATGCTTTTGCATTCTACAACCGCAGAAAATGTGAAGTTGCATTTCATTTCTCACTCTTGCAGAGCTATTAAACCCTGCGCTCTGGATTTTCTTCTGCAAGTTCAGGCAAAAGTGGCGCAGTGTTAAGGGAGTCCGAGACTCAGCGAGGGCATCAGAGCTTTGCCGCAGAGCTCGGAAGCCTGGCCTTAGGCCCCCCAACCGCTCGCTCGTGAGACATGGAGGCCACAGTGCTGAAAATCCCATCAAACCGCAGTTCCAGGTCCACGCGCAAGAAAGATGAAGCATGCTAGCTCATCAGGGGACATGGCCAAGCCCTGATGCCTCTCCTCTTCTTGTCCCCCTCCCCAAAACTCTCTCCACCTCTCTTTCGCATTCACTTCCCACCACTTCCCTTCAGGGACAGTGTTGCAAAGCCAACAAGCCGGAACCCCATGCGCTGGCCTCAGGGGCTGTTGCTCGCTTGTTGAATAAAGGAGCTGACTGGCTGATTGATAGACCCGCACCAGTCCATGCCCCTCGCACGTTTCCTGGTTCACTGCCTTAAATAAGAATCCTTTGCCGGGCAGCCCGGTTTCAGCATTCGTTAAATCTGGTGCTTGATGGATGGCACCAATTTTCTGGCAAACCCAGATGAGCCACCTAAGCATCCCCCCTTCCCTTCTCTACCCCAGGTAAATCTCCCGGAGCCTGGGCGAACAGGAGTACTCTAAAACGGTATCAATCACACCAAAGGCCACTCTGCCATGGCGCAATGTTTCAATTATACCTCCCGCTCCCTCTCGACCGTATCGCCCTGTCCCGACACCCCCGTTGTACCCTCTGGCCAAAGCAGAGAGCTCTCCGTCTCCTCGGCAACAGGCGCCACTTTATCTCTTTTAATTCATTTCAGGGTTATTTATAAGCAAGTCTATCATCCCCCCCAAGGGCTGTACCAACCCCAGAGTTGACAGATGCTGCCAAAGCCAGAGTAAGATTAGATTAGATTAGATTAGATTCAACTTTATTGTCATTTATGCAGAGTACAAGTACAATAAAGTTGAATCTAATCTAATCTAATCTAATCTTACTCTGGCTTTGGCTAGCGCGCCACTCGGTCCGAAAAGAATCGTCTGGAGCCCACAGGGCCCTGAGCTTTGTCAGTCTGGCGCGATGGGAGACAGACGGGTGAGAAAAGTTAAGCAGGTGCAAGCACAGAGTCTCTGGTGTGTCAGGGTCATTTGTTACCCAGCAAGGACAGACAAGTTCCCCTCAGACACGACTCGGCAGATGGGAGGTCACTCTTGTGATGGTGGGAAACCTTCGACTCGGAGTGGTTTAAGTAGCCCTGTGATGTTACAAGTCTGACCGTTAGTTTCAAACAAAGAAATCCGAAACATCATCAGAAACAATCATTTTAGAATTGACAGCTTATTCAAAACAGCTTCTGTCATTAAAGGGACAGTTCACCTAAAAAATACAATTCAGCGTTATTTACTTACCCTCATTTAGTTACAAAACCTAAAGAGCTGCATCTCTTCTGTTGAGCACAAAAGTCATCTTCAAAATTTCAAAATCTTTGAGATTTCACTCAAAAAAATTGAAAGTCATAAAATTCATAAAACTATTATAAAACTAACCCATATGAATTCAGCTGTTTACTCCAAGTCTCCTAAAGAGACAGAATCACTTCATATGAAGAATGAAATACTTTTGGAATGACATGAGGGTGAATAATTATGACAGAATTTTCATTTTTGAATTAACTAACCTTTTAAGCTGAAATTCATTCACTGATAACATTCTCTGCCTCAGCTCTCAACTCTCATTCAAGTTTGAGTATATTTTTAACCAATTATAAATGATGACAAAATTTGAAGTTCTGGGTGAGCTATGTCTTAATTACAGTACATGGCTTGACTTAAAATAAAATGCATCAGTAGAACTGTGCCTCTGGTTGTTTCCGAGAAATTAAAAGCTCCCCACCCCACCATCTGCATCTACCTAAAAACGAATAATTAAAACGGTACATTTAGTTAGAAGATTTATTATCCACCATCAAAAATAAAAAGAAAACATTATCCATTCAATCAAATAAATTCCACCATTACATCAGTGTAATTATGAATGTCATAAAATTGTATAATTAATGAAAAAGTCCATCATCTTTCTCTTTGCTCCCTCGGCTAATCAATGTCACATTCAATAAGCACCCATTTCTGACATTTTCAAAGTTTCAGCTTCAGAAATTACGGCTAATTTTTCTCAATCTCAATCTTTCTTCAGACACTGATTTTGAGAGGCATCGCAGTTGGTGAACCAGAGTTTCACTTCGGCACAGTTCATAAAGTATGACATTACTCAAGGTCAAGTAGCACTCGGAGCAGCCAAGGTCCTGTTTCCAGCAGTAATCTCTTCCTTCCATTCCTCGGTATCAAAGCTTAGCGTGCTCGTCCATCAGAACAGCTGGGTCCTCAAACAGGAATGATCCACTGTGGAGATCCTGCCCATTTCCAGTCTCATTAATTAGCCTCATCTTTATTATTTCCCTCCAGCCATGACTAATGAGTAAAAATTTGAAACGAAATGAAGCTAGATCGATGCACCTCTCATTAAATAATCAACCCTTCATGACAGAACTACCAGAACTTAAGTTTACCTTTCACACAAGGCCTGGCATGCGTCATCACTCAGGGAACTCATGGATAAGTAAAGATGCTAAATGTGGCATGTCCCCACAGGGGATCTTCATCTGTAACTTTGAAGCAAGAAAAGAAATCTATTAAAAGCATGCTTTTAACCACTCATTAGTACATACTTCAGAAAAGAGTCCATGTACGGAAATGGTTTAGCAGGGCTACAGGTGCTCTAAAATGTCTCCACACACAGGAGTTATCATGTACTATTTCAGCAGATGAGCTTTTTAGATTGTGACACTCAATTTTCATTAGCTTGAGTGTATAATTCAGAGCCGCTCATTTATTTTATTTGCTATGCATATCCTAATGTCCATTGATTTAAAAAAAATTAATTAATAAAATGAAAGAACTGCCAAAATTAAAAGTCTCCACTATTCCTCTGATATATAAAAAAAAAACCTAAGATTGGTGAGCTGGTCTTAAAAAGGTTTTAGAGGGTTTTTGGCCACCTTGGGGCAAGCTGGTCTTGATGCAAGATTAACTAAACCACCAACCTGGTTTTAAGCAGGGTCCTCACAAATTGGCACTTCCATAATTTAGCACGGCACAAACATATAGACCGAAACACAAAAGACCTTAAATTTGACATTAAACTGATATATATATATATTTTTACATAGCTAATGTATTCCTTAGAAAAACTAAATACATTAAATAATTAAACAGAACCTAAATCAATGCATCAGTATCTTTTTGAATATTAGTTAACATTGCACTGTGCACAATAAGAGCAGGAAAGTGTTAAAGTAAATCGGGTCAATTTTGATTTCATGTTGACTTAAAGGTCATTTTAGACATTTAGGCATGTGGTATGAAAGGCATTTTGTTTTGGGGGAAAACAAGTATAGGTGACATATCTGTCATTGCTATTGTATATTGCATACACATATATGACATAAATACTGCATATATTAAAGAACATAAAAACTCGCCTTTGCTTCTCTGATGGCATATAAGTTAAGAAATTATTCATTTTTCAAAGCTCTGATGCCAAAACTGTATATGGACCAACCAGCGCACAATCTGGTTCCATTCCTTTTCATAAACCATAATACAGCAAGTGGACTTTTGGGCATCTGATCACTGGTTCCTCCCAGGAAGGCTAGTAGTATGCTCTCAGGGGGGATTGAGGAGGGGACACACCTGGGAGTGGAGCCGATGGGCTTGATTCACCCTGGCACACAAACAGAACAACTGGCGGGGCTCTTCTGCAGATGGGCACGCAGGTGGGCATAAGGCAGGACAGGAGGGAGCACAGGGGACCTCTGCCAGGTTTGTGTCGTCCTTGTAGCTCAGAGTAGGTGCACTTCTTTTTTCCAGTTGATCACATCTGGGCTGAGGTCCACAATGCTTCACTATCAAACAGGAGAATCAATGTGAAGCTGTACTGACCCCTAAAGGAGCTACACGCCACTGCGTGGAACCACCAACTGGCAAACACTGTATTATAATACATATATTTCTCTTTACGCCTTCGGATGAAACTACCTTGAACTTCAAGGGGAATTTATGCAGTTCCAAAGCAACCAAATCCATTTATAGCGGATGAAATAGATATGAATGCACAGTTGGAGTAAATGTTAAACAGATTTAGTCTAACAGGTCATTCCATCACCAAGCAGTGGAACGAGCGATTCAATTGGGTCTAAATGAGAACAGCCGCGTTGTTTGTTGTTTTTGGGCACAAATGCGCTTACTCACAATGTGTCATCATGAGTCATTGAGCTTCTGCTGGTATAAACAACAGCCGAGCAATGGCAAAACTATCAGTGACCAAAGCGATGGCAAGTTATCGAAACGCAGGCTCCGCCCACCTCATTAAACCGACCCGCCCACGACCCGTTAAACTTAACCTCAAATAATGCTGTCTTTTATCCCAATTGCTTCACAAAAATATTTCATTGTAGACTGGCAAAGCCACAAACAGCATTGATTTCTGAGGAATGGAATCCAGACAGTTAATCGATGTGAGTGTGTCTTCTGCACAGGCTGTGAGTGCAAATCAATGTCGTGGAGGCATCATTGACAGGCAAAGTAAACCTGCTCTAAAGCACAGTTTAGTGACCTGGTTAGCGCCAACATTTTAGAAGAGCCACATGTTGTCCAAATCACACTGGAACTTCAGGTGAAAACATGAACGCTCCATTCACAACAAAAATTGATCGTTTTAGGCAAAAGACTTGCTGAGAGATCGCTAGATCAAGCGATTGGGGTCAGTTTCTTACATTTACCGTAGTTCAGCCAAAAATTTAAATCCTGTCATCATTTACTGACCTTCAGGTCGTTCCAAACCTTTATTACTTTTTCTTATTATTACAAAATAACTTTTGTGTTGCACAAAGACAGTCACACAGGTTTGGAATGATATGAGGGTAAGTAGCCAACCTAAATGTTCTTATTTTTGGGTGAACTAGCCTACCCCTTCAAGTAAATATGAAATGCTGTTGAATATTATTTGCATTACAGTGGGAAATAGGATATTCAATGCAAGACTGGACTTAATATTATCCTGAGGCATCATGCCCTAGGCAAGATAAGACGTGACCAGAGGAAAAAACATTTTAATAACTTGGTTCTCCATATTTGTCTATGTCGGGACTGTGTAATGGTATTGGAGTGAGCAAATTTAAACAGGCAAATGTGTGATTCATACACATGTAAATTACAATCATGCAAAGATTTGTTTTTTGGTTTTTTGGAAGCTGCATTTAAAATCAATATGCTTAATATTTGAGTGGTAGGCATTTTTCTGAATTTATCCATTGGGAATTGATTGAATCATGAGTCTCAAATTTACAGACCCCCAAAGGGACATTTTGACGTAAAAAGTATGAGATGGGAGGATTATATTCAATTATATTTCATTGCTTTTGCATTCTCTCCCAAATGCCTTGCATTCCCCTGAGGTAACAACTGTTCTGCAAACAAATTAAAAAAAAGTTTCTCTGTGGAATGCACTTTGGGAGAGAACACAGAAGCATTGACATTTTTTCTCCCATAGCCATGTAGGGCTTTCATACAAATGAAATGATAGGTAGTCGAAACATAAAGGGAAAAAAAAGAAGCATTGGTGACGTCAGCTAAAATTTGCTTTAGAGAAGCAAATAATTATATCTTGACAACATTATGAAGGCAAACCGTTTTTTCTTTTGCAACAATAATGCATGAACAATACAACACATGAAATCAAAAATTACAGTTTCCTATCTAATTACATGTTGACGTGTATTCAGAGTATTAAAGGGGTCATATGATGCGATTTCAAGTTTTCCTTTCTCTTTGGAGTGTTACAAGCTGATTGTGCATCGATAAGATCCCTGAAGGTGGAAAGACTAAAGTCACAAAACCAAAGAGATATTCTTTATAAAAGTTAAGACTCTGCCACGCTCCCCTATAACGGCTCATTTAAACATGCCCCCACATATGTCTACGTTATGGTGTGGGAAGATTTGCAAAACACCACCCAAATGTATATGCAAGGAAAGAAGGCGGAACTAGAGTGTGTGCAGTGCATTTTACAAAGGACTTTTTCCTGAACCTGAGAGAGGAGCCTACAATGCCAGCTGTGCACAAAGGCTGTTTCTATAAAGTAGGGCAATTCCAGTCTGACAGTCTGACGCTTCTGACTCACAGCCTGTAAGTACGTTTCTGCTACTGACTATTCAAATGCAAGTTGAGCAGTGTCAAGTAGTGCTGGTTGTTTGTCGTTTCTCCGATCACAAATGCAGACATGGTAATGTTTACGTGGCATGATTATAAGTCATTATAATCAGTAATTATGTCTCCACTGGATGCAACAAATGCCTCGTTTGTAATGGGTTTTATTGTTTTTGTGTCGTTGCGCCAGGACAGGGCATCACGTTTAGGGAAGTAACATTTCCGTCTCACGCCTGATGTATTCGGCCAATCACAAGGCAATGGATAGCTGGCCAATCAGAGCACGACTCGCTTCTCAGAACGATGAGCTTTGTAAAAATGGACACGTTTCAGAAAGGCGGGGCATAGAGGAGCAACAATAATGTACAGAATGTGGAAAATAATGTTTGTTAAACCTTAAACCGCATAAACACATTGCATCATAGCAACGTCTGTGAGCCCTTTAAATCTTAGATTTTAAAAGAAATGCTATAGAGAAAACTAAATTCACTTAATGTGGTATTGTGTTGTAAGTCTTGTCCAACGAATGGCCCAAACAAATTACTGTCAGGCCACCCTTGGTCTTTGCCCTTTCCTGCTCATCAAATCACTGCTCCACCTCGGTCCCAAACCCAACTAAATGATTTATTGATCCAGGGCAACCTCCATATAACCTGTAAATTACCTCAACACTGTGTCATTATCTACCAATGATGAGCAGGGTCCAAAAAAACTAAGAAGGTGCCTCTCTGAGGAGACTTCATTCAATGCTAGACCAAAGTCTGATTCAAACTTTGATCAGGCTTAACCTGCTTTGCAATAATTACTATTCCTGTGAGGGGCTAGAGTAGGTTGGAGGTTCAATGAATCCATGGACCCATGACCGCCCTGCCTCAAAGCCTTGTTTGAACTTAGTGAAGAAATGCAGCCCAATCTGCCATGTAAGGAAAATGAGGGAGACGGAGCAAACCGACATTCAAGACTGCTCTGTAAAACCTGTGGACAGTGTGAACAGTGAGTCGTTACTTTTATTAAACCTTTTTTTAATTACAAACTTTGTGGAAACTAGTTTTGATATTAACACTGAAGTTGCTATTTAAGCTTCCCTTACTTCTGTCATTCTTTAGTCGTTCAGAAATCCTACAGCCTGCATGAACCTTACAACAAAAGTCAACAAAGTTGTTCCATAAAATCATTCATTAACTTTTTCATTTACTGCCCACAAATTAGTAACACGGTGGAAATCCATACTGAACTACACAGAGGACTGAGGCTGGCAGAACCAACTGCATAACACCAAAGAAACTAAACTAATAACCACTGGAAAGATGAGCCAAAATTGCATTGCATATCAGTGCCAAAATCCATGTGCTGTTCAAACCCAATAACACTATCAAATGGGAAAATAGTGAACTGAATAGTGAGTGGGTGGCATCATTTGACCACTGAAGACAGTCTATCGCTAATGTAGGGCAGTACAATTAATGCAGAGGAAAAAGTACAATTAATAACTCATAACTCTTGAGAGAGGTCAAAAGTTTAATGGTACCAGTTTACTTCAATATCAGGCTAATTATATTCAGTGAGAGAAAAATACTGAAATAACAAAGTACAGGATTTTCTTGTGCCATGCCAACACACTTCAACAAGCTTCAAGTGAAGGACTAGAAAAGCAGGTGAACACTGCCCTCCTGTGACGCTCTGGAGAACGATACTATTTTCAGTGCAGCTGGTCAAACTTAGCATTTGCTTCACCAGGACATGTGAAATGCAATGCAAAATGCAGTTTTACGCACAAAATCAATAAATACTTTCATTCACTACTATTTGTTTTGAAATACAAACAGAAATGTATTAGTCCGAGACATTTTGCATATATTCAGACATTTTTAAAAGCCACACACAGATGATGGTGAAGGAACACACACACAAAGTCTGTGAGATGTACAAACAAAGCATTTTTTCTTCTGGGAATTTATGCGTTAACACAATATCAATCTTTATGACCAAAAAAAAACAAAAAAACATGAAATTCCAGTCTGTGGAAAGCTGACGGTGGCTATGCTCTGGTGAGTTTCTGGAACATCAGCAGTCTACAGTCAACCAGGGGCCCACACTGTCAGGGGCCTATTAACAATATCTCCAACAGTGTAAAATCCACAAGCATACAGTCCCAGTGAAGAAAATCACCCAAATGCCTCTCCTCAAATAAGTTATTAAAATAACATGAAGCAACACTAAACGGTTATTTGAGGTACACAAGTACTGGAAAGGCAGCTGCCCCATGTCTACGTACTCTGTAGCTACTTTTATAGCAGAAACTTCGCTTGACAGATTCATTGTTTCACCAGAGTAGATGAGTGTGCTTTCACAGTTGCGTGAGAAGAGCTAAAAATAAGCTTGAAGGTCGTAGATTAGAGAAAGCTTGCAGTGCGAGTTGATTGTCAGTCTGCTGGAAGAGCGTTAAACAAACACAACAAACACAAAGGTGACCCTTGCACAGCAAAAATATAATCTGATAAAGATTAACTGACTAAGCATTTAGTGTTGTGCCCTTATTGCAAAACAAAAAATAGGGAGCACAGCATAATATTCAAAACAAGATGAGCAGCACACATTGATTTAATATGAAAAGACAAACAACTGTATTTTAAGTGGCAGGAAACTTTTCTGTGGCAGTAATGGAGTAATGCTTGAACAAAGGTCTGTTGGTGATGTATTTGGCACTACGTGATGACAGTATAGCAAGTTGAGTAAAAAGACTACTGATCATTTCCAATGCAGCCACAAGCACCCATTACACATACAAACTTCTAATGTGATTATATCACGTATTGGTGCTTTATGAGACAAGAGTAGGGCAGATTATGCTCAAATGTGCTGCATGCATAGCCTAACTTTACTGTAGTGCAGCATTGCTATTGCTTGCAGTTAAAAAAGCCATACACTGTTTTAAATCCAGTCGCAAAATTGAACATTTCAGAGAAATCAAGCTGATTTGCTATAAGAACATTTGAAAAGTAATTAATATTGTATGCCTTGCAAGAGGAAGACTTATGTACAGTACTGGTAAAATTTCCCTTGTTAAAAAATGTAGATTAGCGAACACAAAGCATATATTGTGCAAAATTAACTTTCACAGCCCGTTAATACATCCTTAGCATCCTTAAAGTTAGTTTATTTGGCAAGATGCATATGTAAAAGCTTAATTATGTCAAGGTTTTGGGCCAGAATCTCAAAGACATTCATCATTTAAATGCAAGGCACGGATTAAGACATTAGCATCAGATATCTAATGCTTAGTAAGTAAGTAAGTATATCTAATGCATGTTTAACTGTCGTAATGGCACAAAACATCCCAGCCAAGCTGATGAAGAATGTCAGAATGTGCAACCAGAAACTTGCTTCTTAAACAGTCCTGTTTTACATTGTAAAATTTAAACCCTGGGTGAATAACTTTAGCTAATTTCCCTGAAAAAAAAAATTGACACCTTCACAAACGCTTTAAATGGAAGACATGCTCAAAACTCCAGATGCTTCCCATAAGTCTCACTGAACCCATTCAAAGTAAGCAATTTCATCAAGATCAACTGGATAATCTGTTAGGTGTATTGGCTCTTTGTTGTCAAATCGTTCTCCTTTGTAGCTTTTCCAGCGTCCAGCTGGTAAATAGATATCCCTTTCTTGCTTGCCCGGCTCCAGTACTGGTGCCACCATCAAGTCATCTCCTATCAAAAACTGTGAGTCAACTCTATAAGCTGTTTCATCACTAGTGGCGATCCACCATAATGGGCGAATTATGGGGTCCCCAGTGTCCAGAACTTCTCCAGCCAGTTCTATGACCCTGGGAGCCACCAGTGTCTCGTGTAGTTCAGTGAACCGTTGAGCGATAGCCACCACTTCATCATCGTACTCCCATGGAGGAATAGAGAACTGCATGGAGGGCATGAAAGCAGACAGCTCCAGCCACCGAATATAGAGCTCACGGTCTGGTAGCTTGCCGTTTCCATCAGTACGGTTGGGATAGGCATTGCCTCCAATCATGTCTGGCAAGATGAACTGGTAGCCCAGAATGCTGATTGTGAGGACAGTTGGGATCAGGGACTTGAGGCCAAGTTCATAGCCCCACACAGAATCCCGGTCAATTAGACGGAAAAAACAGGAGATATTCTGAGAGCTGTAGCCGGACCGAAGTTCAGCGTGCTCGTTGAAAGGAATGGCCATTTCGGTGTAGCGGCGAGTGAAGGTGCTTGGGTCGGGGAGGTGGACTCTAGTTCTGAACTGCCAGGGCAAGTAGTTGGTCTCGCCTGCATCCAACTTGAAGGAAGAAACGCCATATTTGTGGCGTAAAGAGCGAAGATGGGATGTGAACCAGTTGCGAGCTTCTGGATTGGTAAAATCGAGGATTCCACCGATGCCATTCCACCACTTAACCAATGCAGGAAGTTGGCCAGTTGGCTCCATCACGAACAGGCCTTTCTGTACACATGGCCCAAAATTAGCAGAATCATAATTCACAAAAGGATGCGTCCACAGGGATACCAGTAAGCCATCTGCCTTAAGCTTTTGAAACATGCCAGAAGCATTTGGGAACTTCTGTGTGTCAAATTCAAACTCCCCGTATTTACTAGTATAACGATCATCAAGTTCTAAGTGGCTACAGTTAAAACCATGTTTGCGTATATTCTCTGCATAAGTTAAAAGCTTTTCCTGGTTGATGTCAGTCTTATGTAAAGCCCAGGTTGACCATATTGGGTGCTGGAACATCTCCTTGGCAGGGACTTTGTTGGGTTTCGGGAAGTATCGACGAACCATGACCTTGTGAATAGAGGTCACATCTGGGCCAACACAGACTCTGTAACTAAGTTCAGCATAGGGAGGTTTTCCAGGTGCAGGTTTGTATGGACTGTCCTGATATCGTGCCTGGAAGTACATGGTTTTCTCTGTATCATTCCAGCCCAGGTGGAAGGGCACAGAGTCATTGATCTTAATGGCAGATGCATTGGATGAAAGCCAGTAGCGCTCCAGGATGCCACCGAAGTCATGGCGATTGGAATACACGTCGCTAGTGACAAAAGGTTTGGGTGCCTGCTGACCTGAGATGGCGATAGGCCAATGCTGAACAGCAGTCTCAGCACCACCATACCAATGTGATTCATTGTAGGACATGGCATGTTCCACAGGTCGGTCTGACTCCAACTCTTCCCAACGCACACGGTAACACACCACCGTTTCCTTTGGTTTCACCGTCATAATGAAGAAGTTCACCTTGCCAGCAAACGAACGCGAGCAGCGAAGGATCACTCCCTCCTTTGAGCAGGAGTCGAGATCAAGGGTGCCAGATCTGAAATAAGCAAGCATAAATCAGTTTCCTTTAGAACTATGGCTGCACGATATATTGCATGCGATTGTCATGCGCATCTAGTCAGTAAAGCCGGTTCTGTGATTAGCGGTAAATCTCCATCATCTGTTTTCAAATGGAGCAGCATTTAATACACAGAGCCATAGTTCACCGACAAGCTACACAATTCACGCTCAGAATCGCAGATGAATCGCCTGCGATATTGAACATGATATTGCGTAGCTTGTCAGTGAAAACATATTTAACAACTTAAACATATTTGTTACAACTCCCCAAAAACAATGGTATTGTATTAATAATTCAATATATTTGAAGAATGACTTGAACCTGGCACATGTTTTAAAGTGCTTTTTCTCTTTTTCACTGACCCATTTTACTGGTGTCTGAAGTGCCATCGGTACCATTTTCCGAAGAATATAAGCACCATGCATACTGACCTGAAGCCCATCTTCAGGACAATCCCCCCAGCCTGGTTGCGGATGAGAAAGCCATCCTTATTCAGATCAAGCAATTCTGTCTTCAGCAGGTCAGCTTTACGAAGGGAGGCAATATAGTAGCACCATGCAGTCACTGCTGCAATCACCAGAATCGCACCAATAACTCCAGCCCCCACCAGAGGGCGACTGTCCTTGTCCATCTTCTTGATGGGCATGCCATCAGTAATTGTTCCTCCTGCGCCTCCTGGGACTACTTGGTACATTCTGAGTCTTAGTTTTTGAATTCACAGTTGAAAAGAAGATAAAAACTGAAGGCTAAAATTGTATACAGTCTATAGAAGACATTTGGTAGACAGAACAAAAGGGAATAACTTGCTAAATTTGTGTAAAATGGAGTCATGCATCCATTTTTCTTCTCTCAGTGTAGCATTTTCATTATCCCTTGTTCATTATCCCTTATGAGCCTGTGAAAAAAGGAGTGGAAAAAAGTGTCAATGTAAAAGGCTGAAACAAAGTCCAAACAGAAATCTACTTGTCATGCAGATGTAGGAATCAGTACAAATTCCAGCATTAAGTATTCAAAAAACACTATCATTTTAGCTCGGATATTGACCTGAATTTGTCTGCTGGGAGGTAAAGGCAAAAACAAAAGCAGTTTATTCATGCTGCCAATGTTTCTCACTGTGGCAGTGTGTGAATTGACTGCAATAGAGGACAACACAAGGGCCTCTGGGTCTGCAGTATGCAACGCCACCTGCAAAACTTTGAGACTGGCTAAGTGCCACCAGACACACTTGGTTCAAATGAAAAGCACAGTTAATGGACAATGTTTTCTCCTGAAGAAAGACCTAGAAGAGCTGAACTGCCCATGCAGAGGCTCTCTCTTTATGTTTTTGAAGGAGATGTACAACACACTAATAAGGTGCAACAGTGACTGCCCACCTTTTAGTGGTCTCATTTTGTCAATAGTCACAAAAAAATGAATAAAGAGATTTTGAATAAAAATAACCAAATTAATGTTTTTAATCAGAATATTATATTTGAGAAGTAAAAAAGGTTGTTCTTGTTATCACACATTTATAACTGTCCCACAAAGCACTGTAAATGAAACAGCTAAATCAATTAAGAAATAATGGTCAAATATTAAACTATTCACCATAGTTGTGTGAAAATGTACGAATTGATGTCATTTCACAATGCTTTATGGAAGTTTGCGTTAATTTTTTCTTCTGTATTGTAATGTATATCTAAGTGTAACTGATTAGTGATTAACAAAAATGTAGGGCATGGTCTTTGTTCAATGCATGTTTTTAAAAAAATTAAAAATATACATGGATTAATTTAATTTGTTTATAATAGGATTCATAATATGCATTTAAAATATAGATAGGGCCCATTCGTTTTCATGCCAACTTTAAAATTGACTAGTACGGCTGTAGCAACAATGCTGAAGAAATTGGAAAAAGTAAAAGAACAAAACTACTCTTAAAAATGCACATAATGCTATCAAAACTAGTAAAATATAATTGAAATATCCTACATTTTTCTGCTGTTCCGCTCTATTCAGTACTGCTGATAATGGACATTTTCACAACTAACAAGAGAGGCATGTGATTCTATGACAACAGAAACTTTAGTTCTTCCCTAAATGAAAGAAGATTTTGCAAAGTAGGTTGAGTAATTGTCATGCAGAGACACGGACCGAAGAAGAAACAGTGACTGACAACAAAAGGGTATGTTTGTCATGCAGATGTATTAAATGAATAAATCTAATAGTTAAATTCCTATCTTGCCTAAGCCTATCCTAACATGAAATGTTTTTGAAGGAATGAAGCAATCATGTATTATCTCACAGCACTCAAGTAAACAAACTTTTGCTGATTCGGAACATGTGACTACAAATAAAAACTGGTTCTTCAGTCTTTGCTACCTTCATTTTTTCAACAGGACACTGACAGTACATACATGGCCATGTAAATAGGTCAAAGAGTTGTATCACCACGTTATATGATGAGTGAACTTTTACTAAAATAGCCAAGCACTGGACACACAATTCATATTGGCTGACCTCTTAAAGAGGCGTGCATGCTTCTTATTTTAATAACTCAGGACAGATGAGACCTAATACACACATATCACATGGGTCAAAGTGTAACATAGCCCTGAGGCATGAGGTAGTCCCCACAAACATTGTGACTGGTCTAAAACTGCTTAAATGGTCACATTACAATAGAATAGAATGACGAGTAAGAAAACCTCTTTACAAAACTGTTCAGTATTTTATCACAAAAGGAGACAAGGCAAGACAGAGCCAGTGGTCGATATGAGGCAAAGGGGAGTCGACTGTAAAACACACGCAGTGCATTACCGAGACTGACAAGAGGAATTCGCTATTTAAATGCCTAAACATGAATAGTTACATTAAATAACATACTTACCAGCTCGAGGACTGTTGGTTTCGTGTATTGTTGAGTTGACGTTCTCTCGAAGAATTCAAGACGCAGAACTCCGTGTCTTGTTATGGGAGGAGTTTATGTGGCGACTCGCTCTTCACACAAACTCTGCAACTCTGGGAAATTGAGTTTTATAGGCTACTCCATAGATATATAGAATATGGGCTACTCAGCGAAAGCGGAATTGTGAATATTGCGTTTTGTTTTTTTTTGTTTTTTTTTCATATGTGTGTCTTTGAAGAGTGTGGTTTAAATATAATTAAATAGCTTTTCCATATTCTAATTACTAGCACATTTTATTTTAAAGGAAGTATATTTTAGCCATTTTTAAATAATAATACAAAATGTAGCCTATAATGGTTTTGAATTCAGTAAATATTTAAAATAGTTTTTGAAATGTTTTATATTTTATATTAATATTTGAACTGGTGTGAGTTCGAAAAAAGCTACCCATTTTAATGTATTTGACCTATTTTTTAAACCTATTTTATGAAAAAGCTTGAATAGGGTATGTTGTACTTAGGCTACTATGCTTCCCATGGTAATGTTTGTAAGACAAAATAAACATTTAACAGGCACATCATAAACGTTGTTTATTTGTCATGTAATGCACATTTAGATCCAAAAATACATTATACCAGGGGTGTCAGACTCAGTTCCTGGAGGGCCACAGCCCTGCACATTTTAGACGCAACCCTAATTAAACACAGCTGATGCAGCTAATTTGAAAACTACACGGTATGTGAGTTGGAGCAGGGTTGCGGCCCTCCAGGAACTGAGTTTGCCACCCCTGCATTATACAGTCAATAAAATGAAGCTGCACCCAAACATATTTTACAAGGCAGGATCTCCAAACACATAGGCTACCTCAGTAATACACTGTAAAATTACATTATTAAACTGACAATAAATAAATAAAAAATAGATATAAAATACCCAACACTGTGGCTTTTAGTATTGTTTTACTTCTGACACAAACTCTGGGTGGATGATGTAGTGTCTAACTTTATATGGCTTCACCACATGGAAACAGCTGTGTCCTTCACTGCAAACCAAAACATCTGGATTTAAAAGGATAATCTTAGACATTCAGATGCATCAACAACAGAGCCATGTTTATGCTGAAACACACATTTACAGCTGAGCAGAATGAAAAAGGACTGAATCAAAACATTCAGTTATAATATGTTTTAAATCTGATCAATCTCTAGTGCCTGCTGCATTGTAAAAAAAAAAAAAGTTGAGCCAACTTAAAATTTTAAGGCAACCAGCTTCAGCAGATTTTTGAGTTTTCCCAACATGTTGTTTTAAGTTTATGCAACAAAAAGTTGAGAATCTCCTACAAAAATAAGTTGAGAGAACTCAAAAAGCTGGTTGCCTTAAAATTTTAAGTTGGCTCAACTTTTTTTTTTTTTACAGTGTGTTAGTTAAAATTGTTTTGGCTTATTTATTTATGTACTTGATTTGTGTATTTATGCATTTTATTTTGTTATATTGTTTTGTTTTATTTTATTAATGACTTTTTAAAATAAGAAATGCTTCTTTAGCACCAAATCAGAATATTAGAATGATTTCTAAAAGATCGTGACACTGGAGACTAATAGAAAATTCAGCATTATCATGGAATAAATACTGGAATAAATTGATGTTTTAAATATAGTCAAATATAAACAATTTATTTTAAATTATAGTAATATTTTAAAATGTTACTGTTTTACTGCATGATCAAATGCAGCCTTGGTGAGCCTTGTTTATTTAGTTAGTTATATTATTGTTTTGATTTATTTGTTTGCTTGCTTTTTTTCTCTCCAGATTTTGGAATAAAATACCTGCAATCAGTAGTGGATTTTGAGCGTGGTCTGTGATGATAGGTAACCTGGGGTTTGAAGGTTTTTATAGATGGCATGATGTCCATCTGTTGGTTCCAAGCTGATCTGATACGATCTGTGTCTGAATATTTCCTGAGTACAAAGAAGAAATTATCCTAAAAAGTATGGCAGATATGAACTTTAGGACAAAATCATAGCATGATCTGGTCATAAACTGATAGTCAGAAAAATAGTACAGTTCAGGTATACAAAAACATAAAACAATGTCATAAAATAACATTTAGGTTAAACTAAAACTAATTATGCAATGCCCATGCATTTCAAATATGGAATTACAAAAGCATTACCCTTGTGTGTTTGGGATTGTTGCATGAGCAAAGTTGTTTGGTTGTGGTTTGAGAAGCAAGGCAGCAGGTGGCAGTGTCCAAACTGCAGACGAGACCACAGGTGGTTTGGAGTCTCTTTGTGATGAGCTCTGCATTGACTGTCCATGTGCTGTTTGTACTTCTTAAAGTGAATACAGAAAATAGTGATATACTGTAGATATATATCATATTATGTTCCAATATATGCAAATATATTAGTCTGGAACAGGTACTAAACACTCAAGTATTTGCAACAACACTGATTTGAGCAACGACAGTGATTTTTTTGACCTCAGCTGTAGTGACACAGATTGTATTGATACCTGGATACTGGACTGATATGTGTCTGACTGGAGGTAGAAAAGAGGTAGAAGGAGTTGTTGTCTGAAAGTATTTCCTTGAGCCGTATCCAGTCTGCAGCGTTCTTGGCATCAGGAAGTCCTGAGTGGCAAAAGGGATTCAGAAAACCAAACCTAAGTGGCACTTAATAGCCTGTAACACTGACCCAGCAGAGGTTAGATTGTTTTGCTAACATAGTGAGAGTCGATCCCAACCTCTGATCCCTGTTCAGTGGTTTGGAAACAGTGTAACCGGAGCCTCCTGTACAAGGCCCCCCTCATGTAGGTTGTTTTGCAGAATCAAGTGGCTACAATGTTCTCTGGGCTGGTGAATTATTAATGTTTTGTCAGGGCAGTTAAATTCAAGTTAATTGAAAAAAATGTTGGTTGTTGTTTACAGTGCTTTTCTTACCTCAATATTGCATTTTAACCCAATTGTTTTGCTCATTCTGGTGTGAGTCATTCACACATTAGCAGTGAAATAATGCTAATTGAGGGAATGGAAACAAACAAACACCTTACAAAATGTCAAAACAAGTAAATAATGAATGTAACGCACCTTAAGAGCTATACATTTCACTTTACATCCTATACGCTACATTAACCTCCACAAAAGACTTTGATTCCAAATTTTCTTGTGGTTAGATGCTTATAGCAAAATAAGGCATAAATGCTTATTATTCATCTCCATCTTCTAAAATATAAATTTGCAATTATAATTTCTTTGATATGATCAAAAACGTTTGAACATTTGTTCATCAAAATATGTATGTTCAAAATATATATGTTGATATATATTAGAATGATTTCTGAAGGATTATGTGACACTAAAGACTGGAGTAATGACTGCTGAAAACTGTAATAATATTTCACTATTTCATTGTAGGCTATATATTGCATTTTTTTACCAAACAAATGCAGCCTTGGTGAGCCATGGAGACTTTTAAGAAAATTTATCAACTTCAAATTAAGTGAATATATAGCTCTATCTATATAAAATGACAAAATGTATATACAAAGGAAATATAAAACCCATAATGCTAAAAAGAGACCCACATAAATAGAACAAATGCTCATTTATGGTGACGATCATGTGTTAAAGTATTTCAGGAAGCTCTTACCGGCCGTGGATGAGGATTGTTCCTGCGATATGCAGAGGATGGTCTGGGCCGGGTGGGTTTGACCCGAGCCGGGTAACTGAACTCCTCTGAGTAGGTGCTGCTGAAGTGTAACTGAAGACCCATTTCCCCGGTGTACGGTGAGAGTGTGTCTGCAGCTCATAGACTGATCAACCCTACCTCACTCCCTCCCTCTCATCAGCACCTTTGCTCTAGTGCTGTCATGCTCCTCTTCCTCTTTTCTCTATCTTAATCCCTCAGTCCTTTCATCTTTCCATGGAGTATTGGGATTTATTGACTCAAAAATGAAAATTCTGCAATTATTAACTCATTCTCAGGTTTGTAACAATATAAGTTGAGAAAAAAAATGACAGCATGTTTCTTTCAACTTTTCTTTCATCCATTTATCACTCTGCCCTTTTTGGCTGTCACTGACATTGAGATCAAACAAAAGGTTTAGATCACATTTGAAATCGGAGTACATACAAAGCATGTCCTAATCAATCACATGTGATGTCATTCTGGCGTTCTGGTCCTTTTCTGTATTACACGCTCCAGTGAGGAGAGAAAAAGAGCTGGTGACTGGATAATCTGCACAGACATCCGTCTGTCACCAGGATTGAACCGCCCCAGGTTTCATTCCCCCCTCAGCCAGTGATCAATAATTCAAGCCTTAGATCCTGTGTGTTTTTTGAGGCCCCTGTTCAGCGGGGCCTGACTGAGAGTTGAACAGGTGAGGTGAGATCTGTTTGTTGGTCTGGAGAAATGCCAGAAATAGAACTGGAAAATAGGAATGTTACTTTTGCATAGACGTACAGAAATAAAATAAAAATTAAAAATCCTAAATTTAAATGAAAACTATGGATCTTATTATTTACTTAGCATTCATACACTTTTGAAAAAGATAAAAGATATTAGCAAATAGTTGTGTAGGATAGGAAGTATTTTCTTTAATATATATATAGAGAGAGAGAGAGAGAAATAACAATGGATAAATGTGGCTTTTTAATATCTCATATTTGATTTAAATTAAATCACCATGCCAGAATTTATTTGATCATAAAAACAACGGTATTTAATATTATTAAAATTAGCCGTTTTCTAATTTAATATAGTTTAAAATGTAATTTATTAATGTGATGCTAAAGCTGAATTTTCAGCAGACATTACTCCAGTCTTCAGTGTATGATCTTTCTGAAAAGATCATTCTATGCTGATTTGGTGCTTAAGAAACATTTATTATTATTATCGATGCTGCAAACAGTTGCGCTGCTAAATATGTTAATGGAAACTGTAATAAATGTATTTTTCATTATTAATGTGTACTTGCTGAACACAAGTATTAATTTCTTTAAAAAACACCTTACTTTGTTGATCTTTGAATAGTCTGCACTCAAGAATACTGAACACAATTAATTTTCTTTTTTTATGAATGAATCTACAGCTGTAACTTCAGAATGTTAATGTTCAGATATTAAATTCCACAGTAGAGTATAACGATTTGATACATTAGGGGAATTTTCTCACGTCATCATAGTAGATATATTGTGGATGACTGTATAAATGAAAGGAGTTCTTCATTCCTAAGAGATAATCAAGAGAGTCCTCATTTAACGGAGCGTTAGGCACTGTCAGCAGCACAAAATATCCTCTGTGGCCGTGCCAACCCAAGTAAATCAAATATCCCGTCAGAAACGTATTATGCACAGGACAGCTTTCAGGTTACTCAGATAGTTCCACAGGGAAAAATGTTCCATACATAATTAATGACACAAAATGGGTCTAAAGGGCGGTTTCTGTCAAGTTCTACTTTTTTAATAATCACTCACATAAAGAAATAACCTATGGGTGCTGTCAGATGAGAGTCCAAACAACTGACAAAAACATCTCAATAATCCTCAAGTAATCCATACGACTGCAGTCCATCAGTTAACATCATGTGAAGTGAAAAAAATGTATTTGGCCATAAGTCATAATAAAATCCACCTTCATATTTGTTTTTCGACTGATTTTGCTTCTAAACGGTGCTTGATCTGTTGCGAGATGACTTTTCACTGGAGACAACAATAATTAATGATCGATTTCTTTATTACAGACACAGCTTTCAACTTCACAAGACATTAATTGATGGACTCTGGAGTCATATGCATTACTTTTGGATTATTGTGATGTTTTTATCAGCTGTTTGGACTCTCATTCTGACGGCACCCATTCACTGTTGAGGATCCAATGAGCAAGTGATGGAATGTTAAACTTCTCCAAATCTGTTCCGATTAACAAAATAAACGCATTTACATATTGGTAACTGGAGTTTAAATTTTCATTTTTGAGTGAACCAGTCCTTTAACAAAACAGTCAACATCAACTGGTGTTCAAAAGCTTCTATTTCATATAGGTGTTCAGTGACTATAATTCCACTACATATAGGTGACCCAGTCCTGCTCACTCTTACTTGGCAGCAGGTTCCTTTCATAAGCGACTCATAACTTATCCATGAGTTCTGTTCTACTCCCGACATATCAAATTTACATGGGTAATCATCTAATTAATTCTCTTTTCCTTCATTGACCAAAGTGTAAACATACAGTCAACTTCCAAAAGGATTTCTGATTGCAGAATGAGCAAAGTAGCCAACTACTAAAAGAGAGAAGTGATCAAGGTAGCCACTTTAAATTCTAGATGTGAATTCCAAAAATGTTCAGTCCTCACAGGCATTACATAGCCTGTGTTGTAGACATCTCTGTGCACTGGTTCTTTGATGTGTCTGCTTTACTCCAATTTATTGGTGCTTGGCTTTCACGGTTGCTTTCAGTTTATTGTACACATTGCCAAAGGTCTGCAAACAAAAAGAAAAGATTAAAATAAATTAACCAAGACACATTAAACAAATATGGGATTACAGATTCTGATTACTGATAGACTTTCAATTTCAACCTATGCAGGTATAATTAGCATACTGACCCCAGCTCTCTAATTAGTTTGGTATACATTACCCACGGCTCACCTGGATTGAATAATAAACTACTCCAAGGTATCCAGCTATACAGCCACCCAAAAACAGGTCAAAGGCGGCAGGCTTCACCCTAAAAAAGGTGAAGAGTAAAATGAAAATTAATAAAATTCAAAAATTAACAAATTTGCAATTATTTTTAAATGATTTCATAACCACTCTTTCAATTCATTTTAGTTTTAGTTCTTAATACATTGTTTATTATTATTTTTTAAAACTTATTAAAAAACGTATTAATTATTAAAAAAATGTATTAAACTAAACTAAAATAAAATAAAAACGAATATACAAAGTTAATACACTGAATGTAGAAACTGGAAAATACAAAAACTAAAGTAACCAAAGGAAGATATAATGGAAAAATTTAAAACTCTCGAAAAAAAAAAAAATAATAATAGAACAATAACAACAGAACAATAAGGGATTTTAAGTTAACCTTATTTACGTTATCATTTGGAAATGCACCATATTACTAATATAAAAAGGGTTGTTAATGCTGTTTCAGGTTGACTTTAAAACCATCTTCAAAGCCTCAAAACAACAAATGAGAAGACTCACCTGTACATCATCATTGGCTGTTTCATTTGATCAAAGAATGTGATTTCAGGATCCCTAGAAAAGTCAGACAAAACAGGCTTAATATGTCTGTATCTGTGTGTGTTTGGGTAGGTGTGGGTTTGTAGTTTTCAGAAAGTGTGTTGGTAAACATTGTTTGAACATTTGCTACAGGCAGGTTAAAAAGAAAAATCCTGGCTCTGTGAATTTATGCGTATTTGAAATCTGCACCTGTAAACCTGCTACAGAAGTCTTTTGAAGTCTTGCTTCAGGCCATTGATGAGGTGAAATATTTTGGCCATGTCTGTGTGTGTGTACCTTCGGTCTAGGTGGAACGTGTGTCTATGGACCTGCTGTAGATAGTGTTTGAACTCTTGCTCCAGGCTGCTGATCAGGAGTGTGTGTTCTGGCTCTCGGTCCATCAGCTGAACGGCTCGTGGAACAGACGTGATCATGGACATCAATGCAGACAAACGGCTGTCTTGAATATCCTACATAGCAAATAAGGGTGCACAGTTTTAGGTTTACTTTATAAACGTACTGAAGTTCAAACTTTTAGGGTGAGTAATTTTTTTTTTTATAAATTAGCACTTTTATTTAACAAGGATACATTAAATTGATCAAAACTGACAGTAAAGTCTTCTTTCATAGAATTTTTTCTTGAGTAGAAAAAAATGTATTACCAAACTACCCTTGAAAACCTGCATGTCCTTAGCAGACCCCTACAGAAAAAAAGTATGTATTAATGAAAAGTGCAAACAAAGACAAAAGTGGTGTGTGTGTGTGTGCTTTCAAGGTTAAAGTGAACGTTTAAATTTGGCAAGACACTCCAAATGTTTGACTCGCCTTGTCTGAAAGATTGTACATGAATCTTGCCAAAGACTCAGCAACCATAATGGTGTTCCGCTTGAGTTTTCTGATGTCCACCTGTGCCCTAAATATACAGAAATAACAGTGAGATGAGAAGCGGTGCATCTATCATTTAAAATGTATTCGGAAATGTCTGCTATAACAGAGCTGCATTGGACAGATAACCTTATTCACACTTGTTTTCAAGGATTAAAGATGTTTTAAAGGTCTAAAAGGAGATTTTTCATGGAATGGCACTGGAAAATATACATATAATCTGACAGATATCACTAAATTAGTTTAAAAAAAAGAGAGAGACTGTAGACCACACTCTGAATCTGTTCAGCCAATCAGAAGATTTTGAGGCTCTTTCCACCAGTCAATCATTTTACACATTCAAAAGGCAGCTATTAAATGTGAAGTTCAAGCGGGTTATTCAAGTTTACCCCATATTCAGCTTCAAGCAGGTTTCAGTTGTTAATTTATCATGCAAGAATGCTATTTTTATATCTTGGTGGAATGGAGAGGCTGATTCATTGACTACATCTGACTGAAGTTCCAGAATGGAATTTTCTAAACTTTTGAAAAAAATTGTTAGGTTCTTCTCACATGGTGTCCAATATAGATCCTCTTAGCTCAGATTTAGGGTTCTCAATGTGCGACAGAGTGAATCCTGGGATACGTTTCATTCCGTAGCGCTCGTGCTCCCAAGCCAAGGTGGCCTCCTGCAAGTTGATCTTCTTATGGACAGTTCCAAATCTCACCCAGGGGAACCTGGTAGAGATGATCTGAAAAGACAAAGGAAAAATGTTCAAGAGGGTCAACTGACAATCAACATTTAAGTTCAAAACAGTATTTTCATAGAACATCGACTGAATCCAACTCATCCTAACCTGCTCCAGCTGTTGAATGAAGCTGTACTGAGGTGTTCCAGGCTTAGGTGGTCGTGAAACATGCAAGAAAAGCTCGTCTCCAGTTCCAAGAGAGTCCAGACATAGAACAAACGCTACGTTGTCATGCAAAAGGCTGGATTCTGCAAAGACAGATCCAGACTTCAAACTTTGGTGTTTTTATTGTATGAGGGCTCATAATTCTTCTAAATAAAGATTCCAAAAAGGGCTTTTCGCAGTGATGCAATAGAAGACACATTTTTGGTTCCCAAAGAACCTTTCAGTGAACAGTTCTTAAAAGAAGCATTTTTTCTTAGTGTGAACAACATTTTAAAAATCTAAAGAACCATTTTCTGCTATAAAGAAACTGTTGTTGAATGCAAAGTTTCCATAGATTTTAAATGTTCTTTATGGAACCATAGATGCCAATAAAGAATCTTTATTTTTATGACCAAATGATACGAGTGAAATACGTGTCAAGAATACATTTTGGTAATAATTCACGCACCTGCATGGTCCATATTTTCTTCCAGCCAGCGCTTGGTGCCCAGGAAATTATATTTACCACCACCAGTCAGGGAGAATAAAAGATGGTAACTGCAAGATATTGATTAAAAAAAAAATTATGAATATGAATCAGGTAGTGCAAGCTATTGTGTTCATGTTGCCGGTTTTTAAATTATTTTCCCAATACAAACATAGTAGTTTATAAACTACAGAAAAAACTAACGGAGCCTGGCTTCGTGGGTCGCTGTAGAGGTGATGAAAGAGTCGAACCAGCTCAAGAAGAACAGTGACGCCACTGCCATTAGAGTCTGCACCATACGCCAGCCACTAAATACACATACACAGGAAAAAGAAAAAGTCATGTACTTTAAGAAAAAAATATCAAAAGCATCCCTATTATTTTTGGTAAAGAAGCGATAGCTCAAGTATCAGCAATATACTAAGCATACAGCCAAGTACATTGTTTCACTTTGTGAATGGATGTGATCTGCCAGGTGGTGACTGTAAAACTCATTATTACCAGTGGGAAATTTTACCATCTGAACCCATAAAACACAGTTGTAATAAAATGCTTTGCTGTGATTACAAGATTACCACAGTATCATTACTGGTACTTAAATCAAAGGTACTGGATTTCAACACAGCATAAATTCAATTATGCATGGGAATCATACGGAATTCAGTGATCCAGATTCTTTTTTTTTTTTCTTTTTTGTTTTTTTTAAAGAGTCAAAGAGTAATTGGTTATGGAATCTGTTGGACTAGACCGGTCGTGTTCCATGGATATGATTCAATTTTTAAAAATTTATGAGCGTCATTCATTTGGTTGTGATTTACTAAAAAGAACAGATTCATAAGAGTCATTAGTTTGGGGACTGGACTGATTGCACTGTATGTTTCTGATTCACAAAAAACAGTAACACTTTTTTTCGATAGTCCACTTTAGACATTCTACTGACAGTAAGTAATTTTGCAACTACATGTTAACTAGCAGTCATTAGAGTATTAGTAGACGGTCTACTTAATATCTTCTAACACTTTATTTTGATGGGTCCACAACATACAACATACTGACTATAAGAACTTTGCAAGTATATGTCAACTTACTCTACTAACCCTAAACCTACCCTACTGAGAGTTAGTAGACATGCAGTTGCAAATTAATGAGAATTAGTTGACATGTAGTTAATAAAGTTACTTATAGTTAGTAGAATGTCTAAAGTGGACTATCGAAATAAAGTGTAACCCAAAAAACAACTAACTCATAAGTGTCGTTAGTTGCAAATCATACTACATTACATTGATAATGCTTTTTTGATTTGGTTTTGATTCACTAAAAAGAACCGGCTCATAAAATTATTTGTTCAGGAATTGGATAGGCTGCACTGCATGTTTTTTGATTCATTAAAAAGAACTGACTCATAAAACTCATTCTTTTGGGAATTGGACTGGTTGTGCTGCATGTTTTTGATTCACTAAAATGAGTCATGAGAGTCATTCATTCTGGTATACAATACTGTATGTTTCACACTGAATAAAGCTGTGGCAGTTCTGAATTACAATTATCAGTTCCCAACGCTAAATTCAATTCAGTTTTCACAGGTGGGGCTTTGAGGGGCCGGCAATGTGAATATGTTCATTTCTGACCAAGGTTTGAAAAGGTCAGTTCCCACAGTTAAGTGAACCATGCCAATAGGCAACATACATTAATCATTCAGAACCATGTTTGGGGGGAGTGTGATATATTATGTGACCACAAATGATTAATTTACATTTATTAATATACACTCAAAAAGGTTCCTTCAATCTAGTTGATCTCCCTGTGTGTGTGTGTGTGTGTGTGTGTGTGTGTGTGTGTGTGTGTGGACATTAATGAGGGTGACTTACAGGAGCAAGACCGAACGAGTCATAATGGGCCGTAATTACAATAGTGGGTGGGTCTTCTCCAGCTCCAGGAAGTACTCCCTTGAAATGAAGCAGTAAATCGACTTGACTGACAGGTTTAATTATAGCCCAACACTATTACGTTGTACTGAAAAGGATAGAGTTGCTGTGTGTGGGTAGCTGTCATTCTCACCTCTAAAGTAATGATGGTGGTATCAGTAATAGGTTTGATGGGGGAGTTGTTGCTTACTAATATTTGGAAGGCAGTGGTGGTGATGATACTACGGAGAACTGAGAAAAAAAGAAAGTTGATTCACATGACTTAAAATTTACACTAAATCTGCTTAGATGAATATTTACTTAGTATAGCACTTGGTACACTCAAAAAATATGTAGGCCTAAGATTTATGTATGTATAATTTATGCATATATAATTTCCATTTGGATTGCAGTTTTAATCTAACTAATAAACTAAAACAAACAAACCAAGAAAAACAAAAATTAATGTAATGTAGTTTGTAGTACTAATAAATTGAATATTGCTTGTTTCATATCATATTTTAACCATGTTGATACTTCTTAACAGATTCAATTTAATTGTTTCCAGAATTAACAGAATTATGCTAATTCTTAACCATCTCAATTAATACATCTTTTTATAAATTTCAATATTTAAATAAAATCAGCCAAATGCAAAGGTAATAATAAACATTGCCTTTAAAAAAATAAATCTCTTTCCTGTTTCATGTATGTAAGACTGAGAATTAGTTTTTGTTAAAACAGTGTAATTCGTATAGAAATTTTATATCCAATTCAAATATATACATTTTAATTTTAGGCATAAGTATTTACTTAGCATTGGTGTTTAATTAATAATGGTGCAATTATTTTATTTTATTAGGCAAGTCATTCACTCACAAGCACCTATAATGGCATTCTTTGTTATTATTATTTTGTTTAATTTAATTTTGTATTCTATCTATCTATCTGTCTAGCTATCCACAGTGGTGTGAAAACGTTTTTGCCCCCTTCCTTTTTTTTCTTTTTGCATATTTGTCACACTTGAATGAATCAGATCATCAAACAAAATTTGATATTACACAATAACCCAAGTAAATACAAAATGCAGTTTTGAAATAATGATTTTATTTATTAAGGGAAAAAAGCTGTCCAAACCTGCCTGGCCCTACATGAAAAATAATTGTCCTCTAAATCTAAAAACTGGTTGTGCCACCCTTTGCAGCGACAACTGCAATCAAGCATTTGCGATAACTGGTACAGAGTCTTTCACATCGCTGAGGAGGAATTTTGGCCCACTCTTCTTTGCAGAATTGTTTTAATCCAGCCACATTTGAGGGTTTTCTAGCATGAATGGACTGTTTAAGATCATGCACAGCACATCTCAATCGGATTTAAGTCCGGACTTTGATTTGTCCACTCCAAAACCTTAATTTTGTTTTTCTTGAGCCATTCAGAGATGGACTTGCTGGTGTGTTTGGGATCATTGTCCTGCTGCATAACCCAAGTGCGCTTGATCTTGAGGTCACAAACTGACGGCTGGACATTCTACTTCAGGATTTTCTGATAGAGTGCAGAATTCATGTTTCCATCAATTATGCCAAATCATCCAGGTCCTGAAGCTGCAAAGCAGCCCCAGACCATCACACTACCACCACCATGTTTGACTGTTGGTATGTTTTTTAATGAAATGCTGTGTTGGTTTTATGCCAGATGTAACGGAACACACACTTTCCAAAAAGTTCAACTTTTGTCTCACCAGTGCACAGAATATTTGCCCAAAATTCTTGGGGATAATCCAGATATTTTTTGGCAAATGTGAGACGAGCCTTTGTGTTCTTTTTGGTCGAAAACAGCAATAGCTTTTGCCTGGGAACTCTCCCATGGATGGTGTTTTGGCCCAGTCTCTTTCTTATTGTTGAATCATGAATACTGACCTTAATTTAGGCAAGTGAGGCCTGTAGTTCTTTAGATGTTGTTCTGGGTTCTTTTATGACCTCCTGGATGTGACATCATTGCGCTTTTGGAGTAATTTTGGTAGGCCGGCCACTCCTGGGAAGGTTCACCACTGTTACAAGTTATCTCCATTTGTGGATAATGGCTCTGACCGTGGTTTGCTGGAGTCCCAAAGCCTAAGAAATGGCTTTATAACACTTTCCAGACTGATACATGTCAACTATTTTGTTTCTCATCTGTTCTTGAATTTCTTCAGATCAGCATGATGTGATGTGTTGCTCTTTAAGCATGCTTCACTTTTGTCAGACAGGTTCTATTAAAGTGATTTCTTGATTCAACAGGTCTGGCAGTAATCAGGCTTGGGTTCAACTCAGGCTAGTTAAAATTTAACTCAGCTTTCTAAAATAATGTGGTTAATCACAGTTCTTTGATTTAACAGGATGGGGCAATTAATTTTTCACGTAGGGCCAGGTAGGTTTGGACAGCTTTTTTCCCTTAATAAATGAAATCAACATTTAAAAACTGCATTTTGTATTTACTTGCATTATCTTTGTGTAATATAAAAATTAGTTTGATTATCTGAATCTTTTAAGTATGACAAATATGCAAAAAAAAACAAAAAAAACAGGAAAGGGGCAAAAACCTTTCACGGCACTGTATATATATATATGTGTGTGTGTGTGTGTGTGTGTGTGTGTGTGTTACTTTTTTTTTTTTTGCTAAATATGTCATACTATAATACATTTGAGTGGCTACAGCATTTACAGCCAAAATGTTACATTATTTTGTCTTTTTTATGACTGCTGGTACTCGGTAGTGTTCCTCTCACCTCTCACTAGAACAGAAGCAGACTTAGTTGCTGCAGCCTGAGTGACTTCTTCATACATACAGAGCAGCTGGTCATCCTCTGGGACAACATACACAGGCATGAGGGTCTCCTTCTGCAGGACCTGAAATTCAGCCACCATAAAGCCCTAGAGACAAGAAATTTATTTTCTGACCTTTAGCTAACCAGGTTGGAGAACTGAGAGGTATCAAATGTAATCTACTTCCTTTGTTGATCACAAATAACCTACAGTTACTGGAAGAAACAATGAATCAGCAGCTATACATCAAGCGTAATTGGGCATAACAGCAAGAGATGTTCCTGAATGACCTGCACAATATCCTCTGGTACTGAAGAGAAGTTTTGGGGTAGCAGTATCAAAACCGCTGCTGCATTCTGATTTTTGGCCTCTAGGTAGCGCTCTGTGGAGAAATCAGGCAGTTTCATGATCACACATCGGCGAGTCAAACTTGTATCCACAGCCGATCTTGCTTCTGCCACCACAATAGCTCCACGGCAACCTGAGGGTCAAAGGTCAGAGTCTAAATATCATGATCACCTTTGCACAGATATAATGAAATTAGTGTGTGCCTTTTTCAAATGAGTGCATTCATAATTAAATCAGAAAATGCCATTGCTGAATTCAGAATGAAATTGTGCTTGATTTTTTCTTAAATTTTTAGTCTGACAAAAAAAGTCATGTTTGGCATCATTAGGATTTTCTAAGGTTTTTGTTTTTTTTAAAGAAGTCTCTTATGCTCACCAATGCTGTAATGATTTGATCCAAAATACAGTAGAACTGCAATGTTATGAAATATTATTACAATTTAAATAACCATTTTTTTATTTTAATATACTTTAAAATGTCATTTATTCCTCATGACAAATTTTTTAGCAGCCATTACTCCAGTCTGACTTGGTTATCAAATATTCACAATGGTTCTTTTTATTATCAATGTTAACACCATTTGCTACTTAATATTTATGTTGATTCTTTGATGAATATCTCACTTTTGACCCATTTAATGCATCCTTGCTGAAGAAAAGTAATTGATTTCACAAAAATACTGTTTTACTGTACTGTTTACTGTTTTTTGTTTAAATTAATTTTTGATTAACTTTGGTAAGCATAACGTTTTTTTTCATTCAGAAAATAAGCTTTTGACTGGTAGCGTTTTTTTCACAAAATGGGATTAAAAACTAAATTTATTATTCACTTTTTATTTTTCTCATCCAGTTACACAAGTATTATTTGAAAAGTCTGCAAAGAAATAAGCAAATAATGTGTTGAGGTAAATGCACAACTGTAGACATTAAGATGTATTTTATCATTTAAAATGTATAATTAACCTAAAAATAAAAATTATGCTGTAATTTATACTTTTCCTCACTCTCATGTCATTCCAAACCTGTATAACTTTTCTCTTCAGTGCAACATAGAGATATTTTGAAAAATGTTCCAATGCATTTTGTCCATAGTCTGTATTTCAATGGGCACCAAAAATTTTTGGTTACCTACATTCCTTCTTAACTATCTCATTTGAGTTCGGCAGAGGAAAGAAAATCACTCTAAATATGAGAACAGAAAACAGAATTGTAGTTGTTGTGTGAACTATGCCTTTAAACTGCATGTTACCATGTTTGTCTTGATGTAAATTGTACTGCTGCATCCTGTATGCGTTGAACTCATAGGAGGATGTAGCCGGCAGGGCAGACGCATGCAGGAGATGCACTGACAGCAGCAGAAGTGCCGCCACTTTCAAGGTTCGAAGAGTCATGCCGACACCCCACATTTGAGTCCTCAAAAGATGTCTATGAAAACTGCAAAACGGAATATTGAAAACAACTATAAACCTGTTTTTTCTGTGTAAACCTGTGTGTGAAACCTTATAATCCACTTATTTTAATTGGCAGTTTCTGGGCCTATAAAGTTTGCAAAACTCTGATCTACTGAATAATCAGACATAAAAAAACTATTTTAAATACTGACATTTTCATTTAAATAAACTATTATCTTGCATAAATGCCAGAATTAGCTTTAAACATAAATGTGACCTTTCGACCACAAAACCAGTTTTAAGTAGCATGGGTATATTTGTAGCAATAGCCAATGTATGGGTCAAAATGATAATTTTTCTTTTATACCAAAAATCATTAGGATATTAAGTAAAGATCATGTTCCATGAACATATTTTGTAAATTTCCTACTTTAAATATATCAAAACTTAATTTTTGTTTAGCAATATGCATTGCTAAGAACTTCATTTGGACAACTTTAAAGGCGATTTTCTCAATATTTTTATTTTTTTGCACACTCAAACAGTTGTATCTCAGCCAAATATTGTCCTATCCTATACACCATACATCAATGGAAAGCTTATTTATTCAGCTTTCAGACTATGTATAAATTTAAAATAATTCACCCTTATGACTGGTTGTGTTCAAATAGCAATACATCTAAAAGCTAAAAGACATTTTTTTATTAAAAAGATCCAATATTATGCATGGTGCAAGTTATTTAATCACGGAGAATATGGACACAATGTAATGAGCAATAACAAAAATTGGTGAGTATCGACTACAGCCTTAGCACTTCACATCAATACACTAATTATATTGAGATTTGCTGACATTTGTAAAACTTGATTAAAAGTACAATAGATGTAATGAGATATTATAGCAGTACTAGGCCCAACATGGCCCTAGTTTGAGACTGGAACTCACCCAAAGTCCACGTTAGATTTTCCTCAGTGTGGAAAAACGATCTGTCTTGTGCTCTGAGCAGGATGTGATGTCCGAAGCATGGCCAGGATGAGGCTTAGAGAGGCCCGCAGGTAAGCCTAGCGCACCATCTGGCCCAGACGGGATAAAGCCAGGCTAATCAGTGCTCTCCTCCAATCCCACACAACCTACAACACTTCCACACCCCGCTTTCCAGTTGTTACAATTTCCTGTTTTAAGTCACTAAAGTCTTAACCCCAAAATTGGAAGAAATATGGTTGAAGACAGGAAAGAGCCAGTCAAAATTGACATACCTACCCATTCTGTTTTATGACTCTTTTCCCATTAGTATAATATCACCAATAAAAGATCAAATAAAACCATTTAATTTCATAAACATTATTTGTTTTATTTAATTTCTTCTTTTTTTCTGATAGCATAATAATACGCAGGACAAGGGTGTTGCAATTGTAGTTTCAGATGTATTTACTGATATGATTCACTACACAGAACAACAAACATTATTAAATACTGCTATGGAAACTGTTCATGTCTTTACAATCATATTTATCGACAGAAAGGGGAAAAGAAAAAAAAAAAATGTAGGAAAGAAAATAAACCAAAACAATAAAATGTTTATCAAAATCCTGTATATCAATAAATTAAAAACATACCACCGACAATAAATAGCAAGACCCATTGTATAGCTTGACTTGAGGCATCCTCTACTTCAGTGTAGTAACAGAAAGTGAATTAGGCATTACACAACAGAGTGTTTATCTTGAACCAAATAACCAAAGCAGAGACACAGAGGATGACAGACACAGATCAGTCAGTCTTACGGCACGTCTGTAAAGAAGCATGACAGCTTAGAGACGGCAGGCTTAAGAGAACTTGCCATCGAATTCTCCATTTATTGTACACATCTACGGTAGGTCTACTGAACAGGCATTCTGTAGTTTAACTATTGCTACGCTAAGGGCTATACCACTGAAACATGGCCATAAGTGAACATTTTCCCTTGTGGAATAAATTAACAATGGCATTGGCAAAAGAAAACATTTGTGTAATGCTCATGCTGGTGTCAATGACACCTCAACATACACAAAAATACTGAGTGAATGCACCTTTACATGGCAGTGTAGTATGACATATTTGTCTAATATAATGAATATGTAAGCATTTGGCATATGGGCTTGGGGAGTTGTTGTGTGTTGTATCCATATGAGAAGCAGCAAAATGAAAATATGTAACTGGCTAATGTCATCACACTATTCTAAATGAGTTTTAAAATGATATGCTGATTCACAATATTCAAAACAAAAAGCTTGTCAATTCATATATCAGATCTACACTAGTGTTCAAAGGTTTGGGGTTGGTAAGATGTTTTTAAATGTTGTTGAAATAAGTCTATGAATGTGAATACTGTGAAATATTAATACAATTTGAAAGAACTGATTTCTATTTGAATATATATATATATATAAATGTAATTGATTCATATGCTGCAAATGTTGAAAAAAGTGGAAGCTTGTTTCAACAACAGGATAAAATTAGTTAAAAGTAATTGCGACTTTTTAATCGCACAATTCAGACTTTTTTCTCACAATTCTGAGTTTACGTCTCACAATTCAGAATTTTTTGAAAGAAAAGTTTAAATTGTGAGGAAAAAAACTCAATCTCAAAATCTGAATTGCAATAAAACTGTCTGAATTGTGAGATAAAAAGTCGCAATTAGCTTAACTTAATTTTTTTTTTTTTGTTTGTTTGTTTTTTTTCCATGGCAGAAAAAAAGCTTCCAGTTGTGCTGTTGAATATTTCTGTGGAATCCATTTTGTTATTGTTATTATGATTATGATTATTTTATTTTTTAATCTATTTTTGGGAGGATTTTAAAAAGAAAATTATTTGAAATAGAAATCTTTTAACATTATAAATGTCTTTACTGCCAATTTAATGCATTCTTGCTGAAAAAATGAAACTATTTGGAAAAAAATAAATCCTACTGACCTCAAACCTTTGAACAGACAGTAGTGTATAAAACAAAATATTAGATTACTGTACTATTATATTGTAATCTCTCTTCATACATTCTCTTAATTTGCCAAGTCAGATGAAAACTGGAGTGTTACTAGGTTATGTTCTTAGTGCAAGAGCATCTAATTACAGCTGGCAAAGTACACGCAAGACAATAGGTGCTCTGAAAGTTGCAAAAAATATACAAGTTGCATGACAAAAAGAAGACAAATACTGTAGAGAACAGTACAATCTTCAGATCAATGCAAGGACTTCCATACTATGAGTGTTCAATGTTGCTTATCAGAAGTGATATTGATTTGGCCACTGACTGAAACAGCTGAGATGAATTTATAAAGAAGTGTGTTAGGAAAGGCATCAAATTGAAGCAACACAGCAAACGCAGAGCATCCTGTTCCAGAGTACTACACTTAATGTCTCACAAAATGGTATTGCACTTTAAAATGACTATAAAGACGAGAGCACTAAAGTGTAAAATTGATTTTAGGCATAATCAGGCCTCTTCATCTATAAAATAAAGAAACAATGCGTTTTATGCATTTTGGCACAAACTAGATTAACTAAATTTATAGCATTTTTGTCCTGTTAATAACAGAGATTATGGGATATGTATCTGCAGCTGATATTATCTTCAAGTACATCAACACAAGCTTTCTTCCCTTCCTAATAAATTGCAACAATTCTCAAAACAAAGAGCACTCAAAAATGAAATGCACTGAATCAGAAAATTGTACTCAATTATATTGTTTGTCCTATATAGAGGTAAATTTTTAGTTCATCTTTGAACACTAACATTTAAGTGAATACAATTTCTTTAGTCTGTTGGGTTTGTGTGCAGCAACTCTGACCGAAACCTAATGATAAACAAAAAATATGTCTTATGTCTAAAACTAAAAAGTCTTAGTAAACGCATCTTTACAATTCAATGAGATTTCCCTGACTTAATAATTACATCTGCTGTCAGTTTTGTAGCAGATCAGTGTCTTCTTTATGGATATCTCAATTTAAGAGTATTCCCTTCATTAGTGTTTGCTACAAAGCTACTCATAATATATTAATATGTAAGTTTGCAATGAAAATGATCTGAGAAACAAATTCACCTGGTCACTATACACTCCCTTTCATTAGAAAACAAGCACACCTGTCCTAATAACATCAGAAAGCATCAGCTAAACAAAAGCGAATATTCTAGAGCAGAGGTCTTCAACCCTGTTCCTGGGGACCCGCTATCCTGAAGAGTTTAGCTACAACCCTAATCAAACACACACGGCCAGTCAAGCTCCTCAAGACTGCTTGAAAATTGCAGGCAGGTGTGCTGAAGCCGGTTGGAAATAAACTTTCCAGGAGAGTGGGTCCCCAGGAGTAGGGTTGAAGACCTCTGTTTTAGAGCAGTCAAACCCAAAAAAGGAGAAAAGAAATGTTGATTTAGCTTTGATAAACCTATGAACCAAAAACTGAGTTTAAATAAAAATAAAATCTTTAGGGATGCCAAAAGACATTACTCTTCAAGCATTTTTTTCTCAAGTAAGTAGTCCTATTATATAAGTTAAAAGCTACACGTTTCTCGTTTAGTCTAAAGGGGCCCTTTCTGATGGACTGTGAGGATATTTGAGACAAAAAAGGTTGGGAAAACTGTTCTATAGAAGGATGAAATGTTCAGTTTTGTTCCATTTTAAAAGATACTTGAGCAGCTGTATTCTTCTAATGTTGCACCATGCATTTATATACACCTCAACACATCTTACAGCCCTCTGGTGATACAAAGACTCGCGTCCTACCATAGGAGGAACCAATGACAGTTACATACTTGTGCATTTTCATTCATTATGTTTCCCTATTTTATGTTACCCATTCTATTGTTTTTAAGTTCTTTAGTAGTTAATCTATGCTGAGGGTGCTATAACTGAGCTTAACCCACAAGGTTGGGACTGGGGGGGGTTCAAGGGAGGATGGGGTTACTGAATTTGACAGGCTGTGGAGGAAGTGGCTTGGCAGCACATGCAGGTGGGGTTGACTGATTTTGGGGGAATGAGATCAAGGTCTTCATCATCTGGGATTTCATCCAATCGGTAGCCATCCTTCAGCAGCTGGATATTCAAGTCTTGGTTTATTTGCTGTGGCAAAAGAAAAAAATAACAAAATGGTTAGTTTATCAGAGAATATAATATATATATACACACACACACACACACACACACACACACAGGTGCATCTCAAAAAATTTGAATATCGTGAAAAAGGTTTTTTTTTTTTTTTTGTAACATTTCAAAAAGTGAAACTTTCATATATTCTACATTTCAAAAGTTTTTTTAATTTTAATTTTGATGATTAGAACTTACAGCTCATGAAAGTCAAAAATCCAGTATCTCAAAATATTAGAATATTTCCTAAGATCAATCAAAAAAAGGATTTGCAAAACAGAAAAGTTCAAGTTCATTAAAGTATGTTCATTTATGTACTCAATACTCAATTTATGCACCTCGGGGCTCCTTTAGCACAAACTCCCGCATCAGTGAGGTGTGGCATGGAAGCGATCAGCCTATGGCTCTGCTGAGGCACTGTTGAGCCTTCAGCCCATCTGTATTGCTGGATAGACGGTTTCTCATCTTTCTCTTGAAAATATCCCAGAGATTCCATATGGGGTTAAGGGTCAGGCATGTTGACTGGCCAATCAAGCACAGTAATATCATGGTCAGCAAACCACTTGGAAGTGGTTTTGGCACTGTGGGCAGGTGCTAAAGTCCTGCTGGAAAAGGAAATCAGCATCTCTATAAAGCTCGTCAGCAGATGGAAGCATAAAGTGCTCCAAAATCACCTGGTAGACGACATCACTGACTTCGGAAACTTCACACTGGACTTCAAGCAGATTGGATTCTGTCTCTCTCCAGTCTTCCACTAGACTCCAGACCTTGATTTCCAAATGAAATGCAAAATTGACTTTAATCTGAAAAGAGGTCTTTGGACCACTGAGCAACAGTCCGGTTATTTTTCTCCTTAGCCCAGGTAAAATGCTTCTGACATTGTTTCTGGTTCAGAAGTGGCTTGGTAGCCCTTTTCCTGAAGACGTCTGAGCGTGGTGACTCTTGATGCACTGACTCCAGCTTCAGTCCTCTCCTTGTGAAGCTCTCCCAAGTGTTTGAATCGGATTTGCTTGACAGTATTCTCAAGCTTGAAGTCATCCCTGTTGCTTGTGTACCTTTTCCTACCCAATTTCTTCCCTTCAGTCAACTTTGCATTTAATATGCTTTGATACAGCACTCTGAACAGCCACCCCTTTCAGTAATGACCTTCTGTGTCAATGATTGTCTTCTGGACCATTGCCAAGTCTGCAGTCTTCCCCATTGTTATGGTTTCAAAGAACAAGAGATATCTGGAATTTATACTGTAGGTATGGTCATTTAATCAAGCTCAAATGTAAATATTCTAATATTTTGATACTGATTTTTGACTTTCATGAGCTGTAAGCTCTAATCATCAAAATTAAAATGAAAAACTTTTGAAATGTTTTACTTTACATGTAATGAATCTAGAATAAATGAAAGTTTCACTTTTTGAAATAAGTTGAAATAAGTTTGAAATAAATGTTTTTACTTTTTCACAATATTCTAATTTTTTGAGATGCACCTGTATAATTTTTAGGTGAACTGAACTTTTAAAATATATTACACGAAGCCACTAAGAAGCCACTTTAGAAAAAATGCGATGACTTAATAAATAACTAAACAATAAAATGAAATATAAAATAAAATAAAACATAACACAAATAAATCTAAATCTAAAATAAAATAATAAAATGTACTAAAAATATATATGTGTGATAACATGTTTGATATAATTAAGACTAATTAAGAATAATTGTCAATGTTGCCAGAATATGATGGACTAACATGTCAAATTGTAATACTGTATTTCATGCAATGTTGTGGTTCAAAATAAAAAATAAGTAAAAAAAATTATTATATAGATCTCACCTCAGCTGAGGAATATCCAGATGATGAATATCTTGACATATCGAAGTCATCGTCACTAAAAGACAACAGGAATTACACAGTCACAAACAGGCACCTTTATTTCAGACAAGCTGCTACAGACCAATGAAATCAGCCCTTCTGCAGCAGTTGCAAGAAGAAATGACGCACTTAAAAACATAAAATAAAGTCTACACACAGATCTATTGAGGTATTTCAAATATATCTGCCATACTGAATGTTGATTTCCCTCATTTATTTTTCAACAGGCGCTATAATGATTCTAGTAATATTAGACACATTTTTATAATTACAAAAGAGACTTTGTTTAGTCACAATAGAGCAAGAGAGAGAGTTGTTTTAATGAAGCTGAGCTCTCCAAGAATGAGTATGACATGAACTAGTACAAGCATGTGACGGACAGAACGCCTGAGCATGTGACAGACAGTGGGCGTACGTACTAAATGTCAGGGGATGAGTGTTACATACAGCGAGGCTGAAATGGAAAAACAGAACCAGAGAGACAATGAACGATGGGTGACCTAAAACATGACTTAATCACAACTGCAGGCAGCTGAGGTCATGGAGATCCTGCAGACAGCTGGCAGCACAGAAAGCATTAAGTTAAGAGACCCATCTGTGTGAGATGCTGCACGCTGTGCCTGATCATCTGAACCGAACAGCAACCACGCTATTATGGCTGAACACATACTGTGACACATCTCATTACAGAAGGGTGTAGGCTACACAAATGATACCGATGATTTCAAGTGTTTTGGACTTCTGTCAGCAAACTTATTTTCTTGCTTTTTTCCAACTTTCAGGGCAGGAAACTTCTGTTATTAGTCAGGCAAATCCTGACTAGAATTATACTGTAAATGGGGATTCAGTAGAAGTCAACAAGCTGTTTGGTTACCAACATTCTTCAAAATATCATCCTTTGTGTTCAAAAGAAACTTATACAGGTTTGGAACAAGTGGAGGGTGAGTAAATGACAAAATTAAAATTTTTGGGTTAACTATCCCTTTAATCTGTATTAAAGGGAACATTAAAAAAAAAACTATTTTTACACTATTTTTTTAAATAAAATTCATTCTAATTATGAAAAGGAAGCTGCAGAACACATCATTAAGAAAATGCATTACAGTACGCATGTTTGCATACACTATTGCTCAAAAGTTAAGGTCAAGACTTTTTTTTAGAAACATTTAGGTGTTTTCAACACTGATAACCTTGAGCAACAAATCAGCATATTAGAATGATTTCTGAAGGATCATGTGACACTGAAGACTGGAGCAATGGCTGTTGAAAATTCAGCTTTGCATCACAGAAATAAAATACATTTTAAAATATATTGAAATAGAACAGGTCATTTAAACTGTAATAATATTTCACAATATTACTGTTTCTACTGTATTTATTAAAATAAACGCAGCCTTGTAAGCATAAGAGACTACTTCTTCCAAAAAAAATAAAAAAATCAATCATACTGACCTCAAACTTTTGCATGGTAGTGTAAATATTAAAGGTAAAAAAAAAAAAAAAAAAAGCCAGTTTAATTATTAGGATCAGAGAGAGGGTAGACAATGGTCATGTGAAAATAAATCATTAAATTATGCTAATAATCAAATTTCTTTTTAAATTACATTTTTGGTTTCAGAGACTTTTACATCATATGTTTACTTAAGGGGGAAAATAGCAAAAAAAAAAAAAAGTGTTGAATGTCCACTTGAAGTGAAAGTGCTCCCTAAAGTTTAACACAAGAGATAATATTATGAAAGATACTGCAAATCAGAACCAGATAATGACACTTGCTTCTGCCTTTCTAGACAATTTTGTTGATATTTAAAAGGACTCTGCTGTGATGGATGAGAAAATCTCTGAAGTGACTTCTCTTTTTTTTTTGTAAGAGCAAATGTTGATTAATTTTGCCTTCAGGAAAGCACATTAATTTTAAATCCTTTATGCTTTGCCAGTTTCTCACGCCAGTCTGAAGGGCACCAGCTTTACTCGCTTTAAAATTAGCTGGTATTTTGATTAAATGTCAGGTCCTTTTTAGCTGGAGATTGTTGGCGTTGCGTCTGCTAGGAAAATGGCACAAAGCTTTAATTAGAGGATTTATTTCCATTTCTCTGCATTTGATACATTCTAATCCTTCTCTTGAAGTGAAGCATTCAGAAATATCCACAAAAGAATTCTACAGCACTTCCCAGAGAATAATAGAATGATGTTTTAATGTGAATACCTGTCAGTGTCCAGTGCTACAAGCGGCTTCTCATCTGGACTCTGGTCTAAGGATGAATAGCCTTTATTAGGGACAACCAACCTGTAATAAGTGTAGAGAAATGGAAGAGACAGTCAGACCAGTTCAATCAAACATGTACATCTATGCTTGAATGTAGATAGATAGATAGATAGATAGATAGATAGATAGATAGATAGATAGATAGATAGATAGATAGATAGATAGATAGATAGATAGATAGATAGATAGATAGATAGATAGATAGATAGATAGATAGATAGATAGATAGATAGATAGATAGACAGACAGACAGACAGACAGACAGACAGACAGACAGACAGACAGACAGACAGACAGACAGACAGACAGACAGACAGACAGACAGACAGACAGACAGACAGACAGACAGACAGACAGACAGACAGACAGACAGACAGACAGACAGACAGATGATGGTTGATGTAATAGCAATATAATATAAACTTTTTTATACACAGGCACAATACCAATAATATAGAAATGGCCAAATATCATCTAAATTATTTATCTCTCCTTATAAGAAACCCTCAAAAACAAAGGCAGCATTTTTTTTGTTTTAATTTTAACTACTAAACTTTAATTTTAATATCCACTTTTCCCAAATCGCACTAGTACTAGGACAAATCTGGCAAGGGAAATCAACTAAATAAGAGGCATGGCTGAGTTTAACATTATCAAACCCTGTAACATTAGCCAGACCCGGCGCTAGACATCTTTTGTTCCTCCTCTCTGGGACAAAAACTGAAGTTAATCTCTGGCCCTCAGGCTATTAAAGTAAGTAGGCCTGTGTGCAGCTAATCTTCAGGCCTAAAGCTGTGCTCTAAACCAGGCCTGCGGACGTTTCCTCGCATTTGAGCTAATCCTGACAGGGCACTAGGGACCAATGGGATGGCAGAAGTCCTCATACGGACTGCACTAACACTAATTAACATTCACAGACTGGAAAGCCTTCAAATAAAGCTGCTGTTTATAGGATTTGAAGTTGCTGATGTTCATATTTTTGATGTACTAAACAAATCAACCATTATTATGAGGCCATAAATTTTTTTTTTTTTTTTTTTTTTTTTTTTTTAAAGAGCCATGCACATATATTCTTTGGTGTTTCTCAGTTATTACTTCACCTTGTTCTGGCCATAACGTTATTTTTCTTGGGCTGCTGATTGACTGGACTACCCAGAGTTCCGTTCTTCACCGAGCCCTTCCTTGCAAGCTCTCGCTGTTTCTCTACCGAAAGAACAAATCCAAAATAAATGACATTGTAAATCTCCTACTGATAGAACGTTCAGCATTCAAAATATAACCAACAGCGATTGTGCGATCGTAATATTTGCATACAGAATTGTTATTGATCTTCATTCTCATATTCATTTGCATACTGAAGACTGAGTCTTCCTTGCATACATGTAATAAACTGCAGTTCTTTTGAATCCAGATAAATACCATGGCAACACACAAAGTTTTATAATGCGTTGAGACTACAGTCTTATTAATATTCTCCATTCTGCGTGGTTCTCTGGCTGGAGAACAGTTTCTTCAGGCGTGAAGTCTGAGCTTGACTTCTGCGTGACTTACACACACTGATCTGTGTGTATGTGAGTGTGTGTGAGATTCCTCTGCGGTGCTACAAATAATAAGGCTGTCAGAGGGAGGACCGTAAAGTGAAGTTTAATTAACAACAGCAACTGCTGTATTCATGCCCTAAACAAGCAACACTGTGATGTGAGATACAGATGCAGGATAGGAGAGATATATATATTATTTTTTGTGTGGCAATCAAATAGGACCTAAAAATTAAAGACATTAATGGACTTTATTTCTAACCCCTCAAAGCTTAATTTTTGCTGTTTTTTTTTATAATATAGATGGCCAATAGTAACTTTAATGTTATGTATGCAGTGTTGTTATTTTTAAAGGAACACCCCACTTTATTTTTTAAATATGCTCATTTTACAACTCCCCTAGAGTGAAATAGTGCTAAAAGTGCTACCGCCAGACACGGAGATCGGCTGAATGGATTCATAAATGGTAAAACTCAACTCAATGGTAACTCTAGTGGAGTTGTAAAATGAGCCTATTTTCAAAAAAGTGGAGTGTTTCTTTAAGACTAAAATGATTGAAAATTGTTTTCAGTAATTGAAATGACACTACAATCAAATAAAATATAAAGTATTTTTATATAATTGAAATATAAATATCTGAAATAGTACTAACTTAAATAGTGCTACAATTACTGAAATAAAAATAAATTAAAACTAAATAGAAATATAAAAAAAAAAACGTACAATTAAAATAAAAGCAAATAACAACATTAATAAAATTTAAATTTAAAATAATGTACAATGAAAGATAATATTAATACATTTTACGATAGTATGTTAAATAACACTGCATGGTTGGTAACAGACTACCAATAATTACTTTAATGTTATGGTTGATAACTGATAAATGTATATATTTTTCATTATACCAAATTATAAATTTTTTTAATTATTCCATTAATTATTAAATTATTACCGGTGACACAAAGTAGATTGCTTTAAATTAAACTGTGCATTAAAACTTTTTAATATTCAAAAAGACGGTCAAAAATATGGATGACTATTTAGATACTTTTGAAACCTGACAAATCACATAAGGATGTTTTTACACAAAAATTAATTATGCTCATGTTTCATATTTCTTTGTAGAAAAGGAAAGCACAAAAAGGCTCCACAATTGTATTTAAAAAGCTGTAGATACGTTATCTGAGAGAAACATTCAGACTTGAAGACTCATTACATCCATTTCACACGGCCTACTGCTAATCGCTTCTTAACTCTCGCTCCAAACCGTATGCTTCACAATCACAATATCAAGTGGGAAAATCAATACAGTCGTTTTTACACTCAAATTAACAAATTACACTGGTGACGGTATGGCATCAGATCAAAGTGCCTCACCTATCTTCACTTGTAGAGGAGAGGGCTTGTAGTTGATGGCGACTGACTCTGATTCTCTTGTTCCGGTTTCAGCCTCCAAAGTGGACGTTCCTGCAGGATCCTGGAGGCAAAAACACAATCACACTTATCAGGTAGATGCAACACTACATTCTCAAGGGCAGATGCTAGATATTAGCAATGTGAAAACAACACAATTCCAAAATTGACTAGTTGATAAATGGATTTTGAGGAAGTTGCGGTTTCAGAGTGAAAGAGTCTAGAAAACCCTTTCAAATCTGAAACGGTGTAATGTAGAAAGGATCCCTCTGGTACAAAACTCCAAGCATTCTCAGGGTGCTGATGAAAAACAGACAGCAAAAATCGGACCGGTTGTAAATAATGGCATCTGGTGAGGGAGGCCATGTATCAAGGGTGTTGATTTTACTGGGGTTGGGTGAAATAACACGAGTCAGCATAATGTCACCATGCCGTCACCGGAACGGGTCGTTTTAATACATCTCTCTCAAAATGTCTCAGATTTGCTTTCACAGCTGTGCTCCAGCAGCTTATTGATTCTGGGAGCAGAGATAGATGTAGGGATAGATGTAAACTCCCAATGTACTGTAAAGCTACTGGTTATCAGATTAATCTTGATTTTGGCTGAATTTATAAAAGATTTTATTCCTAAAAACATGGTGAAATTTTGGTGATTTATAGAGTGACAAAAAGAGATATCCAACATTTAATCTGTAAAAAAAAAGAAAAGAAAAACTGCCTTCATCCAATGTTCAGACTCTCTTCTGGAAATATATATTATATAATTAGTTCATATTTAAATTAGATAATGTATTATTTGCATATTTAAACAATTAGGAAACTGTAAAAAAATATTTTGTAATTATTAATGTAGTCAATGGGGAAGTAAGAAATTAATAAATGAATTATTAGTTTATTTTTGGGATGTCTTGCCTTAAATGATAATAAATAAATCTTTTATTTTATTTTATTTAGGTTATAGTCATGGCAAAGAAAATCTAACATTAAAAAATACATTTAATATATAATTAATATTTTGACAGAAATTCACAATTTGTTCGAGTAAGAAAAACATCTGTAATACTTTACTTAAAGCCTTTATGTATAATGCATTATAAAGGGTTATTAAAGGGTATGATGCATTATAATTATTCATATTATCTTGTCGTAAATAATTATAACCGATTTTAAAATGCATAGTCTAACAATGAATTTATAAGTGTTAAACCCCCGGTTTCATAGACAAGGCTTAAGTCTAGTCCCAGACTAAAATGCATGTCTCGGCTGTTTTTACTGAAAGAAACGTGCACTGACTGAATTAAAAATATGTCAGTTTTATTGTTATGTATAAAGATGCACACCAGTAGTATTTTTATCCAAGGCATGCTAATAAAAGCTTCTTAAATGTCCTAACTGAACTATGGCCTAAACCTGGCTTAACCCAAGCCTTGTCTGTGAAACCGGGCCATTGTGTATTAACTGTGGTTATTTAATTTAATTATTCATGAGATTGTAAAATGCATTATAATGTGCATTACAAGGCATAATTAATGCATTAACAACTTTTATAATGCATTTATACATAAAGGCTTTAAGTAAAGTGTTACCAAAACATCTATTAACAAAATTTCTGAACAAAACTGTGGTGTAAAATTAAAAGTATGACAGTCCAGTAAAATAGTCAAACAGTCAAAGGTCTCTTACAATATAAAAGTCTTGATTCTTTATTAATTTCTTTTAGAAATATACATAACTAATGGCGCTACAGTTGGACAGATGGATAGACAAATCTTCCTGTCTTGTTGTACAATATAAAATTTACAACAAGCCTTCGTTACTACTCAAAGTCCGAGCCAATACACACCCTCCTTTCTCCACAGCCTCTTTTCTGCACAGCTGCTTGGTTGAGAGATGGATGAATGGAGGGAGATTCTAGCTGTCATAGTAACTGGCCAGTACTTCCTGCATAGTTGGCTCAAATGACACCAGGCATGTTTTGTTGCTCCAGCCTTCAATACATAGGGTCGGAGTGCTCTGTGACATCACTTTGGACGTGGAGAGGCAGAACAGAGGGAGCTTGTTGGAGGAATGTTGACAGCACACCCAAGCTGCCTCTGCCAACAGAGCGCCTATTATGACCTAAAAAGCCTGCTTTTATTGCATGTGGCCATCTGAGAGTCTTTGGGCCGTCATCATGAGCCCCTAGAGCCATACGATTATAGCAATGCTATGTTTTTGGTGAAGTTCATGACTGAAACGTCAAACCACAGACAACAAACAATCTGGTCAGTAGATAGAATGGTGTGAATTGTGAAACACAAGGGTTTTCAAACTTTCTGATGCCACAGACACCCAAACACGATGATACCCTTAATCTGAAAATATAAAGGCCACTATATAATTTCATGTATAAACACTAAAATACTATAAAATTGTATCTATAAAATATTATGTTTCTATATCAAGTTGATAAACTTGATATAGAAACATAGCAAAAAAAATTACATATACAAATATATATATATACACACACATATATAGTTTTTCTGCAAATAATATAATAAAATATAATACAATATATAATAAAATATTCAAGTAATATAGACTACTATATATATACATAGGCTACAGAAAATCTATAGAGAAATATTTAGGAAAAAATAAAACATAAAATGGACAAAAGAATATAGCACAAAAAACTACTAAAACTAAAATTAAAAAGAAAAATATAAAAATGAAACACTACTAATAAAATATTATAAATGTCATAAATGTGTAAACTTGTATCCATAAATGATTTAATTTCGTACGTCGACACTGATTTTTGTATCATTATGTATGTGTGTATATATTTATATATACACATACATACACATATTTTATATATATATATATTACTTTATTTTAGTAGTTTATTTTAGTACTTTTGCTATGTGCTATATATCATTATGTGTGTGTGTGTGTGTGTATATATATATATATATATATATATATATATATATATATATATATATATATACACACACACACACACACACAATGATATATAGCACATAGCAAAACTACTAAAATAAACATGAAAACAAAAAATATAAAAATGAAAGCTAATTAAAATAACTATAAAAACATATATAGTAGTATAATATATATATATAAACAAATAACATTGGTATACCTAGATTTAACTTTTTTTGGAACATTTCAGAACTTTCCCACTGAGCACCTATCAGCAATATCAAATATCAGTATTAAAATGTAATATTAAATGTTAACGGTGACTAAATGATGCTAAAACCTTTTGAGGGGTCACTATGTAAAAAATGACTCGCAAGACAAAGAAATTCACTTGTGGAACAAACATGAAGTAGACTTGTTGTTGAAGGAAACCTCTTTGCCCACTGATTCAGTCGTGGCATAGTGCCAGCTGTAGGACTGGCAGAGCTCTCACAAACCCTTTAAGCTCAGCATCAGCTAAAGAGACCAGCGGGGGATTGTGGGTAATAGCCCAGCAGGATACCATCAAGCTCCTGAAGCATCTAATCATATGCTGGGCATAAAGTACATTGTGATTCATCTTTCTCTTCAGCTGTTGCTCGGCCACAATGTAATTTTAATTTTTTCAAGCGTCAGGACACACCTTCAAAGCAAGGTAATGCTTCAAGTCAACATAAATTTAAAAATGCTATCTGTCTTTGTACTTTGTGGTCTACAAAGGACTCTGTTGAGTAAGACAATGTTTTTGAGCTTTCCAGACAGCCTTTGTTGGACTACACAGGCTGCACAAATCTCAGAGCAACACCACAAAGAACAACATCAAAGTCATGCATATTCCACCAGCTACATGTACAACTGCCCATGAAATTTATGCAAGATCTATTGGAGAAAACCAAGCCTCAGAGCATACAGAACCCAATCTGATGCAACCCTAATCTCTGGTCTCATTGTTTAAAAATAATCTACAAGATTGAAATCTATAGGAACTGAAATGCATAAACAAGTCTGCATTGATCTAGAGCAGTGCAAGTCTCACACACCCACAGAAACACATCAAAAACAAGATTATCATGATGAATCCATTGACACATTGTACACTTGTAGGTCTCGTCTAAAATCTCTCACAAGGACTAATGTTTGTCCTCAAGAATGTCAATGAGAAAGTCAACTTTTAACAACATGAAAAGATTATAGATTAAATATAAATTAATGGCATCATGTGGGACCTTATGATGTGAACTCCAGGATCTTTATGCCCCTTCTGATCACATGTCATGGCAATATGGCATTTTGGTGATGTTGGCTGATGAAGGAGATGAAGATGAGCGAATGCTGACACAGCTGAAGCAATGAAAAGGATTGGTGGGATTATATGACAAGATGTACTCTGGACCAATCACAGCAAAGCATGATCCATAAGGTGACTACCAGATGATAGTGGTTAATCAGAATACCAACAACAATGAACTGATATAATTATTAACAAATATATTCTATATATTATTATTTATATATATATATAAAATAAAAGGGATGAGATGGGTTCATCTACTTCTTAAATTTCCCACTGATTTAAGGGGTATTTACTGGTTAGGGTTTGTGTCAGGACAATGTTTGATCGACAGTAATGATGTTCTAGAACCAACAAAAGATGCTGATCCTGGAAACTGGCCTACTTGGCAAAATTACAGTCACTGCAAACTGACAAGCACTGTGGCAGCTAACTGTTATTGCTGCCCTCCTTTTATCCACATGGCATTCTGAAATTAAAACTAGTCATTGTTTTTTGTTTTTCTTATTTATGTGGCCTAATAGACTGTCATCTTCATTTGTACAACAAATCCGAAAACCAATGACTTGTAAATTCATAAAAGGAAGGCGTATTCTTCTCTCAAAAACAGGACACGTATTGCAGTGGGTGTATGTTCTTTTCTGCCCACAGAAGAATGAATTAGCATGAGAAAGCACAGTTAGGGTAACAGCTGGGTCTTTGGCACTTTGGGAATACTGGGGCGCCAGTGAAAAAGGAATGACATTATTACTCCGGGCCATATCTCATTAGTCCAGCATATTCTAAACTGCACACTTCAGTCCCACCAGATAATGCAGGCCTACTAACTGAATGAAAACATACTTACTTCGCTGGACATCAATGCGTTTACACGAGCTCAGAAACAAATAAGATATTCAGGAAATTCAAGATGCATGTGTCTGCTACTACTGTCGACTGGGTTGACGATTTCAAATTTACTCAAGTCAAGTAATTACCGGATTGTATTGTTTGTAATTACAGTCCTTGTGCTTTCTTACAAGTTAAATTCTACAATATTGTGTTATTTTAAGAGTTTACTTGTTATTTTATTTTTAATTGTATTTAATGTACAAATTCTAATTGAATTTGAGCTTAAAACAATTAAAACATTTAGGGAATGGTTTGGGTCATCATAAAGTATCATTGCGTGGTCCTGATATTACCACACACACACACCAAAAAAAAAAAAAAAAAAATACATTCCAGTGCTGTTCATTTGTAACATTTTTGCTATTTGATTTGGTAAAATTACAATTTCTCATAATCACTCTCAATCATAGAGAAGCTCCGATTCAAAATAACAGACAGGTAATAACAAATAGCCATTTCTATCGGTCAAAAATAATATCATGTATATAACTTGTGTTGTGAGAGCTTTTATCAGGTTAAGTTTGGTAATACTGAATTACTGTCTTCTCACACAGTGCCATTTCCCACGTCCTGTAAAGGTACACCGTGTTATTGTGGATGATACTTACCAGCAGCTTCATCTCTGGATTTACTGGTGGCACTTGAAATCTGTCAATTTCTTCCATCATTTTGATAAAACGTCAGTCTTGTAAAGTAAAGCACAAATGCTCAAGAAGATACCCTAATTGAAAAACGCATTTATTCACTCTCCAGCATCATCTCTCTAGTTGTATTCCGCTATCTGGCTATTACCAGTCAGAGGTGACTCAACAGCAACATCTGACTTCCGGGTCCAGAACCCTCCCATAATGACGTAGAGATTAATAATTAATGATCTGAAAATTCGATTAGATCGTGCAGCAAAACAACAGAATCCACAGCTACTGAAAGATTACGTAGTTCTGCAGATCAAAGCAGCTTTGGTTTATTGGCAAATTAAATCATAATAATTGAATGCTTCTAAAATATTACTAGTTTATTATTATTTATATGAATGAATTGTTTGGTGTGTTAAATACTGTGGTTTTGTTTTATATATGTAAATCAAGTAAAAAAAAATGCAAGTGGCAACATTGTTGTTTGAAAGACAAGTGTCAATGAAAAACAAAACGTGTCGCTATCACCATCTTGTGCTCAAATTACTCCTTTGCATGACTTTTATTTTGAAACAACATCCACAAGTCTCTTCAGCGGTCTGCAGCAAACCCATAATAGACTGTATAAAAAGAGCAACCCTTCATTTTGTTGATCCCAAAGATGTGAAATAAGCATTATTTATACTGTGGAAAACATTATAGTCAAAAACTATATCTTTTATTTTTGATATATTTTACTGTGAAATGTACTTATAATTTTAAACTTTAAAATTGATTGGTTTAAACAAACAGATGACATTTTTAAAATATAAAAAATATTTATTCATTCAGTCAGTCATTGTTGACGCTTTTATTTTGAAAGCTAACTCTTCACGGTTTTTAGGCTTCCTCGCGTTTTCACGTGTTGCTGTAGCCGTCGGTTTATTAACGGACGCTGAAACAAAATAATAGCATTTCCACAACTTGTTTATAGTTTCTGGTTGAACAAAGATTATCACTGAAATGTCGTTAAACAGAGATTCAGAGCTTTGTTTGTAATCTTGACAACAACTGCAGCTTGGGCCTTTGTTAGGCTTGGTTTCTAGGGACACCGTTGCTATAGACAGCGTACTACATAACTGACTAAGGTCAGGCTATTTCCTCCAATCACGATCACGCACTTGCAACGACACCTTTTGAATCAGCCAATGAAACGAAAGACCGATTACCCACCGGAAGTAACGGGTTTCGACTTTCGAGACTCTGGGGTGACAAGAAAGCTGAAGTAGTTCGCAACTATTTTAATGTAATTTTTTTCCGTATCGACGTTTGAATGTTTGTAATTTCGCATGGTAAGATGGTTTGCATATAAATACGTTTCGCTTATGTTTTAACGACTTAGGCATCTTCAAACTATACTTCTACTGATTTATGGACAATTCTGCTCTATTTGCAGCTTCTCTGTCTTACTCATGATTTCTGTTTTGCTCTCTTTATGTTTATGTGCCGTAAAAGCTAGTTTCGGCTTCCTTAGAAGGTTAATTGCCTATTAGCTTGCATCTCAGTGTCCTATTTGGCTTTCATTCACTTCTGAATCCATTTGTGATGTAATGGTGGTATATGGTTATGTACATACAGATTCTTGCATATAGAGAATTTTATGTCACCTTTACATTAAGCCACATGTCAGTCATGATTGTAAGAGGGTCTGTTATGATGGTCTCGGTTTACCTCTGAGCACACTGTCCTCTGAAACATGACCTGAAGATGTGTGACCAGTAAAATGATCCTTCAGACATGTGTTCCCTGATCCATAAACAAAGACTGGTACTTTACTTGAGTAGTTAGTGTGTAGTTATGCCTGCATTTAATTTAAAATACAAAAAAAATGAAAAGAAGTGATCAAAAAATGTATATGTGTTTATTCCTTTTTATTTGTATATTATGCTTTTTTTAAATTAGATTGTTAGATCATCAGACATCCAATTTTTAAGACCACAAATATTACATGCAACCTACTAATTAATATCAGTGATGTTGATCATGTATATTAATTATTATTACAATGCATTACATGATATACAGAATTGTATGTTTCTTAGTTAAGTTTTAGCAGTCATACAATCTGGACGTTTTTAATCAATTAATTAACGTAGGCCTATTTGTTGCTATTTATCTTTTTTTTGCAGAGAAAATCAACGAGAACAAGCTCTTCTTCCCCAACTCTGCATGTGCATGTGAACGAGACTACGCCTGTGCACGTGCATGTGAAGAAGAGCACAAAATGCAGCCCTACCAAGACAGCCCAGGTATACTGTAAGCTTGTAGTCTGTGAATAGACAACCATCCTCAAAATACACTTAAATATATAATTACAATGATTATTACAAGAATAAAGAAATGTCTATAGAGGTGTGGAGCTTCAGTTCTTTTAATACTGCTGAGAAATACTCCTTAATTCCTTAAAACCCATCACTCATCATGTTTGTCTTTTATGTTACAGGTTAAAACAAAAAGTAGCTTGCATCCTACTGCTAAAGTGAAGACGAGGGTCCCATGGATCCCACCTGGCAAGGTCTCAACACGAGAGACCTCATATAAGTGGGAGGTCAATTAAATAGATACATTCCCATTTGTGCTTGTGCACAATTCATGTAAAGTTTTGCACGCTATGCAGAAAAGAAAACCATTTTTTTGTTTTAGATGTTTTGATATTTATGTATATTTTAGGGGCCATCTCATCGTCTGGAGATAACACCTCCACAGGAACCAGAGCGCTCCCAGTCTCCTCTCCGAATAGAAGATCTCTCCATGGATGAAGAAGAGGCACTGCATGGACGCATCAATCAGTACGAGAGGAAGATCGACAGCCTCATAACAGAGGTCAGCTCTCTGAAAAATGAGGTGAGAAATAAGAGATTTGAGAAATTATTCAAAGGCAATATTATTGTCATTCTTTTCTTTCATCGAAATTATATCCCAGAAAATATACATTCACCAATTAGAAACAAACTGTTTCTATTTAAACACATATATACACTATAGTTTTGGGTCTGTAAGATTGTTTTGTGATTATGATTTTGAGAGAAGTCGCTAATAACTGTCAAGGCTGCATTTATTTGTTAAAAACAAATACAGTAAAAACAGTAATATTGTGAAATATTATTAAAATAACCGTTTTCTATTTTAATATAGTATAAAATGTAAACTATTCCTGTCATGTCAAAACTGAATTTTCAGCATCCATTACAGTCTTCAGTGTCACATGATCCTTCAGAAATCATTCTAATATAAATCTAATATTTATTATTATCATCAATGTTAAAACCAGTTGTACTGCTTAATATTTTTGTGGAAACCATTACTGTCATGTTTGATCAATTTAATGCATCCTTACTGAATAACTTTGTTAATTTCTTAAATAAATAAATTTAGAAAAAATATAAATACAAAAATGTAATTTTAAATGTAATAATTTGTTTTTTTTTAATAAATATATATATTTTTTAATTAAATTAATTATAATAATATAATTATTTTGCACACACATACAGTGCCCTCCAAAAGTATTGGAACAGTAAAGACAAAATTGCTCTGCTGGCTGTGGAGTCAATACATTTACAAATATGATTAAAAGATGAATATGAGACAAAACTACAGAATGTCACATTTTATTATTGGGTGATTCAACACAGATGTTTTACCAGCTAAGAAGTTCAGCACTTTTAGAGTTTCATCCCTCTATCTGATGTGAGAATAAGTATTGGAACAGTTGCCTCACAGGTCTTTCTAAGTGATCAGCTGTGTCCTGTTGCAGTAATTCTTCAGATATTAAAAGCAGGGAATGTGTTGCATCAGTTATATCCATTACTTCTGTATTCTGAATCTTGCATTCGATGATGACACACACAAACCAGGATGAAGATGAGGGATCTGACTTTGAGAGAAAAGCAAGCAATTTGGATGCTAAAAGGAGACTTTGACACAGAATTACAGATGCTACACAGCAAGATGCAAACCTCTGACCAGCACCAAAAATAGAAAGGCAAGATTAGAGTTTGAAAAAAAGTCAAAGGTGAGCCAGAAGAGATTTGGAAGAGTTTTTTGAGACACGGATGAACCTTTATCTAAGTGATGGGAAAGCAAAAATGTGGAGAAAAAAAGGGAACTGAAAATGATCCCAAGCATACAGCCTAATCTGTAAAGCATGGTGGAGGTGGTGTCATGGCATGGGCATGCATGGCTGCCTCTGGAACAGCCCCTCTTAACTTTACTGATGACTTAATGTATGATGACAGTAGCAGAATGAATTTGGAAGTGTACAAAACCATCTTGCCTACCAATATTCAAGAAAATGCCACCAGATTCATTGGGAAGTGCTTCATATTGCATCAGGACAATGACCCAAAACACCCTGCCAGTTCAGTCAAGGAATTTATAAGGGCAAAGAAATGGACAGTCTTAGATTGCCCGAGTCAATCTCCAGATTTAAATCTGAGTGAACATGAATTTCACCAGCTGAAGAGGAGAGTAAAGGCAGAAACTCCCAACAAACAACAATTGGAATTGGCTGCATTAAAGGCTGGGGAAAATATTTCAAAGGATGAGACCAAGAGTCTGGTGATGTCTATGGGTCACAGACTCACTGCTGTGATTGTGCGCAAGGGATCTGCAACTAAATAATAGCTTTAAATCTTTTATATCTGCCTTATGTTCAACTGTTCCAATATTTATGCTCACATCAATGAGTGGGATGAACTCTAAAAGTGCTGTTCTTTTATTTGGTAAAACATGTATGTGTTGAAACGGCTAATAATAAAATGTGACATTCTGTAGTTTTGTCTCATATTGTATATTTTGTCTCACACTGTATATAGTGAATAGAATAGTGTGTATAATACAGTTAATGTGGTACATGTGTGAAATAAATAAAAGTGTGTGATATTTGTGTTTGCAGGTAGAGCTTCGTAAGAAGGAGCAGAAGCTAGAGCGTCAGTCGGAGAGATTAAGCGCATCACAACGCGTCATCGCTGAGCAGGAGGAGGAGCTTGCAGAGGTCGCCCGGGAGCTGGAGGCCACAGAGCAGGAGAACTCCCGTCTACGGGAGTCCATGGAAAAAATTATGGAGGGGAATGATTTTGGGAGGTATGATGAAATTGCTGACATTTTAACATTTGGCTATTACGTATAACAAATTTCAAATTCCGTTTGAACCATTTCTTCTTGTCTAGATTAGAGAGAGACAGTTTGCAGCCAGACAAAGATGTTCTACTCAGGAAGCTGCTGGAAGCAGAGATGGACAGCAGTGCAGCCGCCAAGCAGGTGTCAGCCCTCCGTGAAACGGTCAGCCATATGTCCAGGAGTGCGAGTGCGAGTGTAAGTGTGAGCAAAACACACCTTTCAAAACATTTCTGAGTGGATTTTTATTATTTTTTTTTTTATTTGAAACTAGAATATCTTGAAAAAGAGGCAGAAACAGATATGAATAAAAACAAAATGTACTGTATACCTTTGTCCAGGAGAAAAAGATGTCAGGATCAGATTCGACGCTCTTGATCCGACAGAAAGAGCTCTTGCTACAGAAGCTGGAGACTTTTGAGAGCACTAACAGAGCCCTCAGACATCTTCTGAGAGAACAGCATAGTCGAGAGGTAATGCTCTGCACAAATTCAAAAAATATTATTAGACAAAAGTTATTAAAACAGTTATTAAGCTTTTCTATACTATTGTGTTTTATAACAGATGGAATCCCTAAGACTCTTAGAGCAGAAAGACGTGTTTCTAAAAAAACTTTCTGATGTGGAAGCAGAAAATTCGGTTTGTGTTAAGTTTGCATAAAGCATGTTGCACTGTAAACAGGTGTTTTTGTTGTTTTTTATAACAGTTAACTCCTTTCTGTATTCCAGCGTATTCTTATAAAGCTTCAGGACAAAGACAGCGAGATTAACCAGCTCACTTCCTTGTTAGAAAACGAAAAGGTAAACTGTATTTTTAAGCATGTTTTTTAGACACGACTCTCACAATTATTTGTGAACCTTTATCAATCCCCATTTTAACAGGACAGTGGAAAGACCACCACTGAACTGTCCAAAGTCTTGGAGTCCACTCGAGCACATCTGCAGGGTCAACTACGCAACAAAGAGGCAGAAAATAACCGCCTCAATGTTCAGATCAGGGTAATGCATACAGCATTGGCTTACAACTTAATGGTTTTCAAGCAGCATGTTCCACTGTCCTTTTATAGTGTTTATTCTACAAGGTATGTCTAGTTGATAGCTAAATAACTTGCTATAATGAAGCATATATGGTATATGAAAGTGTGTTCATTTGGTTCAGAATCTAGAGCGATCCATCAGCCAGCAGCAGGGGGAGGTAGAACACCTGCAGAATCATTTGCATGACCTCAGACAGCAGGCGGAGGCTGATAAGGAGGCCCTGAAAAAAGCAACGCGGGCACAGAAACAGCGGGCACAGCGCAGTGAAGACACTGTGGCACAGCTCGGTGCCCAGCTCTTGGAGATAGTGAGTTGAATGAGCTTACCGTGTACTGCTTACACAGATTCTTCTAATAACAGTTTGCTACAATAAATGTTTCAAGCAGTAGTATGTTGTTGAAAAAAAGCACCGTTATTTGACTCTCATATCAGTTATGGTTAATTCATGACTCTGGAAATGGAAGGCTTACTATGTACAGTAATGTTCAGAAGTTTGGGGACCGTTTTATTCAGCAAGAATGCATTAAATTGATCAAAAGTGACAGTAAAGACATTTATAATACTACAAAAGTTTAGTTTTTTTACATTTCAAATAAATTCTGTTCTTTTGAACGTTCTATTAATCAACAAATCCTGAAAAAAATCATATTAGTATAATTTCTGAAGGGTCATGTGACACTGAAAACTGGAGTAATGCTGAGAATTCAGCTTTGCCATTTTACATTTCACAATATAATAAAATAGAAAACACTTATTTTAAATTGTATTCATATTTTACAATAATATAATTTTTTACTGCATATACTATCAAATAAATGCAGCCTTTGTGAGCAAAAAAAGTTCACAGACCCTAAACTTTTGAATGTTAGTGTCTTTTTCCATGCCAGTATTTGATATAAAAAGATAAAATGATCTTCACAGGAAGCACAGTTGGCAGATGCTGTGTCAGCCGCAGAGAACTGGAGCAGTCGCCACACAAAAGAGATGAAGGAAAAAGGACAGCTAGAGATGGAAATCACATTGTTGAACAGGTCAGTGGTGATTTGTGTCCTAGGTATGATAATGCAAATCATAATCCTGAATTAATGCAAACCATTATTGTGTGTTCCTTTAGCCGTATTACAGACCTTACAGAACAGTTGCATGGCCAGGAAGAGAAAGCCCGAACAGAGAGAGATGGCCTTTTAGATCGCCTTCATGAGCTCAATACAGAGAGCACTACAATACGCCTGGAGAACCAGAGCCTTAAGGTTCGTCCGTTTACAGTTGTACTGTCCAAATCACCAATTTGTGCTTTTTTACAATTGATAACCAGTCTCATTTTATCCATAATCCCTCCATGTGCCTTTAGAATAAATATGATAAATGAAAACAAATGAAAGCTGAATTGATTTGCTTGTGCAGGCCACTTTGTCCACCTTGGAAGAGAAGTTGACGTTGTCCCAGTCTGAGGTCCAGCAGGTCAAAGTTTCAGTGAAACAGTATGAGAGCTTGGTGGACAGCTATAAAGCCCAGGTGTGATCATAATACTTAAAATTTTGAATTCCATATGCTACTCTTCTGGTCCAAAGTTTGGAATTATGTTTTTGAAAGAAGTCTCTTATGCTCACCAAGTCTGCATTTATTTGATTAAAAATGCAGTAATATTGTGAATGTTTTGGGACTTTTTTGTGTCTTTAAACGTAGGTTCAGAAGACCCGTGCCGAAGCAGATGAGTACTCTGCACGTCTGCAGGTGGCTGAAACTGAAGCCCAGGCTGTAAGAGACGAGCTAGACCAGGAGATCCAGAAGGTCAGGAAGCAGCTTCAAGGTCGTTTGGCAGAGCTGGAGCCGCTTCCTGAAGCTCTGAGACATGCTGAACTCCAGTTGCAGGAAGCTCATGAGAAAGACCGCTTGCAAGAGAGAAGAAGCACAGAGCTTGGCACATCCCTCGCAGAGCTACGCATCAAGGTGTGTTTAAGTATAAGTCCTTGAAATCGGTTTGCATTTAATGTTAAAAACAACACAGACAGTTGTTTCATGAAGAAAAACTGGTTTAACACAAATGCCTTAACAGAAAAGGCTCTTAATAGTGTTAACAACGCTACTGTGAACATGTGACTGCCAACATTTACCATATCAATGGCTATTCAGTATTCAGCAACTTGGCAGGGCTGTTGTCTTATTTCATATGCAAATAGGTTAGCCATTCCTAACAAAGGTTGTAAAATTTACATACAGAATTACTAAAGATACATTAGCAAGAAGAGGGTCAGTGTTAAAGAACAGAGTGGAAAATCTAAATGATGAAGTTTCTGTTGCAAGAAACTTTGACTATGAACATAAGTGGGGTAAAAATTATTTGTAATTTTAAAAACCCAATTTGAGTTAATTTTGAGTTTTCCAATTAAAACAACAGCAAACAAACTGTAAAGGCTGTTTTATTTTTACTGATCTCCAGTAGTACATAGATTATGTTTTTATTGATAGAAGTTTATTTGTTTTGGTGGTTTGTGTTTAGGCGGAGCAACAGGGAAGTCTGGCAGAAATGTTGAGACACAAGAACATGTTGCTGCAAGAAGAAAACAAGCAGCTTCAGCACAAAGTAGAGGGCCTTGAACGGTCTGTCACTTTGTCCTTTTATAACTCACAAATTTTCTGTTTATTCATTTTAATGTGTTTCATGATTTATGGGATAGTTCTCCCAAAAATTAAAATTGTCAACATTTTCTAATGTCGTTCCAAAACTGTATGAATTTCTTTCTTCCATGGAACATAAAAAGATATTTTAAGAAATGTATTTCTTGTTCATGGGCTCAAATGTTCATGGTTCCTAACAGTCTTTAAACAGGGTTTCTGCGGGTCTTGAAAACATCTTAAATCAGAGCAGAATTGATAAAGTCATGGCATTAAATATCACATGCATGTTTGGAATGACATGAGGGTCAATAAAAATAGTGTTTTTATTTTGGGGTTTCATTTTATCTTCTGTTGTCAACAGGAAGCTAGAGGAGGCTAACTCCCAAAATCGAGACCTCATCCAGGTAATTTCAAAACGTGAAGAAACAATTCATAGCAACCAGGTGCGTCTGGAAGAAAAGTCTCGAGAGTGCAGTATTCTGACTCGACAGCTGGAGGAGGCCCTGGACGATGCTCGTCGGCAGGTCTGTACCACTACATCTTTAGAAACGCATGGATTTAATAATTTGCATTGCTCAGTTTTTTTATTGAAGATACCATGTTGATTAACAGGTTACCCAGACCAGGGAGCGAGCAGCCTCTAAAGAACGTGTTACACAGTCCAAAATTGTTGACCTAGAAACTCAACTAAGCAGAACAACAACTGAGCTCAACCAGTTACGACGAGCCAAAGAGGAGGTCAGTGAAAATTTCTCCGTATGTGAATTTCTGTTAGATATTTTTGTAAAAAATTTGTCCAAACACCCATAACTTTCTTACAGGCTGAGCGGAGGTACCAGAGCCGTTTACAAGATGTCAAGGACAGACTGGAGCAGTCCGACAGCACAAACCGCAGCCTCCAGAACTATGTCCAGTTCCTCAAATCTTCTTACGTCAATGTGTTTGGAGATCCTGCTCTCACTGGATCCTCGTTCCGCACCCCTTCACCAATCTGAAAACTCTCTCAGGTGTCTTTATAGACTTCCTTTACATGGACAGACATGTATTCATCTAATTGTCACTACTGATGACCTCTTGACTTTGCTGTGCTTTGTACTTTACTCTTGAAGGATTATTTATTTGACATGGTCATTGTACATGCTACTGGTGAGTACCAAGAAAGATCTCTTTTTAGTATTACATATCCATCCTAGAATGAGAATTATGGTCTTATAGACAAATTCTTGTCATTTTGCCCTGTCTCAAGGTGGCTGTTATGTAATAAAGTTCAAGATATTATCTTGCAAACTTTTCTTCTTTAATTTACATATCAAAAATGAAGGTTGTACTGCACTTACAGTAATTTGAATATTGTCTTTTTTGAGCTTTTGCTTGTATCTGGTTTTAAAACATACACTTTGCTTTGAAGTTGCAGTATATGATTGTCAGTTTAAATAATATCAGTATACAGTATAATGATGGTTGTATAAAGTACAGTAAGAGTTTGTAATTCATAATTAATCTCTTATATCCGTAAAATACCATTTAAAACATCGCAATCACCAGTTTAAATTTGTATTAGCTTAGTACTTGAGTTGGTTTAAGAGACAAAATGACAACAAACTCAGGATTTATCATTTTATTTTTCAGCCAAAGTTGTTTGTTAATTATAACAGGGCCATTATGTGAATATATCTATATCATAACAATGCAGAAATAATCTTTTTAGTCAATGTTACATTGTTGTTGTCAGTAGGCTGAGAGCGTAGAGTTCCAGTATGTCTATTGGTGCTATACATTTACATTACTGTAACCATTCATCTTTTTTGTTTAAAGTTATACTTGCACTTTTTTGTCTTTTATTTATCTCATGACCTGTCTTGTGAAATATCCAAACAGTAATGTTTCACTGTTGCTTATATGAAATGCAATAGTACATGTATTTTCTAATTGGTAAGAATATTTTGTATACATATAAAGTGTATAATATCTACTTAAGTGTATTAAAGTATTTTGAAAACTGCTATATGCTTCAGTTTGCTAAGAAAGGCCATTTCTCCATTTAATCCTCAATGTCAAAATGTGTTTCACTCCAAATGATTATTTTTAGGTGTAGATGTTTTTCTTGATGCAGGTATTGACCCCCTTTGTTTCATTGCTCTGATTGCGCTCTGCAAAACTATTGCTCGCTTCTGCCATTGTGTTGCTTTCCGTGACTCCTCCGCTAGATTCTTTTTGTACTCTTTTATCTGAAGCTGAGCAGTAGCTAATTTCAGCTGGTAATTTCTTTCTGTGGCCTGCAGACGTGTATAACAGTCACAGCAGGATGATCTGGATTTGGCAGTGGGCTCAATAGGTGCCCCTTGGTGTGGAGGGAGATTTTCAGTGTCCTTTAGCATCTGATTCTGAAACACAAAATGTTTTAGCGTTTTGAAATATAATTGTTTATGGTTTGTTAAAACCTTCTGTGTGAATAAAATAATGAAGGCTCTAATGATTACTCGAATAAACCTAGATAGACTTACCTTAGATTGTGTGAAATTAAATACAGTCGGAATCGCGTCTGAGTGTAAACGCGCTGATTCAGATTCAAAGCAATCCGGAGTGAAATGAGCGGAGCACAGAGACGAGGATTCAGATGGAGTCCATTCCGCGTCCTTCCCCATATTCACTATCCAGTGGCGACGATGGTTCTTTTTTAAAGGGAATCTGAGAGAAACGAGATAATCAGTAACTGAACGGTTTTGTTTTGGTTTTACCACTAACCAGCAAACTGATCGCAACTTACGTGTAGAATGAGACACCGTGGATATTCTCGCCAGGGCCGCATCCGCAGAAATCACACGATTGCATCTCTTCAGCTCTGTTTACAGACCCTAACCAAAGCTCAGAGACAAAGAGTAATGATTCTGCATGTCTGCATGCACAGGCTTTATACACAGTGCGGCGATTGCTGCTTCTCTTTCATGTAAATTGTGGTAATGGGCGATTTACACATAGCCTGTGAATAGATACATTTGTGTTTTATTTACATAATGGTTGTAGGATGGGCTTTTCTTTGCAGCAGCATTCAGACACCCCCCAAAACGTTATAAAAAAGGATAAAAAGTTGGCTTACTGGCAAATTGTTGAGTTTTAATTGAACCAATTAAACCTATTCTTAATTTAAGCCAATTCGAGTTTACTCAAATAGAGTAGATTTATCTTAAATTTTTATTGATTGTGATTATGAGTCATGACACATTGTTTAGCTTTTATTATACATTTTTTATTTTTTTTCCTGAAGGCAGATTTTGCTGCATTGCTCCTCCCTGCTAAATTCTCTGTGCCCTCCATTCTTCTCTCGCACATATTCAAGAAATGAATTATTTCAAGAAAAACTGTTAAACAGAAAAAATCTCAACTACAGACAAAATTGGGCTGTGAAAGAAACTGGTTACCACCTTGAACGGCTCTATAGGAAGACTTGGGTGATATGCAAGCCATTATCTGCCCAAGTCAAAAGAATAGGCTGTTAACGTATGTGTAGGCTACATAAAATGAGGACTGAGTTTAACTTAAAACATGTATTCTATGTATTGTGTGTCATTATTATTTCTGTTTACAAAAGCATTTCTGTTTTCCTATACTTTAAAGATGATTAGCTAGACTATATTTACAAAAATGTCTCCTTTACCGTATTACTCTCTTCCATGAGGTACTACCTTTGCTTTAGTCAGAAAAGAAAAATATGTCAGTCAAATCATCTCTGTCAAGCTGTATTGACTCTTTTTATTATTGCCCTGTTATATTTATAGGCATTCTTGCAACTTTCACCTGGATGTGCCAAGACACTGTGATACAGCAGAAATCCTAGAATGATTTATTATGGCAGTGTTTTCCAGACCAGGAATTTAACAAATAGACACAAAAGCAATTAAATTAATTACAGTCAGGAAATTCACCAAATTAAATTGAGTCCAAAATTTACGTTCAGCAGCAAATTGCCAAATCAAATGAGCTAGCATTTATTTATGTTATATACAGAAATATAAATAAAAATATTATCTATATATTTATTTTGTTAGCACTGAAGTTCAAAGCACTAGCTATGGGGCGTATTAGACATCTTCGGCATTTTCCGTCAGCGTTCGGCTCGTTGCTGCAGTGAATGATGTCACTGTCTCGCGCTACGCTGCTATTTCATTCGTTGAGGTCGCCACCCGTTTTGCCACCCAGCCCCAGAAAAACAGAGCAAATCCTTCTGCAAGGTAGGATATTATACAGTATTTCAGTGGTACAGTTGTGTATTTTTACAAAGAAAACACAATACCTGGACGTTTTTGTGCAAAACTAAAGGAATGCTTGGGTTTATGTCGCGTTTGCTATGCTGAGGGCCGTGCTGGGCGTTTCAGCGACCGTTTTCATCTGTTTAACGATATACAGGACAGCACATCTCTCTCATTGTACTATAAATGTACTGTTATTACATTGTTATGCCAATATCATGAATATATACGTTTTTCATTGCCCTGCCCAAAGATGTCGTTAGCTGCAGAGCTAACGTTAACCTATATTCACGCCTAGATTATACATTAAACATGCGCGGTTACAGGGATACAAATCTATGGGACTGCATAGGGACATTTTAAATTATTAAATAAAACTTAACTCAATTATAATAATTAGGTTTATAGGGTAAGCATCAGTAAACCAGCAACGTCCGATTCCAAATGCTCTTCCAAACAAACACATTCGTTTCAACAGGGTACCTTGTTCTATCGATTCAGTTTACAATTTGTGTATTTTCATTGGCTTAATGTGAATTTATAGACATATGCATTCAGGCTATAGAGGATCCACCCAGCGCCTGTCTTCTTAAATGTACATTGTTCATTATAAACATGCATAACCATAGCTTTGAGTTTTGGTTATATAATGGATTATTCCTATAAAATGTGGGAATATTGGAAAACCTCTGGTAATAACAATGTTTGGACTGTTATTAAAATAAAATATATGCTGTATATATTCTTTGAAGGCAGGTCGTTATTTTATCTGGCTAAACTGTGTAGATGGAGTAGGCCTAATGGATAGTATGTTATATTGTCATTATATTATAGTCTGTACTGCACTGTCTTCTGGCTTATGCAAAGTGTTTGAAGAAAAAAAAATCAGCCTGCAAGATTTTAACGCTTTGCACTTTTGCTTTTTGAAGCCATAGACTTTTACAGTGAAGCAGAGACTTAATATGCATGCCAACAGCCCTGCTGTGCAAATAAAAAAGCTCCTGAAGTCAAAAAGATGAATGTTTTTGTGTTCAGACATTAGCATGCATTGCTTATAAACTGCAAAATTCATACCCTTATTCATTATAATTTGTAGAGACAGACAGATAATTGGTTTGATATTGAAATCACATAGATATTAAAATCAGACCTGCTTATAATAAATTGAGGACCAAGCCTGCAAAAATAAATAAATGTAATAATAGGAAAATAAAGGAATAAATGACAAATACAATACATTTTTTTAAATAAATATAGTTCTGGATAATTATTAGTATTGGCACCAGAGATGAAAATAAATGTGCAACCATTTAGATCGCAAAATAATTTTGCGTAACTTCAATGGCATAAATAACACCAGTAGTCATATATATTTATATTTATTTACATTTTTAAATGGTGCAGTGTCATTTGTGCTAAAAATCAATAAAACAGTAGTTAAATGTTCTGAATGTTACATAAAATGTTATGTTCTTAAAATGAGACATTTAAACTAATCTCTATCAGATGTAAAAGCTATATCTCTAATAATATGACTTTTCCAGTTACATTTTTAGTTGCCCTTAATCAGCACTCGAGGCCTATTTTCAGATCTGGTGCCTCCATGCAATTGCGCATTATGAAATAACCTTGCACTGCCTGTCATATCAGCATATTTTGTCAGTCTCTGTACAACAGTGTAGACAGTCTAGTGTGTTTCGGAAACAAATACATCGATGTTCATTGTTCTCCTCATCCTGTTTCCTCAAAGGCTGACGGCATCCATTCTGAAATTGTTGAGAATCTTTCAAAGGGTGTGGTCTTCTGTCTCATAACGTAACTCATAACATGCAGGGTCTTCGTATGGGTGGGGGTTTCCTTTGGGACATGTTGCCTTTGTGCAGCTGTGTAACTATTTTAGTTGACCCCACCCAAGTGTCAGGGTCCCATACTTTGTTTAGTTTTGCAGTAAGTTTTTGCATATAAATAAGACAAATAGTTGTTTAAATTACCATATTTTAGAAATCTTCTTGGTTTAAGCTGTTGCACCAATCCTGACGTTGAAATTGGTTGGTGCAGGTCATTATGGTGCCACTGAAAAAAAAAACACTTGATTTTTGTATTCATAGCAGCTCTGTTTAATGACGCAGATATTATTAAGAGACCAGTTACTGTTGCCTTAGCATGATGCCTTGTAAGGCTGATAGAAAACAGGCCAAAGGCTGTGTGTTGTGCCACTGTCTGTTCTGGTTTCACATTGCATCCTGGTGTAACACAAACCTGAAGTGGTCTACTTTATTTACCAGGCTCTAAGGGACACCCTTATTTTGCATTCACATCTATTCTGTCACTTTGACATGTATCAGATGGACTCTTTCCTGTGGTCTGTGTTGTGTTATTGCATGAGCTGATATAATACTGCATGCTCTACCTTGGCTCAGAAAGGCCTGAATTTAACCAGGTCTTGATTGTATTAAATGGTTTATGTTGGGGCTGCACAATAATGGTTGAACTGATAATCACAGTTATTTTGCTCAAAAATTATAATTGTGATTTTTAATCATGACTGTTCTTGGTTGAGATTTGTTGTTGTTGTTTTTACATATGATCAGAATTATTGCACAAAATTCCAGAAAATGTTTACTTATGCACAGGATTTTTACCTTTTTTTTTCTCTCTGAATGATCATATTTATCATATGTACATTAACACACTGACTACATTATGAACTGGTAAAATCTTTAAAATATTTCAAAACCTGAAATGGTGAAATTCCTAATATTAATTTTAATACATTTAAAAAAAATTATGTTATGGTATTTCTATTAAAACAACAAAGACTTTGTATTGCAGCACAGAGGTTGCATAAGTGAATTTATTCTGCAGCCACATTCACAAACAATGTAGTCAAGATTCATGTTTGGACTTAATATAGTTTGTCATTAGTAGATTTACATCAAGTGGCTCTTCGGCCTCTTCATGGAACACAGACTGGCTGTATAGCACTTCCATTTGAGAAGAATTTCACAAGTGGAGATCGGAGACGATCATGATTGATTCATTGAGAGGAGCAGAAATCATGATTAAAATACTATTAATCATGCAGCCCTAGTTTATGTGCATTTGTCCAAGTTCTATTTTTATTAACCAATCTCGATGTATTAACCAATAATGTTGTTTTACATTACGCCTTGTAGCCACCCCCGAAACTCCTGTTACCATGTTTCTTAAGCCCAAACTGAAGGTAAAAATATGTGAGTTTGTGTGTGTCTCTGTCCTGGTTTGCTGTGTAGTAGCAATGAGAAAATAAACTGAAAATTGTCAATGTAGGAAGGGAAAAAAACTGTGTAGTGTTTTTCTCCTTATTCTCTGGGAAAAGAGAGACGCATGGGCTGGGCTCTACCTTGGCTGTCGCCCCACACAGGCCCGTCACTGCAGCGCTGATGCTTTTGTCTGCACTGCAGCGAGAGGCAGAGGAGATGGTTAGACAAATTCAGTCAGAGAGAGGTTTTGTTTTCTGCATACTCATGCACTCATCATCATCTTAAGGAACATCATCGCACTTACCTGAGCTGAATGTAACTGGTAGGATATGTAACAAGAGGATACAGGATATTTTTGAGGTCTATGGATGTTTTTTATATATAATGCATGGAAATGCTGGTTTATTTCAGGTTTTGTGTGTTTGTTGCATGTTTATGTGGGTGTTTTTTGCATGATGCTGCCATGAATTAAGTCTCATAAAATCTGACTGAGTGTGATGTTTTGATCCCTGGCAGTTGTGATGGGAGAACCTTTTTCCCTGCAGCAAACTATAATCATAAATATTGCATGTTTTAAGATGGACACAATTTCAGTGCATTGTCATTCTCAAGGTTAATTTAGCTTTCAACTCTTAATCAATAAAGTAGTCGTTAACAGGATATGCTTTAAAGGTGTAGTCGACTCAAACATGAAAATTGACTTGCCTTTCGGTCATTCAAGATGTAGATGAGTTTGTTTCTTTATCAGAACAGATTTGAAGAAATTCAGTATTACATCACTTACTCACCGTGTGAATGGGTGCCATCGTAATAATGAGAGTCCAAACAGCTGAAAAAGTTATCGCAATAGTTATAATAGTTCATAATAAATTCATCATTAAGATTTTTTTCAGATGCTTTTATCAGATTAATGTGAATTTGAATTCTCATTCTGATGGCACCCATTCACTGCAGAGAACGCATTGGTGAGCAAGTGGTGTAATGCTAAATTTCTCCAAATCTGTTCCAATAAAGACCAACTTGTCTTCATTTTGGATGGCCTGATGGTGAGTAGATTTTATTTAAATTTTTTTAGCAGATTTTTATATGTATATCTGTATAGTTTCTATGTACATATATTTAAACTGTATTTATCTGTATTTTTACATTGTAAGTGGGGTGGAAGGTTCTGGGGGGGGTCGGAGGGTCAGAGTTCAGTGGTGCGTGGGGTAGGGATGGCCGATATGGGCTTAAAAATATATCACGATATTTCTGGTATTTATTGCAATAACGATAACAATGACGATAATTCAGTGAATCCTGTTGCGTTAGAGAAAAGTATTATCTTTTTACCCAAAATAGGGTGTTGGGAGCATTGCTGAGTACACACCGTTTAATTCATACTGGAAGCCGGAGAGCGCCCTTGTGCAGAAACTCCACATATCAAATCAAAAATCAAATCAAATCAAATCACTTTTATTGTCACATCACCACAGCACGTGTGCCTTCGTGAGTGAAATTCTTGAGAGCGTGCTCCAGACACTGCAGAAACAATTTACATATAGACAATTTACATATAAACAATTTACATATAGACATTACCATACATACGTACAGACTTATACAGATGACAATGTGTAATATACACATACATATACTCAGTACACACAGTGTACTATTAGACAGACATACAGTTACCGATACACATTATACACAGTATGTAGTACACATTCTACGTTATATACACACAGTAATATGCGAAGATGCAGCAGATTATATATAAACCGGGTGTGCAAATGTCATGGATGTGCATTGGATGGTATCCAGTGCTGGCAAAAAGATTGTTGTATTTGTGCAGTAGTGTACTGGTAGTCCAGTTTGAACTGTATTGGAATTAAAGTGCAGTGCGTGGTATATTGTAAAGTGGGAGTGTGCTGTAGGGTGTATTAGTTTTTACTGTTCATTAGCCTGATAGCCTGAGGAAAAAAGCTATCCCTCAGTCGGCTAGTGCGGGATCGGATGCTGCGGAGACGTCTTCCTGAGGGCAGCAGAGAGAGCAGTCTGTGGGACGGGTGGCTGGAGTCCATAGTAGAAGTAATACTATCCATAGTAGAAGTAATACTACTGACAATGCTCCATGAAGGTATCCAGTTAGAGTTGAATAAAACGCACAACGCAGATAGAGAACTTTTAACTGATGAAACTTGAAGACAATAAACATACGATTGCACAAAATATATTTTTCAATCTTGAGTATTTTTATAAGGAAAGTATATTTATAGCGTAATGCTAATCGATATTGCCTTTATCACTGTATATAATGCCTTTATCACTGTACAGTCCTAACCAAATAATTACAGATTGTAAAAGGAGCTCGAGCTCCTCATTTAGCAATTTACTCCTCCTCAATTTCACGTCCAGCCTTCGCTCCGCATTGTCACACACAGAAATATGTCAACAACTAGACTTTATCGTTATTATCGTGGGAAGACTAATTGTTATCGTGGCGAGAATTTTTACCGGTATATCGCAAATGATAAGATGTCGCCCATCCCTAGCGTGGGGTAAAAGAGGGGAGGGGGGGCAAGGTCGGGAGGGAGTTCAGCTTCCTGACAGCCTGATGGATGAAGCTGTCCTTCACTCTGCTGGTCCTGGCCTGGAGACTCCACAGTCTCCTCCCTGATGGCAAGAAGCTGTGTGTCGGGTGGGTAGGATTTGCGGGTGAGACGGGTGCTGTAGATGTCCAGGAGGGAGGAGAGAGAGACACCAACAATCTTCTCAGCTGAAGTGAAGTGACTTGCGGCAGGACGCGTTGCAAACGCCATACCACACAGTGATGCAGCTAGTTAGAATGCTCTCGATGGTGCCTCTGTAGAAGGTGCACATGATGGGGTCCGGGGCTCTGGCTCTTCTCAGTTTGTGGAGGAAGTAGAGATGCTGCTGTGCTTTCTTGGCCAGTGCCGCAGTGTTGTTAGTCCAGGAGAGGTCCTCTGTGAAGCTCTGTTAAAATCGTACGATTCAGGAACTTGGTGCTGCTCACTCTCTCCACAGTCGCACCATTGATGGTCAGAGGAGCATGCTGAGTATGCACTCTCCTGAAGTCAACAACAATCTCCTTCGTCTTCTCCACATTCAGAGAGAGATTGTTGTCACTGCACCACCCGGCCAGGCGGCTCACCTCGCTCTTATAGTTTGTCTCATCTCTGTTGCTAATGAGACCCATCACAGTCGTGTCATCCGCAAACTTAATGAAAAGGTTATAGTTGTGTGACAGTGTGCAGTCATGGGTCAGCAGAGTGAAGAGGAGGGGGCTCAGCACACATCATTGGGGGGCCCCTTTGTTCATTGTGTTGGTGCTGGATGTGTTACTGCTGACCCGTACTGCCTGAGGTCTCCCAGTCAGGAAGTCCAACAGCCAACTTTGCACAGAGAGGTGTGAAGCCCCAGCTGGACCAATGTGAGTGAGCTGTTGAGGGATGATTGTGTTGAATGCTGAACTGAAGTCTATGAACGGCATTCTGACATACGAGTCTTTTTTGTCCAGATGTGTGAGGGCTGGGTGCAGGGCAGTGGCGATGGCATCATCGGTCGAGCGGTTGGACCGATATGCAAACTAGAAGGGGTCCAGGGAGGGGGGGACAGACTTGATGTGGTGCATGACTAGTCGTTCAAAGCACTTCATGAGGATAAGAGTAAGTGCGACTGGACGGTAGTCATGAACGCTTGAGGAAATGGGTGTCTTATTGCTTGTCACTTCATTTTTCATGTCACCTTGTCATCTAATAAGAATCTAGTCTTTTTAGCAATGTAGCTGCATGATTGACTCACTTTCATGTTCTAGTTTCCTGGTTAGTGGTTCTTTTTCACACAGATGTCACTGTCTTCTGAATACGGCTTTGTAAATCTGTGTCACCTTCAGGCTTGTGGTTATTAATATCGTAGCTCTTCTCCAAGAGAATCTTAAGAATGTCTATCAGGACAACCTTATTATCAGGACAGAGCGGGAATAGGAGCCTTGATGCTATTAGAGAGTCCTGATTGTCTGGTTGGAGTGGGAATATCCTAAAAGGATCTTATAGGCTGCAAACAATTGGTTAGGGATTCACTGATATTAAAATTCTGGTTTAAGTGATGTGTTCAAATCTATATGTTTGCAAAGAAATGTCTTTACAAAAAAAAAAAACTGTCACTTTTGATCAAATTAATTCAGCCCTTCTTAATAAAAGCATTAATTTCTTTAAAAAAAGCTTACTGACCGCAAAACAGTAGTGTATCCAGTGTCAACCAATACTGATTTATATTTTTTAAATCACTAGTATACATAACTAATTTGATTCCAATATATTGTGCATTTCTAAAGGATGGTTTATTATTATCTTCTCTTCCTTTTTTGGTTTGTGGGTTTGTGGTTTTGACCATAATGGTTTTAGTATGACTATAACGAAGATGGTTGGTTTTACTAAGTGTTTTTTTTTATTACACAAACCTCAAGAACATAAAATGATTTTCAGCATGTCATATCTTAAAGCTCTTGTAATGGTTGCCTGTTCATAAATCATAAATGGCCACTGTATTGCAGCAGGGCGAGAGGTTGGACTTTGCCTGTGTCATCATGTGTTGGGAATGTGAGAGGCAGTTACTGAAGCTCTCTGCTCAATGAACGAGCGTGTGGGAAAGAGAAGGGAACATTCCAGAGTGCTGCTGGACTGCTGTATTCATTTGGATTCAGAAGCAGCAGACTAAGACAAATGATAGAGAGGAACGGGGAGGGAGAAGAACATTTGAGTTTGTGTTATCGCTAGTACACAGTCGCGTTTAGAGGTGCTATCTGTTGCTACAGCTGGACTGCAGTGAGACCCTCGTGAACACGTAGCTTTATATTCTGGTGAGTTTTATTACATTTTTGGGGCATTTTAATTTGCAACTCTTTTATTTCATACTTAAGCATTTTGAAAAAACATCACAACCTAGATATTGAGAATTCATGTTTATTAAAGACTCATCATTGGTTGACATCTGCTGACTTTTGATCTGTGCATGGGTGTGGCCTAGAGCTGCTATTTTAAATAAATATTTAATATATTTAAATTAACAATTAAAAATGTATTAAACACTCTTAAACTGGCTGCAGCAATTAATATTTTGTCTCAGCCCTTTGTAAATTATGCGTTAATTTATGTTCAGAATAGTTTCTCATCTGGATGAGTTATGCTTTTTTTAAGAGGTTATGATTGAGTCACGGACCTCACTAATGGATCAGCCATTAGCTAATCACTTCCTTATCTGCTTTCTCTTTTCCATCCTTCTGTCATTATATCAAGTGGATGTTTTGTTCAGGGCTGATCTCCTGCAGTTAATTATTTAACTTCTTCATGAGACTTCATGCCATTTCTGTCTCTTTTATATTTAGCATTATCTTCTCTTTGCTCTTGTTCCACCATCTTTATTTATTTATTTTTTCTTCTATGTACATGCTTGGAGGGTTATAGTGAAAATATGGCAGTTCTAGCCACCATAAAAAAAGACTGTATTGATCCAGGCTGACAGTGCATTACATGGCTGACTCCATAGTCTGGTCCCTTTTCACATTGTTAAAGTGCTGTTTTGTTAGTTTTCCTGAACTTGGATTAGCCTGCCCTGAACCCTTTCCAAATGCATCCTATGATGGATTCGCTTCAGCAAATGGAGTACAGCATGTGATTGTCAGACAACATCCACATGCAGTCACACAGTAATGCTATTGTTGAATAAACCCATAGAAATAAGTGGTAATTGAATTAGCTTAAAGATTTTTAATGAATGTTTCTGTCATAATATAATTTTATATAGTCAGGGCTGGAATACACTACATGACTTTTGCACAGATTTTTGCCCCAATTTACAGTTACAGACGAGTCAACACTGTAGTTGCCAGAAGTCATTGCTAATCTGAAGATTTTGGGTAGTTAGAGTTGACAGATTTCACAGAAAATCACGTAGTTGTGTGATGGGCACAGACTCTATTTTTTTTTTTTTAGCTTTAGACTTTAATTCCATCCAGTTGGAGGATATCAAACATATCTGATATTTTGAGCTGATTTTAGAACAAATTGTTTTAATTTGTCTTGTGTCTCCTATCAACAAGGTGCATGTTTTTGGTAGTGTCTTGTGTTTGGAACAAAAGCAAGAGAAGCGTAGCTTACAGTGCCTAGTGTTTTAAAATCGTACGATTCATTTTTTTTTTAATTTAAATTTAAATTACAATATTCTGGTCAAGAAAATAACCTTTAGCCTTTATCATTTGATGAATAACTAAATAATCCTCAAAGAAAGGGTTAAAACGTTGCCATGCTATTTCTAAAACAGATGAAGAATGCTCAGATGTTCACACGTCAGTGTGGAATGGCTCCATATGTTCACACCTGTGTGTGAAGTGAATTCTTCTACTCTTTGTCCTAAGTGAGCATTGAACATCATTTTGATTTGAGCCAGATGTGTCTGAATGCATTAACAGGGTATTTATTATCCTATTCTTAGACCCTTCTGAAATGGACCAACAACTTGACCCTGCATTCCCAGAAATCCAGTCAGTCTGGCGCTCAAAATCAGCAAACCTCTTTGAGAATCAGCTTACGATTCTCCTGACATAACAGATTTAGTTATTATATTTCCTGACTACAATAAACATGACACATAATGGTATTTATTTACAAGTATAAAGAGTTTTGAGAAGAGTTTTGAGCCATTTTCCAGTGTTTCTTCTGTCAACAGCTTTGTTGATTATATTGAGAGCAATTTAGTTTTGTTTCACATCAAAATAAACTGTTGTTGAGATTATTCCATCCCCCAACCTCTGACATTAGCAGTTTTGTGGTGACAATTTTTCTGACCCAGAACGAACGGAACAGTTCAAGATCATAAAACAGCACCCTATTCGTAGAAAAAGAGCTAGAGGCATTTGCTGTAGCCTGGGTGTGACCTGTCTTTCCCTGGTTCATTCATTCTGGACACAAGGATAACCTCGTCCCCTCCACCCTCGAATACAGCTGAAATCACACAACCCCTTCCCCACTGACAGTATGGAACAGATGCCGTTGGATTGGGGTGGATGTAGCTTTGGATTGGTGGGGGTTGTGTTCAATGTCAGCGGGGGGCTGATGGCAGCACTCTCTTTGTGCCGGTTTGCTCAGAAGCGTTAGGAATTTCCGCCGGCCCCCCATGTGCTCAGCTGTTGGCCATTGCTGGGGAGAGTTGTGTCTTAACATAAAATGTCTGCCTAGTTTTAGGTTCCTCCCTTGAGTGAGTGTTTGTTCCACGCAGATTTAGTGGTGTCTTTTTATTTTTTTTATTTGCGCCAATACAAGATTGTCTTAGTTAAAACATGAATGTTGCTGTATAAACTCTTGAATTTGTCCCTTTTGCCTATTACCTGGAAGTTCCCATTGTTTCCATGGAAGTAACACCCTTGCTGTACTCTTGTTCCTTTTTGATCAGGAAGCCATACTAAGGTTCTTCAAAAGTGTATTCACATTTTTGCTTTTGCTTACTAAGCCCAAGTTCATGTGGAAGGACATGGACATTTGGAGATTTATTCATTATCTTTTCCCTCTTTTAGAAAATGGATGTCAGTGGAGCTAAAGTTCTGGAGTCAGCCGACGACATCCAGGAGCGCCGTCAGCAGGTTCTTGACCGGTACCGTCGCTTCAAGGATCTGTCTGTTGTGCGCAGACAGAAACTTGAGGACTCTTACCGGTTCCAGTTCTTCCGTCGAGATGCTGACGAGCTTGAGAAATGGATCCAAGAGAAGCTACAGATCGCTTCTGATGAGAACTACAAGGACCCCAGTAACCTACAGGTGAGAGTAAAAAAATCACATTTAGCAAAAAATGTGCTGTCACCTCTGTTTTTGAAGTGACTCCTCCCTTAAGCTGTAAATTCCTCGGCTGGGTCTGTCGGCTGTAATCAGCAGTGAATTACTTTATAGAGTCATCAGATTGTTATAATAGCTGAATACAGTAAATGAACACATGCATGCAGTGACTTTGGTCACAAGGTTTGTGTTGTGACTTATGTATACGTTTATAGAGAATTCTGCAATTGGTTGAAATCAGGCTTTACAAAGTTGGAACCTTCTCAGAAGAAATGCATTTTCACTATATACAGTGTTTATTAATAAAAATCTGCATATGATGCATTTTTGTCTTATATAGCATTTTTTCCCCATCTCTTAGGGAAAGCTCCAGAAACATCAAGCCTTTGAGGCAGAGGTGCAGGCTAACGCTGGGGCCATCATTAAACTGGACGAGACCGGCAATCTCATGATATCTGAGAGCCACTTTGCATCTGAAACCATTCGAGTAAGGCTTTTTTTCTTTTTAATACCACATGCTAGAGTTCCATAATGGAGAAAAGTGAAATTTATAGTGTTTTAACTTTATCCTATATGGATCAGTCTTTCACACCTTACCGGACCGCTCAGCGACCAATAGTAAAAAGTGTCAATTATGGCGCTTTTATTCCAGTAGGTACTTGAGTGCGGTGAAATTTTAATTAGTTGTAGTTCATTTTACAGTGCATGTCCCTTAAAAGAACTGAGTGCGGTGTTCCTTTTCATTCTACCTCAAGTAACTTTAATCTGAGCTGTCCTTGAATAATGTTTTTGTTTCTGATCACGTCTTAAAATTCAGACCCGTCTAGAGGAACTTCACCGTCTGTGGGACCTGCTGCTGCAGAAGACTAAAGAGAAGGGAGTGCGTCTGCTGCAGGCCCAGAAATTGGTGCAGTACCTCCGTGAGTGTGAGGATGCCCTGGACTGGATCAGTGACAAGGTGAGAAACCACAGTTGACATCATATATTACGCTGTGTATATATTTGCGCAATGCTGAAAAATAATTTCATCCGATATTTGAAGACACACTGACGATATTTTATTGCAGGAAGCTATTGCCACCTCAGAGGAGCTTGGCCAGGACCTGGAGCATGTGGAGGTTCTGCAGAAGAAGTTTGAAGAGTTCCAGACAGACCTGGCAGCCCACGAGGAGCGTGTGAATGAGGTGAACCAGGCAGCCGGTAAGCTAACCCAAGAGAACCATCCCGAGACTGAGCTCATCCTGAAGAAGCAGGAGGAGGTGAACGCTGCTTGGCAGAGGCTGAAGGGATTGGCTCAGCAAAGGCAGGGCAAGCTATTTGGAGCTGCTGAAGTGCAGCGTTTCAACCGGTGAGTTATTCAAGGCCTTTGTAAGCACTACTATACAAATTTGTTGATTTGAATATGTTTAGTCACTAAAATTTTCTGTTCTGACCTACAGGGATGTGGATGAGACAATCAGCTGGATTAAGGAGAAGGAGCAGCTGATGGCATCTGATGATTTTGGTCGTGACCTTGCCAGCGTTCAAGCCTTGCTTCGGAAACACGAGGGGCTGGAAAGAGATTTGGCGGCCTTGGAGGACAAGGTCCGTCTCAGCATATCCACAAACTCTCTTTTTCTATCCCTCAATACCTAGCTGCCCATCACATTTATACACTTATTCTTTTATTGTTTTATTTATGAACATTTAATTTGTTGCAGAGATGTGCAACAGAATGTATAAGCATTGTACAGTCATTCAGTATGTATGATATAGACATTCTGTTCTGTCTTCAGGTGAACACTCTTGGCGGTGAGGCAGACCGTCTGCAGCAGACGCACCCCCAGAATGCCTCTCAGATCCATCTGAAAAGAGACGAACTCATTACCAACTGGGAGCAGATCCGTACCCTGGCAGCTGAACGACACACTCGGCTCAATGACTCCTACAGGTAGGCTAAGATACACTTTTTTTTTTTTTTGCTTTTGATCACCACTTAAAATTAATTGGTTGAGATTTTAAGCTCAGTTTACACAATACTTACTTGTGATCTCATGGTTCTCTTGCTTGTAGGCTCCAGCGCTTCACTGCAGATTTCCGTGACCTGACCAGCTGGGTGACGGAGATGAAAGCTCTGATCAATGCAGATGAGCTGGCTAACGATGTGGCCGGAGCTGAGGCCCTGCTTGACCGCCACCAGGAGCATAAGGTATTGAACTTTGAAAATCTAAACAAGTAGAGCATTATGTTTGGATAGTAAATATAGGGTATTTTTCTAAACTGATTTGTTGATTTAGTATTGCACTTATAGTATTGCTCTACCAAGGATGCTTGACTTTGAAAGACCATAATGTCCATAATGTTTTACCAGGGTGAGATTGATGCTCACGAGGACAGTTTCAAATCTACTGATGAGGCTGGGCAGGCTCTGCTGAACACCGGACATTATGCTTCCGAGGAAGTCAAGGAAAAGGTGTGTTTGACCTTGGACCTGTGTTTTTGTAGGCTATCTTAAAATCATCATTCATGCATTTTTAATTCTAAAGTGAGAATCTGAATGACCCTCATTTTGTGTTTGTTGGTGTAGCTGGGCATCCTGTCTGAAGAGAAAGTGTCTCTTCTGGAGCTGTGGGAGCTACGCAGGCAGCAGTATGAGCAGTGCATGGACCTGCAGCTCTTTTACAGGGACACTGAGCAGGTCGACAATTGGATGAGCAAGCAAGAGGTACAAATTCATCTAGGCTTATTATATTATGACGTGTAACACTTTAATTTTGTTTACAACTGAGAGCAAAGATTTAAACATTTCAAACCGTTTTTCCCAAAGGCTTTCCTGCTAAATGAAGATTTGGGTGACTCACTGGACAGCGTTGAAGCTCTTCTGAAGAAACATGAAGACTTTGAGAAATCCCTTAGTGCCCAGGAAGAGAAGATCACTGTAAGAAATCACAGTTTGACATAAAATCCAAGACCTGTTATAATCAGGATTACAAATCTTACTCCGTTTTCTTTTTAATTCTCTACTGCAATATACAGGCCCTGGATGAATTTGCCACCAAACTGATCCAGAACAATCACTACGCCAAGGAGGATGTGGCCACTCGCAGAGATGCAGTAAGTGGAGATTAGCACCCTGAAATGTCCTTTATTTCAACACCGCAAGCACTTTCCTCCCCTCAATTATTGCTGACAGAAGTGCTGAATCACTGGTAATACTATGACTTAAACACCTTTTTTTCTACTTCAGCTGCTGAGCAGACGCAACGCTCTTCACGAGCGCGCTCAGTTTCGCCGTGCCGCCCTGGAGGACTCTTTCCATCTGCAGCAGTTCTTCCGGGACTCTGATGAGCTCAAGAGCTGGATCAATGAAAAGATGAAGACTGCCACTGACGAAGCCTACAAGGTATGTTGTCCTAGAGTTGTTTTACACATTTGGAATCAATTGTTTATATTTGCTTCTTACTCTCACCATATATTCCTTCTCTATCAGGACCCATCCAACCTGCAGGGGAAGGTGCAGAAGCACCAGGCCTTCGAAGCTGAGCTCTCTGCCAATCAGAGCCGCATTGATGCACTGCAGAAGTCAGGCCAGGAGCTGATTGATGGAAAACACTACGCCTCCAGCGAGGTGTCCACCCGAATGGATGAGGTCAGCTCTCAGTGGAAGAAACTTCTAGAGGCAACTGAACTCAAAGGTGAGAAAATAGCACAGTGTGACAATACTGCCTATTTCACAGGAAGAGACAGTTGTCAGTAGTTAAAAACTGATTTTTCTGATTTATTACTGGTAAATATGAAACAAAAGGCAGATTTTTCAGTGATCTCACATTATTTACTTGTTCAGGGATTAAGTTGCGTGAAGCGAACCAGCAGCAGCAGTTCAATCGTAATGTAGAGGACATCGAGCTGTGGCTGTATGAGGTGGAGGGACACCTAGCCTCCGATGACTTTGGCAAAGACCTGACCAGCGTCCAGAATCTTCAGAAGAAACATGCTCTGCTGGAGGCTGATGTGGCTGCCCACCAGGTAACAGTGTATGAATGATTTTCAAAGTAACTGATATTAGACATTTACAATGTTTTTTGTATGATTCTGTGCAGCTGGCAGTGTATTTTTGTTTTGTTTTTTTTACATCTGAACTTCATTCATCTAAACTCTCCTCTTGACAGGACCGCATTGATGGTATTACTATTCAGGCCAGGCAGTTCCAGGAGGCTGGCCATTTTGACGCTGATAACATATGCAAAAAACAAGAGGCTCTGGTGGCACGCTACGAGGCCCTAAAAGAACCCATGGCCGCCCGCAAACAGAAGCTGTCAGACTCCCTGCGCCTTCAACAACTTTTCAGGGATGTGGAAGATGAGGAGACCTGGATCCGAGAGAAGGAACCCATTGCTTCCTCCACCAACAGGGGTTAGTGTGATTAAATTACATGAACTGAAATCTTAATTGACTATAAACTGTTGATATTTTAAAATAACCACTTTCTCGTACTCTCTTCTCATAGGAAAAGATCTTATTGGAGTCCAGAACCTTCTGAAGAAACACCAGGCTCTGCAGGCGGAAATCTCTGGCCATGAACCCCGAATCAAGGCTGTTACTCAGAAGGGGGAGGCCATGATTGAAGAAGGTAGTATTTAATTTTTTCATAAGACTGACTTTCTATTAGGCATCGGTTTAGAACACCACAGTCATTATTCAAAGTACAAACAATAAATTTGAAATATTGTAAATGTAAATAAATGCTTTTTTTTTTCAAAATTTCAGGTCACTTTGCAGGGGAGGATGTGAAAGCTAAGCTGCAAGAGCTGCACAATCGTTGGGATGGACTGAAGGGAAAAGCGGCCCAGCGTAGACAGGATCTGGAGGACTCCCTTCAGGCTCAGCAGTACTTTGCTGATGCCAATGAGGCTGAGTCTTGGATGAGAGAGAAGGAGCCCATTGTAGGAAGCACCGACTACGGCAAAGATGAAGACTCTGCAGAGGTAAACAAGGAGGAGGGCTGGATTTAGAATGAAATTAGTTAGAGTATTACATTGCATTTGATGCTAATATTTGAGCAAAAAATGCAATGTAAGGTAAAAAAAAGAAAATAAATTTTATCTAGTTTCTGGTGATCGTTTCATACAGCATCCCTCATACATCATAAGATGTTTAAAGTGCTTAATTGGCAGAGCTAAACTCAGTTGCTTTTGTGGTGTCAAAAAAAATTTGATGGCTCTAACATGTCAGTGTTATCATTTACAGGCTCTTCTGAAGAAGCACGAGGCACTAATGTCTGATCTGAGCGCGTATGGCAGCAGCATCCAGGCCTTAAAAGAACAAGCTGAGGCCTGCAGAGTAAGATCACATAACAACACTTTTGCATTGACCAAAAGGAAATAACACGTAAATGTTTTACATTTTATGGAAATGAAAATTTGGTCCTTTTTCATTGATTTAATCAACAGCAACAAGTGGCACCCACTGATGATGAGACTGGCAAGGAGCTGGTTCTTGCTCTATACGACTACCAGGAGAAGAGTCCACGTGAGGTCACCATGAAGAAGGGCGACATCCTCACTCTGCTCAACAGCACCAACAAGGTGATTAATAGGGCACGCTGCATGTGTTACTTAGCATGCCAGTTTGAATCCAGATGAGTGCTTGGACTTATGTAAGTTTTTTATATATATATATATATATATATATATATATATATATATATATATATATATGTATCTTGTTCTCAGGACTGGTGGAAAGTGGAAGTGAACGACAGGCAGGGCTTTGTTCCCGCAGCGTACGTGAAGAAGTTGGACCCGACTCAATCTTCCTCTCGTGAGAATCTGCTAAACGAACAGGGCAGCATCGCTCTGCGACAGGAGCAGATTGAGAATCAGTAAGAATTATTCTGCCTTTGGTTTTCATTCAAATGATTGAGGGCAGACTTCTTACTTTGTCTAATATGCATTCGGGCTGTCAATGTCTCAAAAGTTTGAGGTCAGAAATAAAACATTTTTGAAAGAAAAAATAAATTAATATTTTTACTGTCAAAAGTGACAGTAAATACATTTCTAATGTTAAAGACAATTCACAAAGACAATTTGTTCATCAAAGAAAAAGATTCCCTAAAAAAAAGTATTACAGTTTCCATAAAAATATTAAGAAATATTAATTCATAATTTTAATTGATTGATGGCCCTAATGTGAACATTTTTGGAATTATTTTTTCAACCTACTTACATTCCAACAAAATCATTTCTTTTTAACACAAAGCCTCTTAAGATCTTTATATCTTTACTCTTCCTGCAGCTCAAATAAGGCATCTGTTAAAAACTAACACTAATGTTTCTGACCCCTCGTTACTCCTCTTTTTCCTTTTTCTTTTCTTTCTTGTTTTCTTTCTTTCTTAATTGAAATGCTTGCATGTGTCTGCTTGCCCTGCCCTGTGGCAGGACTGTGGTCACCAAGGAGGTGTGCAGCGTATCTGTACGCATGAAGCAGGTGGAGGAACTGTGAGTAGGCCTGACCAATGTCATTTATTTGATCAAAGAAGCCTCCATCATTGCAAAATGTTCATCCACATGCCCCTCATCCATCTTGCTGTTTTTCTCATGCTTCAAGTCTTCTATCATTCTCTGTCCATCAGATCATTGTCTCATTCTTCCTTCTCTTCTATTCCATCAAGGGATAGATGTTCACATCTCTTCTGAGGATGTTGTCATTCTGAGCTTTTCCTTTTGTAGAGTTGGTGTCTAGATGTTTCACTCTGCATTTTCTGCATTTGACTGTGCAGATTTCTCGCTGTTTGTTGAACCCCTGTCCGTGTTTCCAGCTCCTATTTCCTTTCCTAGAAGGAGATGTTTCAGTCCCAGTGTTGAGGTGGCAGTTGCATTAAAGTCTCTGATCTCTCTTTGTAGGTATGGTACACTGCAAGAGTTTGGAGAGAAGAGGAAGGACATGCTGGAGAAGAGCTGCAAGAAGTTCATGCTTTTCCGTGAGGCGAACGAGCTGCAGCAGTGGATCAATGAGAAAGAATCAGCGCTTACTAATGAGGAGGTCGGCTCTGATCTGGAGCAAGTGGAAGTGCTGCAGAAGAAGTTTGATGATTTCCAGAAGGCATGTTTCTCATACACGTTTATGACTCATTTATCACTGGACACTAGCATTAGCTAATACGTGTTCCCTGATTCTAAACGCTTGTATTTTTTTTTATTGTTTTCTAGGATCTGAAAGCAAATGAATCTCGGCTGAGGGATATAAACAAGGTGGCATCTGAGCTAGAGTCTGAAGGACTGATGGCTGAAGAGGCTCCTGTTGTGCAGGCCCAGGTATGAAGAAAAACACTTAACACACACAGGGAATTTGATTTAACATACATTGCCATTGAAAAGTTTGGGGTCAGTTTTTTTCTTTGTAGCTTGCATTAAATTTATCAAAAGTGAAACTGTAAAGACATTTAGAATTTTTTAGAATTTTTTTAATTTCAAATAATTGCTGTTCTTTTCAGTTTATTTATCAAGGAATCCTAAAAAATAGCAGTTTCCAAAGAAATATTAGGCAGTACAACTGGTTATAACATTGCTAATAAAACTAAATATTTCTTGAGCACTAAATCAGCATATTACAATGATTTTTAAAGGAAATGAAAATAGTTATTTTTAAATTGTAATAATATTTCACAAAATTAATGTTTTTACTGTATTTTGTGTTTATATAATTGTGGCTTTAGTAAGCATAAGAGATTTATTTCTAAAACTTAAAAATCTTACCAAGCCCAAACTTTTTGACAGTAGTATACATCATGATGTTTTCTAGATTTTGAGTCATTCCGCTCATCAATTTTATGTTTACATTGAAACTTAGGAGAGTATACATCAGAGTAATATTCTTATTTATATGCCTGGATTTATGAGATTTATAGATCTGGTGGTCTTACCTATTTTTCCCCTTTCTCCTTTCGACCCTCCATTCCTTCATCACTCCACCCCTTCATCCCACCATCAGCAAGTAGAGATGCTGGGCTCAGCTCCTGGCAAGGTCATTATTGTTTTATACCATTCATCACGTCTCTACAACAGTTGGGGTGTCTGCATGAAACAAACACATGAATATCAAAGTTTTTGTTTATTTATTTGTTTTTTTTTGTTTGTTTTTTAACTGATTTTATTTATTTATTGGATATATTTCACAGGATGAAGCAGATTCCAAAGGTGCATCTCCATGGAAGGTAATATAGTATGCTGAATTTGAAATGCTTTAAATGTAATCTATTATATCATCTAATTTTGGGTCATTGAGTTTGATGCATGTTTAGCTTTTATGCAGGGTCTTGTTTGACCTGTATGTCATCCACAGTGGTGTTTGGTTACAGGACGACAAAAACAGTCTGGTTCTTGTAACTCCTCTTGTGACACTCTCATGACTGGTGTATTTTTCTGTTCTTTTCCTGCCCTCTCTCTGTTTTTTGAACATTTTTTACTCAATATAGTCTGTTCGCTTGGCTGTTCAAACAACGGCCAACTTTAATACTATTAAGGTAAGATTCTAGGTTCTTAGTTTCAATCTTTAAATCTTCCCTCAACCAATCCCACTAAATCCTGCATTGTGCCCCGTGTACCTGGAGGACTAACTCATCGTGGTGGTCTTGTACTCTTACCATGGTCTCTTGTTCCCTATGTCCTGTTACTGAACCATCAACTCTGCGGTTGCATCCCCCTCCCTTTGTTTCCATTCATGAGTCTGTGTCGACCATTTGAAATAACTCCTTTGTCTTCATTCTGTATGTTTTGGTGGAGGTAAAACAGCCATTCTAGAATGCATTAACGCCTCTTTTTCAATTTGTGGCCGATGCATCCACCCAAGTTTTCCATATTTGCTAACTGTTATCACTCATCCTATATGCTTTAATGTTGTAGCCTTTCTGTTTATGCCACTTACCCATACTGTTGCTTTTGCTACTGATATGAAGAGCAAAGTATGGCGCAAAGGATATGAAACCATTTATGTGGCGCTTTGGATAGTGTTTTGGCTGTTAAATTTTATGTTTCTGAATGTATATTGCCAAAAAAGGTTTGTTTCTCATCAGTCATTTTATATCATTTTAGATGTGACCTCAGGGAGTCAAATCTCCTGCTAGGAATCATATCATTGTTTTAACTGGACTCATAACCTGCCCTCTGATTAACTGCTAATGGTTTAATGTTTGTGTATAGGAGCTGAACAACCACTGGAGGGCCTTGCAGCAGCTGGCTGAAGACAGAAGCAACATGCTGGGCAGTGCTCATGAGGTGCAGAGGTTCCACAGGTACATATATGCCACTGATTAACCTCAAAATTATACTGTTATGTTCATGTTATAGTTGTGTGATGTGAGCCACATGAAGTGCAGAGGAATTCAGCCCAGTGTGTGATTTACAGGGATGCAGATGAGACCAAGGAATGGATCGAAGAGAAGAACCAAGCTCTGAACACTGATAACTATGGCCATGACCTCGCCAGTGTGCAGGCTCTGCAGCGTAAGCACGAAGGCTTTGAGAGAGACCTGGCTGCTCTAGGAGACAAGGTAAAAAATTTTTTTTTTTTTTGGTTCATTCCTAACATAACATCTGCTAAATATCTAGTTCAGTCATGAAGATTTATATGGCACAGGCTGATTGGTCCTTTACATGCAATCTGCTAAAAATCACACTATTTACTACATAGCACAAGCTCATTGTCCTCTGCTGATTCTTTAGCAAGTGAGCTTGCTTGCTCAACATTTTAAATACTGTAAATTAGTTCTCCTGCATGCTATCAGAGTTCCTCTGAAACCTCCCACCTCCCCCAGCATCACATGTCTAGATCTGCTACAGGATTTATATGTGCCTATTCATGCAACAGCAGCAGCATATCTTACATGCTTGCTCTGGTGTAGCAGGTGTAGCAGATCTAGTCCACCAAGACCAAATACATTAATATTGTCATATCCATTAACATGCTAAAACTATTTTGAGAGTTGTCATGATTGATATATAATTTTCTCCCTGGGGCAGGTGAACTCTCTTGGTGAGACCGCAGAGCGTCTGATTCAGTCTCATCCTGAGTCTGTGGACGACATCCAGGAGAAGTGCACCGAGCTGAACACTGCCTGGAGCAGCCTGGTGGGTCGTGCTGACCAACGCAAAGAAAAACTGGGCAACTCTCACGACCTGCAGCGCTTCCTCAGTGACTTCAGGTGAGGAGGAGGAAAAAGAGGGATGGAAAGAGAGTATAAAACATGCAAAACAAACAACTTCGAGAAGCTATCTGACATCCGAGCAATAATATAGAAGAGACTAAATAAGTCTGTGCTTCTCTCTCCCAGAGATCTCATGTCCTGGATCAATGGAATCAGAGGGTTGGTGTCTTCAGATGAGCTGGCCAAGGATGTCACTGGAGCTGAAGCCCTGTTGGAGAGACATCAGGTACTTAAAAACACCTATGATATGTACTTTCCCTTGTGAAAAATAAATATACTGAAATGTAATTTAAATATTTATTTCAAGCTAACTATACTACAAATACATTTACATATTTATTTATTAATAAACAAATACTAAATACTAAAAAAATACTAAACTGGTATACTTAAAGTCTGCTAAATTGGATTGGAAAAACTAATTTTGTACTTAATGCACTTTAATTGCAGAAGTAGTGCTAAAGTCCAACTAAAGATATACTTGATTGAACTAAAGATATACTTGATATTTGATTGTGCTTAAGTGGGACTATTAAAAGTGTACTTTAGGCTTAATAATATGAAATATGCATTGTGCACAAGTACTACTACAAATAAAGTTGAATTATAATTTTTATATCAGTAAGTCTCGAGCGATATGTCAGTAAATATGTTAATAGATTTGAACGATACTTTGTATGAAATAAATTTATTTTAAATATATTACCTTTTTACTAGGGTTGTTACAGTTGCTGTTTAGAAGATTCGTTTCCTTTGATAATATTTGTCAAAATCCTGTTCAGCTCATGAACATGTTAAGCATTCACATATTCACATTCTGTAGGAACACCGCACTGAGATCGATGCCCGTTCAGGCACCTTCCAGGCTTTTGAGCAATTTGGACAGCAGCTGCTTGCCCGTGGCCACTATGCCAGCCCCGAGATTCAGCAGAAGCTGGAGGCTCTTGAACGGGAACGTGCTGACCTGGAGAAGGCCTGGGTCCAGCGCAGGATGATGCTGGATCAGTGCCTGGAGCTGCAGGTCAGCAAGGACCATGTATAAATTTAATACAGAAAACTTGAACACTTTAAGATGGCAAATGATATCATGTTTGTTTTTGTCTCCTGCAGCTATTCAGCCGTGACTGCGAGCAGGCTGAGAACTGGATGGCAGCTCGCGAGGCCTTCTTGGCCAGCGATGACAAGGGAGACTCCCTGGACAGCGTCGAGGCTCTCATCAAGAAACATGAGGACTTTGATAAGGCTATCAATGTGCAGGTCAGCAAGCGCCATTGTGATATAAAGCAGTCATGCTTGAGATTATTTGATTTTGAATCTGGAGAGTTTTTTGCGATAATTTAAATTTGTCTGTTCTCACAGGAAGAGAAAATTGCAGCACTGCAGTCTTTTGCTGACCAGCTCATTAGCGCTGACCACTACGCCAAACCTGAGATCTTTAATCGCCGTAATGAGGTCTTAGACAGGTCAGGGTTCTTCTTTTTGATGCTTCTCTCACTGAATGAATCTGTCCCATTTGTGTCATTTAAGTTAAAGCAGTATGTCCTTTTTACCTCCAGGTGGCGCCGTCTCAAGGCTCAGATGATTGAGAAACGCTCTAAGCTGGGTGAGTCCCAGACTCTGCAGCAGTTCAGCAGAGATGTAGATGAGATCGAAGCATGGATCAGTGAAAAACTCCAAACCGCCACCGATGAGTCTTACAAGGACCCCACCAACATCCAGGTAATGTACAGATATGTCAATATTTTTGCAAACATGCTATGTTTCATGTTTTAAAGGTGAATATCCTGCTTAAGTCTAACCTTGTAAATATATTAATAGCATAATATGTTCCAGTGCAAATTAAAATGTGTTTCTCTTACTATCCCCGCCTCAACCAATCCCAAGTGTTTTATTATATAGGAAATTAAACTGAAACTCTGTCTGTGTTCCCATTGTCTATTTCTAGCTATCCAAGCTTCTGGTAAGTGCAGTAGTGTGCCAGAGCTAACTAACCCCAATAGGGTCTCTCCACTTGTCCGTTGTCTCATTGTTTTTGTCTGTAAATGTGTATTTGAGTTCCGTATGTCTATTATGTGTCTCGCTTTGTACAGCATCATCAGTTGTTTGTAGCATTTAATTTTTAGTTGCTGGGTATGGCCTCCATTTTCTTGTTGTGTCATTGAAGTTGGGATGTCTTGGTTTAAATTTGTTCCACACAGAAAAGCTGAGCTTCTCAGAGTTGTGGATCTGAGAGCAAACTAAAAAGTTGTATGCAAAGACTATTTTTGGCTGTGTTCAGAATAGCATACTAGAATTATATGCATTATGCTGCCTACTGTTTTATGTACTACTTTGTGAATCAGAACACATTACACTTAATATAAACGCATATACTGTATGTGATTATACACATATAGTACTGTAGCACTTTGCTACAATTTTACTTATTTCGATGGCATGATGTTTGAAAATAATTGTGCAACCCTACAAACAAGCACAGCAAACCTGGAGCTTTTTCTAAATTGCATTTTATCATAAATATCGCAATTAGTTTTTTCCAAAATCACGCAATCCTATGGTCACGTGACTGCTTTGTTTCAGTTTTCATCCCAGAAATAATTACATTTTTTTTAATTGTGTAAATTTTCTTAACTCTTTGTATCCTACAGTGTGCCCCTGACTGTACTGCACATTTTGATTAATGTAGGAAGTCATCCAGATATTACATGCATACAAATATTTCCTAGTACATATAATATGCATGCTGCAAAAGTAGTATGCATAGTACGTTAGAGTGCTGTTCCGAACACAGCCGCAATTCTGCATCAACCCAGAGAGAGAAGGTGGAGAGGTGCTTTCAAACAAGTAATTCTGCTTTGCTTTTTTGTGGAATACCGTGTTAAAACAACAGAAACGGTTACACGTGTGCTATGGCCAGAATCTATATGCAGTTACAGTACCAGCAGCCCAGCTTCCTTTGAGTCTATCAGCAAATGCTTAGATAAGCCATTTGTAAGTGCTTTTTCCTTCTTCCATTCTCTCTGGGTGATATAAAATATTAAATGATCTCAGGCAAAACACCCCAACTCCTCCTAGGTTCCTCACAGAATTCATTTTGTGCTGGATTGTGTTCACACAGTTCATTTTATTGAATGCTCCATCAGGCTTTGATTGTGTCCTGTTCATAGTATGAGTTCCACGTTACATGTTTGGTCCTTGTTTGGTGGTTTGTAAATTCACAGTCACCTCACTTTTTTTTTCCACAATGTACACATTGATGTTTTGAAAAGGTTTGCTCTTTTATGGCTACAAATAAGGACAATCTTTCACAAGCAGTCTACACAAAGGCATATACATAAAATGCTCACACATACGTTACAATAGCATTGAATATGCACTGCTTTTACTGAAATTGAGTTTTTACACAGAGACGTTTATATCAGTATCATGTACACATCTACAGTGTTAGATACAAAACCAGCTATTTCTTTATCACAGCTGCACCCACGCATGACTTCACTGTGTGGCTCAGTTTAGCTGTATTTCGCTTTCTTGCCACTTTCAGAGCAAGCACCAGAAGCACCAAGCTTTTGAGGCTGAGTTACACGCTAATGCTGATCGTATCCGTGGGGTGATTGACACGGGCAATGCTCTCATCCAGAGAGGTGCCTGTGCTGGAAGTGAGGATGCTGTCAAGGTAACAATTTCAGAAGTATTTCAGAAATAGGCAGCTGGTGAGTTACAGTCGATGCTCATTTTGCTGTGGTCGTGCTCACATTTGCACTCAGGCTCGTCTTAATGCTCTGGATGAGCAGTGGCAGTTCCTCGTCAACAAATCTGCAGAGAAGAGTCAAAAACTGAAGGAGGCAAACAAGCAGCAGAACTTCAACACTGGCATCAAGGACTTTGACTTCTGGTTGTCTGAGGTATTGAGATATGACTTAGTAGCTACTTAGTTCTTGACTTAAATCTTGACTGAAATGTAAAAGTTTCATTAAATAATATTAATAATAATAATGTCCATTACACATTTTTCCTGTGCTCTTAGGTTGAGGCTCTTCTTGCCTCTGAGGATTATGGAAAAGATCTGGCCTCAGTCAACAATCTCCTTAAGAAGCACCAGCTTTTGGAGGCTGACATCTCTGCTCATGAGGTAGCTCTTCAGACATGCTGATTAGGGATCACTCATTCAAAGCAATTACAAAATCCAATATGTCCTGATCAATGCTTGTTTTTATGTTCGTGTTCTTATAGGATCGTCTAAAGGATCTCAATGGCCAGGCTGACAGTCTGATGGCCAGCAATGCCTTTGACACCTCTCAGGTTAAGGACAAGCGTGATGCCGTCAACGGACGCTTTGGCAAAATTAAGAGCATGGCTGCTGGGCGCCGTGCCAAGCTTAATGAGTCGCATCGTCTGCACCAGTTCTTCAGGGATCTGGACGATGAGGAATCTTGGATCAAGTATGGTTTACATCATTCTGAGTGATCTATCATTTTTCAAACTAACTGCATTATTTGAGGCTGTACACTAGATTGAATTCATTCTCTTCCATTAGGGAAAAGAAGTTGTTGGTGAGCTCGGAGGACTACGGACGTGATTTGACAGGAGTACAGAATCTGAGGAAGAAACACAAGCGTCTGGAGGCTGAGCTTGGAGCACACGAGCCAGCCATTCAGGTGAGGAGTCACCTGCAACATGGTTGCATATCAATTCACAGAAATGAAAAAGTCTTGGGTCAAGTGAATCATCATTCTGAATGCTAACATAGTTTTGTGGCCTTGCAGTCTGTATTAGAAACTGGGAAGAAGCTATCTGATGACAACACCATTGGACAGGAGGAGATCCAGCAGAGGCTGGCCCAGTTTGTGGAGCACTGGAGGGAACTAAAAGATCTGGCTGCTGCTCGGTCAGTACTGTATTTTACTATTTAACTTTTTTTTTGGTCTATTTTTCTGATCACATTCAAAAGATTGGATCAATAAGATTTTTTTTTTTTTTTTTTTCAAAAACATCAACAAAAATCTTATGATTATATATATTGCCTAGGATAGGAATTTGAAAATTCTTTGGTTTTCTGGTTTTTAGTGGACAGAGGCTTGAGGAGTCGCTGGAGTACCAGCAGTTTGTGGCAAATGTAGAGGAAGAGGAAGCTTGGATTAATGAGAAACTGAACCTGGTCGGAAGTGAGGATTACGGTGATACTCTGGCAGCTGTGCAGGTGTGAAATAAACTACATTTAGCTGATTATGGCTTGATCTTGGACACACCTTCATATTGCTGTTTGTTTTTTTAGCTTTTATCTTAAGTTTCTTTATTCGGCTCTCGTTTATCAGGGCTTGCTGAAGAAACACGAAGCATTTGAAACTGATTTTACCGTGCACAGGGACCGAGTGAATGATGTGTGTTCCAATGGAGATGAACTTATCAAAAAGGTATACTACAACTATTACAAAGTACATATACTACAAATTTACCCCTTTGACCCTTAAATGCTTTATTATAGACCGTTCTTTTGAAGTAGAATGTAACCTGATAGCAATATCATAATATCATATTGGGGCTTTTTGTGCAGGAAAACCACAACGTGGAGAACATCATGGCTAAAATGAAGGCCCTGCGTGGGAAGGTGTCAGAGCTGGAGAGAGCTGCAGCTCAGAGGAAATCTAAACTGGATGAGAACTCTGCCTTCCTTCAGTTCAACTGGAAGGCTGATGTGGTGGAGTCCTGGATTGGTGAGTAAATGTTTCCTCTTATTTGCATCAAACCTCATTTAAAAGAGGGTTTGATAAGAAATAAAGTGTTATTTTCTCTGCTTCTTTGTAATATGTAACTCAAATGTGTCTTAGGCGAGAAGGAAAACAGCCTGAAGACCGATGACTATGGTCGAGATCTCTCCTCGGTGCAGACTCTGCTCACTAAACAGGTGTGACATAGTATGTGAAATAATGTACAACGCAATCGTAAGCCATAGCACAGCATATCCATATACTGCTGTAACTGAATGTTTTTATTCCACTCTGCCATAGGAAACTTTTGATGCTGGGCTTCAGGCCTTCCAGCAGGAGGGCATCACCAACATCACAGCCCTGAAAGACCAGCTTTTGGCTGCCAAACATGTGCAGTCCAAGGCCATTGAGGCTCGTCATGCCACCCTGATGAAGCGCTGGAACCAGCTCCTGTCCAACTCAGCTGCCCGCAAGAAGAAGCTTCTGGAGGCCCAGGAGCACTTCAGAAAGGTGTGAAGAATGGAATTTTGCCTCAAGTTAGGAAAATAAGTTTTGTGTCTTTAACTCTTGTTCATAACTCCATCCAGGTCGAGGATCTGTTCCTCACCTTTGCCAAGAAGGCCTCAGCCTTCAACAGCTGGTTTGAGAATGCTGAAGAAGATCTGACAGATCCTGTAAGGTGCAACTCTTTGGAGGAGATCAGGGCCCTGCGGGATGCCCATGATGCCTTCCGCTCCTCGCTCAGCTCTGCAGAGGCCGACTTCAACCAACTGGCAGAACTTGATCGCCAGATCAAGAGTTACCAGGTGGCCTCCAATCCATACACTTGGTTCACCATGGAGGCTCTAGAGGAGACCTGGAGGAACCTTCAAAAGATCATCAAGGTGATGATGGAATCCTGAAGCATGATTGAATGTGTATAAAGTAGAGTAAAAAAAACTCAATAATTATATAAACATGATTTATAGGAGCGAGAGCTGGAGCTACAGAAGGAACAGAGGAGACAGGAAGAGAACGATAAACTCAGACAAGAGTTCGCCCAACATGCCAATGCCTTCCACCAATGGCTGCAGGAGACCAGGTACAGAGGACCAGCATGCACTACTTACAGTGCTGTGTTCTCTAGAGTAGAGTTATGCTCGAGGGTTAAACACACCGCATGCTACACATTTGTTTCGATTGCATGACATCACACACACATCTGTTCGGATTTGATCAAGCTTTCCTGATCTCCATGTAACTTTCTTAGATGCCCATTTTCATTTGTGTCATCGACTGTTTTTGTGACTGCAGTCTTTAAGTCATTGCCTGCTTTGCCATGTTTTCTGTTTGGGTAGGTTTTCACATTGATCACACCACTTAAACCCATCTAGGCTTGATATACTGCAGCAGGGCTTTGCGCTGGTCACATTTTCTTTTTATGTGAGTGTTGAGTAGTGGCGTTGTTGTCACCACTCAATGTTTTAACTGTTTCTTTCTCTCTCCCTCCCCTATTTGTCTCTCTTTCCCCATTCCTTCGTCCTTCTCGCTGCTACCCTGATGCTTGGAATCATTTCTCTAATCAGGACATACCTTCTGGATGGGTTAATATCACATTTTTTACTCTTTTACTATAGTATGTTTGTGTGTGAGTGTGTATGTATTGTTTAATAGCATTTAATGGAAGCGTTGTGATAGAAACACACATTTGGTATAAAATAAACCAGGAATTTGGGAGTTTCAGTTTAGAATAGAACAATAATTTGGATAGAGAAATAAAACAGGGTGTCTCAAGAAGGACTTTCTCACTTTACATATATTTTGCGTATTTTATTGTATGTTTTGACTATATATTTCCAGATGTATTAGTTTCTGTTTTTCACACTCTTTTTCCATTCCCTCTTCATCTCCCACCTCCCTCGTCTCTGAATAGCATAGCCTATCGGAGGGTAATCCGTGTCTATCAGTATGAAGTCGATGATGATCTTTCTGGAAGGTCTTCTCCCTTTTTTTCCTCCTCTGATTGGCCTCTTGCCCCTCACCCCACACCTTTTGGGTTTTCTTCTCCTCATGCACTCGAGTCTGACCCCCACTGTAAAGGCTCTGTGTGTGTTCAATTCCCTTTTACTAACATTCACTGCAATGTGAGGCTTTTTTTTTAGATGAACCCTTCCAGCTTCTTAATCCAACAAGCCTTGGCTACATTTGGCACCGATGTTGAGGAGTGTGAACACTTCATCTCATTCTTTTTAACTTAGTTTTTTTCCATGTTTCTGTTATTTGTTTTGGGGGGTTTTTTCCCTCCATTTTGAGGAAAATGTTCATGCACCAGATCCAGGGTGGAAACTGCAATGTGATTTCCATGATTGAAAAAGTACTTGTAAACATTTTCAATATCCTGATCTGAATCCAAACAACTGTGCATTGACATTTTTTGGACATTTACAATATGGCTAGTCAAGTCGAACTCTGAATCTTTGGTTTTGCACATTTTGCTTTTAAAAGTGTGCAAGATAAAACAAACTAAGCAGTGGTACAAATATAGCAGTTTCTAACCCTGTTGACAGCAGCCCTAATCAAGCATGGTCTGGATTACCATGGATATAATTTGGCTTCGTTAGCATGACTTTGGTTACTGTAGGTGCATTCTGGGGTGGCTTATAGTTTGTATTCCATATCTACTACAAAATTGGTAAGTCCTATTATCATGTACAAGAAATTCCGGAAGATGCAGGTTACAGAACTAGATGTAATGTTTATGCAAACCTTTTAAACAATATAGTATAACTCATAGTCATATAAAAATAAAAACTACCTTTTTAAGCTCTACTCTGCCCAATACAATTGGTTTTGTTCTTTGATCTAATAAGTGAGCTAGTCTTTTGAGAGCCGCTCTTGTAAGGTATAGACTGGCATGTGGAGTGAGTGAGATGATTTTGGGTGGATGTGCCATGTGCTCTCGGGCTCCTGCTGCTGGTTTCATCACTCTGTGTGTGGGCAGGTCCTGCATGGTGGAAGAATCTGGAACTCTAGAGTCACAGCTAGAGGCCACTAAGGTGAGTTTTAATACCATTAAAAAAATAATGCATTTGATAATAAATACAGTTAAAACAGCAATATTGTGAAATTATTACAACTTAAAATAACTGTTTTCTATTTCAGTACATTTAATATTCTAGATGGCAAAACTGAATTTTCAGCATTTCTGATTATTATCTATAATATGGGGTGGCACGGTACGCATATCGAACCGTATGGTTGACGGGGCAAATTCCAAATGGAAGTGATCATCTCTGTCCCCTTGCAGTGGGGACTTTGGAGTGAATGGGGCACGTATGCCATTATTTAGTCGTTTGGAATGCACTTGGTAAAGGGAGCGATCAAATTTCCTCATTATCTTCAGCTGGGATGTTCCCGTGACAACGTCAGATGTCGTCGCTGTTTTAATGTCATAAAAGTCTTTTTATTGTTGTTAGCATAACTGTTGCAAATGAACATACATTTTATATTTTAAAACGTTTTTAAAGTTTTTTTGCTATATAATATATCAAAACTAATATGTATACAACTTTTTAAAATATAAAATGTATTTTATTTTTATTTTTTTACATTTTCTGCTGACGCACACTGTGCTGCGTTGTCACGGGAACATCCCAGCTGTCAGTTACCCCTATTATCTACGGTGGCCTAGTAGTGCACAACACAACGAAATCTCCACAACACAACAGAAACAAGTCGCAACACAATTCAATTTGCTCAGCACAAAAGAAACAAGCCACAACACAACAAAATTAGCACAACACAACAAACAAGCTGCAACACAAATAAATTAGTACAGCACAACGGAAACAAGTCACAACAACAAAATTAGCACAACACAACAGAAACAAGTCGCAACAACAAAATTAGCACAACACAACAGAAACAAGTCGCAACAACAAAATTAGCACAACACAACAGAAACAAGTCGCAACAACAAAATTAGCACAACACAACGGAAATAAGTTCCAACAGCAAAATTAGCTCAACTCAACGAAATTAGTCCTATGCTTTGTGTTGTAGTGATTTTATTGTGCACTACTGGGCCACCATAATTATCAATGTTGAAATCAGTTTAATATTTAAACTGCTAAATATTTTTGAGATACGAGATACATTTCTTTCAGGATTCTTTTAATAAATAGAATGTTTAAAGGCACAGTATTTAAAGTCTTTTGTAACATTTATTAAAAAGAAATCACTGCCTTTTGATCAATTTAATGTGTATTTGCTGTATAAAAGGATTTATTTCATTATAAAAAAAAAAAAAACTTACTGACAGCAAACCTTTTAAACAGTAGTGTGAATTATAAAAAATAGTGAGTGTTGTTTCTGATCAAATTATGCGCAAAATGGTAAATTCCAGGCCTAGTCATGAAAATAAAATTCTAAAAATATTAATTTTTACAAATCTAGTTGTGTTGAGCTCTAAATTATTTCATCTGCAAGACACCTCCGTACAATATACATAGTAAGTACAATATTTTTATAGTCACGCTCTGTTACTCAAGTTTTTCTTTATTGAAACTTTGCTGCGTGTGTCCTATTTATATAATGGAATTCATTGGCCTGAAAGTGTACTAACATTTCACTTTATAAGTCTGCAAGAAAGAAGACATTAGAACACTTAAGACAGTAAGAGATAACTTGGTCACACTGAACTGTGAAATGCTCTGTTCTCATGTCTTATCCCTGGGGTTTTCTCTGCAGCGCAAGCACCAGGAGATTCGTGCCATGCGCAGTCAGCTGAAGAAGATCGAGGATCTGGGAGCAGCCATGGAGGAGGCGCTGATCCTGGACAACAAATACACAGAGCACAGCACCGTGGGTCTGGCCCAACAGTGGGACCAACTCGACCAACTGGGCATGAGAATGCAACACAACCTGGAACAACAGATCCAAGCCAGGTGACACTTCTCAAACCAGTCCATTTTTCATTATAATATAATACTTTAAAGAACTTTTTTTAATTATTATATTATTGCTTTTTATTATAATACAATTTTGTTTTTAAACCCTTGTTTTTGTTATTTATAAATTATTCTTTTTTTTTTTTTACATGTAATTTTACTTAATCTTTTTCTTGTAATTCTTTTCTAGAAACACTACAGGAGTAACAGAAGAGGCCCTGAAGGAGTTCAGCATGATGTTCAAGTGAGTAATCCACTTTAATGAAAAACAAAACATTGCAATGCTGAACTCAAGCGTTCTTGAAAATGTAACGTAAATGTTTGTTTCTCAGGCACTTCGACAAAGAAAAATCTGGACGTCTCAATCACCAGGAGTTCAAGTCCTGCCTGCGGTCTCTGGGTTACGACCTGCCCATGGTTGAAGAAGGAGAACCAGACCCAGAGTTTGAGTCCATCCTGGACATAGTGGATCCGAACAGGTGAGAAACGTCATCTGTGGATGAGCTAAATATTCAGTGTTTTTGTCATGGAGCTAACATCAAATTGTTTTGTTCAGGGATGGAAACGTGTCCTTACAAGAGTACATGGCCTTCATGATCAGCCGAGAAACGGAGAACGTGAAGTCAAGCGAGGAGATTGAGAGCGCTTTCCGTGCTCTCAGTGCTGAGAACAAACCTTACGTCACAAAGGAAGAACTCTACCAGGTAAAATATATCAAACCCATGCCATTTACAAATAGTATTGAACCTTTGGCCTCAGTTTCATGTTTGATGTTAGAAAGATGATCTTAATAACCTTCTGTGTTTACAGAACCTGACAAAGGAACAGGCAGACTACTGCATTTCCCATATGAAGCCCTACTTGGACAGCAAGGGCCGCGAGATCCCGTCAGCTTTTGACTTTGTGGAATTCACCCGCTCGCTCTTCGTCAACTGATTCCCCGCCCCCTGCCTGCCAGTGACCAATCGGGATGCGTTTCCACCCCTTCACAAGAACACACAGCCAAACTGCATGGATCTGAATTTAAATTCTCTATAGCACCCAGTATAGCAATATCTGTATCTTGCTATCACTCTTAACCCTGCGTATTTATCTGACACTTCCTCGTGCTTCACTGACAATAGTGTAGTGGATCTGTCTGCATTTATTGTGGTTGTCTTCGCTAAGTGCTTTGCTTTGTTTAACAAACCTATAGAGAAGATATGCTGTAACATCACCTATGAGACTGCAGTGTGCTTAAATAAACGCTACTGGTTATAACTGGAAGGAGTTGTCAGTGTTTTTAATTTATGGTGTAAATGTACAGTTGAAGATATATATATATATATATATACACAATGAATATAGAAATGTGTTTTAAGAACACTCAAGCAGGACAGTTTCTAATGACAAAGTTAAAACAGACTCAGTCTGCCACCTCATTGGCCAGCTGTTCCAGCATTGCAGTCTCCTTGGTACCTTGTTCCATTAACTTGCCACTGAGCTGACAAATGTTGACACTACCATCTGTATTGCTGACTGCAATCAGATTTGTGTGTTTGGGGTTGAACTCCAGGCAATGCGTTGGCTGACCGCTTGTGTTCTGGTCAATTGTGGTAACTGGCCTTAAAGACCTTTGACCCAAATCAAACATTTGAACCAGTCCTAAAAATTATGGAAAAAAAGTAAAATGGGGTGGTGATGGCGCAGTGGATAAGACACATGCCTTTGGTGTGAGAGACCTGGGTTCGAATCCACTGTGAGACACCAATGTGTCCCTGAGCAAGACACTTAACCCCCAGTTGCTCCAGAGGCGTGCGACAGACCTCTGACATATATAGCAATTGTAAGTCGCTTTGGATAAAATCGTCAGCTAAATGAATAAATGTAAATGTAAATGTAAAATGGTAAAAATTTAAAATGTGTATAGGTTGGAGAATTACAAACATCTCACCCTGTCCTGTGGCTGGAGCAAAGTCTAGAGGGCATGTAGGTGACCACCTCACCCCAAACACGTATGAATCAGACACCCGTAGAGACAGCAGGGGACGGGGCTGGAGCACAGTGTGCAGATGAGCCAAACCATCTGTCCCAACATTTACAAACAGATTCCTAAAATCAGAAACACCAGATGTTACAATTACTGCCAGTTAGCCTTAAAGTAGATATTATACTAAGTAAATAAAGTACAAAAAATACCACAAAGCTCACCTATGGAATGGTGAAAATTGGACGGAGTGTACTGGGCCCCCTCGTTGTGAGAAAGAGAATTGTACAGGGGCCCGCAGTATCACGCTCTCACCATCACGGGGCACTGCTGCCACTGTCTCACTGCTGAAGGAGCATTTGAGCACAAGGCCTACCTCTGAGCCCACCAAGAATATCAAGGTCCCACAGGGAAAGTGCAACAGAGGTTACTCCTATATTGGTGCTACCTCGGGTCTTCAGGGAGAAACAATTGTATTGTATTATTAGGGTGAAATGCGCAAAAATATGTCATGGTCACATTTAATCCCAAAATCAAAAGATTATTATTATATTTTATTGCACAGTGAAAAAAACTGCCATAATATATACAAATTTCCTTACAAATTACATACTATATCAATTTATCGTTACATACCAAGGTTATTATGGCTAAAAAGTATTTACAAATAAATCATAAAAAAAGTGTTACTTGTTGTAAAATAAACAGGAACTGAATTAATGTAAAAATAAATAAATAAAAATGATTTTATTTCAGTTAGTTGCCAAAGCAACATTTCTCATTTTCATTTTAATTAGTTTTACCTGATGTACTAAAATAACTTAAAAAACAAATAAAAATCCTTGAATTTAATTATTTTTCTTAAATAATAAAATCTATATAAACATATATTTTTTAAACATTAAATGACAAAAACACAACACAATTACTAAAATTTTACCAAAATGTAAATGAAAACAGAAAGTGCAAAAATAAAACATTTGAAAATATTACCAAAAAAAAAAAAAAATTATACTGTCTCAATAATACAAAAAATAAAATTGTCACATACTATATACAATAACAAAAATGTGTTTATTATATAAAGTAAAAAAAAAAAATTATCAATGTAATTTGTTATATTTTTCCAATGAGATTAAATATAATGTATGTGTATATGACAGGCTTTTTGAGATTTACCAGGCCATTAGCACATTCTTTTTCTCATTCTGATTTATCTGGGACTGTTGCAATAATAATTAGATATCACTTCTAAACTGAATTACATTAATTTGTGTAAAAACCATGCGGTTCATTAGGGTACTTCTTTCATTACATCATCTTCACAAAGAAAACTGCACAGATTGCAATTTTTACTAAATCATTTTTTTGCCAAGACCATATTGTGACACCCACTTTGCTTGCTGCTCCACTCTGAGGCACTTGCTGTTGGACAAGAGCATATCCAGAACTCAAGATGAGTTTGGCTTTGGCTCCATCAACAGTCCACAACAGAACTCTTCCTCCTGACCCGGCGCTCAGTGCAGTAAACTCCCCTCGGCGAGCCCCTGGGACCCAGCTGACCTGTGCACACAGAAACACTCTGCATTTATGACTCACTGAATACTTATCACGTTTCAGTCAAAGACTTTTATTTAATATGTTAAATACCTGATAAACTGGTTCACAGTGAGTATCTGCAGACATTCCTGTTTGAGCCAGAATGAGGTCCTGTGAGCGGCTGGTGTCCCAGACCAGCACCTCACCACTGTACAACCCCCCTAAAAACACCATAAAGAGGACCACTGGAAATGAACTTGATGAAATGAGCCATCAATATTTATATGTCCCTAATAACTTAAGCTTAGGATTCCACTTAGGAGAATAATTGGCAAATACTGCAGTATGAAAATATTTTAGAATACCACTTGCATGAGACTTATTTTATTGATAAATATTTGGCTCTTTAGCTCTTTTCAGGATGCTTAAGAATTAAACTTGCCATAAAGTCTATTTGCCATTTACATTTTTAGCACCGTGGCATTATTTTCATGACTATTAAGTACATTTATCTCTAAAATTCTATTTTCATATTTACATACAAAAGTACAAAATGTTCAAATTTTGGGGTAATATTTTTTAGTATTTTTGAAAGTATCTTATGGCCACCAAGGCTTTTTTATTTGATTGAAAATACAGAAAAACAATATTTTGAAATACTTTTTTTTTAAACTAATGTAAAAACTGTTTTATTTATTCCTGTATTGGCAAAGCTGAATTTTCATCATCATTACATAATTAGTCTTCAGTGTCACATGATCCTTCGGAAATCAATCTAATATGCTGATTCGCTGCTCAAGAAACATATTATTATCAATGTCAAAAACAGTTGTTCTGTTTAATGTTTTTTTAGTCATTATAATATTCTATCCATCCATCCATATTTAATAGTGATAGTTGTTTATCTGCCTCTAATATTGCTAATTTAAAACATAAAAACATTGCATCCAGGCAGGATGATTTTTATTTCTGTATTAATTAACTGACATGAAAATAATTTTACAACACCAAAAATGTCCATTTTATGCCATTTTCTTTATGCAAATATTACACATTTTATGTATTTTATTTATTTAGAGGTAAAAATAAACCAAGCATCTGTGATTCACCTTTCAAGAGATAAAAAAAACAATCTTGATTTTGTAAATGTGTGTCCATAGCAGCCACTACAGACGGTTTCAGAGGATGGAAGCACAGACACATGACTGGAGTGGCCACGTCTATGATCACATCCGGCCGATTTGGGTTGAGGTTCTGTCAGTCCAGGTTCCACATGCACACGTAAGCTTTCTCATTGCTCCAATCACCATCCTCCACACTAACCCCCCAAAAAAACAACATTAACATTACGACAGCAGGTGGTTTTATGTGTCTGTATGGGGAAAGGGCTGTTACTGGCCAAATGCACAGCCTATGACCGAGCCGGTGCAGTTCCAGGACACACTGGTGACTTGCAGACCCCTTTCCTGAGCATCAACATGCTGAAGACGGTACATGCAGGACACCTGTGCAAAAAAATCACCAGTTGTAAGATAATTTTAAAAAATGATTAATACAATTTTTAATATATTTTGCATTCAAGGCTCTCACCGACTCAATCTAATCCTCCCAGTTCACGTCAAACACATCAAAAGCATGACAAAGTTTTTCACCAGTTCTTTGATAACTACGTCTTCAGCTCTATGCAAGAAGTCCAGCAGACCAGGAAAGTGAGATAGGTCTTGATCTAGGGCAAGTGTTTGAATGATCTGGTCTTGATCACATCTTTGGCTTGTGTTTCAGCCTCTGCTGTGTGAACTGGAAGAGTTTGACAGCTTCTATGCTTGTATGATGGGGAAAACACTTCTTACCGCTAATTTAGCAGGTTATTTGATTGTATTTGGGCACTGCACAGCGTTGCTCGTTCCTCCATTGTTACCCTAGAAGTGACATCCGTGACGACGCTGCCATGGATACCGTGAGCCAATCAACGATTGGCTGCCCGCTACGTCACTGGCGTTAGCTTCTGATTGGTCAACCTACTTTCCGCAGTTTAGGTTTAATTTATAAAATGACATTTTTCCTGGGTCATTCTTATAATTCGGTGCCTTTTGGGCTTTGAAAATAAACAAAAAAACACTAACACTAGTTGGTAAAATGCTCATAAATCAGCATATTTAAAGCACTAAGTTAGTTGGTAAAATGCTATTGGACATGAACGTTTTCAGAAGTTATACAAACAAAAACATCGTGTAAAACTGACTGGCACAGGAAAAAAAATACATAATAGCCTCAGGCGTCTAATATAAGCTTTATATCAACATTTTATTTTCATCACGAAATAATATGTGTCGCCGTTCTTTTTTTATATTATATATAAACTGAGCACTTAACATTTTGGTGATTTTTTTGGGACTGAGGTGACATGGTGACTTACTGATTAAATTTACATGCATATGGTGTGTGAATGATAAGCCATCTTATTAATGGTAGAATTATACTTTTAGGAATTTATGAATCATTTGAAGAGATAAAATATTAGTTTCCCTCGGATATCCAGTAACCTGGTGTACATGATGTTTCACTATTAATGATCAGCATCACAATCAGACACACCCACACCCAAATAATAATTAGAATTATCAAAATAAAAAAAGACCACCATTAAAGTAAAAAACTGATTTTTTTTTTTTCATACCGTTCAATGAAAATGCAATGGATATTTTGGTGTAGCTCTGGAAAAATGACCAGTCCAATATTTTCTAAATGACTTAAATGGAGTTTTTAGGTCAAAAAGTAGTGTGTAATGTAATTATTTTTTTTTTGTCTCATTTTAAGCACCAAGCAGTTAAAATGTAACCTTATAAAAGTCATAATGTGTTTGGAGGAGTTAAAAGGGACTCAATTGTAGTAATAACCCAGCTGTTTGCAATACCTCAAAAAGTTTCAACATTAAGCTATAAAATTTTAAACATTTATATAAGTGAACAAAAACACCTTATACATGTCCAATAAAGGAAACAGGTGGAGAAAAGACCACTTGTAGAGTTCTTTAAGATTCTACAGGCTTTATTATCTCATTTAAATAATCCTTTAATTAGCCAAGCTCAAAATTACAAGTTTTTTTGTTTTGTTTTTATTAAAAATGTTTCAAACCTCATGGGTGTCTGTAAAACATTACAATGAAAATTCAATCAACAGAAACCCAAATGCTGATGTCAAATGCCCACTTGCCCCAACCGACCCCATTGAACTGTCAACAATAATAACTGCCATACCCTGATATTGACCCCAAAACATTTACAAGAGGTGACAGGAGCTAGCTGGTGCTTTCCTTTTGTCCAATATATCACATAGGAAAAACAGTGTCAACTCTTTGGGGCCCACCTCTGCATTAAAGAAAATATACAAAAAAAAGAAGAGTGGCTAGGTATGTACGCTATGATTAGATCACTGCACCATGGCTTATTACTTCAACTCACAACCATTCACAGAAAAAAAAATTCATTTCATATACTTAATATATAAACTGCTATTTACTTCGGTTTAGTCTACAGAGGATGACGTGCAGATTGTTAATATTTCATATTTGTCTTTGAAGATGGTTGTAATTAAAGATGACGCAAGAGGCTTCAGCAACGAGATGCCACTAGTTTTCCAATGCAGGAACTGTATGTCCAGGGAATTAACTGGGTTTAGACATGGTCAGGACAGGAGAGGCTTCAGTAGAACAGAAGATGGAGCACAAAAAAAATAAAAATAAGAACAAAGCTTTTTGCTCCCATGGTTGGAGGATGACTTCAAAAAGGAAAGAACAGGTACGAGTGTTGGAATATGTCCTTATCAGCCTTTAGTCATCCTCACCATCATCCTGAAAGAATAGAAGAAAAATAAATTTAGGGTCAAACTGTACCAGCTTCTGAAGCTGTTACAAATACATTTTAAATCAGTGTCCCATATAAAACACAATAACTGCCATGCATTACAATACAATGTAAGTGTAACTAGCCCTCAAATTAAAGCCAAAGCTTTAATTATATCTCACCTCACCATCTTCTCCATCATCCTCCTCTTCATCTTCCTCTCCCTCATCCTCGTCCCCTTCTTCGTCAATGTCCTCCAAACCCTCCTCCTCTTCCTCATCGTCTTCCTCCTCACCTTCACCCTCTTCTTCATCCATATCAGGAACCTGAGAAGAGAGGGGAAAAGATAAGTACAAGTTCTGACTTGCTAACACTAAAATACACCTGCAGTAATGCAATGTTATTTCTTACCAGGTAGTACTGCAGGGGGTTGGGCCAGATGTCATCTTTAATGACCTCCCCGAGTTCATCAGCCCCTGCGTCGGAGTGATCGGTGAACCAGGTGAAGAAGCTCTCTGGCTCTTCATGTTGCCTTTTCTTCCCTGCCTTGTTCGGTGTCTGTCCAGTACGCTTTGTCAGGTCCTGCATCATGCATAACCAGTTAACGGACACCCAATAGGAAATGGCATCAGGCAGACCCCAAAATCAAAAATTGTTAACCCACCTTTCCAGCCTTCCATTTGATTTCAGTGGATTTTGAAGACGGGTCACCACTCTCATTCAAGTGGAACTCTTTTGAGAGGACTTTGTTTTCAAAGTATGGATTTTCATCAAAGTACTGCAGAGAAGATACAAACACAGGTCACACAATTGGTTTGCCACAGCTGTGCATTACTTTCAGACTCAACCAGACGAAAAAGGGTACTTACAAAATCTATTCTGTAACCTGATTTGATATCCTCAAATTCTGTGACCTCCACTCTGGTCAGGTAATGAAGTGCTTCTTCATCCTCCTCACCGAGCAAGGCTGAGACTAGAAGTCAAAAATAAAATATTAGAATACAATACATTAATCTAATTCAGAAGTAAACCAGATTTAACCAACTAATCTCAATATTATAAGCATCGTCTCACCTTGTGGATGGTTGACGAATGTTGTGACCCAGAAATTTGGAATTTTGGCTATGAGTTCTGATCTCTTCTGGAAGAATGGCTGGCGTAGCTTATTGTACTTCTGCTCTACTTTTAAAATTTCCTCACTTGCCTGCTCGTTCAATCTGAGGAAAGCAACATAAGCAGAAAAATACAAATTCATAAATAAAATAAGCATTAAACCTAAACTTATAAATGATGCTCCAAAAACTTGGCAAACTTACCTGTCGATTTCATTCTGTACTTCATCAATGTGTTCAATTGCCTCCTGTTGCTCTTTTTCTGAAAAGCAATAAATAGTCAAATTAACACAAAGGTTAATTCGCTATGCCATTAATATTCTGCGAAAAGTAGGACAAAATTACACGTGCTTGCAATCCTTATATACGGACTAACAAAAACATGACTTCACAAATTACACACGTGCAACTACATACTAAACAATGCATTCGTACAATGTAAACACGATCTATTTCACAAATTTTTATATCAAAACGAAGCAACATTATTTTACGCAGCCTCAACCGATTCAAAACCATACACATAAATTAAAAGTGAAAGCGTGGTGTTAACGCCGGACGACCAGCTCAATCCGGTGCAGTTTCAGCAGCAGCTGCGCAAGGCCGCGAGGTTTAAACGGGGGAGGAGGCCACGCGCTGGGCCACATTTACCTTCCTACCAATGAATTACACATTACTACCGGGCATTAAAAGTTAGATCGGATCAGACTGTAATTTCGACCCGCTTTACCGTCATTAAACACCTCTTAGGTGATTTGTGATGCAGCGGCGGCGTGGTTTGGGGACACATGATGGCGGGGGAGACACAATAACCAGTTAGCCTATTAGCACACAACATGGGCGCAACACAATAGCACTCGAGCCACGTTGGTTTTAAAAACACACAGCTGAGCACATAAATTAGCAGAAACCACCGGGAAATGTGATGTTTTATCAAACTAAACGGCGTGAGAGCGCAATGTTCGTCGCGCGTGGCACAATGAAGCCGCCGCGCGAGGAAACATGGCCTCCGGTGCGCGCAACATCCCTTTACTAAAATCACACCGACTTTTGCAGGATTAAACGGGAACAAACTCGGGCTTCGCTTAAAGGTTCAAATAAACGCCAAGCGGCTATTTAAAACTGATATTCGTGCTTTAAACGCAATAAGTGCAAGTTACTGAAAATGGCGGTGCGCAGGAGGCCGCCATTACTTTACCCGAGGTCTCGTCCGCTCCGTCGTGATTCGAGTTCTGCTCCTTTCGGCTCACTTTCGCCGCCGACGCCGACATTATTCCCCCACAGCCGAGGATTTGCCTTCTTACTCCTAAAACAAAGACTCCGGGACGTCCTCCTCTGCTCGAGGAAAGCGAAAGAAGGGGAAATAAAGTTGGTTCTAGCTCAGTTTACAAGTGCGAATATCACAACGTGTGTTGCGCTTCCCCTCCACAAATACAACACACGCGCACTCAAACCAGAGACGCGTATCACAGCACGCTCCTCCTCCTTTCTGACGCGCGCCAGGAGAATAAAGAGCCACGCCTCCTCCTCCTGGCCTAATATGATATCATAATATAATATTTGGATAGGTAATATTTAAAATAAATAATAATAATAATAATACACGAGTTAATTGGGGCAGAAAAATATTTTGCACACTTGGTAAAAATGGAATTAACATAAATATCGAATATTTGTTATAAAAAACACTGATGATTTTTTTATTTTTTATGTTTTGGATAGAAATCTCTTTTCCAGACTGCATTAGTTCTATTAATAATACAGTAATATTGTGAAATATTGTTGCAATTTAAAATAACAGTTTGAAAATGTGATTTATTCCTGTGATGGCAAAGATGAATTTTCAGCAGCCATTGCTCCAGTCTTCAGTGTCACATCCTTCAGAAATCTTTCTAATATGCTGATTTGGAGCTAAATAATATATATATATATATATATATATTATACAAAGGAGCAGCACAACTGTTCTGAGCATTGATAAAAAGTAAATATATATATATTTATATATATATATATATATATATATATATATATATATATATATTTACTTTTTATCAATGCTCAGAACAGTTGTGCTGCTCCTTTGTATTATTTGACCCTGGACCACAAACCCAGTTATAAGGGTAGGTTTTTTTTAAATACATAATCTAAAAGCTGAATAAATAAGCTTTCCATTGTATGGTTTGTTAGGATATTTAATACAAATATTTGGCTGAGATACAACTATTTGAACATCTGGAATCTGAGGGTGCAAAAAAATCTAAATATATTGAGAAAATCGCCTTTAAAGTTGTCCAAATGAAGTCCTTGGCAATCCATATATTACTAAACAATTAAGTTTTGATATATTCACGGTAGTATATTTACAAAATATCCTCATGAAACATGAGCTTTACTTAATATCTGAATGATTTTTGGCATAAAAGAAAAATGGATAATTTTGACCCATACAATGTATTTTTGGCTATTGCTACAAATATGTGCTCCAGGGTCACAAATGTCTTTACTGTCACTTTTGTCAATTTAATATTTCTTTGGTGAACGCCATATTTCATATTTCACCTAATATGAGTTACAGCACAGACTTGTCTTGTTTTTTAAACTAAAAGCTTTGAGCAAATTCATATATCACTTTATTAAATTATTCAGTATTCGTTTTTATATTCAAAATACAGTGATGCCGGACTTTAGCAGTATTATCTGAGTCCAGATAGAGCTTAATTATGATTTATGCTTGTATAGTTTGTGGTTTCTAAATTACAGCCAACCACACATTAGGGAAGTATCTTTATGAAAGAGATTATTTGTCTTTAATTAACTATAATTAAGCTTTTCATTTAAAGTGAAGACTGCAATACTAGTCCTTTGATCTGGGTCATCCAAATTTGGGAATGTCCTGCAACCTTTGTTTTAGCACCCCAGATTTTTTTAACTGTTAACCACTACTACATACTAGGCCTACTACAAAAAAATTATTTTAAACAAATGTCCTTCCTCTTCTTCCACCGCACACACTTCAGTCTTCAGTCTACAATACAAATAAATTCTTCGGCAGAAGCAAATTTTGTCAAAGACTTTTATTTTGGAATTTTGTCAATTTACTGAAAAAAGGCGTGACCGAGCTTCACATCGCGTTCGGCTTCTGCTGGGAGACACAAGCATCACTCCGCTGCCGGAGAATCGGAAAGACGTGTCTCTTTTTTTTTTTTTTTTTTTTTTAATACTCCTTCAAGGCGTTTATTTTCTTTTCTATAATGAAGACGCCAGCATGCGTCCATAGGAAGTTCTCCGAGGAACGCAAGGTAAAATGTCATTTAAGTCATTGTCCTCTTCTCGATCGATGTCGTTTATTCTTCCAGCTCGATTGTCATCAGTTCTGTCGGTAAAGAGCAATTTAGGCCTTTAAAACTTTTTTTCTAAATGAAAAATCACACACAACAGTGTATGAATCTTCGTTTGATGTCAAAGCAAACTGCAACTATATAACTTTATGTTATACGTAAAATTTTATGTCTTGGTGGACATAATGTTGCGTTTGTCATAATAACTTTTACGTATATTGTGTAAATTATGATGGCAGCTGTGCCAGTTTCAAGTTAAGATGCATGTCACATTTCATGAATAGAGTGCAGTTTTCCATGACTATTTTTTTGAAGCTTAAAAGGCATAAATCATTTTTGTGGTGAGATCTATTAGATATGTTTGACAAACTAGTATTTAGCATGAAAAGTAACTAATTTTAAACAGTTGGAACTGTCCCACATCAGAGGACTTCTGGGAAATGTCATAATTTTGATGTGTTTTATGAATTATTGTATGGTATGTCACACCACATTACGTTAACTTCTCAAAATTATTTTGTGTAGACTATTTATATATACAGTTAATAAGAAGACTGTATCATTATGTGAATTATAAAAAAAAAAAAATCCAGAATGTGTCATTAATGGCAAGATAATTTCCTTTACTGTTGTTCAGAGTCTATGGCATCTGTAGCTTTTTCTTCTCATGAAGGCATTTGATGAGCTGGTTTGAATTGATTCTAGCTGGCAGAAGCACATTCCAGTCAACCCAACGCCCCCAGACATCCAAAGCATTTTGGGGAGTGCTTCAGGGTAGGGTATATGGATTATGGCTAACCCTCATAGCTGGTTATGACAGATTGATTGCAGTAGGAAATGTACACTGCTGCTCAAAAGTTTGGGATCAGTAAGATTTTTTATGTTTTTTTTAAAGAGGTTTCTTCTGCTCATCAAAATACAGAAAAAAATGTTATTTTGTGAAATATTATTGCAATTTAAAATAAGTTTTCTATTTTAATATACTTCAAAATATAATTTATTTCTATGATCAAAGCTGAATTTTCAGGATCATTACTCCAGTCTTCAGTGTCACGTGATCCTTCAAAAATCATTCTAATATGCTGATTTATAATCAATGTTGGAAACAGTTGTGCTGCTTCATTTTTTATTTTTGGGGCATTTGTGATATTTTTTTTTTTTAGGATTCTCTGATTAATAAAAAGTTGAAAAAGAACAGCAATTATTAAAAAAAGTATAATTTTGTGTTATAATATACAATGCTATTCAAAAGTTTGGGCTCATTTTTCTTTCTTTCTTTTTATTCAGGAGGGATGTGTTAAATGAATAAAAAGTCACAGTAAAGACTTATATTGTTAGAAAATATTTCTGTTTTGAACAAATGCTGCTCGTTTCACTTTGTTTTCATCAAAGAATCAAAGGAAAAATATCTCATGTTCCAAAAAACAATATGAAGCAGCACAACAGTTTCAAGACTCATAATAAATCAGCATATTAAAATGATTTCTGAAGGATCATGTGACACTGAAGACTGGAGTAATGATGCTGAAAATTCAGCGCTGCGTCACAGAAATAAATTCTATTTTAAAGTATATTAAAATAGGAAACCAATATTAGAACTTGCAATAAGATTTCACAATATTACAGTTTTTTTTTTCTGTATTTTTGATCGAATAAATACAGTCTTGATGACCAGAAGAGATTTCTTCATTTCTTCTTTAGAGGAACAACACCTGAGGAATATTTTTCTTGGTCCGTAACAGGTTCATCTGTCACTTTTGTTGCTTTCAGATTCAGAAGTCGACACTTTGCACAGCTTAGCAGTGATTGGTTAGTCATGCATTTTAAGTGCTGAGATTTAGCGTGTCAAGTTTAACTTTCAAAATGTGTGGCCTTTTGCTAATCCTCTTTTCTTAAAGTCAATATTTGCTTTCATAATAAATGTTCCTGGACTTATTGTGAATGATTCATTAGTGTGTGTTATACAAGAGAAAAAAATATTTTCTTTATTAGTGATGCATCAATTTTTTTACAGAAATGTAAAATCAAATCGCTGACACACTTCTTTGGAAATTGTTTCAGCTAATAACCTATTTCAGCCAAAACTTTTTTTTTTTTTTCCTACTGTTTTGGCCGAACGGTTTTGGTTGCTAAAGCCTCCTTTCACAATCCAGTCAATTCCCAGTGGATAAAATCAGGTAACGCCCTTCATTTTTTTTTCTTCTCACTGAGTATCCTGTATCGGAAATGGGGGTTGTGAAACCTGTTTCACTTTGACTTGATTTCGCAATGTCATTTATGATGTCAAAGAAACCTTTCTAATGGCTCGTTTTAAAAATGCTGTAATGTTTTGCTTGCTGCAAGCTGATCTTTCTGTCTTTCTGACGACTGCGTGTGTGTGCCCTGTGGGACGTCCTGTGGACACTGACCCAGTTGTATCTCTCTTGATCAGACTGCACTCTGCTTGAGCACATTAGCAGCTCTCAGAGGAATGATTTCATTGAATGGAAGCTCTTATTAGTAGCGTCATGTTCTTATGTCTCAGACCCTTGGCAGAGATCTCACTCAATGGAAACAACCTTTAAAAGTAGTGTTTTCTCACTATGAGTAGTTTTGGGATTTTTTTATAGGCTTATTTACAGGTTTAGGCCTCCCGCTGTAATAATTGCAGACTGAGTGTAATCAACTATCCAAACAAACACATTCCTCCTAGCAGCCTTCAAACTGATGTTCAATTAACAAGCGGCTGCTGTTTCAGGTCTGTGAGGAATTTCCATTAGATTAGATGTGTGGCTGAAGTATCCCAAAGAATAATCCAAACACTGAATTCATAGGTTTGTGTTGAGATACGGTGAAGGAATCGAATCCCTTGAACTCCACAGGGCCGTCTCACCTGCTTTGCATATCAAACGGTTTGTTCAGGCTGAGCGTCAGAAGGTCAGGACTGTGGTCATCGTTTAGAGATTCCTGGATTGTTCAATCCTTCTTGGATTCCCTCTCGAGAGAATTTCTTCTTGTTTTTGTTTTTCAAAAGGTTTGTATTATTCCCATGAGGTCTACTTTCTTTTAAGGTTGGAGACAAAAGTCTGAATTTTACTGTGACTTCCTTTCGGACCGGGAGGTAACAGATCAACGTCTTTACCACATGGATCTCCCTCGACAAAACGACATCTGTTTTTCTTGAGTGCACCACTCTGGGTTTTTAAGGATTGTTAGCTTCTATGCTTCTTTTCACACATTTTCTTTCATGTTTTGCAAAGAGAAGGGTCCATTTATTTTTCTTACCCACAGCATTGGATACATATTCTCGTCCTGCATACACAAGGGCCAAATGACTTTCCACCATCTTGCACACATTCAAAGTATCATCACACGCTGTCGCTTCCACAGGCAAATCGACCACACAGGAAGAAGTGTAAACATGGCCATTACGTCTAAAGAGTGATAACGAAAGCGATAACTAGATTAAAGTCCACACTAATGGGTGATAAAACAGGGCCGGTTTATGTTTCAGTTATGTGCTAAAAAAAATCAAGTCAAATGGATTCTGAAAGTTATTATCTTTTATCATCTGGACAAAAAGTGATTCCAATGGCATTGTTCCTCTGTGTCGTAAACGTTATAGTTGTGGTATAGGATTAGAGTGATAATGAAAACATTTTAATTATTGTTATCATTATAGTTGTAAGGATTACAGAACCTCAGACACTTTGAACTTCTGAGATGGACAACACACACACAGTGCATTAACATACAGACATCTGTCTCCACATCCCACTGAGAGAAAATGCGGGAAAACGCCTCTCTGAAATATGCATCAGTTCCTTTTCATCCACTCTTCCCCTCACCCACCCTTCCTTTCACTCAACTCACTCAGAATGGTCAATAGAAGAATGTAATATTCTACATTAATGCAAGTGTTATTTACAGTCATGTTTGGTATCATTTGAATTGTCTCAGGGCGACTGGTACAATGGTCTCATTCTTGTAAGAAGTCAACTAAAAGGGAATACAGATCCTAAGAGTTCAGAGATATTTTGCATACTATAGAGGGTGGGTCAGTTCCCAGTGGTTTTCATGCAAATTACCTTCTGTCCCAAAAAGGTGCTAACTCGGCTTGATCAAAGCAAATTCAAATTGTGAGTTCCTGCCTACATTTCAGGGGTGTTGGTCTTGGTTTGAGGTACTTAAGGAAATGTGGCAAAAGGGTCGGGGCGATTTCTGTAACCAGAAGCCCGTAGTGTGGGTTTCAATGCTCACACTATGTATTTCTTTAAAGTCAGGTATGCATTCTTTACTCATAGATTTATCTTTGAGAATTCTATGTTTTGTATTGATATGATTTGATCTCTTTGAATTGCTGTGGAATTGACATAATACATACAGTATTTACCTGACTGAGAATAAATTGTTACATTTGACCTTATTCTGTTTTACTCTGTAATTATTGACTCTAGTAGATTACGTTGCATCCTTGTTAAAGACATGAGCAACCGAATGAACGAGTAAATATAAAGTCAAGAGTTAACTAGAATAATCAAATATCAGAAGAATACAAATTAGAAATGGACAAGCAATCAATTTGTATTTCAAGCTAAATACGAGGTCATAATAACATGGAGTCAGATTAAATAATAAAATGGAGTCAGATTAGAGTTTAACTTAAATTGAAGAACTTTGCACATTTGGAAAGACCGAACACGCAGGAAACCTTCATCCACCACCGGAAACCTTCTTTGGACCGGACGTGTGGACCTTACATAGTTAATGTTCTTGGTGTGAACGGGCCTTGTTTTGGATTGTTCACATTTTTGGAATTTTGAAAAATGTGGAAATTGTTTTAATGTGTTCTATCTGCCTATATCTGATTTTGTTTGGACATCTGTGTTGAAGACCGCCGTCTGAACAGGTGCTCGAGAGGCTTCTTTTTGTACCTGGAATGACCCTTGACCTCAAGAGATATTGACATTCAAGTTCTTGGCATAGTCTGAGTTGACTTGAGAGACAAAACCACCCCATTCTCAAAAGCTTTGAAAGCATCTTTTTTTTCTATAACCTCTTTGGAGTCCCAGAGTGCGTGTGACACATGTCAGGAGGATGTTGTAACCTCAAATATTCAGTATTGTTTTCATTTTGAAGACTCGATTCAGAGTTTGCACTCTCAGCTCAGAATCCACTGGTGATCATCGAGTTTGTCCTGTTACCCTATATGAATTTGCTTGTGTGGTCCCTCATGTTTGAGGCTCTGTGTTTTTTAATCATTTTTAGAAGTGTGTTGATGGATATGTCTATGTGTTGAAGTGTTGTGGTGCTGCGGTTCAGCGTGCTCAGATTTGTGCAAACGCCCAGTAGCTGTTTGCATATTTAGCACTGAAATCAAGTTTGGATGGAATGTTTTGGGTTTGACAGAAAGTTGCCTGCAGTGACCTCTAAAGTGGGAAGTTAACTGGGGCAGTTAACTCTGCTCAGCTGAAGAATTTTACTGCATTGTGTCTTTCATTTCCCTCAGGGTTTGTCCAATTACATTTAGGATTTTACAGTTTCTGAGATGCGCGTGAAGAAAATTACCATAATGCTCAGCTTCATCGCTAATGCTTGTTTAAGTGATAGTGCACCCAAAAAATTTAATTCTGTCATCATGTACTCACCCTCATGTCATTCCAAATCCATACGACTTTCGTTTTTTGGTGGAACACAAAAGAAGATATTTTGAAGAATGCTGTAACCAAACCATTTTTCTACCATTTGATTTCTATTGTATGGCCAAAAAAACATTACAGTTTTCAAAATGCCATTTTTAATGTTCCACAGAAGAATAACAATTAATTGGATTTGGAACTGTGAGGTTGAGTAAATGTTTATTTTTAGGTGGATAACCCCTTTAAGAAACACTTATAATGGAATTTCTGGAATTTATTTCTGTTGTTTTTTTTTCTTTACACACTAATATTGAAGCTATAATAGAATAATTTTCAAGACGTATTATTCTAATTTATTTGTGTTTATTTTCAGCACATAATTCATTCAATTTAAGGATTACATTTAACAATACCATCAGGTTTGGCTTCATATTCTTCTGTTAAATATCAGGACTGTGAGTTGTGGTCTGCAGTTGGGTGTGGTGCTTTTTGTTTTGACTCCTGTTCAAGCATATCAACTTTAAAGGCTTGTGGGAAAAATAGGGGTGTTTAAGCTGGTGTCTATCTGGGCATGCCTCATCTGTTTGCCATCAAAGTATCCAAATCACCATAGTTTCAGTTTGCAAAGAGAGACCACATAAGGGCAAGAAAAGGGTCAGAGTTCACTAGCTGCATGAGTATTGCGGTGAAGTCTCTGGTTTTTGGTAGTTACATCAACATATGAGTACACTTGCACAGATCTCGCTTCTAGCCTTCTTTTGTTCTTACATTATGATTGTCATAGCTACATAACTCTTACAGATGGACTATAGCGTATTTACATATTAAGACATAGAAAATCTATTGATAAATTAATTCAAGAATCTTTATATAAAGTCATAATATACATTCTACATGCATACAACATTTTTTACCCCATTTGACCTTACAATTGGAGTGGAACATGTTCATACACACACAAACAATTTCATTTTTCAAACAGCTTCTTTTTTTTTCCCCTCTGAGCGACGTATAGCTGTTGTGTTTTTCTAGCCTGAGGCCTAGCGCTGCTGCTCGGGGCTTTCAAAGCCTTTTAAGGCTAGACGCAGTTGGTCAGCTCTTCCAGTGGGATTGGCCTCCACCCATGATGATGTGATAAGAAAGGCAGTTCCATCCTCTTCTGACCCTCCTCCAATCACACAGTCTTGTGTGCATTCAAACACTGGCCAATGACTGTTTTCCACTAAAGTGTCTGAGTTTACAGTGTGTGTGAAACTGCATAAATAGAGTCCTCGGGGACCGTAATGTTACATTCCAACTGTCTCCAAGCAAAAACATAGAGTTGTACACAATGTGTTCCCCGAGGAAAATAACCTGTGCTGGAGTAAGGTAATGAGATATTTCGATTAAAGCTCTGCATGATTGAATGCTTCAGGACAAAACGAAAGGTTTGAAAAAAAAAAAATGTGGTAGTGATGTCTTTATGTATTTTTTTCTACGGCTGGGTTTACTTAGAACTGCATGCCATTCTGTTCAGAAACTGTTCTGTAATTTCCGAAGGAGTGGGCTATCTGAAATTGTCATTCAATATTAACTTCATTTTTTGCTGGTCTGTTTGAATGCGTGTAATATGTGCAAATGACTCATTGGCCGTTTTCCTTCACTTAGACTACGCTGTAAATGTATCAAGAACCGGGAGTCAAGCATGAAAAAGGCGACCAAGCCCACGGCCGCCACCTCCAGAACCTCAGCGGGCACTAAAGCCCCAGGCAGACCTGAGGGAAGCAGCAATATGGGCACAGGTGGCAAGATGACGAACAAAACCCAGAGTTCAGCTCCACTGTCTAAGGTAACTGTTTAATATGGAGGAAGCTGAAACATTTGTATTTAATCATTATGAATATGTTGAACCAAGTGCCAGCTAAGAATTTAGCTTTGTGTTGCATTGTGATTTGTCTGTAGCAGATCATTAACTTTTGTTTTGCATGCTAACCAGGCTAAGAGCAATGATGATCTCCCAGCGGTGAGTGCAGGAAGTGGACCAGTATCCGTTAGCAACAGTAACACTACTGCTAGAAACAAGAGAGGAAGCTCCTCTCAGAACACCAGCAGTACTGAGACCAGGTCCAAGACCAATTCAGGTAGTGCTAATCATTGCCTTGGTTATTTTTGGATGTTTAAGGGGAAGTGTTTTGTTGTTGCAAAAAATACTTTGAAGCCCACAGCTACTGAAATATCCATAACAGTTATTTGCTTATGGAAATATTTCTGCTTATACCCATTTCTTTCTTCTGTAGGTCTTTCAGGAAGGCGTGCCTTGTCATCCGCAGCCAAGGATCCAGGCACAACCCGAGAGAACTTGCGAGAACGTTCCAGAACTAGTGTTGCCAAAAAGCTTGCCGGACCCACTGATGCCATGCCTCAAAAGCAATCGCGATGCCGAACCGTAGCTGAAACTGATTCTCGGATGAGCAAATCTCGCTTAGACAGCCAGATAAGCCATAAAGCAGTGCTGGAGGGCCAAGTGAAGGACCTGCTGGGCTTAGCCAAGAGCAAAGACCTGGAGATCCTCCATCTCCGCTCTGAACTTAAAGGTATGAGAGCCCAGCTTGGTCTGGAAGAACTTGAGGTCCTTGATGCAGAACAAGCATCTCAAGAGACCAAGCAGCCTCAGGAGAAAGCGGTTTCTCCTGTGATCACTGCCACAGATGTGGAGTCAACTCTGCTCCTCCTTCAAGACCAGAACCAGGGCATCCTTGATGAGCTAAATATGCTGAAGAGTGAAAACCGGATGCTGAAGGATCGTCTCAATGCTCTTGGCTTCTCTCTGGAGCATCGTCTAGACAGCCCTGACAAAGGTCTGCGCTGCTTGTCCTTTAGTCCTGAGCTTGTATCTGGTGGAGGCAGTGGAGGTCATAGCGAAAACAGCAGGGGTGGTATGCGTGCATCTTCTGCAGAAGGCTCTGCCCAAGGCTCTACCGAGGATCTGCTTTCAGAAACGAGACGTGTAGGCTCTTCTGATGCACTGGACAGTGAGTGCAGTGAGGCCTACCAGCCGATCACCTCCAGCGATGATGCTCTGGATGCGCCCTCAGGTTGTGGATCCTCTTCTGAATCAGAAGGAGGGCCACCGAGCCGGGAACATTCCCGCAGGGGTAGCAGCGGGAACACCAGTGAGGTTTCTGTGGCCTGCCTGACTGAGCGCATCCATCAAATGGAGGAGAACCAGCACAGCACATCAGAAGAACTCCAGGCCACTCTGCAGGAACTTGCTGACCTGCAGCAGATCACGCAAGAGCTGACCACAGAGAATGAGCGCCTGGGCGAGGAGCGTGCCATTCTGGTCGACTCCCTCTGTCAACAAGGGGAGCGTCTGGAACTGTACGGAAGACAGCTGGACTACTTCCGAGGCCTTCTTGACGAGCATCGTGTGGCCTACGCCAAGGATGATGAAGATGCCAAAAGCGGCCGATACATGGAGCTGGAAAGGCGCTACGCCGATCTGAATGAGGGCTCGCGTTTTGAGCGGGAGCAGCTGCTGGGCGTTCAGCAACAGCTAAGCAGCGCACTCAAGATGGCAGAACAGGAGAACGCAGAAGCCCAAGGCCTGATGGCGGCATTGAAGGAGCGTGTCCATATGGCAGAGAGAGCTGTGGAAATGGAGCGGAGGGAACGGGCCATTGCTAAAGCAGAGTTGGAAGCGCTAAGGGTGGTGTCTGAAGGGGAGCAAGTGGAGCTGAATCGCTGCAGAATCCAGCTTGAGCAAGAGAGGCAGAGAGTGGCCCAGCTACTCTCCATCCACAATGCAGGGGAAAAGACAGACATACGACACCTGCTGGACAGCGAGAGATTAAACAAAGAGCGAGCAGAGGCCAAAGCAGCTCAGTTGCAAGAGGAACTGGGGCACACACACAGTGAAGCTGCCCAGCTCCAAGGGGCAATTAGCAAGGTGAAACTTACAAACATACTCCGGTACCTCATACCTTTGATTATCTTAAGTTATCTTAAAGGGATAATTCATCCAAAAATGCAAATTCAGTCATTAGTTACTCACTCTCATGTTGTTCCAAACCCATAAGACCTCCGTTCATCTTCGGAGCACAAATTAAGATATTTTCCATGAAATTCGAGAGCTTTCTGACCCTCCCATAGACAGTAATGCAACTACCACTTTCAAGGCCCAGAAAGGCAGCAAGGACATCGTTAAAACAGTCCATGTGAAAAAATTTTGTGTCAGTCTTCACCGTGCCTTAGCATAGTATTAGCATTAGCATATTAGCTATGTAGCTGGATTTCAACTTCTTGCAAGTTAAAGTGTTCCCAACATTTGTTTTGAGCATTGATATTGAACATCTATTTCCCAAGTAACATGATTGGAATACCTAACAACAACAACATAGCAATGCCTTAGCAACCACCCAGATCATCATAACGTGATTATATCAAGTTTTGAGCAGGCATTAGCATGGGTAATAGGTAGTTTTCAACTTCTTAAAAGTCAAACAAGAGTTCCCAACTTATTTAAAATTTTGAACAACAATTCCTAGTAGCAACATGCTAACAACCACTCAGAATTTCTAGCAGGCATATAATAATTGCCTGGCATTGTGTTGTGAAGTTTTGAACAGGTTGTAGAATTAGCATATGCTTAAAGCACAGATAGTGAACCTCCAGGTTAAGTAGTAGCTGTACATTTTCCAACATGTATCCCGGCTAATGTGTATCTTTGTGTTTGCTAAAGCTTGACGGTGAATTCCGAGCGTTTCGTGGCGATGTCCAGGCACAGTTAGCAGAGCAGAAGCGGCTCCTGGAGCAGCAGTGCTCTGAGCTGGAGGAGAAGGACACAGAGATCGCTGACATGAAGGAGACCATCTTTGAGCTGGAAGATGAAGTCGAGCAGCATCGTGCTGTCAAGCTTCATGACAACCTCATCATTTCTGACCTGGAGAGTAAGTCATGTGACAAAATGGTCACTAAAATCTATTTATATTTAAATGACACACAGTGTGGCATGTACTTCTCTATATCTATGTATGTAACAAACAAATGTTTTCTTTTCATTATCTTGTGATTATTCATGCTTCTGTCCACATAGAGGCGTCATTGAGCTATCAGAGTAGACAATAGACAGACATTTTCTTTAGCTTTCATTTTTAATGTCAAGTACTTGATCATTTTACATACAAAATAATTTATAGTATTTGATCAGAATGAAAGGGTTAAATGTATAAAAATAAAATTAGGTATTTGATTAAAATTCATTTTCAGCAACACATTAATGATATTTTAACTTTCTTTATAAATCTCTATTTATTTCTGTCATTTTTTTTCACTTTAGATTCCATCAAAAAGCTTCATGATCAGAAATATGACATGGAAAAGGAGATTAAGGTTCTTCACCGAAAATTGCGGGTAAATGTTCTCTTTTTATTTGTTTCTGTTTCATTTATCATTATACCATTTATTTATTGATTGATTCATTCTTTCATTTTCCAACTGACACCTGTCACTCACAGGAGGAATCAGCCGAGTGGCGTCAGTTCCAAGCTGATCTGCAAACAGCTGTCATCATCGCCAATGACATTAAGACAGAAGCTCAAGAGGAGATCGGAGACCTGCGGCGCCGCCTGCAGGAAGCTCAGGAGAAAAATGAGAAAATGAACAAAGAGCTGGATGAACTAAAGAGCAGGAAGTAAGAGATGTAATGTAAATTTACAATGTGTTGTGACAACAGGGATGTTGACACAGGTTGTGTGATTGTTTTTGTATATGCAAATATTTGCATATGCTGGAGATATAAGCGTCAGTGTGTGTCTTGCGTTACAGACAGGAAGAGGAGCGTGGCCGTGTGTATAATTATATGAACGCTGTAGAAAGAGACTTGGCTGCGCTGAGGCAGGGGATGGGCTTGAGCCGACGTTCCTCCACTTCCTCTGAACCTTCGCCCACTGTCAAAACACTCATCAAGAGCTTCGACAACGCCTCACAAGGTTCATAAATTCATGCAGATTTATGAAGATACATGCTCACATTTAGGGGGTTGTGTCCTGGTGTTTATAAATCTAGATTGGTTGCCAAAAGGTTGTAGGTTGTTTGAACTTCACAAGGACTATTGAGCCATTTTGCTGTAAGTGTGCCCAAGGGGTTTGCTCTGCAGCGAAGTGTAATGCAAGTTGCTTTTAATAGAAAGCATGATTTAAATGACAAATTGCCAATCTGAGATGTTGGAATGCAAATATAAAACTTTTTCTATTTCCTCACCTAAACAGTCCATTTTTTCTATATACAGGTCCTGTTCCAGCCAGTCCTGCCGCTGCTGTTCCTGTTGTTGCTGCTGCTGCCGCTATTTCCAGAATGCCCCTCAGTCCCAGTCCCATCAAAACCCCTCCAGCCGCTGCTGTCTCTCCTATACAGGTATAAACAATTAGAATTAATTGTAACACTTTACAATAAGTTGTCATGTTAACATTAGTTAATGTATTAACTAACATGAACAAACAATGAACAATACATTTATTACAGTATTTATTCATCTTCGTTAATGTTAGTTAAAAAATACAGTTGTTCATTGTTAGTTCATGTTAGTTCACAGTAGAGCCCTTTGCGGGACTGTTTTCTTCTCAACTTTATGCATTGACTCCATTTCTATTACACACCGTTCCATGCGAGTCTCCCGCAAAATTTTCTGACCGCCCGCTCCCGCGAGATTTGTGTTGACTCCCATGGGTCCCGCGAGAGCCCAAACCCAATGCAGCCCTCTAGTTCACAGTGCATTAATGTTTACAAACACAACTTTAGATTTTAATAATGCGTTAGTAAATGTTAAAATTTAATATTAACTAAGATTAATAAATGCTGTTTTGTATTGTTCAATCTTAGTTCGTTTTGATTTAAAGTAGTTAACTAATGAACCTTATTGTAAAGTGTTAACGAATTAATGAATAGGGGAATGTAGTCATATAACCAACTAATCTAATATGCCAAGAGTAACTTCATGTCAGGTTTTGAGTAATAATATATGATGATAGTGCTGTGTAAATCACAATATAGTTGTGGCCTATTCTACCCCCAAATATTTCATATATATTAATTATGCAGTAATTATATATATATATATATATATATATATATATATATATATATATATATATATATATATATATATATATATATATATATATATATATATATATATATATATATATATATATATATATATATATATATATATATATATATATATATATATATAATTTTTTTTTTTTTTTTTTTCAGTATTTTTATATTATTTTATAAAATAAGAGTATTCATAACAAATAAGTTTGACATCATTGTGAAAACAAAATACTTAAAATAGTGACACTACTGTTCAATGTGTGGGTCAGTAAGATTTTGTAATGTTTTTGAAAGAAGTCTCTTATACTCACCAAAGCTGCATATAATAAAACAGTAATATTGTGAAATTTATTACAATTTAAAATAACCGTTTTCTATCTTTAATATATCTTAAAATTAGTTAATTTATTATTTGATTCATTATTTTCAGCAGCCCTTACTCCAGTCTTCAGTGTCACATGATCATTCAGAAATCATTCTAAAATGCTGATTTGCTGCCAAATTACAATTTCTTCTTATTTGCAATGTGAAAAACAAAATGTTGTGCTCCTTTTAATATTTTTGTGGAAACTGTGATACTTTTTTCTGGATTGTTTGATGAATAGAAAGTGAAAAAAATAACAGCATTTCTTCGAAATATTTGTTTTTATTATTATTATTTCTAATCTCTTTAATGATGCATTTCATCAATTTAATACATCCTTGCTGAATAAAAGTATTAATTTCTTTAAAAAAAAAAAATCATACTGACCCCAAAACCTTTGGTAGTATATTTGTCATAAATATGACTGGATACATTTAAAGCTGTTGTAAAAAAATGTATCTTAAAACTGAATTTGCTTGATGGGTCTTTCTGATCACTCTAGCAGATGTTTGTATTCTTCTCTATTGGGATGTTCTGACCTAAAACCCCTGTCTGTCAGATGAGATCTCCAGACCTGCTGTGCGTGGAGCTGGAGTGGGGCTTTCCTTCTTGTTCTCTCCCTCTGTCCTTCACGGATGTCCTTTGCCGTGCTGCTGTTTTTGAATAGGTCATGCAAGTCTCCTCAAAATGTGCCAAAACAGGATGTTTTTGTAAGGAAAGAAAAAAATTAGGCAGTTTGACGTACTTATGCAAGGCACAGAGATCTTGTAGTATATTTGTGGTGGATTTGAGTTTATTGTTGGTTGTTCAGAACATGATGTGCTATGGTCATAAATTCATGCTGCTTGTTGAAGAGGTGGTTCACATTTGAGCATTCAGTTTTATCCCTTTGATTGGTACTGAAGGATGGGATCTAAATCAGAGGACCAGAATATCATAGACTCTTGTTGTGGGCTTTTGACTTGGGCCAGAAAAATACCACTTTGCAATTGCTAGATGTATTGCTGTAACTTGCAGACAGCCAATATGTTTTTGCTTAAGCATGATTGTATTTTTGAAATTGTTATTTGGCATAAGAAAGAGCCGTGAATTTTTCTAGAAATAGTAATTACCGACAATTTTTCTAAGCCAGGACAGTAGCGCTTATCCGTTTAGGCTATGAAAAACAACAGAGTGCTTTAAACACATCAACAATTCACACCTAACTGTGTTGACCACCTGAGCTCTAATATAACTTCATTGAATTTATTATATACGTTGTGCTGTGAACTAGGGCTGGATATATATTATATTGTATATTTAGGATATATTCTAAATGATTTTGCTGGTGATCTAAAATAGAGCATACAACACAATACAGGTTTTAATGCTGACACACTATCATAAGACTAGCCTCGCAAACTTTACTTGTCTCATGAATTCTGAATGGAGTCTGTTTTAAAATTAAAATGTAACAAAAACCATAATATATACACACAAAGTAAATATATATATATATATATATAAATAATACATAACATGCACACAGACACAGTATATTTCATGAAATTATTTGAAATTATTCAAATTGAAATAAAATAAAATAAATCTGTATTAAAATATTACAAGGCTAAAACTACTAAAATAACAAAATGCAAACCCCAAAACAGAGATTAAAATAAAAACTGAAGATATAAAAATCTCAAAATAAAAGCTATTTAAACGCTATAATAAAAGCTGTTAATACTATAATAGTATGTACATAAAACTAAAACAATAGTGGTGCATAATAATGAAAATTATTAAATATAATTAATTTTTAATTTAGTTACACTTTTTTTAAAAACCTCCCTAAATCTTTTTTTTTTAATGGTTATTTTAAATCTGCTTGGAAAAACTGGTTTGGTTATCATTAAGGTCATTTCAGAGCAATTAATTTAAAAAAAATCTAAATATATACTATATTTATTATCAATTTTAGCTGTATTGCCCAGCCCTGTTTTGACCTTCTGTATGTTTTTTTCTGTATTTTACAGAGGCACACCAGCTCAACCAAACCACTGTCATCAATGCTGGACAAGAGACCGAGCTACACGGACCTGAGCATACCAGGTGGGCTGACGTTAGTCACACTTGAAATCTAACTCCTTGATCTTTTGGTCTTCCCTCACACTGGTTTGATCTAGTTATCCAGAGGCGAACTCAGAGTTAAAGGTCATGTGTAATCGCGCTGTACCGCTTCCCTCAGGCTTAACATTTGCAGTTAATGACCACTGAGATTGTGTGCCAGGCCTTGAGAAGGAAGCAGGATATTTATTTTAGAAGTGCACAAGCTTAGTCATGCCACATAAAGCCTGTTATTCTTTGTCATGATTGTGTTTTTATGTAATTTAATAGTAGACCACCTCCTCCGGACCTCACCTGTAATGCGCCCCATCTGCAGCCTCCAGAGGGTGACAAACAAAGACTCGACTAAGTCTATATCAGGTACGTTTAAACCGGTTTATAGTACTTGTTCTGCTCCAACTACAGTCAAATACTCAACTATACAGTTATTCAAAATATCCATTGTGTGTTGTGACATCAAAGGAATAGTTCACCCAAAAATGAAAATCTGCTGAAAATGTAAATCACCCTCAGGCCAGGTAAAATGTAGATGAGTTTGTTTCTTCATCAGAACAAATTTGGAGAAATTTTGCATCACGTCACTTGCTCACCAATGGATCCTCTGCAGTGAATGGGTGCCGTCAGAATGAGAGTCCAAACAGCTGATAAAGACATCACAACTAATCCACACTTCACACTCCATCACTTCATGTCTTGTGAAGCGTAAAGCTGCAAGTTTGTAAGAAACAAATCCATCAAGGTGCTTTAATGCTAAACCATCAGTTCTGGGCAAATTACCAGTCCATAATTCATTATAATGCTTCCTGTAGTCAAAAAGTCCATCTCCTATTGTCCGCTCACATCACAATCCACCAATACATTTATTCAGAATTGTTTTGGACTCTTTTCAAAAGGAAACTGCTTGATCTGTACATATTTCTCTCCAGACGAGACTACTTTTACACTGTAGAAAGCATTATTATGTATAGAAGACTCGTATTTTGGTGAGAAGTAACGGTTTAAAGTTAAATCATAGCTTTTTATTTTAAAGGATGTTAAGGATGTTGAGAGTCGTGTGAATTACTTGTGGATTGTTGCAATGTTTTTATCAGCTGTTTGGACTCTCATTCTGACGGCACCCATTCACTGAAGAGGATACAATGGTGAGCAAGTGACGTAATGCTAAATTTCTCCAAATCTGTTCTTATGAAGAAACAAACTGGATGGCCTGAGGATAAATCCATTTTCAGCAAATGTTCATTTTGGGTGAACTCTTCCTTTAACAGCACACAGATTTTGTAATGTCCATGCATCCTCTACTTGTCAGTTTCTCGCAGAAACAGTGAAGAGTTAAAGAGAGACTTGTCGGTAACAGACGCATCAACGTCATCTTCAATCATCGCGCTAAGCTCGTCTTCTCCCCAGCTTTCTTTGCCATCCAACTCCTCCTCCCCGACCGCCTCCGTAACTCCCACCACACGAGGACGTTTACGGTAAGTGGCGGGCCTGTCTTGTTTTTTTGTTTGCCTCCGTCTCTTTTATGTTCATCTCTGCTCTGGCTCTTCTTTTGTTGACTTTCTAGAAGACTCTTTCTCGCTGTCAGGTTTGCCAGATGTCTCTGTTTCACACTCTATCTCTGTCTCTGTCTGTTCGCTGCGGTGTTGACAGGTCAGTGTTTCGATAATGGATGTCACTCATTTGCCTGTCCTGAAACCTGACCGTGGGTCCACCATGGCTTTTGAATAGGCCATTGGAGGAAGTTGAATCATTCTGCGCTTTTCTTTATTATCAGAGCATTTCCTTCTGGTCGTAGCATTGACTTCCTTGCTGGAAGAATCAGAAACAACTTCTGATGGTAGCTGGATTTACTCAAGTGCTGGCTGGTTGAAACTAGACATTTATGCACAGGGAATTTTTTTTTCTTTTAATTGTTAAGTGTATAATATAATGTAGAACATAAAATAATCTTAAAATTATGGACAACAATAAATAATTATATTATTAAAATATATTTATCATTATTATTTTTATTTATTATTTTTTTTAATTTATTGTTATTTTTCTTATTATAAAGTGTCTATTTTTTACCAGCATTACAGGTTGTATAGATCATTTCAAGGACGTAAACGATAACAAAGGCGTTGGAACGCTACTGCGCATGTCTGGTCCTGAAGCATTTCCGGTAGCACCATTTTTAAATCTCAGATCTATCAAAACCTACAACGCATCCTTTTTAAGTCTAGCGAAAACACAAGTTAGGTATTAAAAAAAAAAAAATATAGAATTACCCTTTAAATATGACTGAGATGCAAACTTACAAAGAACATTAAAAGTGTGTTCCGGACAGCTCTGATTGATGCTGCATCCGTGTACACGAGAGAGGGCAGTAAACGCGTATCGCAGTCTGGATGCTTACAATTAACTCCTTAGCAGAAAAGTTGGGATCATTTGTTTGTACAATGGATGACATCAGTCTTCTGTTCGGTTAAACTGACGTAAGACAAACAGTGTTACTTATCATGGTTTGTGCTAAGATATCCGGGGAGGTTTTTGGTGTACATTTCACTTGCATTGCTGGGTCAGTCTGTATGTCTATGCATTCGTTTTTATTTGTACAGCACTTTTCACAATACATATCGTTTCACTGTGGCTTTACACAACATGCATGTTTATTACAACGCTAAATGAATGCTGGTAAGCTAATCACTTCATGCCATGATTACTGGTTTCATTCGTTTTATAATGCGTGCTTAGTTTGGTCAAGTTTGTTGCTGTGGAACAAGAAAGCATTTGAATGCGCTATCTGAGCCATCATGTGGTCACAAATAAACAAGATGAATGCAATTCAGTGCTGGCTACCATGTTTTGCATAAACCTTTATTCGTTGTTTTTTATTTTTTTTATAATGATAAAAGTATAGCCTACATGCAGATTAATAAAGGCGTACACACACACTACATACAGTATATATGTGGGTATGTATGTTTTTATGCACATTTACTGTAAACGCACATACAGGTAAAAAGTGTGGCCACTATTAATGTTTTTGAAATAAGTCTCCAATGTTCACCAAGCCTGCATTTAATTGATCAAAAATATAGACAAAAACAGTAATATTTTGAAATATTATAATTTAAAATATATGCTTTAAATAATTTATTTCTGTGATCAAATCTGAATTTAACATAATTACTCCAGTCTTCAGTGTCACGTGATCCTTCAGAAATCATTCTAATATGCTGATTTATTATCAGTGATGGAAAAAGTCGTCCTGCTTAATATTTCTTTATAAACTGAGATCATTTTAGTATTATTTGAATAAAAGAACAGCATTTATTTATAATAGAAATGTTTTGTAACAACATGCACTACTGTTCAAAAGTTTGGGCTCAGAATTTAATTAAATTTTTTAAGAATATGAATACATTTATTCAGCAATTTTTAAAATTGATTTTAAAAAAGTGATAGTAAAGGCATACTGTTAGGAAAGATTTCTATAATTTTGAAAATCCCTGTCAGGGTTTAATCAATCAATCCTGTATAAAGTATCACAGGTTCTAGAAAAAATATTAAGCAGCACAACTGTTTCCAACAGTCACAATAACCAAATATCAAATCAGCACATTAGAATGATCTCTGAAGGATCATGTGACACTTAAGACTGAGTAAGACTGGCTGATCAAAATCCAGCTTTGCATCACAGAAATAAATATAAAGAATATTAAAACAAAAAAACATTATTTTAAATTGTAATATTTGACAATATTACTGATTTTGTCTGTATTTTTGATCAAATAAATGGAGGCTTGATGAGCATAAGAGACTTCATTCAGAAACATAAAAAATAGTAATGCGTCCAGACATTTGACCAGTACTGCATATAAACAAAAGACTGTTTCCAGCAGATTTATATCAAAAGCAGCAGGCTGACCATGAGCAGCTTTGAGTACTACATTGCATTTCATCAAGTTCTCAAACACATCTGGGTGTTCATATAGTCTCATGTGATTTGGCACTGTCCTGTCTCCCTGTAGCACTCACTGTCTTAGGTGTCTTACATTACAGATGATGGCTTTCCTAAAGACAAAAGTACAAAAACAATTATTTTATTTAATGCACAATATTTACAAATACTATTGTTTAATACATCAGTACATATTGGAATTAACATTAGACAAGCATAAGATAGCTAGACAACTAAGGAGAACTCATATTTAATTCTAGCCCACATAACGCTTGCAATAAAACGGAAATAAAAGCTTGGCCTTTTTCACTAAAAAAGAATCAAAACACTAAGCGCATATGTAAACAATGACAAAAACGCAATGCTGCATCATACTTGAACAGTTAACGTAAATAAATACAAAGAATCAAATGGAACAAGAACAAGAACTTTTCCTTACCTGAATGGAAATGTGCGCTGTATATCCTTGAGCTGTTAGTGTCTATTCTGCTTCTCTCTTCACTGCTGCAATCCAGGCGCGTTTCTCGGACATCTAGCCATTTGATTTCAGATCATTTATAAATTAATGTTAGTTCCAGCCCAGAGGGATCACCCAACCACCGAGCAACAAGGATCTAATTTGAATTTCGACATTTTAAACGGCATTAATCCTGCCGCCATTGTTTTGAATGCGCTCAAATGCTAACCGGAAACGTCCGAGGAACAAAGACGTCACTTCCTTATACCGCCGAAAATCCGTTGAAATGGTCTATATCAATAGGACACTGTCAATTTGCTAATTACTACAATTTTTTAAATAATTCTACTCTTCAGTGCAGTGAGTTGACTTTCTATGGAAGAGGATTAGTGCCAAGCAATAATAAAAAATAAAACCATCTCAAGATTAAAGTCACTAAATTTTGAGAAAAAAAGTTATTAAAATGCGTAGCATAAACACACTCGTGTCAGGTTAATTTCATCTCGTTGGCGAGTGTCAAACAGCGTCTGCAGTTCTCAACATTTTATTTCGACTTTTCTCGAAATTTAACGGGTTTATGCTCAACATTTTATTTAGTAATAATAAAAACTATTTATTTCGTATAACATTTTAAATTTAACAAATTTTTTCTCAAAACTTAACAACTTTAATCTCAAAATGGTATTTATTGCAATTTATTGCTTGTCCCTAATCTTCTTCCGTACTTTTCTGTGTAGGTAAGATTATCTATTTTTACAATACAGAATCAATGATCAATTTACAAATTGTTACAGTGTCAGAAAGGTCTTAAAGTTGGTGCATCTATCATGTCAATGCATCTTGGTAGAATTTCCGCAAAAAAAAAAAAAAATGAAGTATGGTTTTTGCTTTTAAAGTTGAATCCAATACGAAGGAACTGTGTTGTTAAAGTGATTGATGTCTCTCCAGAGAGGAACGGAAGGACCCTCTGTCTGCGTTAGCCAGGGAATATGGAGGATCCAAGAGGAATGCTCTGCTCAAGTGGTGCCAGAAGAAGACTGAGGGTTATCAGGTACATGTTGTTGTTTTTGTATCTACATTTATTTCAATCACTTGTGATTAATAGTCATGTGCAATATATATTGATTACCATGATGGTATCAGCGAATTATAGTTTTTTTAAGTGGTCCTATTAGGCAAATATTAGACATATATTATTATAAAATAAACATCTGCATTTATAATATTGTTCATAATATGAATTATTTGTCAAAATATGAAATTATGTACCCCTATTAATAATATATTGGCCTGTGAGAAAATAAAACAGATTACTTCAAACTTCACATTTTTTTAATCTTTAAATAAAAAAATTCAAACTCACATGGACACACAAGTAACTACTTTCTATTCTTCAAAGAATCCTAAAAAGATGTATCACAGTTTCAACAATAATATTAAGCAACACATCTGTTTGCAACATTGATAATAAGTCATTTTTCTTGACCACCAAATCTGCATAGTAGAATGATTTCTGAAAGATCACGGGACACTGAAGACTGGAGTAATACAAATTCAGCTTTACCATCACAGGAATAAATTACGTTTTAAAATATATTACAATTGAATGTAGTAATTTTAAATTGTAACATTTCACAATATTACTGTTTTTGTAGTATTTTCAAATAAATGCAGCCTTATTGAGATGAGACATTTAAAAATATATAAATAAATAAAAAAAAAATAAATATATATATATATTATTCATTAATTTTATTATATACACTATATATGCTGGTTGTGTGTGTGTGTGTGTGTGTGTGTGTATATATATATATATATATATATATATATATATATATATATATATATATATATATATATATATATATATATATATATATATATATATATATATATATATATATATATATATATATATATATATATAGGTAGATAGATAGGTAGATAGATAAGTAGATAGAGAGACAGAGAGAGTTTATTTTATTATTATTCGTTCTGACCTTCTTTCCCATGTTCCAATTTTCAAAACCTGTTCATTACCAGGTTTAAATTAGATTTTAAATGCCAGATTTTCTCTGTGGTCTCCACCTCATCTTGTTAAACAATAGAAACATTATTTCATTTATTTCAGTGTAGCTTAAAGTCCTCAAATTCACAGTTATCAGCGTTCAGGTATTCTTGTTTGAGTGTGTTTGCTTTTAAAATGGAAGGTGACCATGCATAATGTACAGATTCGCCTTCTATCGCAATTACTTTTCTCCCGTCAAGCATATAAAATGTTTACCATTCAGAGAGGGTTTTGGACCATGATGTTACCATGGTTTTCCTCAAGCCAGGAAGTGTGCTACATTTCTCCTGCTTAGTGCCCCATGTCACAAACAGAAAATATCTGAGCCAATCAGAGCAAAGAACCCTTGTGGGCACAGATTGGTGATTTTGAACACCTTGTGATTTAAAGTTGTCTTTTTCTTTTTAATTTCGCAGATTCTGAAATATGAAGTTTGGAGGTTTTGTCTGTCTTATCACCTCTGGGCCAACTATGATTTTTCCCACTTTCAGTTTTGGTGGTTCTTTTGTCATTTTGACACCACATTCCCATAACCCCACCATCTCTGTCACCTCTTTTCTCTCTGTATCTTTGTCTGTCTCACAGTAAGTGTGCGTGTGATTGATGGTAATGTCCACTAGTGGATAAAAGCCATTTTTCACTGCAACTCTAATGTGTTCATTACAAGCGGCCTGGCTTTACTTGGAGTGCACTTTTTGCAGCGAGCGGGCCTCAGTTTCTCCGTTTTCAATGTGATTAGCCTAATGCTCTCTCCCCTGGGCCTTCCTGTTTTTTGCACACAAGACCTCTTTTCATTAGCCTCTCACTTTGAACACAGGCACACAAACGAGAGAGGACACAGGGAGCACGTCTCAATGTCTTTGTAACTCTCTCTTCACACGGTTCTGTTGTGCTGATGTTTGTTTGGCTGAAGACTATACGTGGCTGGAGTTTGTGCACTGAATTGTAAGGGAGGGTTGTGAAATGATAGTGAATGCTATTTAAAGAATTTACAGTTGAAGTATAAGCAAAACTGACCTTTTAAACTTCCTCAGTACTTGTTCCTGGTCTTACTGTATTTATTAAGTCAGTTCCTCTCAAGTACACACAGGTGATTAGGAAGTAAGCAGAGGTGTAGTTGTGTCTGAATAATTTATTTTATTTCATGGCCATTGTCTTAAATTCTTTTTAATTGAATTTGTTAATTTGTTTGGAATCAATAAGATTCTCATGCTCACCAAGGCTGCATTTATTTGATAAAAATACAATAAAATGGCAACATTGTAAAATAATATTTATTATAATAAAAAACTGTATTTTAAAATGTCATTTATTGCTGTGATGGCAAAGCTTATTTTTCAAATGCCACTACTCCAGTCTTTAGTGTCACATGATCCTTTAGAAATCATTCTAATATGCTGATTCAGTTCTCAAAAAATATTTCTTATTATCATGTTGAAAAAAAGTTGCTGCTTATTATTTTTGTGGAATCTGTGATGTGTGTGTGTGTATATATATATTTTTTTTCAGAATGCTTAATGAATAGAAAGTTCAAAAGGTCAGTGTGTGTGTGTGTGTATAAATGTATAAGTTTTTTTTTTGTTTTTTTTTGGACATAAGATTCAGGGAGGACACTTTAAATTAAAATTAATCAAAAGTGATCGTGAAGACATTTACTGTAAATTTCAATTAATTTATTTAAAGTGTCTAAATTGAATCAAATGAATTTCTTTATTTAAACAGTCTTACTGACCCGACACTTTTTAGTGGTTGTGAACAATTTTAAAATTGAATAAATCAACCTTAATTTCTAATGAACGAACGTAAATTATTCATAAACAACAGTTTTAAACAAATATTAACCTGATTAATAAATGTGGTAAAAGTACAGTTCATAGTGATAATTGTCATGATACCTAATACAACTAATCTTAACAAACCTTTTTTATTTTTATGGTAAATTACCACATATTTGTGCCATGTTTTTGTTTCGTTTTTTCCCAAAACATTTGCCACTTAGGTTGATATTTTGTTACATAATTACAATGGCATTATTGTGTGGCTAAATTACACTCTTTTTGGGGACACTTACTACAAGAAGCACTGCCACAGTCAGTGGTCCGTGTGCTAGCACAGATCTCTTGATGGAAAAACAGGGCATCATTATCATTGTGAGACCACTTTGGTGCTCCACAGACCTGGGTCTGTTGCTGCCTCTCCATCCCCTGCTGCTGTGGCCCACTCTGATGAGCTCATCACTTCCTTTCACTCCACTCTCTGTGGGTTGCCACAAAGCTCTGCCAATTTACACGGTCCCTTTGCACGTTTACACTGGCCTGCCACATCTGATAAAGGCTGTTACTCTTTCTTTCAAATCTTTTTGTTAGAGGACGTCGGTGATAGCGTAATCTGAAAGAGTGCTTTTGTTTCTTTTGGAAACTCTCGAATATAGATCAGAAGAATGGGTGAACAAATATCACTTCCAGTAAATTGCCACCATACAGCCTACGTATTTCGTTACCTGGAATTATACCTGGATACCTGGATAACAAACAAAGCCAATCTTGGGTTCAAAAAACGGAAAAGGGGGGAAGGGAAGTGTGGCCAAGTATGATGACCCATACTCAGAATTTGTGCTCTGCATTTAACCCATCACACACACCCGGAGCAGTTGGGGGTTCGGTGCCTTGCTCAAGGGTCTCACCTCAGTCGTGGTATTGAGGGTGGAGAGAGTGTTGGTTATTCACTCCCCCACCTACAATCCCTGCCGGACCTGAGACTCAAACCTACAACCTTAGGGTTACAAGTCCAACTCTCTATCCATTAGGCCACGACTGCCCCAAACAGATATTAATCAGATATAAAAACAGATATAATACAAAAAAGCACTAGATAATGATGTTTGCCTATTGCACCTCTGTTGTAATCTAATTGCACCTATACTAGTGTTCAAAAATTTTGAATCCGTAAAAAACTTATGTTTATCAAGGTAGCATTTGTTTGTTGAAAAACAGGGTGAAAACTGTAATATTGTGAAATATTATTACAATTTAAAATAACGGTTCTGTATTTGATTTATTTCTGCAATGGAAAGCTGAATTTTCAGCATCATTACTCCAGTCTTAAAGGTTTAGTTCACCCAAAAATGAAGATTCTGTCATTAATTACTCGCCCTCATGTCGTTCCAAACATGTAAGACCTTCGTTCATCTTAAGATATTTTTGATAAAATCCAAGAGCTTTCTGAGTCTGACCCTGCATAGACAGCAATGCAACTACCACGTTCATGGCCTGGAAAGGTAGAAAGGATATCAATAAAATAGTCCATGTGACATCAGTGGTTCAACCTTATTTTTATGAAGCTCCGAGAATACTTTTGGTGTGCACAAATAACATGTCAGTTTTCGATGCTTGTTCATGAGAGTACCACGACGCACTCTCATGTACTCTTTTGAACGCACATCAAAGACTGACACAAAAGTGAAGAAATTGTTGAATAAAGTCATTATTTTTGTTTTCTTTGCACACAAAAAGTATTCTTGTAGCTTCATAAAATTATGGTTGAACCATTGATGTCACATGGACTATTTTGATGATGTACTTACTAGCTTTCTGGGCCTTAAACGTGTCAGTTGCTTTGCTGTCTATGCAGAGACAGAGAGCTCTCGCATTTTATCAAAAATATCTTTGATTTGTGTTCTAAAGATCAATGAAGGTCTTACGGGTTTGCAACTTTGCAACGACATGAGGGCGAGTAATTAATGACAGAATTTTCATTTTTGGGTGAACTGTCGTCTTAAATGTCACCTGATCCCTCCAAAATCATTCTAACATGCTGATGTTGTGCTCAAGAAACATTTCTCATGTCAAAAACAGCTTAATATTTTTTTGTGGAAACCATGATACTTTTTTCCAGGATTCTTTTGAAGAACAGCATTTAATTGAAATATATATTTTTTGTAACAATATAAAGCCTTTACTATTGCTTTTAATTCTTCCTTGATGAATAAAAGTATTAATTTGTCTAATAAAATCATACTGACCCCACACTGTTGAATGGTAGTCTATATGTGCAAATGCAACACGTGACAACTGTAGATCTGAGAAGGATTGCGTTCGTTGGCATTAATGAACGCAAACCCTCTTTTCTGGTCACAACAAAACCATAAATGGCCCGCATTGAGTCAGATGGCTACTTCCGTGTATGGATTGAAGCATGTGTGAAGTATGCTGATACAGATAAGCAAGGCTGTTGAACAAACACTTCAGCATGAGGCAAGACTGTCCGTAAGCGAATATGAAAACGTAGTTGATCACTGCTCTCAGAACAGCATAAAAGTTCAATTCAGTCACATTTTGTGGAAGTGCGTGAGAAAATGGTTGGTTGCACAACAGTGTACCCAGAATACATCTCATCCATCAAGTTCTAGGTAATGGAGAGCTTATTGTAAACGTATGTTATTTTTTCAAACAATTGTTACTTACGAATAATTTCTGACCCACATTTTAATGTAAACAAGTCTACACAGAATCTGACATTTGTTTTCACATTTTTAGTGCTGATTATGAGCAGAATTTTGCTAAATATTGTATCACGTGTTCATGCTCAGTAAAATGACCTTATCTGTGGCTGAAAGCACTAAATAGGCGTACAGTGAACATAATGTAACGTACAGTGGTGTGAAAAAGTGTTGGCCCTCTTACTGAGGTTTTTTTTTTTTTTTTGCGTGTCACACTTTAATGTTTCAGATCATCAAACAAATTTAAATATTAATCAAAGATAACACAAGTAAACACAACATGCAGTTTTTGAATGAAGTTGAATGAAGCTTGCCCCCTAAACCTAATAACTGTTTGGGCCACCCTTAGCAGCAACAACTGCAATCAAGCGTTTGCGATAACTTGCAATGAGTCTGTTACAGCGCTGTGGAGGAATTTTGGCCCACTCATCTTGGTAGAATTGTTGTAATTCAGCCACATTGGAGGGTTTTCAAGCATGAACCGCCTTTTTAAGGTCATGCCACAGCATCTCAATAGGATTCAGGTCAGGACATTGACTAGGCCTCTCCAAAGTCTTCATTTTGTTTTTCTTCAGTCATTCAGAGGTGGATTTTCTGGTGTGTTTTGGATCATTGTCCTGCTGCAGAACCCAAGTTGGCTTCAGCTTGAGGTCACGAACAGATGGCTGGACATTGTCCTTCAATGGCAAACACTTTTTCACACAGGGCCATGTGGGTTTGGATTTTGTTTTCCCTTCATTTAAAAAAAAAAAAAAACCCCTTCATTTAAAAACTGCATGTTATGTTTACTTTTGTTATCTTTGATTTAATATTTAAATTTGTTTGATCTGAAACTTTAAAGCGTGACAAACATGCAAAAAATAAAAATAAAAAAATCTGGAAGGGGTCCAACACTTTTTCACACCACTGTATGTAGCAAGATAAGGTAAGATAGGCATGCAAAAATGAAAAGCAATGTTTCCAACGTTTGTGTAAACACTGAAAAAAGACATTATTTCTGTCAAGATTTACAATTGTGGCTCTTAACTACAACCATAATGTCACTGGGACACGGAAAGATTCAGTGCTTCATCAGTCCCTCTGAATCACCCACCCAATTCCCTCAGTTCATCTACTGAAATTGTAATTATTGATCTTTTTTTTTCCCCCTCCGCACGCACACAGAACATTGACATCACCAACTTCAGCAGCAGCTGGAATGATGGGCTCGCTTTCTGTGCCATACTTCACACCTATCTGCCGGCACACATCCCCTACCACGAACTCAACAACCAGGACAAGGTCTGTACACTCAACACGCATAAGGCACAAACAGGGGGAATTCAGGTAAATTGGACAATTTTTTTTAATTTGATTGTGATAATTTGGCCCAGTTTACCTGAATTCACACATCAGTTAGTATATATGTGACCCTAGACCACAAAACCAGTCATAAGGGTCAATTTTTCTAAATTGAGATTTATAAATCATCTGAAAGCTGAATAAATAAGCTTTTCGTTGATGTATGGTTTGTTATGATAGGACGATATTTGGCAGAGATGCAACTATTTGAAAATCTGGAATATGAGGGTGCAAAAAAATCTAAATATTGAGAAAATCTCCTTTTAAAGTTAAAGTAAGTTCTTAGCAATGCATATTACTAACCAAAAATGAAGTTTGGATATATTTACATTGGGAAATTTACTAAATATCTTCATGGAACATGATCTATACTTAATATCCTAATGATTTTTGGCATAAAAAAATCCATAATTTTGACCCATACAATGTATTTTTGGTTATTGCTACAAATATACCCCAGAGACTTAAGACTGGTTTTGTTATCCGGAGTCACATATCAGTTGGTACAATAAAACATTTTAGAGAAGGCTTGCATATAATTCCCAATAATTCAATTAATTTACTGACATCAGTTCTTCTTGTGTTTTGCAGAGGCGAAATTTCACTTTGGCCTTCCAGGCAGCAGAAAGTGTGGGAATTAAATCGACACTGGTGGGTTTAATATAAACATCACTGCTAATTAATATATACATTGTATTACAGTGCCTCAGAACCTAATTAAAAATTAATACTTTCATTCAAGCAAGGATGCATTAAATTAATCAAAGGTGACAAAGGCATTTATAATGTCACAAAAGATGTCGATGTTAAATGCAGTTCGGTTGAGCTGTTTGTTCATCGAAGAATCCTGGAAAAAATGCATCACAGTTTCGATAAAAATATGAAGCAACACAACTGTTGATGATAATAATAAACCAGCATATTAGAATGATTTCTGAAGGCTCATGTGACACAAATCCAGCTTTTGCCATAACAGGAATAAATTTAATTTAAAAATATATTTAAATAGAAAACAGATCATTTCAATTATTATATTTCACAATTATTACTGTTTTTACTGTATTTTAATCAAATAAATGCAGCCTTGCTGAGCTTTTTTTAAATGCATTTTAATAACTTTCCTGTCAGAGGAGGCCTGTTTTATTCATGCCTTTTTATCTTTCCTAATGAAATTCTGTTAAAAATATATGACCTCAATATGATGTACAATCTCTTTATTGAGATCTGTTGAATAAATCTTCTTTTATTTTTAATTTCCCTCAACATTAGTAGATAATTTCCCAATTTTGCTCTCCACCCTGTTAGTTAATACTACTTGAAGTCATCGCTAATTGCATTAATGTTTTACAGCTGCATTTTCCTGGCATAACATCTCAAATTGAGAAACATTCAACTATGAATCATCAATGCTCCTCCTAATTTATGATCTGGTTTTCTTGTCATAGCCTGTTTGATTACAGCTAATTTCACCTTTTAGGTATGTTGTTAAAATGCATGTTTTTATTCCTATGATTTTTTTTTTTTAAGAAAGTCATTCCACTCTGTCATGCTGCATTCCATTACCATTCATTCTATAAATATTAGCTGATAAAATCATTTCGTTTCGCCTTGTTGCAATGTTAAAAAATCATGTCATGTGGTAAAAAGGGCAGCACATACAAAGAATGAACCAATTCGGATTGTATAACTTGAATAGATGATGTAGTAATATGACATTATTTAGCAGTTTTGGTGGAGAAAATATGTTCCTTGTTTTGAAAAGAGGCAGAAGTATTTAATTCAGCACCTGTTATTAATTTAATGCCTTCATAAAGCTGTGTTTGCAGTAAAACCGTGACTTCTAGTTTTGCTGTAACAGTTGTGTCGTTTGCTCTTTGCTCAACAAGCTTTCTTGTGTAACTGCACACAGCATGTTGACACGAACAGCATTTTTTCTGACCAATTCCTCTTGCCTTCCCACATCTGACTCATTCTCCCTGTCTGACAGGACATTGGTGAAATGGTGCACACAGAAAGACCCGACTGGCAGAGTGTCATGACCTACATGACGGCCATCTATAAGTATTTTGAGACCTGAGAATCTTCTTGAACGGCTGCAGTCGATTTACCTTCCTTGCTGCGGCCAAGATGCTACAAGTCTCCCAGATGCCTTAGCTGCGAATGGGGGACTTACCGATACAACTTTACTGTTTCCTCCAGTGTTTTCCCAGAATCCTGTATAGCTGCTGAAACAGGCCAGAACCTACTTAGCTTCTCTGAACAACGGTGCTTTTGAAGAGAAGTGGGAAGTCAGTGGGATCATGAGCCAGCAACTTCCTTTTAAGAACACTGCAACACTAATTAAAGTGTATTGTGCCAACCGAGCAACAAAAATATGTATTTCTGAATACCTTTGCCTTTGAAAGTTGCCTTGTTTTATAGTTTTGTCATAATGCCCTCTGTATGCCAGTATTGGTCTTAGTTTATCAGTATTTATTCCAAAGAGTGATGCCACAACAGGCTTCGCCCACAAAAATGGCGTTTTTGTGTTTTCTTTAGCCTAAATAAGCTTAAATCTGTCGTTTGATTTATTTAAAAAAAATTCAACTAAAAAAGACAGGGCTCCTTAAAGGAATAGTTCACCTTAAAATAAAAGTTTGCTGGCAGTTTACTCAACCTCAGGCCATCCAAGATATAGATGAGTTTTTTTTATACATCAGATTTTGAGAAATTTAGCATTAAATCACTTGCTCACCAATGGATATTCTGCAGTGAATGGGTGCCGTCAGAATGGGTTTGTTTCTTGAAAAAAGTATTTGTTTCTTACAAATATGCATTGGTTTCTCTTCACAAGACGTTAATTGAAGGATTACTTGTGGCTTACTGTGATGTTTCTATCAGCTGTTTGGACTTTCATTCTGATGGCACCCATTCACTGCACAGAATCCATTGGTGAGCAAGTGATGTGATGCTAAATTTTGCCAAATCTGTTCTGATGAAGAAACCAACTCATCTACGTCTTTTGAAATTTTCAGCACATTTTAATTTTGGGTGAACTATTCCTTTAACATTCAACTTAGTTTTATTGATATCAAAATGTTGTTTAATTTTCATAAACTACTAGAAAGCTAATTATTAATCTAATATGTAATTTTTTAATGAAGCTGTTTTTTTTTCCTCAGTGCTCACTCCAGCTGACCTTCCATCACTGAAAATGCTGCAGGATGTTTTTTCTGTTTGAAATATCAGCACAAATGAAATGCATGGCTGCTTGTTTTCTGTTTTACAAGATATTTTTCAGCATTTCAGTCCTTTTTGTCTACGCATTACTAATCCTTATTTGACACCTAAAGCCAGCTGGGTCCTGGAAGCTTGCTGATTCAGATTGAGTTTGTCTTATGGGTATAAAAGCACAAATGAAAAAGGCTGAATGTGTATTCAATGATATGAAATGTGAAATAAGACGACTACAATCCATCCGCACTGACTAAATCATGCATTGTACATCTCCCATTATATACTGTCCATCTGTCAAAGATAAGCCTCCGCACACAAATCCGAAGCCTTACATTGAAAAGGAAAAGCCAATAGCACAATTGATGTTTGAGATGAACTTGCTCTGCTGTCTTCAACGTACTGCTTTTTTAATATTTTTGTTTTGTTAATTTGAGACCTCTGTTGAAGGGATCAAGTGGGTTGGAGCTAAATTATTCTGCTAATCACAGCAGTTCAAAGTGAATTTTATGTCAAGGGCACGTCATGTTTTTTGCAAAACTATAATTTATTCCATTTAAGCTACAGAGAGCTCTGTCGTGTTTTAAATGATAGATTTTGTTTGACAGTCCTCTGTGGTGTATTGGTTTGTTTATATGTGGAAATGTCATTGAATTACCTAGAAAAGGTCAGTAGTGACAAGGAGTATTTTTGTTTGGATCTTCTTGTGAGATGTATCGTGTACAGTTTAATATGAAGATTTTGATTTGAACCAAATCATGCCATATCATACTGTGCGTTCCTGTAAAACTTGCCATAATTCATATTTGTATAAATCCTGGAATTCCTTTTTGACACTAGATATATTTTTTTGTTTCACAAAGAAAGATTCCTAGAGCACTGTACGACATGTTAAGGGGAGGATTTTGGAAAAAAATAAAGTAAGGTTTTGTGAGAACAATATTTGTGCACAAATGCAGTCTGATATTTTCAAGTGTGTTTTTTTTATGTGAATTGGTTTTATTCTTTCATAATGACTGAAACCGGTTGTAACCGGTGTTATTATTTGTACTAAAACTGAGACAAAATTTATTAAAATATGAAAATAAAATATTAATAGGTGAAAAGCTTCAATTTAAAATGTGTCTTGGCAACTAACTGAAAATTATTTTAAAATATTAAAACAAAAATAAATTAAAGCTAAAGATATATATATATATATACACACACACATATATTTCAAAATGAATAAAATCAAATGAAATGAAAAAATATATATAAAAGCTACTTTAAATTACTACTAATAATAAATTAACACTGGTTGTTACACCCCTCTCAATCTATTTTCTTCCCTAATATCACTCGTTTATTTAAACACTGATATATTGATATATTGATCTCTTCTTGGTCCTTGGGGTCATTCCTGGCACCTGTAGGCAATTACTTTTACGGTACATAAATTCAGTACGTTTCTGCTAGGCTTGAGCAAGTTTGTCCTTATAGATCCAAAATTCAAGATACTTTTTATACAGACATGAGTTAGAGCTCAACAGCACACAGCACTCTTTTAAATGAATCCAAAGGCACATGAGCATCAAACTGTACAATGGATGGTAATCTAAATTTATCGTTTCTTTATTTCTTTCTTTGTTTCTTTTTTTTAAATCCAACCTTTCCTGGAAGTCCTGCATAGCACCCTGCTGAAAAATACAATAGAAGCCTGCCCAAAACACAATAGAAAATGTAATGGATTTAATGGTCATGATGGGAATTGTATTGGTTTTAATGGAAACTAAAATGGTGTCTACTGGTATGTGATGGATTCTATTGGTGGGATGTTAAATCCTATTGGAAAAATGCCCAAAAAGGGAATTTTGTAATGCTTTTACTGGAAAAATCTAATGGTTTATAATGGTATTTTAATGGAAACCACTGGGATTTCTGTGATGGTTTCTATTGGGCTTCTATTGTTTTTTTTTTTTTAGCAGGGCTTTTTTGCACTTATGGGAAGAATCAGAAATGGAAAAAATAATCTAAACTACCCCTTCTCTTGTGGAAACAAACAAGTGAGCCAGCAGAAAATGTCTATTTAAACAGCTGTACTCAAGCACTTCCTCCTACTAATTATATAACCTTTCATTTTCACACCGATTGTGTCTGGTACTCTGAGGTAAGTGTCTATATTTGTGCCGAAGGCTCTCTGCATAAACAAGGCTGTAGTAAAAGGTGAGCATGGACGCTGTGATTTGATTTACTGAAGGGCCACAAAAAAGTCTTGGGCTTATGTATTAGATCCAAAACATTAAGAAATGTCATTGCAGTGTGTGCTGCGTGCTTTAATGAAGACCTTGGTGGGTGGACCTCAGCCTCTGGTTTGCTGATTACATACATTTATCTTCATGTGGCCCTGAGGTGAAGCAGGATGTTTCGGCGGTACGTGAGAAACCACACAACCTCACCTCACGGTACCCATCAGGTCCCTCACTTCCTTATCCACACGTGCGTTTAAATCAGCCATTGTACCGTCAAACTGGGCTTACTAACGATGAAGAAGATAGCACACTGGATTCGAACTAAATTCCCCGGATGAAATATCATTCGTTATGCAGACTTGTTTTGCTGTAAACATCTGATACTATGTCCCTTTAAGGGTTTCTGAAGTCTTGGTCATATCGGATCAAAAACAGCCTATATTTTCTTGTCATGTCATTAAAACAAGATCATAGATGATCTGCACGATCATCTCAAAAGACTAAACTAGGTTAAGACTTAGGCCCTAACTTAATAAATAAATAAAAAAACTCTTCTCACATCATATTCACCTAAAAATTTGCCTAACTATTAATGTCATTTGCTACTTTTATACTTTTATTTTATTTCATTAATATATATTTTATTATTATTATTGTATATAACCAGTGGGTAGCCTAGATTTTATTTATTTATTTATTCATTGGGTTTTTATTTATGGTTATTTTTCTTATTATTTAATTTTTCCTTTATTCCTATTTTATTTATTCTTTGTTCACACACACACACACACACACACACACAGAGAGAGAGAGAGCGAGATTACAATTAAGTCTAAAAATAACCACTACTTTTTTTTTTTTTTTTTTAATAAACAGTATTATAGTTATTTAAATAGTTATAATGCTTCTAATTATTTATTTATCTATGTAGGCTGTTTTCTTTGCTGTTATACTATATTTTTATTTTATTTACGTTATTTCTGTTTTATTTATTTAGCCTAGTTATTTATGATAGTGTGCTGTCTCATCCATCTTATTAACTTTTATTGTAACTGCAAGGACTATGAAGAATGACAGTATGACAGCATGATGAAGAAGTTACCACCCACAAGGGTCTTGTAGTAGAGGGGGAAACATCGTGTTTAATGCACTTTGCATAGCTCGAATAGATCAAACCAAGAAAACCAATCAGGCGTGGGTCTCTTTCTCTCACAGCGCGGGAGTGTTATTGTGAAGGCGCGCGCACTTGTCTGTGGCACCACAACTCCACAGAGCGGAGAGAAGCGGCGACTCAACTCGCCTTTTCCATGACCAAACACGTTCAGAATATTGCATTTGTGTATATATTACTTCGTCAGGGTGATAAAAACGTGTGGAACGATTTGGTCTCTACTCATTTGTTTTTTTGTCTTCAGTTTTTTTTAGGTTGGACATTCAGAAATGCAGCTCAGGTGAGTAACGCCACAGTTCGTAAATATATTTGTTTACTAGTAAAGTTTGTGATTTAACTGAAAGTACTGAACTTTCTCAGCCTTTAGATTTTGTAACTTTGTCAGCCTGTTAGTCAGAGAGAGACTCTGAATGACACCTGTATTGTTTTGCTCATTCTAATCTTTTAAATTCACCATTTTTATTAATTAATGTCACAATTTGCTCGCCTTTTCTGATTTTATTGTATATTTTTACAGTAATCATAAGTAGTTCACATGACAGTCTCCAACAATGTGACACATGCATGTGATGTAATAGCCTACTTCCATCTAAAAACAATTTGAAGAGCATTTTTTCTCAATTTCTTTCATTTTTTAAGTATTATGCTATTCGTGCACTTTTAAGACCTCATTTTAACTGTGAAAAAACTGTATTTGTATTTGATTAATTATTTATTTTTACTTTTAACATTTTTTAATCATTTGCCACACCTCATGGCCATATAAGTGGATTAAAGAGGGTATTTTTTTATGAACACCTTATCTTATAGATAAATACAATTCTTAAAGATTTGAATTAATATTTAAAAATTTCATATACATGCTATTTGCCAGCTACTATAACCTACATAAATCCATATATAAAATGATTTACAGAAAACTGATGTAATTTATAAGCTAGCCTATATAAAGCATCCTTCTCTGTTGTTCTCCATTAAATGTACAGTTGTTAAGCAAGTTTAAAATAACCACTTATGCTAGTTATGTGGCGGAATTGTCACAGAATTCTGCCGCAAATATCTCATAATGTTTCAGCCATTGTTTCTCTGTTGTGTAAATGTTTCAGCAGTCGAATTGTTCTTAAGAAAAGGTTTTTGCAATCAGCAGTGTGTTTCTCTACTCTATGATGTTATTGAAATGACTTGTGGTGTAGTTACATGCATCTTTACAATGACCAAGATATCTGTTAAGCATGCTTTTTGAATGACAGAGAGGCGTGCAGTACACGCTTATCATAGTCCCCAAACCCTAAGCATCGTTTCCTCTCTCACACAACATGCTCGCGGAGCAGCTGTCAGATACAGTATTTCCGCATTCCCACCCTTTTTTTTTTAATACAGATGTGCATGACATGACTTGTGAGGGACTTTGTATGTTCTTTTTAGTCTGCACATCATATAGTTAATATTATAATACCACATAACGGTTTAACCAGTTACGGAAAGTACCTTGTCTTGATGCACAGGAAGCGTTTTATAAACTGATGCATGTTAAGGCAAAAGTTGTTGAAACACAACATGCCAGACCTGTGCTTTGGAAACAATTTGTCATTATATCTCTTGAGGGAGTCAACAGCCATACCAAAGTCACGCTGTGCTATAAAAAGCAAACAGCAACACTAAAACTCAGAGGAAGAGTGACGGTGACTTTAATCATCACATTTTTGTGCCTGATCAAACAAACTGGAGCTAAAAGATTAGAAATCTCTTAAAAAAATAACAGATAATTTGGCCTACCATGGAAGGCATGTCGCAGTTAGTCAATTCATTCTAGATAGGCCTACACAAAACCACAATAAATGACCCAAAAGAGTCAGAATGATTTAATTACACATGCAAATAGACATTTTAGATGCTCTGTTTTTTTGTTGTTTTTTTAAGCCAAACCTGAACAATTCAGACAGCGCATTATCAAGTACTGAAGATGTAGAGCTGAAACTTACACTTACCTTTATTGTTCAAAAGATTGGGGTCTATCTAAAAGTAAACACGTTTAAAATTTCACAAAACAATTGTATTTCAAACAAATGCTGTTTTTTCAAAAAAATATAATAAATAATAATAAATGTTTGTTGAGAATCAAATCAGCATAATTTTTTTAAATGTATGGAAGTTAAAAAAAACTTAACCATTTCATGTAGAAAGTCAGTGAAACATAAAAGCAGAATCACATGAATGGGTACAAAAGAAGACTTGTTCACAATTCTAAGCCAATAATAGCAAAGGCATTGCAAAGTTCAACTGTACACATCCTAGAAACTATATTGGAGGAAGTGCTGGCCTGGGTCTTGTGATAAATAGCAGGCATGCACAAATATTACATTCGAATTTGTGGAGTCTTTCTTAAAATAAAAGCTTATTGTTGGATTTAGCCTGTTGTCTTTTGATTGAGACCTCCTGTTTGGGAGATGGATTGCTTTTGTGACCCAAAGAGGTTGATTTTTTATTGTGCGATATTGTTCTTTCTACAGGGTAAGAAGTCCCAGTGAAGGTCTACCGGAGACGCTTTATGCAGTCTAGTAGCTGTTTTCTTTAATACTTTCAATGAAAGAATGACGTGAGGTGGTCCTAAGCGACACGCTGGTGAACGGGTAAATCAAGATTTACAGAGGGGTGTCACCATCGACCCTGCAGTCACCTCAGTGTACCTAAACCACCTCAGACAGAGTGGTTTAGCAGCTGATACCAGGTTATTTCTATCCCCTCATTCCATTAAAACAAGATATCATTCATTCAAGAGGAATGGTTGGATTGGCTAGTCCTCACACCTATTGCTGGAGCCATTGAGTGGTAGAGTGAAGTCCCACTGAGCAATTATCGGGAGCACAACTATGTATGTCCCTGAGGATGTCCTTTCACACCAGTTGATGGCACCATGTCTTCGCTCGTCTACATTGTTCTTGAGCTCCTGATTGCGATTTTGGCAGTGGCAGGGAACGTTCTGGTGTGCTGGGCCGTCTGCCTTAACAGTAACCTCCAGAGCATCACCAACTTCTTTGTAGTGTCGCTGGCTTTGGCGGACATCGCAGTGGGACTCCTGGCCATTCCATTCGCTGTCACCATCAGCACGGGCTTCTGCAGCCATTTTCACGGGTGTCTCTTCATTGCATGCTTTGTGCTGGTCCTCACACAGAGCTCCATCTTCAGTTTGTTGGCCATTGCTGTGGATCGGTACATCGCCATCAAGATCCCATTGAGGTGAGTGAATGGTTCTGTTGTGTTTGTTCATAAAATGAAAGTTAGCAAGTAGCGTGTTTTTGGACCCCACTGACTTTCATTGTATGGGAAAAAAATAGCTATTTAAACTATCTTCTTTTTCGTTTCACAGAAGAAAGATCATACAGGTTTGGAGTAACTTGAGTCCCATTGTCTATGTGCTTGTGTTTGTGTGAGTGTTTACATGTGTATTTAATCAAGTGTTATGTTTGCAAAAATATTATTATCTAATCTGTATTTGTATTTATTTGTATTTTGCATGTTATGATCCTAGGCTCCTAGACTGTGTGACTCTCTCTGCCTTTCTCTTGATAATTACTTGATAACGGGCACAACATGCACTGCAATTCCCCTTTAATCACTCTTTCTCTTCTAGCAGTGAGGGGATTTTCTCAGTAAATAGGAGTCATGCAGCTTCACTGTTGACAAATGTTTCAAGAATAGTTCATTTCAGTAGAGCCAAATCAATAATCAATACTTAATCTTTCACTATGTTGTAATATAGTGACATACAAAGAAACAATAAACACGTCACACAAACACTACCTATCTAGTCTACAAAACTTTCAAATCTATCTAAATATGACTTATGTCCCTTTTTTAGTGTAAGCCTAGGGGATTTTCAGCCGTTATATTGTCTGTCAGTTGTAAATCATAGGTCTGATCCCTTAAACAAATAATAGCACACCTCTGCACATTAAGCCACATGATTTGTGGTATCATTCATTGTCTGTAGCACAAACGGTGTGGGAGTTTAATACTTAGGTTTAGTTTTTTTTCCAAACATGTAGTGTAGTATATGCACTCTTTACTTATACTGATTAAAATATATAAGAAAAAAGCAATACCTGCCTTAGTATTTACTGCTAATTATATCTTAGTCCAGTGATATTTATCAAAAAAGAACATCTTTAAACTATTTACTTAGAATGTAAAGGCAACCAGTGTAGAGTCTTTAACGTGGGGCATTTTGCACTCCCGTTGAACATTGTAATGGTTATTCTTAAATGCTCTGGCCCAGCAGCTCTCAGCTGCACTTTTCAGTAGCTGAAAGGTGTGGGACTTTACCACCCGCCTGCATACAGGGTGTGATGCACATTTCTGCTCCTGGTGTAGATTGAGGCGCCCGAAGCATTGTAAGCAGCATTGACAGCAAAAGCCCCGGCAGGTGTTGATGAGGTAACAGTAGTACTGGAGCCCTGTAAGTCCTCTGGGTTTAATGAACCAGCCCCTGTTGTTCTCGATGGGCCTGATATAAACCCAAGGATTTTTGAAACAATTGACATTTGACCACCGTTTCCAGCAGTTGCCCTTGGCAAAGGAAACATGTAGCAGGGCTGTCTGCATGATGGGATGTCTGAAATAACGGTGGTGGATTTTGCACAGCTGTATTCCAAACTGTTTGTAAACTAATAGATGCAAACTCCTCACCTTTTAGTGAAAACTCACCTTTTTGAAATCAAAATAGGTATCCTACGAGATTTGTGTAGATCCAGTGAGAAAGTGTTTTTGGTGGTGGTGGTGGGGGGGGGGGGGGTATTTTTACAGTACCGTTAGTACCAATTCATATCTATACCCACTCGTAGTCAACCACTTTTAAACGCTCCTGTGTGTTTTTGCGTGCATGCTCTTGTTTCGAATGACAAAACCACAGGTTTATTTACATGTTTTTGCAGTGTTGAGTATAGTAGCCAATCACAGGCATAGGTTATTCACAGGCATTCTGTAGGTTAATCAGAAGAATCCCCTTTAAAATAAATCCAAAAAATACGTCAAAATATTTAATGCATTATTATTTACTTTTACTTGCTATACTACTTCAGTACAGTGCAGTACAGTACTACATTTTTTTATAATCACCGTTTTATAATGAATTCAAAATCAAGACCTGAAAATTAGGAAGTGGAAATGGCAACTGAGCTATTGAGTGATCCTTTGCTGCCATCTACTGGATATAATGGTAATTTCATGTAATTGCCCTCTCAAAAGTCTTTGTTTTCCACAAGGTTTTTTGGCACATTTTTTTGTCATCTCCATGAATGAAAAGTGCATTTTTACAGTGAATTTTACTGCACAACTGCAAAATTAATAATACTAAGGCTTTTAAATATTGTATAAGTGCGAGTCTTTGTCACCTTTTTCACCCATGATGCGTTTGCATCCCTGTGATGCTTATACAGTTGCCAATATGCAATAGTTTATTATAGCACTTAACATTTAGTTCTATTTTTTTCAACCAGGGGTCTCAATATAGTAATGTTCTTAATTAAACAAAGTTTTGCCATTAAATATTTTTTTATATTTGGAAGGCATTAATATTCAGTCCTTATGCGTAAGCAGACCAAACACATGACCAATTAAAGACAGTTTTTCATGTGATACCTATTCAACATCCTTGCAAAAATGCTACCGAATCTGCAGAGTGAAACATTCAGCACAACCATTGTAGTCTGTCTCCTGAATGTATGACTATTATGAGCCTGTTCTTTTTAGTGAATCCAAAAAAGCAACAACAACACACAACACAACCAGTATAGTCTGACTTTCAAATCAAAGACTCTTAAGAGTAATTTCTTTTTAGGAAGTCAAAAACATGTAACGTGGTCAGTGTAGTCTTGAATGAATGACTCAATCAAATTGTCTTTTTTTAGAGAATAAAAAACATACATTCCAACCAGTTTAGTCCCGAATTAATACCTTTTATGAGCGGTTCTTTTCATAGAAGCAAAAACGTATAGCACAACCAGTGTAGTCTGACTTGCGAAGAAATGACTCTTATGAGCTGGCTCTTTTTAGAGAATAAAAAAAACAAACAGCACAACCAATTTAGTCTGTCTCCCAAAATAATAACTTTTATGACCCAGTACTTTTTAGAGAATCAAAAACATACAGCACAACCAGTGTAGTCCGACTTGAACAATTTAATTCTTCTCATGATTTTCTAATTATATCACTGAAAAGATGAAGGTTAAGTTGTACAAAAACAAGGCCTGTAAGTATTATTTTAAGAATAGGCACAATACAGGTGAAATATATGCTTCTTATTAGCACATATCCTGGTATTTTCTACTTTGGCAGCAATTACCAAAGCTTAGCACCTAAACAATGGACATTTCCCAGGAGCAAAGTCAGTGCATGCATGTATGTGTGGATTTGGGGGAAAAATGGTGCACAGAACAATACGTCCCTCTCCAGGATGGACTTCAGGAAACATCAACATATTGTTGAGGAAGATAGAGTTGTAATATATGAACAAACTTTGCATGCTTATCACTATATAGTGCTCCACAGCATACAATAATTGCTGTCTCATGTCTGGTTTTGTTTTGTCTTGCTAAGGTACAACAGCCTTGTCACAGGCCGAAGAGCCAAAGGCATCATTGCGGTATGCTGGATACTTTCAGTGGTCATCGGTTTGACCCCCATGCTAGGCTGGAACAGGCGTGTCGCCGCGGGCACCAACAGCACTTGTCCTCAAGGTATGATGGAGTGCCTGTTCGAGAAGGTGGTCACCATGGGTTACATGGTTTACTTCAACTTTTTCGGCTGCGTCTTGACTCCGCTACTTGCCATGCTGGCCATCTATGCATGGATCTTCATGGCTGCCCGTCGCCAGCTCAGACAGATGGAGCAGAAACTAGTACACTTGCAAGGATGTGCCCACAGGGAGGGATCCTCATCGCGGTCCACGCTGCAAAGGGAAGTCCACGCGGCCAAATCGCTGGCTATCATTGTGGGCCTCTTTGCTATTTGTTGGCTCCCTTTGCATATTATTAACTGCTTCACACTGTTCTGTCCACAGTGTGATCGACCTCAGGACTGGGTCATGTACCTGGCCATAATACTTTCACATGCTAATTCAGTAGTTAACCCGTTTATATACGCCTACCGAATACGTGACTTCAGACACACCTTCCGAAGGATCATCCGACAGCACTTCCTGTGGCATGAAAACAGACTGGCCACTGGTAACAGCAACAGAGGCATGGCTGCTTCTTCTGCTGCGGTCAGTGTGATTGAGACTTCTTGTACAGTGTCCAATGGCTATGTGTTGGACGCCAATCCCATTCATGGCATGGTTTCCTGTGATAAATTTACAAAGCAAATGCCACCAAAAACAGAATTCCATGATTTAGGATACAGTTTAAATGGAACTTTGGAACATTCCTTTTCTGCCAATTCGACAAAGATTTTCTCATTACATACCGGGGAGGAAGTTCCCTCCATCAGGAGGGAAGACTGCAGTGCTATTACTAACGTACATGTCAGATGTCTGGTGCCCATAAGGACAAGCAACTCATCCGATCTTGCAGAAGTGTCATGACACACACTTCCACAAGAGTTATTCCTCAGAAAATACCCGAATGAAGCTTGTTTCATTCTTCGCGAAGCTATCACTGATCTGAATTGCTAGTGAGTGTGATTTCACTTACAGTACTATGAAGGATCAGGAAAGCTAAAACTATGTGAAGACCACATAACTCCTGTGGGAACCCTCACTACACAAATTCCAGGAATTCCTACTCATCTTTGCAGTCAAACATCCCTGATGGTTTTCAGACCAAATGAAGAACTTGTTTGCTGACATTGTTGAGCATTTTCAAAGCTTATATGTTTCCAAGGAGCTTTATTAAAAGAGCATTGTTTCCTGGTCAAAGTGGGAGAGGCATAATGGTTTAAATCAATATTCCTGTTATGACCGTACCATAAAAGAGGTTGATGTGTGGCATGTTTTAAAGAAGTATCATCTTTCTGTTCTTTTTTTAAATAGGTGTTTGTCCAAACTGAGAACCTGTACAGTCAGTAGAACTGCCAGAGCCTCTGTAGTGCTTTAAAACATAGGATTTGGGGAAAAAATCGCATTGCAATTTTTCTGATAAAAATTGTGATCTAAAATGCTTGTTTGTGGGGTTGCACGATTTGGCCAAAAATTAGGTGATTATATATCAATATGACTATATAATAATAATAAAATATAAAATAATAATACAAATTTAATATTATAAGTGACCTAAACTGGAGTTTTCTGCATTTACTGTCAAATCATGAGCAACTTAGTGCCACGCTTCACTCTGAAACTATACATGCAGCGTATATGTATTTATATTAATATATGTATTTAACAAAATCACAGCTTTTTCAATTTGAAAATCGCACAAAGCCATTTTACGATTTCGGCTTCATTTCGATTAATCATGCACCCCTATTAAAACATGACCAAACTGAATACTGTACTGACTGTAAGCATGTGTTAATATTTTAAGAAATGTACTAAATAAAAATAAAGCTATTCCAAATTTTGCCCAAATACAATTTATGAATAGTGATGTGCTTGATTAGAATCACATGCAGACACCAATTATCTATTAAATAAATTTCAATAATCCTTAAACAGCTGGTTTAATGCATAGACTATCTGTGCAACGACAAGTGGACTTCTTGGTGCTCAATAAAGTGGACGTTGAGTCTCGTTATAATGATCAAATGTAATACAAGTATAAACAATAATGAGTCACAAATGTCAACTGAGCAATCATGTGTAATAGATTTATTTAGTCTACAGCACAACATAATGCTTAGGGATCATAAAATTGAGAATGTAGGACAGTGCAGTTTAATCTCCTCTTCTGACACGCATGCATATGAGCGCAATCGTGGATTCACAGACCAGCAGCTATGATTGTATTTACAGAGAGACTGCTGACGCCAGAAGCCGGCCTAATGCAACAGAAATCAAATGAAGGGGCATTTGATGATCCTTCAAACTGGCCCATTACACTTCCTTTTTCCTCATTACAAAGCTCTAAAGTGGGAAAAAAACTGCACTGTGTACACGATGCATGTATTTGACACATGAGTCTAGAGTCTAGAGTGACCATTCATAAAAATAGAACAAGTGACTTCCCAGAAAATGTTTTTGTTTTTTATATCCTTAATCAATATTGCCTCTATATTTGGCCTATGTTGAAGGATCAGGACCTGTTGAGTCGACACATTAACACATCCATAGCTAGTTTTAAATCAGCAGAAATAATCAGACATTCTCATATTTTATATATTATGTATTTCTATATATTTTCATATATACTATATATATAGAGAGAGAGATATATTGCATTTAATATATTGACAGAAAACAGTTCTTTTTAATTGTAATGATAATTCACAATATTACTGATCAAAAATACAGCAAAAATCATTTCAAAATATATAGTAATAATATTTCACAATATCGCTTATAAAATAAATATAAAAATATACATACTTTTATCATTTTCATTGTAATGGCAACTATACCCAATTAAACTAATTATAATCATTACAACAATAAAAAGGAAAGAAATGGAAGCTCTTTCCATTGCTTAAAAGATGGTGCAAATTTGTCCAGCACTTGGTTATAGTCAGGGCTTGACATTAACTTTTTTGCTCACTGGCCACAATTTTGTTGTTGGGAAATTACGTTTTATATGACTTAATACTGCATACAAAAATGTCTTTAAATTGATTTCCAGGTAATTTTTGACCTATTTAAAGGGCACTTTCCCCTAACCGTATTAAATGCATGCATCATCTTTCATCTCAAATTCTTACATTTTATTAATAATTTCACTTAATATAATAAGATAATATAGGGCTGTTACCAATAATATGAAATCAGTATATATAAAACCGATCTTTCGACTGCAGAAGAAACAGTGACTGGAGAGGCACTCAGATCCATTTACACAGACAGTTCAATTCAGCTGAAATATAGCATGAATACATTTACACTGCATGCAAAATTATAACAGCATAAATAATTTTGTGAGTTCAGTGTTTTAAAATATATATGTTTTTAATACACAAATATGAAATGTTGGAAAAAAATACAAAGATAAGCTACTATGAAAACCGCCAGTAGGTGGCAGCAAGTGACTTTTTAATTAATGAGTCATTGAAGTGTGCCTTCAAACGATTTGTTCAAGAAAGAAGCAAGTGCCTTTCCTTATGAATGGACCACTGTATCATTAACTCAAATGATTCAAAATTCAAAAACGCAAATCATTCAGTAACGAAGTACCGCTGTGTGTTGCTCAGACATGCGCGACTGTTCTTCTTTGTTTGGAACTATTTTCATTAAACAAATGGGGCAATCAACATTGACAATATATTCTTTCAATAAATTCAAATATTTAACTAAAAATGTATATTTACTACTCGTTTTAACTCTTGTCTAAAATGTCAAATTTGCATTTGTGGTTTTCGGGGAACTCTAGAGCTCTCTTGGTTGTGTCATGTTGCTTAACTAAGCTGTATGTTATAAATAGAAAAACTGTCTGTGTGTAGTTGCGTTCGTTTTGATTTCTCAACGAGATTCTCTCGCATAGACAGGCTGCGTGAGCTTTAACTGGCGTGATCTTGTTGATTATCCATTATCAATCGCCGTTTACACCGAATGTAATAAAATCAGAACCATTCTCGCTGAAATTTTGGTGCAATTAGATGTTTTAATCAGATTAGTTGTTTGTGGAAGCCCGTTTTCGCCACTGAATAAACAATTCAAAAGGTAATTGCGACTTTTTATATATAAACTCGCAATTGTGAGACATATAGTCGCAATTCTGGGAAATAAAGTCAGAACATATCTGTCCCCCCTCAAAACTGGACTTTAACTCAAAACTGGTGGAACTATGATGTCACTTTGTAGGCGAAAACCCGAAAGCGAGTTAGCATTTTACCACTTCCGGTTCCATCGTCCAACAGTCAATGGGTTTTTTGAATGGGATTTTGGATAAATCCCTTAAATAAGGTCCACGGTTCACACAGGCTCAAGATACTCTCACGTTTTATTCTACGACATAAAACACACCAGTTACACCACATTCATGATTTTTTTAAGCTGTTACGTTTCTTAAAAAAGACGGTTGCTAACAAGTTGCTAAATGGGACTACAGGCGCTGTCGGAGATATTCAACGTCATCACGCCACAGTTGATCAATTTACAGTATTTTCCAGTTTAATTTTAGAATAACCAATGAATAGTTTCCCGCATTTTATATTGTTATTCGACAAGGATTTATTTACTTTTAATGCACCTTATTTCGAAATGTACAGAAATACGTGCTTTAAATGTTAGTTTAGCTTTTCAGTTCTGGCGCTTTTATTTAGGCTTCAAAATTCGTCAGTTATATTATTTTGTGAAGATTATCTTGATGGACAAAACGTGTAAATTTCATGGACTATGATTGATCACAGAGCTTATTTTTTTGCGATTATCTAAAAGTCTATGGAAAAATCCTATTGGCTTTTTGTCGAGGGAACCAGTTTCATGCTAACAGCCGATCCGCCTACAGTGTCCCCCACTATATCTCACAATCCTGAGAGAAAAAAAGTCAGAATTGAGATAAAAAGTCGCATATCAGTTCAAATCTAGTGGTTTGTTGATTCTAGCTGAGAAATGTCAGTCAGCTCAGCAGTGGCATGGTTTGATTTTGTGTTGAGAGCACCATTTTTTAATGAGACAGATGTTCTTTACAAAAACGAATCTTTGGGCTTATGCAGTAATTTATCTTCTTCCATCATGAATGCTTGTAGTTTAAATCAGATGGGAGTGAAGCTAACAGACTCAGCTTGTCACATAGACCAGTAGCAGCTGGCAGGTTCATTCTGCTGCTAAAATGAGGTTTGAAGAGATTGCTGAGAGTTACTGTGTAGTCAACGGACACCCACCCACCTACCCATTCCACTATGTCACTGTTTGTAATTGGTTGAATTGACTTTTTACTCTTTTGTAGATTTGATGCAGATGAAATCCTTCAGAACGTCAGGTTCAATCTCATGAGAGCAATTTCAGGTCACAGAAAGAGACTATTTGATAAACAGTTACAATTTCCTGTTAAACATGACATGTTTTTAAAGAAAATAATAATTTTTTATCCATCTTACCAGTGATAAAATTCCTTAGATAACATATTGTACCATATTTGATACAAAATAAATAAAGTAGGTTAAATATCTTTGGCACGGGGAGGTGGGTTTATAGGAATTTGCTGTTACAGCATTATGTGGTAGGCCTGTGTTAAAAAATAAATCATCTTTGATCACCATTTCAGTCCATTATTAGTTTTTACCACTTCCCTTAAATTCTGGAAAACAGGAACATTCAATTAATAGTCGGCAGACGTAATACTTCCTGTCTTGGCTCGTCAGTTCAGCCCATTTTGAACAGGTCTCTTGTTCTACCGTGATTTACAGACAAAGAGGAAAAGACTACTGAATCAGTCTATCAAGCACCAGGATGACAGAACAAATTTAGACCGTATATTGCTGCCTTGCACAATGTCTCAGACTAGAGCAATGAATCTTGATGATGTCAAAACCAGACAAATGACTTCTCAAAGCTCCCCCCCCTCCACTGTTTAACAATTTATTGTTTAATATGTGGCATGCAGCCTGTCTCGTATAAAAAGTAGTTGTTTCGTTTTTTAAATGTGTCAAATATGTATTTATTGCACAAAAATATTAAAGATGTTACATGTTTTAAATTAAATTATAGCATGCAGAAATAAATGCTGAACTGACAAAGACGTCTGATTTTTTAAAACTGTTTATTATAATAATAGCTAATTGTGACAGTTAAATAAAATATTAAATTGAATGACAGTGTTGTGGATAATATCCACAATTCAATACTGCCCTCTTGTGTAATTCTGAGGTGTCTGATTCTTGTTTACATTGACCTGAATTTTACTTAGTACGTAATAGGACTTCAATTCCCAAAATGCAACAGGGTTTCAGGAAAGGGCGGGGCTTCTGCTTTCAGCTGCATTGTGGGAGCGGGAAAACGCCGCAAATAATCACGTTGTTCAACTGTGAGGTTCTCTGCGAAGCTGTTTATACAAGGTACTGTAATGTTTTATGACATAAACCTATTATTTGTAGTCTATAGTTTTGTCTTTCACGGTCATGCTGGGTCTGTTCGATGCTTTAGCGGAACTACAACGTCCATTTCAGACATTCATTGTTTGCTTGGTTTATGTATTCGAGTTGCTTGAGACCAGTCTAACGTTACAGATTAATTTGGAATATTAAGGTCTTTAAGTAGCTTAAGTCAGTATAAGCTAACTTCATTAAATACCAAAATTAAATGGTTTTCATGACGTTCCATTTTCCTGAACGAATGATTCTTATGAGCCGATTCCTTTTACTGAATCAGAAGTAAAGCGGGACCAGTGTAGTCCGATTCCTGAACGAATTGTTCTAATGAATCGGATCATTTTAAGTGACTCGAACACTTAAGAATTAGTATTCTCTCTGAACTCTTTCACCTCTAGTTATTTGGTGTTAATTACATTTTTTTTCTTCAGATTAAAACATGTCTATTGGTGTTCCCATCAAAGTCCTGCATGAAGCAGAGGGTCACATCGTGACCTGCGAGACCAACACGGGTGAGGTGTACAGAGGCAAATTGATTGAAGCAGAGGATAACATGAACTGCCAGGTACATTCTTGATGCATTGTATCTACATTATCCAAACGTTTACTTTAAACTTAAATATACATTGTGTGAAGGGAATCTTGAATAATGAAACTAACTTGGCTTATGTTTTAATTGAATCAGATGTCCAACATTACAGTGACATATCGAGATGGCAGAGTGTCCCAGCTGGAGCAGGTATACATTCGTGGCAGCAAAATACGCTTCCTCATTCTGCCTGACATGTTGAAAAACGCCCCCATGTTGAAGAGCATGAAAAACAAAAACCAAGGTGCAGGAGCTGGAAGAGGCAAAGCTGCTATTCTCAAAGCTCAAGGTTGGACCTTTTTATGGCATCTTTGACTTCATTACAGTAACTGCAGTTATGCTGTGTTTTTCAGTGGTTGCAATGTCAAATGCTTGTTAGCCGCATTAATCATTTGTATAGTCCCAAACGATTTTGTTGGAGCATGCAGTACGTTTTAGTACCGTTAGCAATTAAAGCATTTGCCTTTAAATTTAAATTATATATAAATATTAAATTAAATATAAATAATAAAATTAATTTAAATGTCCTTCAAAAAAGCACTGAACACGGTTTGTAATTTGTTTATATGTCATTTGTTGCAACCAGTCCGGTTTCAGAAGTGGACATTCAACCAAGACTGCCTTGCTCAATTGTTGAAGCCCTAAGATTGGCAAGAGCAGATTCCAAATCTTCAATACTTATCTTGCTGGATCTGTCCACTGCTTTTGATATGGTTAACAACCAGATCATCCTGTCAACCCTATTGGCAAAGGGCATCTCAGGAACCGCACTCCAGTGGTTTGAGTCTTGCCTCTCAGATAGGTCCTTCAAGGTATATCACCATCCAGTTAGGCACATCAACCATAACTACTTCAAAAACAGCCAGAAACCTTGGAGTTATGATTGATTGATCAGCTGACTCTCTCAGACCACATTGCTAAAACTGCCCGGTCCTGCAGATTTGCTTTATTCAACATCACGAAGATTAGGCCCTTTCTTTCGGAACATGCTTCACAACTCCTTGTTCAAGCTTTTGTTCTGTCCAAGCTGGACTATTGCAGTGTTCCCTTGGCAGGTCTTCCAGCCAGTTCTATCGAACCTTTACAATTAATCTAGAACGCGGCAGCAAGATTCATTTTTAATGAGCCAAAAAGATTGCACGTCATATCTCTGTTTATCAATTTGCACTGGCTACCAATAGCTGCTCGTATAAGATTCAAGGCATTAATGTTTGCCTACAAAACTACCACTGGCTCTATTCCCCTTTACCTAAATTCATTACCTCAGACTTATGTGCCCTCTAGAAGCTTGCGTTCTGCAAGTGAACGTGGCTTTATTGTGCCATCCCAAAGAGGCACAAAATTACTTTCATGGACTTTTAAATGAAATGTTCCCTCCTGGTGGAATAGCCCTTTTATTGACACAAGAAGGCAAACGTAAGAGAGGCAGACCAAAGTACACCTGGCACCGGACTGTAGAACAAGAACTAAAAAACCTAACCACACTTGGGGCACCATCCAGCAGCTGGCCCAAAACAGACAGGAGTGGAAGACTTTTGTTGCTGCCCTACATGCCAAGGGCATAATGGGTAGTAAGTAAGTCCTGGTTGAATAAACTCAATCAGAGCTTGAGAGCTTTCTTCTTCAAGAATTGGCTAAAAACACATCTCTTCCAGCTTTATTTGACCCTCTAACTCTAGCACTCCTTATTGTAATTATATTCTTTAAAAAAAGACAAACTTTTCCCTTTTAGGCTTGCACTCTTCATTTACTGCTTGTTTTCTAAAAAAAAACTAACACACTTTTCTAATCTTTTTGTATTCCATCCATTTCCTTTTTATTTATTATACAATTAACAAAAGCAAAAAAGGCCTCTAACACTAGCTTGCTCTATTCTTTTTCTATTCTATGTGTTTTCTATTTATTTATATAATTTTATTAAAAAACAAACCTTGCTACGTGTACTGTTAAGCTAACTGAAACTTGTTATAGCACTTGCATATCATTGCTCTTTTGTTAATTTTTATTGCTTCCATTGTCCTCATTTGTATGTTGAACAAGTTAATGTTTTTCATGGGAAAGGCATAAGATGAAACCACTAACTGTTTGTCTTTCCTTTGCAGTCGCAGCAAGGGGCCGAGGTCGAGGAGGGCCAGGAGGAAGGGGAAATATTTTCCAGAAAAGACGATAATGAGAATCTTGTTTCAACCACACTGTCATTTTGTACAGTTTTTTTTCTTCTTTAATGAGAAATTGTGTACTACTTTTTTTTTGGTTTAGTAAATTTTGGTGATCTTGTAGTTTTGTTGATTTTGTTATTTTTACTTTTCTCATATAATAAAGTTGTCTAATTATATAAAAAAATCTGTTTTATCAATGCTGCTGAACCATTCCTTAATTGTATTGCACTGCATTTATTAACAGATAAAAATCTAAACCGCTCAACACTTAAAGTTTGCTTTATTTTGGTCAGACTCGGATGAGAGAAAGTGTTTTTTTTTGTGGGGGGTTTCTACTTCTAAAAAGTTGTATATTGAAAATATGGATTTTGTCTCAGGTTTCGCTTACAAAGGTCAAAGTATTTGACCGAAAACAATTTAATGAAAGCAGTTTTCTTAATGTACTTAAATTCATGTATGTATGTATATATGTGTATGTGTGTACACACACACATGTATAAATATACGCGTACACACGTATACATATACACATGCATACATAAATTTAGATACATTAAGAAAACTGCTTTCATTAAATACTTTGACCTTTGTAAGTGAAACCTGAGACCAAATCCACATACAGTGGTGTGAAAAAGTGTTGGCCCCCTTCCTGATTTTTTTATTTTTTGCATGTTTGTCACGCTTTAATGTTTCAGATCATCAAACAAATTTTGATGATCTGAAACAAAAATGGTGGTGCGTTCAGCGGAACATACCATTCACACCGAGCTCCCTAACCTGCAGGAGATCTACAGCAAGCGGTGCCTGACCAGGGCCAGGAAGATAGTGAAGGACCTCAGCCATCCCAACAATGGACTCTTTTCTCTGCTGCGTTCAGGGAGACGCTTCCGCTCCATGAAGGCGAACACAGAGAGAATGAGGAGGAGCTTCTTCCCGCAGGCCATTCGGAGTCTTATCCTCTCTCCACTCTAATCACATCACCCCACACTTCCACTTTGCACATTTTCAAATACAATCTGCACTAATTTGTAGAAGGGTTACGTAAGGATAAATGAGTGGGACTTACATACCATTTGTCTTTGTCTTTAGTATTCCTTTACTCACTTATACACTTTACTGCACTGCACAGCACACGGACACTTTATCACTGACATACACTTTACTTTTTATAGAATCTATATAGAATCATATTCTATTTTTATTCTTCATATCTATTTTTATTCTCATATCTATTCGTTATTTTATTTTATTGCTAGTTTATTTCTGTATATATGTTTATGCTTTTTCTATTTGTATTTTTGTAAACTTGAGGTTTTTCTTAAATTTGTTGGACAGTCGTACAATACATTTCACTACATGTCGTACTACGTATGTATATGTGACAAATAAAATTTGAATTTGAATTTAAATATTAATCAAAGATAACACAAGTAAACACAACATGCAGTTTTTAAATGAAGGGTTTTTTATGAAGGGAAAACAAAATCCAAACCCACATGGCCCTGTGTGAAAAAGCTACACATCATGCAGAGATCCAAAGACATTCAGGAACAAATGGGAAAAAGTAATTGAGATCTATCAGTTTGGAAAAGGTTATAAACCCATTTCTAAAGCTTTGGGACTCCAGCGAACCACAGTGAGAGCCATTATCCACAAATGGCGAAAACATGGAACAGTGGTGAACCTTCCCAGGCCGGCCGACCAAAATTACCCCAAGAGCGCAGCGACAACTCATCCAAGAGGTCACAAAAGACCCCACAACAACATCTAAAGAACTGCAGGCCTCACTTGCCTCAGTTAAGGTCAGTGTTCATGACTCCACCATAAAAAAGAGACTGGGTGAAAATGGCCTGCATGGCAGAGTTCCAAGACGAAAACCACTGCTGAGCAACAAGAACATAAAGGCTCGTCTCAGTTTTGCCAGAAAACATCTTGATGATCCCCAAGACTTTTGAGAAAACACTCTGGACTGACGAGACAAAAGTTGTATAGAAGGTGTGTGTCCCATTACATCTGGCGTAAAAGTAGCACAGCATTTCAGAAAAAGAACATCATACCAACAGTCAAATATGGTGGTGGTAGTGTGATGGTCTGGGGCTGTTTTGCTGCTTCAGGACCTGGAAGACTTGCTGTGATAAATGGAACCATGAATTCAGCTGTCTACCAAAAAATCCTGAAGGACAATATCCGGCCATCTGTTCGTGACCTCAAGCTGAAGTGAACTTGGGTTCTGCAGCAGGACAATGATCCAAAACACACCAGCAAATCCACCTCTGAATGACTGAAGAAAAACAAAATGAAGACTTTGGAGTGGCCTAGTCAAAGTCCTGACCTGAATCCTATTGAGATGCTGTGGCATGACCTTAAAAAGGCGGTTCATGCTCGAAAACCCTCCAATGTGGCTGAATTACAACAATTCTGCCAAGATGAGTGGGCCAAAATTCCTCCACAGCGCTGTAACAGACTCGTTATCAGACAAGTTATCGCAAACGCTTGATTGCAGTTGTTGCTGCTTAGGGTGGCCCAAACAGTTATTAGGTTTAGGGGGCAAGCACTTTTTCACACAGGGCCATGTGGGTTTGGATTTTGTTTTCCCTTCATAATAAAAAACTTCATTCAAAAACTGCATGTTGTGTTAACTTGCGTTATCTTTTATCAATATTTATCTATTTGCATATGTGTGTGCATATATGCGTGGATATATGTATACAAATCTGTGTGCATGTATACATACATTTTGCAATCTTCAACAATGTCTAAAAATGTAATGAATTAATAAATGCCATGGTTGTCTCCAAACAGGCTCTCACTGAAATCAATGTCATCAGTCATCTGCTATGAAAGTATTGGCATGGTAAAAATGGTACTTTGGGGATTTACACGAAATTGTAACAGTCGAAAGTTTAATATTTGACTTGATTTAGTGTCAAAATGCAATTGGATAATAGTACAGGTATTAGAGTGAAGCGCAGCGATGAAGTTCAACTAATAATCCATTCAACATTAGAGGCAGTTCCTCTTGTGACCGTTAGATGTCGCCACTCCTCTCACATTCACTCACAGCAGAAGCACCTCCGTCCCCCGCTGCCTGCACATCATACCATATCATAAACCGCTACCATTACTGCCAGCGAGCTAACAACATACCCTTCGCAAACAGCATCTTACCAACGGCCGAGGTAAGGACACAACACTGAACCAACGACTCCTGTTATACCTCTATAGGGCGACATGCGTGATCACAATGATTTTATTAATCCTCGGCTGGATTTTCCAAACATCTGTTTCGTAAGAGATGCGTTAGCCAGCTTTAGCAAAATAACAACCAGCCTTAAAATTGTTCCCCAAACGGAATCTGCTCTTCGAGCCTGTGCCAGTGTTTACATGAAGCTTTTACAGATAATATGCATGAAATTGCGTTGAAGCAGGAGTGATCAAAGCCTAAACACATCTAATATTCACATAAGATCAGTTTGGTTATTGGGAAATTGGTTCATTCTAAGAAATAAGAGCAGTTTTAGTTTTAATAAGGTGGTTTAAAGTATAATTTCTAATCATTCAGTAAGACAATGTGTCAGTGAATTGTGAAATTAATTCTAATTTATGCTTGGAGAGGATTGATGATAAAACAGGGTTGACAGTTTTTAGTTGATATTGCAAGGTCGTGAAACTACAAAGTACTTATTATGAGGAGAATTTAATGCTGATCTTAAAACAAATATGCACTTTTTGATTTTCAAACGTTTACTATACATATTCATCTAAACCGTTGAAAATGTAAGATTTAACTACTAATAAAAGTAACAGAAAGACAAGAAAAAGGCTGTAAGTTGTCTTGATATTTAGATAAATGATGCTAGGTATAGCAGATAATTTTGTATTAGAATATATATTAGGCCTTCATGTATTTTATATTTAATAATAAAAAAAAAATCCTAATAATACAAATATGTATTATTTTAATATATAGTGAGACATTGGACCGACAGGAGTGGTAAAAATTACTCATCTTTATGAAGAAAGAAAAAAGCATGTCAGAAAGTTACTGCTTTTTTTTCAATGTGTTTAAAGTTGGCATCATCTATATTGAATGTTAATTGTTAATATCATTTTTCCACATGTATTTGAGAGACAAAAATGTAGAATGACCCAGTTACCAAAAAATTCAGCATCCTTAATTCATTTTCATCCTGTTTGTTTGACAGTTGACAAGTGAAACCCGTAAAATCTCTGGCTGTGTATCAACATCTAGTGAGCTGCCTGCCTAGATAGTATTTTTGGGCTTCAAAGGAACATGCAAAAGGTTCTCATGTCCAAAAATGCTTTTGTTTTGACAGCTATTGTGTGATTTTTAATCCATTTGGCTATAACAAAAGGAAATATATGCATAAGTACATTAGATGTCAGTTGTGCTGCATTATTAACAAATGGTATTTTGTATCCACTGACTTGTGTTTTCATGTTGCTTGGGTGCTTGGGTCTAAAATAGTTTGGTTTTGTTTGGAGAGAGCGGCATAAGACGGTCTCTGGAGGGCTTTTCCCTGTGGAATGAGCCATTGGAGTATGATTTGAAATCTAGCTGTGGGTGAGCTGGATAAAGTTGTTTATTTATTTTTCAGGCCTCATCTGCAAAAATGTGATTGAGGTTGGCGTAATTACTTTTCATTTCTTAGTTTATGGAACATGATCAGATGCAGCTAACAGCCAAAGCATGGGCATGGGAAATATCCACTGACTTGTATTAAGTGTGTTTAAACTGCTTTCAAATTCAATATAACCTAGCACAAGAGATAATGATTTAAACTAGCCCCACAGTTTGTAAAAAGAAAAAAAAGTGTTTTCAGTAATGAACTTGCAATAGGAGTCATGGGAATAAATTGGGATTTCATGGGAATAAATCAAAAAGTAGAAGACAACTTTATAGTTCAAATAAATAATATTTTTGCTCAGAACGGTTAATTTGGGTACAGAAATGTGAGCTGCATTTAAAACCTGCTGAATATCTTGCCCCCTTATTTCCATTTTAAAGGCCCCAATGTACTCATGGCCAAGTACTTTTCATAGAAACATAAAAAACAGTGTCATTGGTGCTTTCAATTAGAATGACAATGTCAATTTGTACCATAAAGCAGCTTTTTACTCATGTCTGACCTTGACGGACTGAACAGAAGAAATGAACTGAGCCAAGAAGAAGGCATTTAAGAACCATTTTGAGTTCCCCAAAGAGCCCTTCAGTGAACAGTTCTTAAAGAGTGAACTTTTTTACTTTGGCAAGCAGGTTTTTTAATTTTGGCCTAAATTTTGTTCGAAATGGCATCACACCAGTTAATTCTTTGATTTCGCTTGAAGTGCTGCAATAGGGGGTAAAGCCAGAATCATTATCAGATGGTGCTGTGGGAGCTTAACTCGTTTTGAACCCAAAACCTGTCTTTAAAGTGTTAGGTACAACATGCTAGATTAGCATTAAGTCAGTGTGTAGATTATTCCTGCTTCCTCTTGTACACAGATTAGTACTTTGGTTTTCTCTGTTAAAGCTAATGTTTCGAAGAACGCTGAACACTCCAGATGGTCCCATACGGTCAATCCTCTGTGGACCCCTTTCCCTGTGGATGCTCTGTGCATCTCACCATAATAAAGACAACTAGACAGTGGAAAGTCATCTGGTGTAAGGCTGCATCTGTTTGTTTCTAGGGTAAAATTGGTTTCTTGCTGGAGTTCATCTTGGGTAAGGGCTTGACTGAAAATAGTGGATATTTTTATGCATTTGATGTTGTCCTTTGTGTAATCCCTTTAATGTAGACCCCGTTTGTTATACATGTGGTCCGTGGGGGTCCAAGGCTTGTTTGCTTCTGAGTTTCCATAACAAATGAGGTTTGCTAGGTTGGGCACGTGAAGGAGAAACACTCGCTTTGCAATCCATCAAAGCTCAAAGTAGGTCACAGAAGAATGTGGAAACTGCTCTCAGATTAAAATAGCTCAGCCTACCATTGCAGTCAGGCCACATCTTGCCCACATCTACTGTGAATTTCCTGTTCTTGAAAAGAGGACGTGATACTCTGGTTTTATTTTAGATGCTTGCAAGGTACCTGTAATACTGCCGCATGAGTTTTAGATAGTTGCCTGATGCTTGGACTGGATAATGACACATCAATCCCTCTGACTTTCTCCACACTTTCATCATCCCCCCATCAGCACCTGAGCTGACAAATGGGTCGGACATGCCTGGTCGCTCTGTGCTCAGCTGGGCTGTCTCTTTGTCATTGAGGTAGACAGGAAGTCACTAATGGCGTCCACACCAGAGATTAAAATCTGATCTGACATTAAAAACGTCTCATTTCATCATAAAATTTGCCTCTTCTACTTAGATATCTTAAAATAGGTGATTTATTTGGTTGTGTGCTGCTTATTAGTCAGTGTGTAATAGTAGGTACAGTAATGGCATCAGATGTCAATACCATGATATTTTGCTACCTTCAGATATTGGCCAATAATCACTTCAACCAATATTTTTTACCAGTTTACACTTTTAAATGCAATCAGCTCTTTAATAACTACATACACTACCATTCAGAAGTTTGGGGTCGGTAAGAAGGAATGCTACATTTATTTGATCAAAAATACAGTGAAAACATTAATATTGTGAAATATTAGTACCTTGTAAAATACCTGTTTTGAGTTTTAATATATAGGCTATTTAATCATTTAAAATGTCATTTTTTCCTGTGATGGCAAAGCTGAATGTTTAACATCCATAATTCAGTACTCAATATCATATAATTATCCAGAAATCATTATGATATGCTGATTTGGTGCTCAAGAAACATTTCTTCTTATCAAGGTTGAAAACTTTGTGGACACCGTGATACTTCAGGCTTCCTTAATGAAGAGAATAGAAAGAACAGCATTTACTTGAAATAGTAGGTTTCTTTTTTTTTCTTTTTTTTTGTAGATGTAACAGTGTTTTGTCAGTGTGCTTTCAATTTCTATATTAATAAATGTAAAATTTAAATATACAATCAATGTTAATCTCAAGATTAAGATTAAATAGAAACTGCAGAAATGTAAGTTTATTATAAATGTCATTAAAAGTTTAATAAGAAGCATAACAGCACTTTTGTGTGTTTTAAAAATGTTTACAACACAGGATGTTGCACATATCATCTTTCGTGACGTTACAATCACTTGGTTGTCACTTGTTGTCATATTAATGTCATCTAAAATCCATCATTCCTTCTCTTACTGGCTGAATCTCTCAGTAGGTGATGGATGGTGAGAGACAGTTTACTAAATGAGATTTTTACATTTTATGCATAAATGTGAAAAGTGCTTGCTTAACATATACAAAGGTTGACACATATTGTTTCTAAGGTGTTCTGCGAGGTTTCTAGCACATAGCTAGGTGGTTGTAGTATTATTATGTTCTGGGTGATTATAAAGTGGTTTAATTTAAGAGCCTACCAAGTGTCTATTATATTCTGAGTCTCTCTTCTAATGTCATTTTTGATCCGAATGGAGATTTTTGAGAATGGAGGTTATTTCCCGTATGAATGTGACATTTATTTTCTTGTGAGAAAGTGTCATTTTTAGCTAGAAAAGCTCGGATCCTCATCAGTGCGTTCTGATTTAGGGTGAAAATGAGTGTCAGGGACATAATAACTTGGGAAATGGATGCAGGAGGGGTCAAAGATGAGGAACGCTGAGAAAAATAGGCTTTTTTTCCCCACAGTGTTCTCGTATGAGGGAGAGAGAACACCATTTTCCAGCTGTGTGGGTGTTTTGACAGGAGAATGCATGGAGGCCAGGGCCCCGAGATGATATTACAGCAAAAACATAAGTAGAGATTCGATCGGAGATGAAGAAATGAAAGGGAACGAAACTGAGATAGAGAAGAAAAACCAAGCTGCAGTGGATCTCGGTGAATGCGAGCGATAGAAATGAGGACGCATGGAGGGGGTGGGCCAGCCCACACAAGTTCTCCTTTCTGAACCCCTCAGAGTAATGAATGTCTTTTTTATTGTACCTGCTTATATTTCTCTCATTCTGCGAGACCCACACCTCTCCCACACACACATACAGAGTCTCCAATGTTCAGAAAATCGGCTTGCCAAAGAAACTACAGCTCTTTGCATGTAAGTCAAGGCCGTAAGAAACAGAGGCTCAGAGCAGAATGGAGATGTGTAATCTTTTCGAGCAGGCTTTACTTGAAGCATATTATATATATATATATATATATATATATATATATATATATATATATATATATATATATATATATATATATATTATTAGCTGCCTATTAGCAGCCTATTAGCTGCATTCACTCATTTAATCTGTACAGGTAAAACATTTTTCAGTGTAATATAATTTTATAAGACCAGACTTAGGTGTGTGTGTGTGTGTGTGTGTGTGTGTGTGTACACAAACTAAATTAAAATTTAGTTAAGATCAACTCAAAAATGTAAAAAATATTTTCAAATACTTTTAATTTTGTATATTTATGTTATAGTTCATATCTAAAATATTAACATCAATTCATAATTGGACACTAAACAATTGGATACTAACTATTATATTAATATCAAATATTTATATAATATTTATATATGGGTTTAATAATTATATGATACAAAAATATATATAAAATAATACATTATAAAATATTGGTGATAGGGTAAAATTGATTGATTGGGATTGGATATATAAAATATTGAGTTGGCAATATCAGAAAAGAACATTAAAAATAATAATAAAAATGTGAAGTGACCTTAACGGCCATTCCCAAATGATACTCAAACTCAAGGAAATTAATTTTGTCAAAAGCGCTGACATTCTGTTTGGCATCTAATATTTCCCAACTCTGTTTTTCCTGCCAGGCGTTGATGGGGGGGCTACTGAGAGGTGTTTGGGAAGGACACTATGTTTCCCTGTGTCTCCTCCTGGCCCTCTTCTGATCCCCCTGCTGCTCTGGGCCATGCTCCGCCTATTCCCCCGGTACAGCCGCCCAATCAGCCACTGCCTGACCTGCTGCGGAGCTGTGTTGTGCTCCCTTCCCCGTCCACGCGCCTGAGCCCTTGTACCAGCGAGATGGAGTCCATGATTGTGGTGACGGAGTACGAGCCCAGTGTAGGCTCAGGGCAGGAGGGCGGAGAGGAGGAAGAGGTGGAGGACATGGACAGCTCGGAAACACCGGAGCCGGCGTCGTCAGGTCCAGTCCCGCCCTTCCGCATGGCCTCCTGTGATCTTTTATCCCACACGTTGGGCCGCCCGGAAGCGCTCTTCCCAGAACCGCAGGAGCACAGAGGTAGACTAAGCCTCTCCGACAGGAAGCTGTCGCTACAGGAACGTTCGCAGACGCTTTCGTCGCCCTGTGGTTCGCCGGGGCTGAACGGACGCTATATTTACCCATCGCTGCCCTACTCGCCAATCACCTCCCCTCACTCGTCTCCACGCCTCCCTCGAAGACCAACCGTGGAGTCTCATCGTGTCTCCATCACAGACCTGCAGGTAGGTGGCCGGAGGTAAAAGCAGGTGTGTTTGGAAGAGTAGGGAAGTCCCTTACATAAATATCCATTAATTAATGATATGAAATGTAAACATTTGTTTATATATGTATTATTTAAATGATTAATATCAATTCATTCATAATTACACATTAAATTTAAATATTAAATATATTATAAGATAATATATAAAATATATATTATAAAGCTTTGGGGCTAGAAACTGCTCTTTGTGATCGCTATATTTTAAATGTAAATGTAGGCTTGTAAAAATGGCTTGTAGACTGGAAATAAAATATAGACTTAATATAAATATATTATGTAATATATATATATATATATATATATATATATATATTAATAGCAATTAATTATTATTAGACAGTAAATGGTTTATAATAAATATTTTATATAATATAAAATTTACATTATAAAATAATTGTATGCATCACATTATTTGAACAAAAATGTTACAAATATGTATCAAATAATATTTTTATTATTTATATAATATTTAATATTTCAATTGTTAATAGCCATTAATTATTATTTATATATTAAAAATAGACAGTAAATATAGACTTATATACTTTATATATGTTTTGTCTATGTTTATATGTTTTAAATGATGTAGGCTTGTATTAGTGGCCTGAAGCCTTGTAAATGTCATGGAAATAAAATATAGAAAAGTTTGTAATTATGCTAAAAAAAAAGTTGTTTATTTAACATTTAAATAATTAATATCAATTAATTTGTTTCTATATTTTGAATGATGTAGGCTTCTAAATGTCATGAAAAAAAAAATATTTATTTCTAATTATGCTCAACTCTAATGTTGCAGCTTTTTAAAAAAATTTTTTATTATTATTTATATAATATTTAACAATTAATTAGTCATATAAATTAATATATGTGAAATATATTATAATAAAATGTATAAAATATACATTATAAAATATTGGGGCTAGAAATTGATCTTTGTGATCTCTATATTAAGGGTGGGCAATGTCTGGAAGATGTAAAACACAACATCATCTATTTTAACACAACCCAACTGTCTGAACAACACAACGGTTACCACTGTGCCTAACAATTATGGAAGCTTATATAATTACACCACCAAAAACTAGACAATGTGATGCCGCGGCCTGAGATAATTTGAGCTGCTTGTGTGAGAACTGATGTTGTCTTAGAGAAGAACGTTTCCTTTTCTTCATTCTCTGCACTGGCTTCAAGTCTGCGAGGTTGAGAGGGTATGTAAGGTAAGGTTACAGACCGGAGCAGTTACCTTAGTCTTAATGGCGCTTGTCAAGAGAAAGTTCCTCTATAGATGCTTCTGCTTTTCCATTAGGACATGAAATCAGCGAAAAATGTGTGTAGCTTTAGCTTGTGTACCTTTCAGTGTTATTTTAGTATCATTGATATACTATTAAGTTTTTGTTAAGATTTTGAATTTGATTCGTTTTATATATATTTTCTGTTTTCAAAGTTTTAGTAATTTTGTTGTGCATTTTTGTCATTTTTATTAGTTTTTGTCTATATATTTATTCATTTTACTTTTATGTAGTTTGCTATTTTAGTACTTCAAATTAAGCTAAACAAACATGAGAAATGATGCCTTGGCCACTAGCTGAAGTAAAATGTTTTTTAATATTTTATTTCAGTTGACATTTATTTAGTTTCAAGTAACGGAAATGTTTTTATGGTTTTAGTTAACTATAATAACCTTGGCTCAGAAAAACTCCCTTCTTCTGCTAATGCTTTTGATTCTTTGAACCTGGAGTGTCACAAACATCATTCTTGATGAGAGAATCAAGTTAGCATTTGCTGTGATCTTTGGCCACACAGGCTGAAGTAGTGGCTGCAATTCCTTAAAGAAACCTCAGTGTCATTGATCGATAGCATGTGTTTCTTTATTTCAAAAGGACTGCGTGCAGCTCAACCAGTACAAGCTGAAAGATGAGATAGGAAAGGTATGTCTATTTTTCATTCATTATTTATGTATAGATCATATCCTGCTGAGTCTGGGATGAATGAACACTCTGCTGAAAGATTAGTTGAGCTGTTTTTCTTATTTCAGAACAAACAAACATCTCGCATATTTGGTATAGTAAAAATATGAAAAGTAACAAAATACCTGAAACATATTGGTCATTATTACAAAATCAGCCACATGAAATTATCACACTTTTTCTTTTTTTTTTCCCCTGTATCTTGGATTATAAATTAATAGACATGAAAATAGATTTGAGTTTGGTGTTGGTCAAATTTTAAAATGTTTTTGAAAGAAGTTTCTTATGCTCACCAAGGCTATAAAAAATACAGTAAAAATAGCAAAATTGTAAAATATTATTGCAATTTAAAATAGTGGTTTTCTATTTGAATGTATTTTGAAATGTCATTTATTCCTGTGGTGACAAAGTTGAGTTTTCAGAAATGTTTCCTGAACACCAAATGAGCATATTGAAATTATTGGAGTAAGACTGGAGTAATGACAAAAAAAAAAAAAGTGAATATGCTCATTTGGTGCCCAGGAAACATTTCTTATTATTATCGATGTTTAAGCAATGTTTAATGTGCTATATTAATTCTGTTAGTGGAAACAGTGAAATAAATCTTTTCTAACATCATAACTGCCTTTACTGTCACTTATGATCGATTCAAGTATCCTTGCTGAATAAAAGTATCTAAAAAATAATAATAGAAATAATATAATAAAAAAATCTTTAAAAATTAAAAACTAAATTTGACTGAACTCAGACTTTTAAACTGTAGTGAATATGAGAATAAAAAAATAGTTATACTAGAGATAACTATGTAGGAAATATAAATTATTATTTTTTTTTTTAGGGGAAATCAATATTTGACCACAGAATGTTGCTGTTGACTATTAAAAATCAGTTTTGCCGAGACAATACAATTCGGTTTTTTTTTTGTTTTTTTCCTTTTCTGGAAAAGGCAAATAACTTGGAATATTATTTCATTACATAGTATATGAATATGGTAATTTTGTAACACTATAGGATAGATCAAAGTTTCATGATTAAAATGGAATGAATTAGACACTTACAAAAGTACCATGTTTTTTTTTTTGGACATGGCATCATGTTAATGCTATGCTACACACTATTTTGAAGATTTCTTTGTGAACCATGTATACCATAGTATTACCGCAGTACTACTTTCTAAGAAGAATACACATAAGTACATGTAGTGAATTTACTAATAAAGCAGTGTACAGAGTAATGCAGTAAAGCAAGTGAAAGGAGCAGTGAAGTGTTTTCACTGTTGCTGTTCCACTAAGCTTCATCTCTATTCGAGGGCATGGAAAACTGTCAGCTTGGATGGGGAGATTCCTGCTCTGCTCTCATCTCTGTGTCTGAGGGTTGGGTTCCCTGCTGGAACGGCAATCTGCTCTCCCAGCTGGGACCTGTGTGCGTGTTTGTGTGTGTGTGGGTTTGAGAGAGATAGAGACAGAACAGAAGTGGAATTATGCCTGTCTATGGCATTCATCATGATGCCGGCTGTTGCCTACTGGCTTGGTTAGGTTTACATGTTCTCCAGTTAATCAAACGGCACAAATGCTTGGCCACTTTAGCCTCCTGTTTCCCACCGTTTTTGCATGTGTTTGTATTGCAATTTGATCCATTTAACAAGTTTTACAAGTTGTCATCGTGACTGACACTCTTTATTTTCCTGATAAAGGGCTCTTATGGAGTTGTCAAGCTGGCGTACAATGAAGACGACAACACGTACTATGTGAGTGACTGACGCAACACACACTCATGATCTTGCACGAGTATGTACACACTTCATGCGTGAAGAGTAAGGAGCTAACATCCTAGTGTTATCAGTAATCATTAAATTATGATTGCCTAGTTGGGGTCATCTTCAGCAGCCAGTCTTAAAACGGTCACAAAGACACTGTCCATTGAGAAGTTCGAAAATCATAATTATGATGTGATTTTAATTGAAGTAAAATGCATTTTAGCACTAGTGCATCAAAACAAAGAGCAAAGCATACCACAGAGAATGATGGGAAATGTAGAATTGCTGCACAAGTCATGGACTCATAATCCAGCTAAATTAATATTCATTTCATAAGTAGTCATATATTACTTCATCTCTATTCTCACTGTTGACTAACTCTTACTGTATTGTTTGTACATACATATATACACACACACATACATACACACACACACACACACACACACATATTATATATATATATGTATATGTGTGTGTGTGTGTGTGTGTATATGTATATATGTGTGTTTGTAATTATTTTTAATTTGTAAATATTTGAATCTTGATTATTAGTAGTAGTATTTATTAATATTATTAGCATTATTAACATGTATAATAATAATATTGCTGTAATATCTTTTGATATTAACTTAATTTTGATAATTCCTTATTTGCTTAAATGTATTATTTGTTGCTTATTTTATTTAATTTTTTTGTGCAGTACTCTTCACACAGAGCTGGTTTCTTGAATATACAGTATCAAAATTAGATAGATAGATAGATAGATAGATAGATAGATAGATAGATAGATAGATAGATAGATAGATAGATAGATAGATAGATAGATAGATAGATAGATAGATAGATAGATAGATACATAGTATTTTAAGACCATCTATTTTATTTATTTTTATATTTATAAATATATATATTTTTTATGAAATGGAATATCTTGATAATGATTATGAACATGCTATAATAATAATAATAATAACAATATGTTGCTGTAACATTACAGTAAATGTTAACTTAAAATTGCTCAATCTCTGATTAATTTTTGCTTATTTTTTATCCTAATTTTTGGGGCAGTTGTAGTCCTCCTCACTCAGTATTTTTTTGTAGAATGGGGCATATGTCACCCAGCACCAGTAATGACTCTGGATATCTGCTCTCACTCTCTCGTTCTCACTGCTCTCCACAGGCCATGAAAGTGCTGTCCAAGAAACGACTGATGAGGCAGGCTGGGTTCCCGCGTAAGTGTCTGCTTTAAAGCAGATGGAGTGCTCAGCGGGGTTTATGATTGAGTGTATGTGTGAGTGTATGTGTGTATGAAGTTGGGGGCGCAGTTTCATCAGCTAGCCGAATGCCCAATACTTCAACCTTTTACATGATTTCCTCTTGTGCTGGTTTAAACAGGCAGGCCTCCTCCTCGTGGGGCAAAATCAGCCCCTGAGGGCCCCCCTCAGCCCAAAGGGCCTCTTGAGCGTGTTTACCAGGAGATAGCCATCCTCAAGAAGCTTGATCACCCAAACGTGGTTAAGCTTGTGGAGGTGGGTGCTTGTATTATCAAAATGCAGCAAAAGTAGTAATTTATGTACTAGTAGTGCCACCAAGTGGGGGGGAAAAAAAATGACTATTTTCAAACAGGTTTCTTATCGTCTGGAATAGAAAGTCCACCTGTAAATCTATTAAACTGGGATTGGGAAAATAACACACCACATAATAAATTTAACATGAATAAAAATAAGGCTGTGAGGGTTATAAATAGAGTTTCTTAAATGTTGTACAGATTTAATAATAATAAATAAAATAATTACATTTGTAATTTGTGCACCTCCAAGTAGAATTAAAAAATGATGACTATTTTTAAACAGGTTTCCCCAAACACTTCCACCATTTAAACAAAAAGTCCACCTATAATTTTATTAAACTGGGAGGGGGTAACATATTTTAACCTTGAAAAAATGACAAGCATCACATTAAATTTGACATGAATAAAAATAAGCCAGTGAGGAATAGAAATACAGTTTCTTAAATATTGTATGCTGCAAAAATAAATAAATAAATCGTTATCGGTATTTTGGCTTTATTTTCCAGTAAAAATGTACTATAGTATAAAGAGAAATTTATTTTTAAGCAAAACTGCTTTAAATATTCAAAAAAATATATATTGTTAGTTAAATTATATTTTTAAGCATAAATCTAACAATGTAGTGTGATAAATCTAACAATGTGAGTCAAAAATAAGTCATAAATACTGAAGCCAATAAAAACACTGAAAGAAATTTTTCCCTTAAAAGTAAACAAAACTGGGTTGTAATAATTAGATGTTGATGCATGTTAATGTTAAGGCAGTCTGTCATATTGAATGAACTGAATTTCTATGCTTCAAACCCATTTTTCATTTACATCAAATAAGGCATAGTATTAGGTCAATGCTGACTGGTTTCATTCCCTTTCTAAACCGCTTTGGTTTTTTGGTGCAGGTGCTGGATGATCCAAGTGAGGACCATCTGTACATGGGTAAGTCTGGCCAGATACTCATCCTCTTGGCAGATGCTACACACTTGCACATGCACAGTTTATTCTACTTTTCTATGCTAAATGTATGCGAAATCAGAGAAGGTAATGCAAAACATCCTAACTCTTGTTTCCTGCGTGCTTTCACAGTTTTCGAGCTTGTCAAACAAGGGTGAGTAAGCATGTTATTTCTGATTGTAGTGCCGGCCCATGCTGTGCTAGTGTCACTCTGCTAGAAAAACTGTGTCTCATTCCCCATGTGTTTGCAGAGCAGTGATGGAGGTTCCTACTGATAAGCCCCTGGATGAGGACCAGGCACGCTTCTACTTCCAGGACTTGCTGAGAGGAATTGAGTATTGTGAGTGCGGGAATTTAGCTAATGCTTAGCAGCGTGATCAATACTCATGATTGTTGCTAATACATCTAGATAAAAGGATAAGGTACATTTTCATGGCCTTGTGCCAGTGGCTGGGCACTGGGTAGTCTAATGGAGCCAAACATTTAGACTAAAGTCTTGTCAGGATATCTTATTAAATTTTCAGTATAATTTTAGTTTTTATCTCTAGTCCACATTGCTTATTCTGTCCAAGAACTGGCCAATTAGCAGTGTTATTTTAGTATTATTTATAAATGATTACTTATTTATATGGTATATATTAATATTTGTAGTTTATTATTATATTTGTATACTATTATTGGATACTATTTGTATACTATGTTCAGTTTACATTTCATTACTTTTATTTCATTAGTCATTTTGTAATTTTTTATTAGATTTTGTGTATCTTTATAGCTTTAATTTGTTTTATTTCAGTTTTAATTTTGGTACTTAAACTTCTTTTGTTTTTCATATAATATTTATAGATTATTTTATTTCAGCATTATCTCTTATCAATAAACAATTTAAAAAAATATATATAGTTTTAGTTAATTGATAGATAATAGATAACAGGACAGGAAGAAGCCATCTGAATGACATTTACAGTAAATTGTGTACCCATTCTCTTAGAAATATCATAAAATAGCCTTTGGTTTTCAGAATGTTCTTGACATTTTTATCTGTAATATACCTCAAATTATGAGACTTGATGCAGTTCTTATTGATAGTCATCAAAATGCAATAAATAATGATTAAAACTATTCATCCTTGACAGTACATTACCAGAAAATCATTCATCGGGACATCAAGCCTTCCAACCTGCTTGTGGGGGAAGATGGCCATGTTAAAATTGCAGACTTTGGGGTCAGTAACCAGTTTGAGGGAGCAGATGCCCTCCTGACCAGCACAGTTGGGACGCCAGCGTTTCTCGCCCCAGAGACCCTCTCAGAGACCCGCAAGAACTTCTCTGGAAAGGTTAAAAACTCTGTTCTCTATGCTAGTTGCTAATATCCTGTCAGACTTTCTGTCAAAATTGATTTAATCAAGTAACCATCATGTTTTTATAGGCTCTGGATGTGTGGGCAATGGGAGTCACCTTGTACTGTTTCATCTTTGGAGTGGTACGTCCTGTTTTGACCTTCGTATACATCATGAAATATGCACTGTAAACAGTAACAATTCAGCAGAACTGTTCAAGAAAAGTGTATGAAATTAATTATTTTTGTTGTGGTCTTTGACTTTATTTCCTCTCTCTACAGTGTCCGTTTATGGATGAGCGTATTTTGAGCCTCCATCAGAAGATCAAGACCCAACCGGTCGAGCTTCCTGAGAAGTGAGTATTTCTCTTGAGCCTGAAAGACCTTCCCCATCCTGATATTCTGACGTTGATTTTTGTCCCACTTAACAGCGCGGACATATCAGATGACTTAAAAGACCTTCTGTTTAAAATGTTGGACAAGAATCCTGAATCCAGAATTACCGTCCCACAAATCAAGGTCAGTGTGACGTTTATTTCACTGATGACGCCACCTTCAAGTTCAACAAAGTACTAGTACTAAAGAACAACAATACTAGCCCTCTTTTATGATTAGTCAGAAAAATGAACAGTTTTGGCTTAGAATCACGCTATTGGTTGATGTTTGGTTGTTTTATATGCAATTTCTTTGGAACCATACATACTACCGTTCAAAATGTTGGGGTCAGTAAGATTTGGCTGATGGTTTTGAAAAACGTCTATTATGCTCATCAAGGCTCCATTTATTCAAACATACAGTAAAAACATTAATATTGTGAAATATTATTACAATTTCAAATAACTTGGGTAACACTTTACTTGAAGGTGTGTGCATAAGACTGACATGACACGTCATGAATATGAAAGTTTTATGCATGTTTATGACAAATGTCATTAAGTGTCATTCGCTCAGTTATGTAATTTTTACTGCAAAGGGGGCATTATTTGACCTAACCCTACCCCTACCCTAGCCCATAACAAAGACATCTCAAACAATGTCATCTTTGCATAAAAAATTCCATAACTGAGCGAATGACACTTAATGACAGTTGTCATAAACATGCATAAAAAACCTTCATATTCATGACATGTCATGATTATGAAGGTGTCATGTCAGTCTTATGCACACCCCTTCAAGTAAAGTGTAACCATAACTTGTTTTATTTTAATGTGCTTTAAAATGTATTTTATTCTTATGATGGCAAAGCTTAATTTTTAGCAGCTGTTACTCCAGTCTTCAATGCCACACGATCCTTCAGAAATCATTCTAATATGGTGATTTGGTGCTTAAGCAACATTTCTTATAATGAATTTTGAAAAAACAGATGCTTAATATTTTTTTTTAACCATGATACTTTTCAGGATTCTTTGATAAATGGGAAGTTCAAAAGAACTGCATTTATTTGACATAAAAAAATATTTTGCAAAAAAATATATTTACTTCCTCTTAATCAACTTAATGCATTCTTGCTAAATAGAAGTAATAATTTCTTTCAAGAAAAAAATCTTACTAAACCCAAATTATTTGTACATGGTAGTGTATTTTTTTTATTGTTATAATTAGCCTTCATACTTCAAATGGACCAAAAATAAAACCATTCCTTATTCTTAAAAGATGATTTCAAAGCACTTCGTGTGAATATAGGACACTCCAGCTGCCTTGACACAGTCTTGAGTTAATTAATGATATCAAAGCAGGATTTCTTTTCCGTTGTTATTGTTATTGTAGGTGCACCCATGGGTGACGCGGCACGGTGCTGAGCCCCTCCCCCCTGAGGACGACAACTGCTGCAGCCTGATAGAAGTGACAGAGGAGGAGGTGGAAAACTCTGTCAAGCACATCCCCAGTCTGGCCACCGTGGTGAGATAGCAAGCCCCTGGTGGCCTATTTAGACAACCCTAATTCTGTTTTTATGAATACACGTAATGTATTCAATGCTAATAACCTCATCAAATGAATAAACGGATTAATGACCCACACAGATTACAGCCCAATGGCTGTTTTTGGAGTTCTTATTCTTGCTGCATGCTCTCTGCTTCAGATCATGGTTAGGACTATGCTGCGCAAGCGTTCTTTTGGGAACCCGTTTGATTGGGGCCGCAGGGAAGACCGGAGTCCCGCCGCACCAGGACACACGCTATCGTAAGTCTTCCTCATTAGGGATGGGCTATAACTGGAACAAACTTCCTGAACATAGAATTGAAACTCTGCAGTGGTTTCAGTGGTCACAGAGAATTTGAAATGGTTTGCCTAACTAGTAATTTAATTACTCTATGATATTTAACTACACTAGGTTATATTGTAATTTGATAAGGATAGAGCTTGATTGAATTTTCAGGTAAAATAGAGTTTAATGTCTATGCAACATTTCCACAGAAAATAATTTTGACTAGTTTCTGTCCTTTTATTAATACTTTTGTTCAGCAAGGATGCATAAAGACATTTTAGAATGTCACAGAAGCTTGATGTATCACACTTTAACAACTCAACTGTTTTTAATATTGATAATAATAAGAAATATTCCTTCTGCAGCAAATCATCATATTAGAATGATTTCTGAAGGATCACGTGACACTGAAAAAATATTAAAATAGAAAACGCCTCTTTTAAATTGTGATATCTCACAAATGTTACTGTTCTGCTCTACTTTTGATCAAATAAATGCAGCCTTGGAGCATAAGTGAATATTAAAAAAATCTTACTGACAAACTTTTGAATGTTTTTTTAACACTCTAAGCCGTTAGTAAAATGTGTTATTTAACCTCAGGAGTTGTCTAAATTATCTTTTTGAGATGAGACTACATTTCTTGGTGTTTCTAACAGTTTTTGTGGGTGAAATTTAATCCAGTGATTTGCTAAATTATTAAAATTCTAATATAATGCATCTCTGTCAATTTAATAAATTCATGTTCTTCAACTTATACATCACACATTGGGTTATGAAGCCAAATCTAAGAATGGTCACATTAAACATGTTTATTTTGTTTTCATTTAGCTTACAGTTACTAAGCTAACCGATTAGCCTGCTAAGCTAAAATACTGTACTCAAGATGTTTAAGGCCTTGTTTCAAATGGCATACTTAATGTGGACTCGTATTCTTCACTTGTGTGTATCCACAAAGTCCACAAGACCAGGCTGTCCGATAAGGTACTACATTTGAATATGAGCTTTTGAATTTTTGAACGTCAACTTATGAATTGCTTTTTTGTTGGTTTTGATTGCTTCTATTGTCCTCATATGTGACCCTGGAGCACAAAACCAGTCTTAAGTCGGTGGGGTATATTTATAGCAATAGCCAAAAACACATTGTATGGGTCAAAATTATGAATTTTTCTTATGTGCCAAAAATCATTAGGATATTAAGTAAAGATCATGTTCCATGAAGATATTTTGTAAATTTCCTACCACAAATATATTCAAACTTAATTTTGATTAGTAATATGCATTGCTAAGAACTTAATTTGCTCAATTTTAAAGGTAATTTTCTCAGTATTTAGATTTTTTTTTGCACCCTCAGATTCCAGATATTCAAATAGTTGTATCTCGAACATGTCCTATTCTAACAAACCAGACATCAATGGAAAGCTTATTTATTCAGCTTTCAGTTGATGTATAAATGTCAATTCCTGAAAACTGACCGTCATGACTGGTTTTTTGGTCTAGGGTCACATATGTAAGTTGCTTTGGATGAAAGCGTCTGCTAAATGAACCTACTTAAAGTGATGTTCTATATAATATGAGTGTGTGTAATATGAATGAAATCCAGACGTACTACATCTGCCAGGCTGTCATCGCTTCACTGCCATTCACAAATCCTCTGCAGGTGCCTCATGGGATAGTAAAGTGATCAATCAGATATTGTTAGTTCATTCGGGTACTTTTCGCATAATGTCTAATGAATACTGTGAATTCAGACATCACATACTGTTTCTCGCCTTCTACATAGTGGGAAAGTATGCAATGCATATTTGAACAAAGCTAGAGTCATTTTTATTATTTTATGACTCATGAGTGCCCCCTTTGCAACTATGTTGAAGCTTTCGTTGCAGTGCTTTGCTAGGTTGATTACTACCTAGCAAAGGATCTATCATATAATAATAGCTTTGCTAAGATCGTTAAAGGGATAGTTTACCCAAAAATGAAAATTCTTACTTTACTTAGCCATTGACTATCATAGTATTTTCTTTCCATACTATGGAAGTCAATGGCTATCGTCAACTGTTTGGTTACCAACATTCTTCAAAATACCTTCTTTTGTACTCAACAGAAGAAAGAAATTCATACAAGTTTGGAATGACATGAGTAGAATTTTCATTTATGAGTGAACTATCCCTTTAACCTACTTTTTTGTTGGTTTTCAGAAACCGAGGGACAAGCACAAATTATTTTCTGTGGTAATCATAAGCATATTTGAGTTATATTTAGCATGAAATATTCCTTTAAGGCTCTTATTTAGTCATGTTTTCAAGAATATTTGATAGAAACGCTCCGATTTCTGAATTTTCACGTATCCGCATCTCTCCTGCCGTCTAGAAAAGGGAGAGCAGGGAGTTTGAAATACTGCCGCAATCTCAGTACCTCCAGGTAAAGCTCTGCTAGCCTGTTAGCGCTCCACCTATGTCCTATTCACTCTCCTCCACCTATATTATATGTAGGAGATTATGGTCATGCCCATTTTGAATGATCTGCACTTAAAAGGAATGGTGTGGTGTTTTTTAGCATGCTCAAAACTATCATTCAGATGGCTTAAAGAATAACAAGCTATTCCACTTGTGTTTTCCTACCTAATAAACAGCATTTTATGCATGTAATATATAAAATATTCATGATATTCGCTCTTAAAGAACCTTAGTAGCTGTACAAGCTACTTTTAATAATCAACCCTTAGTACATCAAGCATATTTTGCATGTAATGTTTAACAGATAAAATAAGTTCATGTATGTCCTGTAAGTTCATGGGCAGTTCAGCCATGGTAATTTTTTACTAGGACTCTGATTGGTTTGTTGGACTTGGGTGCATTTTGCATGTGGTGCCGCAGTCCCTGCCTTCCCTGTACAACCCATTGCAAAAACATGGTAGTCAGTCACTCTCATGTGCCTCCTTCCGACCCGAGCATATGACTGATGCGATGCCATGTACCCCCCCCCCCCCCCCCCCCCCCCCACTCGCGCTGACTTAATTTCCCCGCTGCCTAACACTTCTAGCCGCACTTAACAACAGTCTGCATTGCCATAGACAGGTTGACACGCCTGGAATGTGTGGTTATTTTCAACCTCCACATTTTTCTGTTTCCTAGGAAACAAGAGAGCGAGGAAGGCATGCGGAGCATGGACCTGCCCTTCGTGGGCGAGGATGAAGTTCTTTCCTGATAGTTGTGGGCGTCTTGCTCGGGCGAAATGCACAAGGATGGGGCTGTCGTGGCTGCCGGATGTGGACCTGGGGCTGGGGCGTGGACGGAAAGATGGAAGGAAGAAAGGAAGATGCTTTTGTTGGGTTGTTGATGTGGAGTGTGCCCACCCACTCATGCATGCATTTGTACAGTCCACAGCAGCATGCACTGTATCTGTCCGCCCAGGTCTCTGCCTTCTCTCAGGGCCTGTTTTCTGTGTGCGCGTGTGTTTCTACTCTCCTCTCCGGCACGGAGACTCTGCTTTAGTCCCCTACTTCAGCTAGGGGGCGCCACCGCGAGGCTAAACAGAATTTTTTAGGAAAAACTGTACAATTTCTTAGGTTTGTCCATCACTCATTACTTAGAGATATGCTGCTTTGCAGCAGTTTTACAGATCTTATTAGAACTGAATTTGAACGTAATAAAATAAAGGTATATAGGTAGCTCAGACTTTCATCAGAAATTAATTTATTCTCAAAAAATCTGATTGTTTGGTTTAAATAAAATAATATATATAAATAAAAATCAAGGCAAATAAAATAATAAATAGCCTTTGCACATTTGCGGACAATAACCTTTAAGTAGAAAATTATTAAAAAAAATAGCTCAGACTTTCATCAGAATTTTATTTCAACTTGAAAATCTCAAAAATCAGGTTTGATTAAATTAATAAATGAATTTACAGTAAAATATACAGAAATTATCACATGAAATAAATAGTTTTAAATACTTAAACAGTAACATCTAAAATATACAAATATTTTTCCATCACTGATTAATTAGAGGGTCGTCGTTGCAGTTTTACAGATCTCATTAGATTATTAGAACTGAATTTAAAAATAAATGAAAAAAAAAACCCAACTCAGACTTTCTTCAGATGTTTCAACTTCAACTGGAATTCTTTCTCAAAATCAGGTTTAAGAAAATTAAGTAAAATAATAATAATTATTCTTTTTTTTAATTCAAATTCTTAAAATTTGCAGTCAGGAAATGTGTATAAATGTAGTAAGGAAACACTTCAGGATGTCAATTAGGGAAAGTGCAGATAAGTTTGTATGTGTGTGTTTGTTTATATATCAAATCGCACAACTTTGTGTTTATATTATAATGACAGCGCTGTAGATGGTGAACAGGACCAAACCTGGAAACTGTCTCGTTTTATTTTTTTTTTTAAACAACAAAGCCCAAAACCAAGAAATGAGAGGGTTACATAGCATGTTTTTGAATAGTAGGTTAATTATTTAGGGAACAAATAACCTTTAGGGAATGCCACAATAGGCATTGTGACCGTTCTTCTTCTTGTATGTAACATGACCCTTTTAATCATGAAGCTAACAGTTTCTTACTGTAATTTCACTTCCTTTTCCTGTGTAGGATTACCAAAATGCCATGTAGTAGTGCATTTCCGACTTCGTCATGATCAGAGTGAGTTCGTTATCAGAATTTCTATATAGGACGCATACTCTATGAAGTTCTTAAGGAAATACAATAACTTTGTGCAATCTATGCATGACTTTTCACTTAAGGAATCAATGTTTGTCAGTCTGTTTTGACACAAATGTATGCCTTACATTTTCATACTCATAACTGTAGCATAGATCATCAGTACATGTGTAGAGTTTTTTGGTACGATAGAATTGTAGATAAAGTAGAATTGGACATTTTAGACAAGCTGTTCTAGACAGTGTAGAACTATAGTGTAGAACTCGCTTAAGCTCAGTTTTAAAATTAGCAAAAATAGTCCAAAGCCCTGTTGAGATTTTCTCAATGTGCACTACGGTCATGTATCTTCTGTGTTGATTATTTTTCTATGATTGTTTGTTTGTTCGCTCTATTTAGCTGTAGTTTCAAAATGTCGGAGTGATGGTGCTTTTCCACCACTGAAATGAATAACATAGCTCATGCTTCCATGTATCAGGGGAGTCTTTTCTGCACAAGTAAGCTGAATGTATGTTGTTGGTTTACCTTGTAACTAAGTCAACTCTCTACCTTTTTGTTTTTTTCCACTTTTTTTGTTTTCCTGCATGTTAAACTCTGCTGTATTTTATAGTACTGGTTTTCTGTGATTTTCTTTCTCTCTCTTTAAGAATTTTGATTTGAATCTTTTGTGTAGGTACTATTACTATGCATAAGAAATCTCACATTGTGGTGCAGTTCTGGACTGTGTAAGTCAGTCGGTTGGTCTCGTGTATGTTGGATTTTGATTATTGAAGGAATCTTGTAATATTGACTTAAATATGCATGTGCACCGACCGAAGCTGGTTATACAATATCACTACTGTATATGTAAGTGGACATTTTAACAGATTTTGATGACCTTTAAATAATATATTCAGGACCAGAGAAGCACCGTTGCCCTTTTTTGATTATAGGGAAAAAAAATAAAAAATATATGGAGCTTTGTCTTTGCACATTAGAATGTTTAGCAGGATTCAGATGATGCATGTTTAGCGGAATCCTCCATAACCATGTTTTTTTCTTCTGTACTACGAGCTAAATTCACCAGCTGAAATCAAAGACAGCATTTTTCCGTTTCCTGTACAGCCGCTTTCTCAAACACTGACGTTGCAAACGTGCATTGTATATTGAAGGGAACCCTGTACTGTATATTTATAACCTCTTAATGTCATTCCTCACTGTTTCTGCCCAGTATTTCTTGAAGGGCTAGAGTAAACGTTTGCATCCATATCACACTAGCAACTGCATTTGAGCGCTGTTGAGAGGACTGTTTACAGGGATGTTACATAAATGCATGCCGTCACAATCACGCAGTTTTCAAAGCATGTTTGAGCTCTTTAAAGCATCCTCTGATCTCATTGCTGATCATTCTATATATTGTATCCAGTTGATTATTTGAATAAATTAAAGTTGCCTTTACTTTTGTTTTATTTTTATTTATGTATTATTAATAGTAGTAGCATGTAGAGTCCTAATAGTATTGTTTTGACATGCCTTCAAGTCTGCAAAATTGTAACATTTATCTTGTAGTTAATTTTTTTTTTTTTTTTAACAATTGTTTTTTTTATCAAAAATTAAAAAGTCAGTTAGTCTTAAAGTCATAAATAGTACAGGGATAGTTCAACTAAAAATAACAATTCTGTCATCATTTACTAACCCTCAAATTGTTCCAAACCTGTATGAGTTTCTTTCTTCTGTTGAACACAAAAGATACTATTTTGAAGAAAGTTGGTAACCAAACAGTTGCTGGTACCCATTGACTTCCATTGTGCATATTTTTTCCCTACTACGGAAGTCATTGCCTACAAGCAAGTGTTTGGTTACCAGCGTTCTACAAAATATCATCTTGCAGGGAAAAAAAAAAAAAAAACTTGAGTGGGAGTAAATGATGACAGAATTTTCATTTTTTGAGCGAATTTTCCTTTTAAGAATAGCTCACCCCAAAAGTGAATATTATGTCATCTCATTTTGTTCTACACCGAAGGTTTTGACGGCATGAACACAAGTAAATAAGTATTAATGAACATGTTTTAATTAAAGAACTTTCATTGATACATCAATAGAGGGCGTCAGAGGACAGTGCTCGTGCATTCTGCAAACAAAATATTTGACTCATATAAGATTAAACAATAAGATCAAATAAATTAGTTTGAGAATGATACATATGCTTTTATTTGGCTAATTTAATATTTCGTTTTACGTGACACTAAATATTAAATACGATATGTATTTATAAACGTACCTGCCATATTCACACAGTCAACATCAAAATATGAAGGACATTGTACGAGATATTTTGCCCGGAAATGAATTAAATCTGTAGCGTTTGGGAGGCGCCACAGGGTTGCAGGCTCTGCGCAGATATCTGGAGCCTATGATCAGCATGAAGACTTCACCTGGCAGGATCCTATGGCAGCTGATCAAACGCGTATTGGCCTCAGCTCTTGTGTACCTAACGCAGCAGCGCGCGGAGCCTGTCTGTCCGAGACTGAAGTCTTCACAGCACTGGATTCATACTTTGGATATACCTGCAACATCTAAGGCACATTTTCGCAAAAAGCTGTCAGAAAGAATTTTGAGGGAAGCGGTAGGATTTGTAAGTAGGCTACATATTTTCCTTTCTTTTATTTAAATGAGATATTCCATTGCGGAATCTATACTGTTTTAGTTCACATTTGACTATTTACCGAATAATAGTAACAATGTAGATATTTGTATTTATGATGTGTATAGATTTGAATATTTAAAATATATTTTATATTAGACTTCACTGTTCTTTAATTTGCGTATATTTACTGCTACTAGAATAGAAATGCTACAAAATAAATATATAATATAGTAAACCTGAAAAACAATATTTTTATTTTATTTATTTTGATTTCAGGGTTTTCAATTTTATTTCGGTGTAGAACTTATCTCGAGTTCTCAAGATTGTCTGGAATAAATTATGTCAAATTTACAAGCAAATAATCTGTCTTCTAGCAAGTTTAGTTAGGAACAGTTATCTAACACTGTTGCTTTATCTTTAGAAGTAGCTACAGATGAGATCTAGCTAAAAAAAAAAAAAAACACACAGGGTGGAGATAAGAAAACAAATGCTGCCTAGTCAGTCAGCACTTCATTTTAATTAGGATATGTTGTATTTTATTGCAGTACATATTTAGATATCATTTGCTATCCAGTAATTCATGGTACACTTGTGTGGTCTCTTCTAGAGGCAGTGACCGGAAGCTGACCATCACCACCTCCTCATGATGCACATGAACAGCTTGTTGAACCGATGGAGTAAGTATTTATAGTTTCACTTGTAAAATGCTTTCCTTATCAGCTTTTTTGTTGAAAAGGACAATGCAGAACATATTTTGGCTGCCTTTACGTACAAGCTATATGTCAAAGTGTATTTTGTTTGGTCTGAGAGGGATATGAACCCTAATAGCCTGGGTTAAAATTAGTTGCGAGTTAGGTCAGAAGTGTGGATTGGTTTGCAGTGGAAAATGACCATTTGTCTACCCGTCTGCCCAGCTGTTACTGAATGGCATATGTTGGAAATTTATTGCGGTTGGCACATATTTCGTTGAATAAATTACAAATGCATATTGTTAGGAGTGTGTCACTGGCTATTAAAATCATGTGTGGTTGACATTCTTTTTCTCAAATTTATCGCTTGTGTCTGTCAAGAGGATTTATATTATGTACTGGGAGATTTGACTCTTTGTTTTGCAAATTATGTAGGTGTGAAGAGTTGTTGAGAGGTTAGAGAGTACGAATGGAAATGGAGGCGATAAATCAGATATTTATATCTAGTACGGTAACAGACCGCAGAGTGTCTACAAGTGCTGTCAGTTTAGCACAAACAGAAACACTGCTGATGGATGAGGCCATGTGAAAATAGAAATTTCAAGAACAATGTCATTTCTAGTATAAGCATCATGCACAGGATGTAGAAAATCAACTTTTATGAGATTTACAGCAAAATTGGTTAAAAAATGACTGGATTTGATTTGCTTTGTTAGTGTACAGGAAGAAAACGTTGAATGATTTTCTCAAGTCAGTGCATTTTTTTGTTTTCAAGCTTATTCGATATTATTCTCTGTCTAAGTCAGGATGTATTTTATACTCTGGGTCGAGGTACCAAACATTTCCCTGATGTCAGTTTTTTATTATTTTTGAAAGACGTCTTTTATGATCACCAAGGCTGCATTTATTTCATAAAATTACAGTAAAAATGATAATATTGTGAAATATTATTACAATTTAAAATAAATGTTTCCTATTTAAATATAATTTAAAATGTAATTTATTTCTGGGATGCAAAGCTGAATTTCCTTGACCATTATTGCAGTCTTCAGAGTCACAAGATGTGTGTTTATACAGACAGTCAGTTTGTTTAAATTTCATATTGTTGCTAATAGGTTTGGCCAAACTTGCAACATCTCAGACATGAGGTCAGTGACCTTTTTGACAGTTCTGTGAGGGGAATGTTTGTTACCTCAACCCAAAGCAGAACTGCAGAATCTCATAGTCATAAATGATTTGGACACGATGTCCAGGACATTTAACATGGCAGCAGGCCCTTTCTTATTGCTCCATGTCAATCAGTTAGTTCAAAATGAAAGTTGCTGGAATCCTGTTTGCAGTGGAAGGTCTCAATAGAAGGTTAAAGGTCATATATGCAGGCTAAACAAAGAGAACAAGGCCATTTATTCAGTTAGCCAGCTGTATTCTGGCAAAGCAGTGGTGCGCAACCCGCTAATGAACTCGGGCTGTAGCTAATCTCTCGTTTTCTTCATGTAATCAGGATAAATTTCAAAATCAGATGACCTTTTTCCTCACGTTTTGCATATTACCGGCTGGTAAGTCTTTAAAGATTTGGTTCGAGCTGCATGTGTTAACTTGGTAGATCCGTCCATACACGTGCAAATGGAGATCAAGTGTCTTAAAACCCCTGAACAATGGAAAAGAGTCTCGTTTTCACAGGTGTCGGTGACTTTGCTGTATAGCCTAAGAGTTTCCAATCGTATCAGTTCTTTAGGCCACAGTTGTGGATGTTGCTTTTCTGGGACTTCTTGATTTTTCTGAATTTGGTTCATGTAGCCTAGTTTTTATCCACAGTCTTTTTTCAAGGCTTTAATTAGTATGTCTTTCATCATGATATTGATTTCTAGTCTGGTAAGAACAGCAGATAGGTGCTTTTTCTCATGTCTGATGCTTCAAAATCTTCACAAAGTGTGGAATTTCACAGAATGGTGTCTCGGTATGAACCGTAGCCTATGTGTGTGTGTTTTTACGCTGCCGTTCAAAGTTTGGGGTAATATTGTTTAATATTTACATTTACATTTAGTCATTTAGCAGACTCTTTTATCCAAAGCGACTTCCAAATGAGGACAGTGGAAGCAATCAAAAATCAAAATATTTTTGAAAGAAGTGTTTTATGCTCAACAGAGCTACATTTATTTGACACAATACCTCAATACTTGTGCTTTTGCATTGCTCCAGTCTTTAGTGTCACATAATCCTTCAGAAATCATTCTAATATGCTGATTTGCTGCTATATTTTTTGTAATTATCAGTATTTATAACAGTTATGCTGCTTAATATATTTTTGCGAAAACCATGATTTTTTTTCAGGATTCTTTGATGAATAGGAAGTTTAAAAGAACTGAAAATTGATTTTTGTAACAATTTCTTGCATCTTGCATTTCTTGCAAAATCAATTTAATGCACTTTTACTGAAAAAAGTATTCATTTAAAAAAAATAGTACTGCCACCAAACTTTTGAACGGTAGTGTACATGACCTTATATCACTGTACTCAAATGCCTGACCTCTCTGACTTCACCGTAGCAGGTTTTTCCAGTGTTTGCAGAGCTCAGCTATCCATGTCCTGCAGGGCGACTCCTTTACTCTGTTTTTCTAATTGAAACTGATAACCTATGATTACACCCTGAAGATGTCTGTTTGTTGTAAAACAATCGGTTGTTGGACCCCATGTAGTTCTGACATTAATTGATACTTACACTTGACTACATTCCAGAGTCAGACAGTTGATTTCAAGAATGTTTTCTCCAGCATTTTGTACCTTTTGTACCATCATTTCACTCGGTTTGTGCTGTTTTCTATCATTTCTATGCCAATCCAACGACAACTTTTCAGTATTACGTTTGGCTCTCCCAGTCATGATGAATTAATAAAGCCCTAATAAAACAGAATAGAAACTATTAATCCTGAACACTAAAAGAAGAAGTAACTATGACTACAGTTTGTCTATAAACTAACACTAATAATAAACTAACACTGCCAAATATTTCACTCTTCTTAGCTGTGAGGCTGCACATGTCAGAATGTAATGCAGGCAGTTTGTTATGAAAATGTATGAGGCAGTGCAAACTATATAATTCATTATAAATAATCATGTGACATGCAAAGTGCTTGCTTACATATAGACATCCATAAAAGAACAGCACCAAAAAGAAAGCATGTTTAATTCTAATAATCTGAGAGGCTGGAAAATGGACATGAAAAACTAAATAAGGACTTTTTTTAAGGGAACGGTTCACCCAAATATGAACATTTGTTGAAAATGTACCTATCCTCAGGCAATCCAAGATGCATATGGGTTTAATTAGAACAGATTTGGAGAAATTTAGCATTCACTTGCTCACCAATTGATCCTCTTCAGTGAATGGGTGCTGTCGTCCATTGGTGAGCAAGTTATGTAATGCTAAATTTCTCCAAATCTATTCTGATGAAGAAACCCATGTCTATTTGTACTGATATTTGACCTGCATTTAAAGAAGTGTCTCGGTCCTGAATGCATTTGAATACTCATCACACCCGTCCTGAATGTGTAAAATATGCATGTGCCGTTAACATTACCTATGAAGACTGAGACCTGCTTAACCCACGCATGACTTCAGGGTTATTATCGGCCAAATCAAAGCACTAGAGATGGTTACCGATATGAAATGACAGATTTTCACAGCTTGTGGTTTCAGTAACCATCTGTGAGACGATATTGCACTGAATATTCTACCATAATATTAAGCTTTGGGATGAATGTAGTCAAACTGTAATCCGCTCTCTGCCTCTTTTTGTTTTTTTTCTCACTCTTTCTCTCTCATTCACACGCTTCAGAGCTCACGTCATAGAAAGTAGAAGGGATGTGACCCAGGGAGCTTCGGTTGCCACACGGACAGAAGGAAACTCAATAGATCTCTAAAGGAGAGCATCCAAAGAGACACACACGAGAGTTCTCGCCTTACACTGAATTATTTACTGTAAAAATGCCCTGTTTTAACCCTTCAGCTGTGCCAAATTTATTTATTTTTTTCCTGTGTGGAAGGGGTTTTGATTATGAAATAAAGCTACACGAATGTCATGATGCTCATTTTGCTGTAGAATAAATCAGTCTTAACCTTTATTTTTTCATTCCAAACAAAGTTTGCTTTGTTTCAGGCTCTCTTCTCACGTTTTCCAAGTGAATCAAGAGGTGAAATTCACCATTTCAGTAGGAGTGCTGTGTGTAGTCGAAGATTTAATTTCTTTTTATCCTTCACCCCAAGGTAGTTCAAACAAATGCTTTGCGTCACACTACATCTGAATCCATTCTACACTCGCTCCCCAAACTGTCTTTGTTCTCTTTCCATGTCTCATTTACATTAACATACCCGCAGACACTGAAAGAGACACCCTGGCTTGCTAAACCCCCTCAAAGACCACGTCAGTGGATGCTACATTCACCATGTGAGAGAGGCAAGGTACGTCTGGCGAAGCAGGTTTTAGGTGTCACGCATAACGACAATGACATCTGAGGATAGCGTTAAGACTCGTGTGCATGGGTTTGTGCGTGATTGTACAAGATATCAAATATCAGTCAGTTATGCATTAGCAGTAATCACGCTCTCTCTTTTATCGTACAGGATTAGTGAGTTTCTTATCTTATCTGGTGCTGTATGAACTTTGATGGTTGAATGAGCTGTCTATCTTTGAGTCCTGTTTACTTTAGGTAATTGTACTAAAGCTCTCTTTTTAGATGATAACAGAAATATCAAGATTTAGACCCTGATGGATCTTATTACATTACATACATATGCCACCATAATGCATTCAAGGAAGTTTTCAGAAAAATGTTTTGGTTTGTTCGCACATGCAAACACACACACATGTACCGCGCCCGCATTTAATATCATCCAAGCGTGACAAAGAAAATATGTCAATCAACACTTTTTGTTAGCATAGGTGCACTGCACATATGCCATGGATTTTCCACAAATTATCTCTACAAAAACTACTTTGTGGTGCTGTGTGTGGTATAGTAATGTATCGGATGGAAATACTGTACCATGGTACATTAATACAATAAGTTTTGTCTCATTTTTATTGCTACTATTTTGCACATTTTTAATAAAAGTAAAGTCATCAAAGTTATTAAACAATATAAGCATATTTATTGTATAGAAATGATTGCTGTACACACACGCGCACATACTTTTAAATATTACATTTTTAAATATTTAATTATATATAACATCTTAGTGTAACATTTAATATTTTAAATATGAAATTGTATTACATTTCAGTATTTGAATTTAAGTATTTTAGTTTTGTAAATACTTTTATATACCCCTAAACGATTAATTGATTAGCATATTCATATAATGTGGTATTTCCATGGTATATGTGTGAAAAACAAGGTAATATCATAATACTTTGCAGTTAGTGATTGTAAAAATTACATCAACAAGCAATTAGAAGAACAAAAACAATGTCAAAACATCTTAATAGGTAGCTACAGTAAAAAAAAAAAACTATTGACCAAAACATTTTAAAGGACTGAATTATGTATTTTGCAGACAAACATCAGAGCAGTGATCTAACCCAGTTATTTTATCTCTCTCTCAACAGCAAATCTCTTAGACTCTAAGTAATGATTACAGCCTTTTCTCCGTATGTGTGGCCAGCTAGTTATCTAACCAGAGTTTATGCTGAGCTAACACTGATATTATAGACTCTGTTTTTCCAGATGCGTCATCACTTTCGGGATTATTGCAACCAATACAGAGCTTTGAATATCCGAGGGTGATGTTAACACATACAGTATCTAATAAAGTGTGAAGGAGTGAGTGTGTGTCAGTAGCCTGGGGTCAGACGTTGGTGTGTCGGTGGCAGCTGATGGATAAAAGTTGTGGCAGGGCCATCACTGAGAAACCCTTTAGGATGTTGCGTGCCGAAGCCGTAAACACGTTAACGGGCATTTAGGACATCCAGTGCTCTGGGCACCAAACATGACGCGCAGTGATGTAATCTCCAGTTGACACGCTAATACGCAATTCAATGAAATGTCCAGCCTTATACACACTACACACACATACAGTAGTTTTTTTGCAAGCTGTGTTCTTTATAGAGCACATGGTCAACCGGAAGTTTGTGCTAGTACATAAAAGCTTGTGTAGTGCACAGCATTATCTGTGTTTAGCATCCATGGTCTAAATATTAAGCTCATGTTGCCTCATGTTATGAGATCATCCTGTGAGGACATTTGCAAGTTCTTAGGATATGGTTATGTCATGTCTGCTTGGCCTAAATAAAGCCAAATCATCTTTAAAGGCATGCTTACAGGATATATCTTGTTTATCTAGACCTTTAAATATTGCCACAAAGTCACTTTGGTCCACTTTGCAGCTTATTTAGGCCAAAAACTGCCAATGTAGACAGGAAAACATCTGGCCAAAATCCAGAGTGACCTACCACAGGTTGCTTTTCAAGGTGGTTAAATCTGAAACTGGATATAACTGACAACAAAGGAGAATATGCAGGTGTGCTCAAGGGTGTTAATAACGATGTTATATATCATGAGATACACATTTTTTGGAAATTTTATTAAAATATACTGAAAAAAATAGTCCTTATGATAAAGTAATGATAGTCCTTTAAAAAAATTATTTATTTAGATTTTTCATGTACATAATTACAGTAATGAAACGGTTAAATTAATAAATAGCTCGATGTAAATGCATGTTTAATCCAGATGTAAGTATCTTATATAAAAGCATATTGTTATTTGAGGTATTGTGTGTTCTGATATTTTATTTTTTATCAAAAATGCATGCATTTTGTTTTTATTTGTCTGTGGATTATCCTGTGAATAGATGCAGTCTTGGACATATGATTAATCAATGCAGTAATGCAGGCTTTACTGAAAAAGTGGTCTTACGTTAGATGATTAACGCTCTATATAATATGATGAATTATTAGTCTTTTTTTCATATATTGTAAAACAGATTTTTTTTTTCATCTCCTACAAATAAGTCTTGGTTGGTTTGATTACTCTTGTGCAGTGTAAAACTAAGCTTTATCTCTCTTGCTTCTGCTTTTTCTGTTGTAGATGAGATCTCCAATATGTGTGAGGTAGAAGACACTCCAGAACCAGTCAGTCCAACGCTGCTCAATGAGTCCACAGACACCTACTGCCAGACCGACTGCTGGCACCGACTCCGCACCACGGTCCGAAAGCTAGAGTTCTGGGAAGACTTCAGCGCAGAGCTTATCGGAACCGGTTTCTTCTCCAAGGTCTACAAGGTAAGGGTTCCCTGTCAGTAATGGGGGAGCGAGACAAATTACTGTTTGGAGATTGAAAGTTTGCGAAAAATGTGCTAAAATTGCTAGAATGTCCTAAAGGCGGTGTGTAATAATGGATGCGGCTGTTATTGAACAGCACAGAATCTGATTAGATAATCTGCCCTTTAACGAAAGTGCACTGATTTAATCAAAGCTGTAAAAATGAGGCACATCAAGATCTCAAGCGTTGAGACCTTCAAGATAAATGTTTTCATTCCACCACCTGCTGCCTTTCAAGAGCAAAGGTTTTGTTCCGTATCTCCAGTATAAATAATTGCTAGGGATTTTGTACCCACCCAAACTCTGTTGCCAAAATGTTATATATATCTTCTAGTCATTTTGTCTGTAAATCACAGACCTGTTAGTCCTTACAACAGAACCTTACAGACATGACGTCTCCTAAAAACAAGCTTTAACCCAAATAAGAAATACATGTTTAACGTCATGTACCGTCACCACCTTGTCAAGCTTATATGATCTTGAAAACCTTCACAAACAAGAAAATAACTAGATGGTTTTAAAAAATGCCTGAGAAAACTGTAACCACATTATTGATATGCTAACTTTTCTTGTTTTGCAAAATCTCTTCAGCATTCCTTTTAACCTCTATAGTTTCAGTTGTAAGAAACCAAACGGCATTTTGTTACAAGTAATGCCAACGCTCACAAAAATGCCATTATTATAGTGTGAAACACTTGATACTATCTTGAAGGAAAGACTTCAGTGAGGGCTAAGATCACAGCAGAGCTTTACAATAGCAGAGTGACTGAAACTAGATAACGCATTTAATATCAATACACAGAACGTGAAAAACTGTGCCTCATTTCTCCACTGTGACCATTCTCACACCGCGGGCCAAGTAATGACAGCATTTGTAAAGAACATTGTGTCCTAAAGGAGACATGTACTGTACAGAATTAACCCAGGGGAAAATAAGAGTGATGCTCCTTTTTGTTGTGAATGTGTTTACATGATGTCAGTGAAGGAAAAACGTATCAGGAAATCCCTCCTGTTGAAACTCCCACTGTATGTACAGTATGTGACGCCCTCGCTGCTGAGTCAATAATGATGTAATTCACCTTCGCTCAGGTGATGCACGGCACCACGAAGAAGGTGATGGTGGTGAAGATCTATAAGAATGACGTGGATCAGAACAGCATCGTGAGGGAGATCAGTCTACTTCAGAAACTCTCCCACCCCAACATAGTGAGGTGAGCCGCCTCTGCGCACACGATTAATCACTTCCATCAATCCCACGCCGGCCTGATGCTCATAGCGCCCACACAGAACATGGGAAGAAAACAACTCTGACTCTGTCGGCCTAATACTGATTAATAAAACCCGACTGGGTTAAGATTTCCTGACCTTGAACAAAGGTAACCGGTGAAATGGCTATTATTTAGATGGTGTTCTGATATTAAAAGCATCAGCCTGTGAGACTGTATTACCTACACACAGCCCTTGTTTTAGAGACTGAGTTTTAGTCATGTTTGCCAATCATTATTAGTATTGCTTTTAAGTATAGATGATATATCTGCACCAGGTTAGTTATCAGATATATGTTAGATATTTTTATTTAATTGTGCAAACCTAATTTCTAATATTTTTATTGTTAGATTGCCTTTCCTGTCAACTAACACTCACAAAAGTTTATCTTCAAGAACATTAATAATTTAATAACACCATATAAGTCTTTAACAAATTTCCATATGAATATCCATTTTCATACTGCACACCTGTAGCATTTAAAACAATTGATATTTGCAATTTAGACTATTATTTATATATATATATATATATATATATATATATATATATATTAGTGCTGTCAAATGATTAATCGTGATTAATCACATCTTTTTTGTATTAATAATATATTTGTTATATAAGTTTATATAACAAATATATTATATTTTTGTTCACATAATATATATGTGTGTACTGTGTATATTTATTTTGTATATATAAATACAAACACATGCATGTATATATTTAAGAAAAATATCTTGTTTATATATTGAATATATTTATATATAATATGAAATGTAAGAATATAAATGTATATACATGTAAATATTTTCAAAATATATACTGTGTTTGTATTTATATATACATAATAAATATACACTGTACACATACATATATTATGTAAACAAAAACTTTTATTTTGGAATGCGATTAATTGTTTGACAGCACTAATATTTTTTTTTTATTATTATGCAAACATACTATTTACAGGGGACAAACCAAATACAAAATAACCAAGGTCGACAAAACATACATGACAGCCAACATGATTTGTGTGAGTGAGTGAGTGTGTGTGTGTGTGTGGTTGTGTTTGTGTGTGTGTGTGTGTAAGTGTGACTGGGTGTTGGGGATGGAAGTATATAAACAAAGGAAAATGTAAAAAAAAAAAAAAGTACAACAGACATAACAATAGTAAATAAACATAATAGTAATGATAACAGTAATAATAATAATAGCATTAATAACAAAAATTAGAGGATGGAGGGTGAGGAAGGTGATAAGTAATAATAGTAATAGTAGTAGCAATAATATTAACAAAAATGATAAATAAATAATAATAATAGTAATTAACTCAATTAATCAGAAATGAGGGCAAAGTTGGAGGGTGTGGAAAATGACAAATAGCATTAATAGTATTAATTAGTAATTAGTAATAGTAGAAACAATAACAATAATAAACTTATCGGGGGGGGGGGGGGGGGGGGGTTGGAGGATCAGTAAGAGCACAAATAATAATAACGGTAGTAGTAGTAGTAATAACAAAATAATAATAATAAAGCTATAAATAGTAAGATATTGTAAGGCTGCCTCTGGGCCCTTTGTGAGCACGGCATAAATTAGAGCCACAATAATGCACTAATATTTTTAATAAATATATTTATCAATTATCGTTAATAACATGAAAATAATGTTTTGGGATCAGCCAGAATTCTAATATCTCTGAGTGCTCATACTTAGGATAAGAACTAACATTTAACCCTTTGTATTCAGGCCATATCTAGAGACCATAATATTATAAAAACGTGGCTTCCTTTGACTACTCAGAACACTCAATAGCATCTAAAAATTACTTTGAGTTTGAGTAAGCAACTGCATAGCAACACCCTTTTAACCGCCCTATCATGATATAACAGAGAGTTTTAGATAGGCATTACTTTCGTTTGGTTGAAAATGTATTTGCACTACTAATTTGTCTCATTTACGAGTTTCAAATTGATCTCAAGTCAATTTAAAGGGTTGTGATGAAAATGTATGCGGATGTATAAAGTTCACAGGTGCTGATTGAATGATTTGTCATTCTGTCATTTATGTCATTACCTATGCAAACTTCTAAACTTTGCATAATTCCTCAGTTCTCAGACGGATAAAGTAAAGTACTGTGATTTTCATTCTGTAGGTACCTGGGGATCTGTGTTAAGGAGAACAAGCTGTATCCAATTCTTGAGGTGGGTGGCAACTTTTAGGAATTAGTATTCACAATTCAGCATATCCAGTTTTTTGCCTTCTCAACATGCTGCCCAGAAAGTCTCATGACACAAGCAGTGACTCACCATTATGTTTTTCTAATGTGTTGAGAGTATATAATTTCCTACAAAGAAAAATGTTTCCTGATTTAACATGCTGCAGAAGTGAGCTGCATTTTCACTGTTTAAATCATAATTCGAAGTGTTTTATAATCTCATGTCATTCCCTCCTCAACCTAGTATGTTAGCGGAGGCTGTCTGGAGGAGCTGCTGGCCAGGCATGACGTCAACCTCTGCTGGAGAGAAAAGATTGAACTGGGCTGTGATATCAGCCGAGGAATGACCTATCTCCACTACAAGAACATCTACCACAGAGATCTCAACTCTAAGGTGAGGACGAGTGAGTTGGCAGACTTTAGGGATCAAAGTTGAGCAATAATGGAAAAGATATATTATGAAATATCACCTCACAGTGTTCAACCTAGATTTGAAGGTGTGTGCCAAGAACACGCCTTGCATTTATAGCTAATGACAGACATTTATAATGTCACTCCATTGAAATTTCTGCTAATGTTTTTTACGTCTAATGTTCTATTAGCTTGCCAAACTTGACTGACTTGAGTCATGTTTTGAACAAAATGTGTTCAATACATGATTCAGCGAGTACCATGCAGATAATACCACAGATTTTAGTGTTTAACTGGTAGTTAGCTCACTTCGCTTGTGCCCGTTTCCTCCTTTCTCATATAACCTACTTATTTTTTATTGCTTAGGTACAATTTAGTTTCTGATATTAGTTGTGAGATAAACATAATATTATCCACAATGATCCCGTAATCTTCCAAAGTGAAGATTTGCATACTTACACAGTGGCCCCAAAGGTATCTGGATGCTTAAGTCAAAAAATATATTTGAAATAAAAATTAATTTCATTGCATTAGAGAAATATAAAAGTGATATCTGCAAACTATTGCTATATTTTTTTCTAACTTTTTAACATTTCAGCCATTACATTTTAACCAAATAAAGTAAAGTTAGTTCTGAAAAAAGTTTGTTTAAATTGTTTATTTGAGTTTAATGCATTTTATAGGTAGTATGTGTGCAAAAATATCTATTTGGCTTCTATTCACTTTTGGCATTTTGTGACAAGTAGCGCTCAGTGTGAGTTTTTCAATGTGTGAGTCTCAGAGTGCTTGATATTATCTTGAGTGAAAGGCTTTGGTTTCTGTAGATTTACTTCAGTTATGGTTTCCATTCATCGCTTATGAACACAATAGCAGTGTGATGGAATGTAGATAATGTGCTTACTACCGAAACGCACAGAACATGAAAAACTGTGCCACATGCCTCTACTGTGACCATTCTCACACCACGGGCCAAAGTATTTCAACATTTTTGGTACATACATTGTGTCCTGAAGGAAACGTGTTTTGTAAAGGAACAGGATCAGCCCTGGGGAAAATAAGAGTGATGCTTCTTCATGTTTTTCTACAGAATGTGTTTATAGAAATCCAGTGAAGGAAAAAACGTATCAGGAAATCCTTCCTATTGAAAATCCCACTGTAAATACACTGGCGTTCCAAAGTTTGGGGTCTGTAAGATTTTTTTCTCTTATGTTCACCGAAGCTGGATTTATTTGATTAAAAATACAGTAAAAACAATTATATTGTAAAATATTATTATTTATAAAGCAGTTCTTTCTGGTCCTCGAATCTAATTGGCTGAGAGCCTTTTACAGCAGTGCGATATTCTAGTGATAACAGAACTCTAACTCTTTCACCATTTGTATCACTCCGCTTGCAGTATTTATCAAAGAGAGTCTCATGGCGGACACTCAAATCTATTATAATTTTATAAAAAAATCTAATTTTTGTGTCACAGAATGTAGTTTTTAGGTGAGAATATACTTGTTTAGACTTCAAATATGCGATTTGTTAATAAAGATAACGTCTATTTGAAATTTTGCTCCAAAGTTTTTGGAGATGTGAGTTCAAATATTACTGTTATTGTGGAAACCGTGATATAGTTTTTCAGGATAATGCATTTTGGGAAGGGAACCTGCTTCCCTATAAAGCTGTAAGCAGAGAAAAACAGTCATGGTCTTGACAGGTTTAACTGTGGCAGTTGCCAGGCTGCAGTGAGCACAGGCCTGTGTGTTTGAACAGAGATGGGGAGGTCAGACCTTTATTATGCTAATGCTAACCTTTTTTTCTCGTTTCCTTTCTTCTCGCTCTCTCATAAGAAATGACCCGCTGACTCCTGTCAACTGTCAAGCTTTTATCCTCTCACCCTGCTCACAAGCACAATTTTAAAAGCAGACATAACTAAGCCTTGTCATTTTTAAACAGTTTTTATGTTTTATAACTAGATTTTTACATTTTCTGAAGAAAATGCATGTCCATGCTAAAGTAAACTCATTGTCACAATGCTATGTCGTTGCTAATGTGTTGGTAGCTTGGGGTTGTTTACTGGCCCAATGTAAGTCCGAGGGATTTTTTTTAGCTTTTTATCATCCACCAGGCAAAGAAAGTGCCATGTAGAATTCATATGAAGTCCATAGCACAAATATTGCTTACATGTTGTTTACAAGCCATTACACAGCGTGGAGGTAAATTGCTTGCACAACACGGCAGGTTCAAGTTTCCACGCCGGAGGTTACGTGTGGTTGTATAGCTGCCTTATGTCAATGGGTTTACTTAAAATACATGGATACTGTTACTGCCACACATGAAACCTCAGAGCATGATACCACACTCATTGCACATTCTCACTGATGTCCTATTGATCTCTACCTGATTCTCTGGTGAAAGACTACTGTGTGTGCTTTAAGTTGAGTTGAAGTCAAGAGAGTTTGCTCTCACCTTTCTGCATCATATTTATCAATTTGTGCATTTTACTCACTAATGTTACTGATTCACTGACTGAACAAAATACTTGTCAAGTAAAGCTTATTGACATGGTTTCATTAAAATAACTTGGGAAAATTACGCTAAATGAAGTTCTCTTGATTACAAGAGCAAAACATGGGCAAAAGATTTAGTGAAAATGACGTAAAAGTTAGAACACACACATATCCTCCTTTAGGGACAAAAACTTTTATTTTGGATGCGATTAATCATTTGACAGCACTAATTTATTGCATACTATTATCTATTATTAGTTCAATCATATGTTAGAGCCTTGACTTAAAACAGCAACTATAAAGCTTGGATAACTGCACAGCTTTGGAGTCATGTGCTGATGACAAACTGTCCATGACACACCAGATTTGAATAATTAAATGGTCAAGTAATGTCTGGGATTTTCTTTAGGTTCTTGGGGATTTTGTTATAGAGATGCAGAGTGAAAGACAATTTCTTAGTTCTCAATCTTCATGTGGAGCAATACTGCCATCTTGTGTAATTGTGCTGCTTTATAGTTCTGTTTGAAAGAATTGTGGGTTGTAAAATGGCTTTGTCATTTTGGTAATCTGAGATGGAAAAAAAGCTTCCTTATACTTTGTTCCCTTTGCTTATTTTTGTTTGCTTTCTTTCCTCATACCACATTGACAGATGCAAGATCAAATCTAATATCTTATGCAACATACTACATGTGGAATCTTGTTTTTATCAATCCAGAACTGCCTGATCCGAGTGACCTCACGTGGCAGGGAGGCCGTGGTCACTGACTTCGGGCTGGCTAGAGAAGTGGGGGATCTGCCTGCAAATGACCCTGACAGGAAGTTGTCTCTGGTGGGGTCAGCCTTCTGGATGGCGCCTGAAATGCTTAGAGGAGAGCCGTACGACCGCAAGGTACTGAGAACGGACAGTTATGGTTGGATAGTCTCTTTCTCGAAAATTAAATTAGTATTGATTTACTGACAGATTTCACATTAATCCACATAACCTTTTGCAGTTGTGTCTTAATTAAAAATTAACCTTCTGATTTGATGCCAACCTTAATAAGTCAGGGCTGAGGTACAGATTTGGAAAGTCATTTATAATGAGTAACCGATACAATAAACTGTGAGCTGTTTTTGCTTCATTGAGAGAGAGAGAGCCAGTGCTGGTGCTGATGTTATTAGAGACTGAACTGAACCTCTGCTGACTGGCCGTTTTCCCTTGTTTAATCAAAGGTTGATGTCTTCTCTTTTGGGATCATGTTGTGTGAGATCTTAGCAAGAATCCCTGCCGACCCAGAAGTGCTGCCCAGGACAAAGGTAAACACACAAAGAAAACAGTTTCTACACCTTTTTTCAGCATATGCAAATGAATACTACTTCATGTACACTATATAGTTACACAGAATGCATAATTTAGTACTTGCACGAGCTCTGGGATGATTGCATACAATCCTTAAGAGAGGCTTGTTATGTCGTGTGAATTAATATGGTTCTCTTTGCTGCATTGGGGATGAAAGTAAGGTCAGACAGAGTGATTGCGCTCTGGTGTACAGCAGTGTGGTCATTTACGCTTCATTAATGCTGATGGACAGCCGATGATGTCTGGAGGGGAGAGAACAGATAGATCTGATCTGGGTCAAGGGAACCATCGCACGGACATGTAGATTCTTTAGTATGGATTTATTCATCGTGCTCTTCTATCACATCAAGGATAATGATTTTTCTGGTCGATATACATTTTCACTGTAGTTGTTAATATATGTATGAGACATATATTAAGACACGTGGTTGTCATGTATATGCTACCAGTCAAGATTTTGTTAAAGTTTTTGAAAGAAGTCTCGTATGCTCATCAAGGCTGCATTTATTTGATTAAAAAATTAAGTAAAGTTTGCTTTGACCTTCATAACTCTGATATAGTTTGTAAGATTTGTCTGTACTTTTTTAGTGTTTCTTATAATTTGCTGGTGATTATAGTTTATTTTTGTATTTTCTGATGAGATATAATTTATTTTTAAGGTTTGTCTTGCAGTTTTCTGGTGAAGTATAGTTTGTGTTGCAATTTTATGGTGAAATACAGTTTGTTTGTAAGGTGTTTCATATAATTTTCTGGTGAAATTTTAAAGTTGGTCTTAAAATAATCTGGTGAAATATAGATTGTTTGTAAAGTTTGTTGCAATTTTGTCGTAAAATATAGATTTGAAAGTGTTTCTGGTGAAATTTTCTAATGAAATATAGATTGTGAAGTTTCTGTTGCAATTTTGTGGTGACAGTTTGTAAAGTGTTTTGTATAATTTTCTGGTGAAATCGTATAGTTTGTCTTAAAATGTTCTTGTATAGTTTGTAAAGTTTTTGTTGTAATTTTCTGGTGAAATATAGTTTGTAAAGTGTTATCTTGCAGTATTATTGTGAAATATAGTTTGTAAAATTTGCATGACTTTTTTTGCCCTACACTTTCCTAGTAAAATACAGTTGTTTGTCTTTGACACCCTTAAAGAAATGCATTCTCATTTTTTTCTGAGATAACCACTGAATGCTGCCAACGCCACATCTTTCAGTATGCATTGTCCTCTCAAAGGAAATATTGACTTCAGTGTGTGATCTGTTGACAGGACTATGGGCTGGATGTGGAATCGTTCAGAGAGCTGGTGCAGGGCTGCCCAGAGCGGGTTCTGGAACTCTCTGCCAGCTGTTGTCAGGTATGAAGTAGCGACTCAAGGGTCATGTTTAATATGGCGTGACTGTGAATAGAACTAACACCTGTCAAGAGAGAGATTTCACCTTCAGCATTCATAATGTGGCTCCTGAATCACCAGGTTAACTATTTGAAGATGTACTATATGTAACAGATTCAGTGAAACACCAAAGCTTATCCTGTTTCTGTCTTTCTCTCAGATGGATGCATTCCGAAGACCTTCCTTCTCTGAGCTCCTGGATGAGCTGGAGGACATCGCTGAGACCCTAGAGCCACCAGACAACAACCTAACCACAGGGTGATGTCACAAATCGATCCTAACAAACCCCTGGACTGAAGGATTTAAGGGACTGCGCTACATAAGAGTCTGCAGCGGTGGACCGTGACTGGCACTCTGTTCTCCCAGGAGCAGAATATACAGGGGAATGTCTGGTAATTGAGGACAAAACCACTCAACTGAATGTTCGCTCAATAACCAGCTCTGGACGCCCTCCCTGCAGCGTGTGACCCTGAATGATTGCGAGAGTCCATTTGAGAGGCTGAATTTGACCTTTTCCATTTTTATTTCATATAGATGAAAGTAATATGATTGTTTAGGGACCAACGTGTCAGCTGACTTTTTTAAAAGACCAAATTAAAACCATTCCTGTTTTATATGGGCTTCAGGAAAATATTACTTTTTTTGTTTGTTTAGGAAATGAGTTTAAAAACGAATATACAGCAGAGGTTGCACAGACCTGGAACAAACCAGACCAGAGAAACTAATTTGTCCTATATTTGATTTCACCTTTTAACTTTTGTGTTTATAAAAACTAGCATATTCTGTTAAAATAATTGCACACTTTGCTTACTTGACACACACTATTAATGTCACCTATTTATGTCTTTTTCCACTTGCCATGTCACCCATTTTTCCCACTGTTAACATCCATGTCTGATTGATAGAGCTCTAAAATATCCAGTTAAATTGATTAAAAATATGGTTATAGAATATGCATAGAGCTCAACTTTTAAAACAGTGTTTTTGCACAAATACATAATGTATTACTGAATAATAATTCAGTTCATTTAGTCATAAAAGCTAAACAATCACACAATAACAGTAGAGAGCTGTTTGTTAATGTACTACAGTAAGGGCTGTGGAATCACTGTTTTCTCAGGTCACAAAGGTTGGGTCTTGTACTTTGTTTGTATAGTTCTTTCGCAGATGTTCACAAACCATTTCGTCTTTCTAAACCAGAATCTATTTTGTTTACTGAGTTTAATTGAACTTTGTATTATTCCTGACTATTTGTGTATATGGTGCTTGGTTACATTCATATATGTATAAATCTAGTTTATTAGTTACACCAATAAAAGCATACTGATTAGTTTAAGTTTTTTGACATTTATTGAAACACCGTTGAGCAATATGTGTTTAAACGATTAAATGTAATAAAAGGAAAATAAAGAAATAAATTACTTGGTAAAAACAAATATAGTTCATTTGTAATCAAATTTAATCCTGAATTTATTTTTACCCTTTTCCGGTACTATTTTCTGTATTTTGTTTACATTATTATACTTTTTAACTTTTATTTACTAATGCTTTCATTTCTTTTTATATTTATTTTATTACATAAAATATCCATAAAAAGCATATTAAACCAATAAAAGCATATTGATTAGTTTTCTGTTTTTTATTTCCAAAAACACTAAGCAAAATCCATCAAAAATCAATATGTCCTTATTAAACTTCCTTAGACTACATTAAAAAGCTCTACTTAAATCAAATCACGACAGTAAGTCAATATGATAAGTACTTGGGCATGACGAAAACAAGGCTGATTTGTGTCCTTCTACTGTGTGGGTTCTTATTTTTGTCATTAGTATTCAGGTACAGTTCAGGGTTCCTGCTTGGTTTCTCTGATATGGGTGTCTGCATTACTGCCCGTGTTCTCCTCTGTAATTGAGGTGACTTGAAGGCCATGGGTTTACCGTTCTTACAATGCTGTGTGCTCGAAAGTTCGATCTCCGCCGGGCCAGTCCTGTAAGAGACACGGTTCAATTTATGATCATGGACAATGAAAAGAAAAAAAAAATCTATTTGGAGGCCACCAGCAGTGTGAAACGAGAGCATTTGGTGGTAAACAGCATGTATGATTTGTGACGAAGCCTTTACAGCCAGAGGAATATGTGACAGGGCTTCCTGCGAGGAAATTCATGTGGGTGATGGTAAGTGGGTGTCATTTCTGTTGGGAAATATGTTCCTATGGCAGTTGTAAATGACCCTGGTGTAACTGAACGTGGCAAATATATTGATGCAGGCCTCATTATATGGGAAATGCAATCAGTGTCTCTCAGTACAAGGCTGTCATACAAGTGATTCATTGAAACACATCCTAAGTACACTTGCCAAGACCTAATAATATCAAAACTTAATATACTAATAAAAAAGAGGCTCTGTAAAAAAAAAAAAAAAAAAAATGTATGAATTTAACAAATCAGTTCCTACACCAACACATCTGTCTCTGATGATTAACCATTCCTAAGATCAATAGAGTATTTGGGAAGACATTTTTTTGTAGGCTCAAACTATGACACACAATAAGTGCACAACTAACTGTCCAGTAGAATTAATATTGGTGGGCTTTAACACTTTGCTACTAAATAAACCTTAGATATGGCATGTCAGTAGTTTTCTAGTGTAAACTATAAGGGGAGATAAATTGAGGTTGAGGTTCATTAGAGTCACAAGGCATAAGCAATAGAGTGAAAGGGGCATCTGTGAACATTCTTACAACATCTAAAAAATTTTTTTTAAAAACTGTAAAAGACCTGCGTCAACAAAGAGTTGAGCAATCATATAGCAAGAATGGACTTTTTATTTTATATGCCGCTAATCAATGTTTCACTTACCAAAATCTGTTGTTGGCTGACCTGTTTCCTGCTTCAACATTTTTGCTTGACAAACTGGCTCATACAATTTAAAGGGACAGTTCACCCCAAAATTAAAATTCTGTCATCATTTACTCACCCTCAAGTTATTCCAAACCTGTCTTCTGGTGAACATAAAAATACATTTTGAAGAATGTGGGTGACTAAACAGTGTTGTTGATCCCTACTGACTTCCATAGTATGGAAAAGAAATACCATGGAAATCAATGTTAGAGAATCAGAGAATATGGCCTTGCAGGTCGGCCTTCACAAGCAATGCACAAGTCAAAGTACAAGTGCTCGGGATAAAGAAAGTGGGGTTTAAGAGTCAGCAAAATCATTTCATTCACTCTGGTCAGCATGTTTCAGGCAGAAAGAGTAATGGCCTTCTGTAACAGATTATCTACAGAAAGGTGAAACATCTAAAATTGTACAGCTGCAGCAGCAGCTAAAATTATACACAACCTTATTCACTGTGGAGTTCACTGTGTACACGTCATAATTGATTCTGTCATTATTTTGTTGATGCAGTCGTGTTTGTTATCTTGCACTGTTTGCTAATATATATGCTTATATATGAAACTACACTATACTAAGAGCTTTTAGTAAATGCTCATCTCGTGCGCCAAGAAAGTGACATTAAAAGCTCTTGTTCGTGGGCTCATGTGGGAATTGAACCGAGCGTCACATGTGGGGTTCAGATCCTTGAGTCAGCACACAAGATTTGCTGATTCCAGGGGTGCTTTGTATCCAGACGCCATGCTTAATTGTTTATTCAGAGAACAGGTGCAGCTACAAACATCTCCAAGCGCCATATGAGGATTATCGTCAGTACTCTGAAACTGCAGGTGCAAGGCCTGGTTTTGTAACTTTTCTTTCAGAGATTCTCTTCCCTTGTGTCACTCCTATTCTAGTCTGAATACAAACAAGAAGCTGATTTAAAAAAAAAAAAAAAAAAAAAAAAAAAAAAAGGAAGAATGTGGTTCCATGGAGACTTTTGTACTATTTTGTGCACAATATTGCTTATACCTATTTCTCTATATTGTTAATTTTCACACAATAAAACGAATTTGCCCTAAAACGAATAATTCTGTAATCTTTAATGCACTCAAACTGTAGTACATATGAAGGAAACTGAGGGAAATCAATCCCACACATACTTTGCACTTCATGTTTTTTTTATGATTGTGTGGATATGTTTGGTGACTCCAATATTTTTATTTTAGTTATCAAAAATAATAGTCTTTGAAATTTTTATCACAGCTAATTAAACCATAAATTATATAAAAAAAACGATTAATTTTAATATTTTTAAAATGAATGTATATTAGTTGTGGAAAAATATTATCACAAATAATATTTATTTTATTATATATTTTTTAAACGATCGAGGCTGTGAAGTTCAATGGATGGTAGTACTAACAACATATTGATTGACGAAACGTCTTTCGAAAAAAACCCTTTAATTGACCAAACATTTTTTAAATATAATTGATTTAACTTTAAAATTGCGTAAAATGTTTACCATTTTCCATCACAGTCTCGTTTTAATCCCCGTTAAATTCAAAATGTCATCTAACTTAGGTGTAGAAGAACTTCACGATAAATGTCCTTTCTTTCCTTATTTATTGTGTTAAAACAATGCAGGTAAAGTTCTGTGTCATACTCACCCTGTCCTCTGGGTGGCGGTACAGTCGAGCCTTCCGTCAGATCCTGGGTTCATGTCCAGAGCAGCTCTCAAACCTGTATAAGAGAAATGATATACAGGACCATCTCTCTCATCTAGGTCAGTGGATGATGGAAGAGAAAACTGTCACAGCTGAAGGCTTCCTGGCATATGGCTGTTTGGATTGATGTTCTCTGCCCAAGGCCAGTCTGTTCACTGCATCATTCTCAAGACTTCATATGAGCTTTCACATAAACGCAAGTCTGTCCACACAACTTTTATTGTAAGGTTAACTTTTCTTAGGCCTTAGCTAGTTGTCACAGTTCACTCCAGGGAATATTTCTCAGTCTATGTATATTTATTTATTTTATTTTTATGCAAATGCTATACACAATGTATATTTAAAAGTAAACGTACATCAAACCAGCCCTTTGGATATTTCCCCGACATATTGTGCAGTAACGAATAAGAATAAGACAAGAAATTGCCATTAATAAGTTATATAGAATTACAAAATATTAGACGTGACAACTAGCCTACTTTTTTATAGTTGACTCTTGCCTGAATTTAGGCCTTTTTGTTTGTGTGGACAAAATGTTCTGTTTTAAGGCTAAATTCGCCAATAAACCCATAAACAAACAACAAAATATAAAAATAAAAATGCTAATATTGTGTGCTTTAACATTTCTGGAATATTGTATTAAGTGTACTGGACTGACCAATCAGCATCCAGCATTTACATATCTATATAAAATATTTTTGTGAAACATGGACATATATAAATATTTATGAGCTATGAGAACCTAATTAATATTGCTGCTTCTGTTTTTAATGCTTAAAACACTTGTGTGTCAAGGCTCATTAGAAATAATGAGTTTATTATGCATAAGGTTTATTACATAATATTTAACAAATATTTCATCAGGTTTTTGATACAAGCTGGTTTAGGTGCTCATTTAGGTGAATGAATAAAGTAATAAAGAGGGAGAGAGGAGAGCTCACTGATCCCAAGCCCTTGCGGACCTCTGCCTGCCTGAAAGTGAACAGGCAAACAGTACAAGTGATAAATCTCTGCAGCTCAAGCCTGGAGGGCTGCAAGACGCACGTTGTGCTGTGACAGTCATCACCGTCCTCACCGCAGCCTTGAGCTCAGCAAGGTCAGCAGATCACAGCCCCCCTCATCTCACGACTGCCCCTGTCCACTCTCACCTCGCCTGTCCAGATGGCCTTCTGGGAAAGAGTGAAAAACAGTGCCAGCCGGGTAAATCTTGAGAAAAGTTGAAAAACATTTTAATTTCTGAGCAAATTTTGAATTGAACTAAACAGCTGATAAAAACAACAATAAGCCACAAGTCATATCTATTAACATCTTGTGAAGTGAAAAGCTGCACCTTTGTAAGAAGCAAATCTATAATTAAAAAGATTCAAATCATTTTCTCACTATCATGTTACCATCAGAGTAAATGATGAACTATCCATTTGAACTACGCATTTGAAACTTTAAACTGTTGCTTCTGGACAAAATATAATCCATAAGGCTTCCTCAAGTAAAAAAGTCAGTCTCCTGTTGTCCTCTCACATCAAAATCCACTGACATATTGGTTTATAACTGATTTGGAAAGCTGATTTTGGTGCTTGATATGTGCATATTTATCTCCCAATTCAGAGAAGACGACTTTTTCACTGGAGAAAGCAGGATAGAGGACTTGTATTTTAGCTTAAAGCAACGGTTTGGAGATTTGTTTTTTACTTTTTACTGGAGTTTTAATGGAGTGAGGTCGTGTGGATTACTTTTGGATTATTCTGACGGCACCCATTCACTGCAGAGGAACCATTGTTGAGCAAGTGATGTAATGCTAAAGTTCTCTAAATCTGTTCTGATGAAAAAAACAAACGGAATTTGGATCGCCTGAGAGAGAGTAAATTTTCATTTTTGGGTGAATTTTTCCTTTGAAGTCAACAGGAAATTAAAACATTAGAAATAATACTTTCCAAATAGTTTGTTGTTGTATGTTTCTGCAGATGTCATGTTTAGGCCATGAAAGATATTGGATAGCTGTGTTCAGTGGATGAGAGAAAGTTTGGAGAAAAATGAAGGTTAGAAAATGATTTTCACTTTTGGGTATACTATATTTGACCCTGGTCCACAAAACCAGTCTTAAGTGTCAATTTTTTTTAATTTAGATTTATACATAATCTGAAAGCTGAATAAATGAACTTTCCATTGATGTATGGTTTGTTAGGATAGGACAATATTTGGCCGAGATAGAACTATTTGAATATCTGGAATCTGAGGGTGCAAAAAAATGGAAATATTGAGAAAATCGCAGAGTTTCATGAATGCACATCGTGCACCAAAGACTATCAGCCAAGATCAGGATTTGCAATAAATAATAAACTGATTCAATTTCAGTTTGTTTTTCGTCAAAGCCTATGTACCCCAAGAACACTTGGAATATACAGCATGATTCACATGGGATCATTCAGTGATACTTTTGTGTCTTTTTAAAAAAGGTTGATGCTGGTCAATATTCACTGCCATTGGATGAGCAGCAAGCAGGACATTTTCTCCTTTTGTGGTTCGAAAAATAAAGAAGGGTATAAAGCATTAAAACAACACCAGGGTGAGTAAATAATGACTGAATTTTCATTTTGGGTGAACTATACCATTACTTTTAATTACATTTATTTGCAAGAAGCATGGCAATACCATAGTAACTCCGCTGTACATTGTGCCTACAAATGCCCTTTAGCTGTGACATTCATTAGACTATATTCTTGCCTGAATCCAATTCTTAACAAGTAAGAAAAAGGGGTAGAGAACAGTAATAGCATTCATGAAGAAAACAACTGATGAACAGAGGAAAGGGCTCGCAAAGCATGATCGAAACAACATTTTATTAGAAAAGAAAAGCATTAGAAACACTTTGCACCCGTTCAGTGCCAGCATGTTGGAATATCTCCATCGCCACACGAGTTAAATCTCCAGCACAATGATTCAGTTACACCATGAAATGCACAAGACACAACTCTGCAGATGTAGATATTTCAATGACATAATCAACACCAGATATATTTGTTATGTAATTCATATCTACAATACCTACTTCATAAAATGTCATCCTTATTCATGGGAACGACAAAAAAAAAATCAATTATCCTTGATGGTACACACACTCCACCTCTCAAGTGGCACAGAGAACATGTTCATTCTACTCTTTACTGAATAACAGACGAAAAAGGATGTTTTTTTTGTTGAATATTCATACTCTTCAATTATAAAACACAATCTCATATGATGTGAAGAGGGTTGGAGTGTAATGTTCTGAAAAGCAAACCATCCATCAAGTCTCTCATAAGGCTAATGAGCTCTGGCACACCTGCGCTCCTGCTAATCTTCCTGCACACATGAACGGGACAAAGCAAGACGGGCAGGAAGAGAGAGAAAACATGAGAGCGGATGAAAGTTTATGGAGAAAGCGGAAGATATTTATGCTACTCGAGGGCATTTTGAGAGAACTGAAAGGCCGGTCTGTAACTGCACCCTCGCTAGAAATAATTCGGTATAACCGACAAGAGAGCCATTAAAATGCATTAACAAGTGTAGTGCGTGATCACGAAGTTGAAATATATGAAAGCCCATCTGCCATGGAATAAAAAAGACTTTTCTGAAAAATAAGAATGTTTTTCAGAATTTTCAGAATTCTGAAAATTGAAATTGAAAATAAACTTAAATTTGTACTTTCTTTCATGCAATTACAAGTTTACATTTCACATTTCTGAGTTTATATCTAACAATTCAGTTTTTTTTCTCGGAAATCTGAGATTATATCTCGCAATTCAAATTTTTTTCTCTTAAAAGTTTATAATTGCAACTTTTTATCTCAATTCTTTTTTCCTCAGAATTCTGCGTTTATATATTGCAATTTTAAGTTCATAGCTCAGAATTCTGAAATTATCTCTCACAATTCAGATTTTCTTCTCAGAATTGCAAGTTTATAATTTCTATTTTTTATCTCACAATTCAGATTTTCTTTAATAATTCTCGGTTGCGAGCTATAAACTCACAAGAAGATAGAATTCATTTTTCTTGCAATTCTGCGTTTATATCTCGCAATTCTGATTCTTTTTTCAGAAATGCGAGTTTATAATTGCAACTTTTTATCTCATAATTCATACTTTTCTCAGAATTTGTTTATATCTTGCAATTTGGAGTTTATATCTCACAGATCTGAGATTATATCTTGCAATTCTGAGTCTAAATTGTGAGAAGTATTCACAATTACTTTTTTTTTTTTTTTGTATCCCATGGTGGGAAAAAAGCTTCCATATAAGCATTAGATATAAAATAATACTGTATATACTACATCTAATATTTTTCTTTGTGCTCTCACTAGAAGCACCAGATTGATTTGATGATTGTAGCTGACCAAGGCAAGATATATGAATGTAAATATTGTACTCAAGAGGTCAAGGTTCAGCTAGTTGACTTAACCAGGTTAGTTGTCGATAGTAGATCAGGGCTGTTAGAAGCCAGAAATTGATGCAGAACTGACTATGAGCAAAGTTGACAGATTTTTAAATCACATACTTTTAGGAAGTGCAGTTGGGATGGATGGAAATGCTAACAGATAGCTTTCTCCAGATATTATAGACCTTCTTGACCGTAATGCCTAATAAAGGCTACTAAAATTGTGAATAAAAACAAATACCGACATACTGTACTGTTGTTCATAAAGTCTCATAAAAATACCTTGTATGTTTGAATAAATAAATCTTTTGTCTAAAAAAAAAAAATTACAGCACCTCTCCTTTAATACATTTTTTTTTTTTACACATAATTAGTTTTGGCCCAACAACAAAGGGAATACATTAGATGGCTAAACACTGTTAAAGCTGAGGCAATCTTCTGATCATGTAGAGTGACAGCTGAAACCGCCCATTCATGCACATCAGACTCTTTTGACAAACAATGCCAATTTAAACTGATGCATGTTCTGTTGGTTAGCTGGTTTAGAATCAACCTCTACCACCAAATCTTTGGGACTAGGGGTTGAGTTACTGATGACATTTTGGGAGAAGCTGAACTTGTCAGCCTTCTATAAACGGTCTCTGTTTACATCAAGTACAGGCAAACTGGCATCAAGTGAAATCAGTAAGACTTTACAATAAGGTGCAATGTCTTAACATGACTATCAATATAAGGGTTTTATACACTAAAAATAATCAATACATTTACAGCAGTTATTAATCAAAGTTAACGTTAATTTCTACATATATTTTAACATTTTAAGTTGAATAAATCAACATTATCATACATGAAATAATTATCATTGTTTATACATTATTAATGAACAAAAATAAATTTTATTAAAATGAATGAATAAAATTAAGCTAGAATAGAGTTCTCATTGTTAACTAAAATTAATATCTATTAAAAAAATACTTGATCATTTATATAAAGTTGAAATAAAAATAAACTACCAAAATTACTGAAACTGAAATGAAATAAACACCAAACTAATTAAATTAAATAAAAATAGTAAAACCTAAATAAAAATATAAAAATAAAAGCGAATTCAAAAAATGTGTAAGTTTTATAAAAATGTATATATAATATTAAAATAACACTTATTCATAAAACGTTGTTTATTGTACCTAATGCATTGATGTTAACAAATTGATCCTTATTATAATGTGTTACTGGAAAACATTTTTTGAGGCTAATCAGAAAAAAAGATCAGTTTATAAAGCGGACTCCTCAGACATTGCCAAAGCTTTGTGTATAGAAGAATCAAGATTCTTCCTTAAAAAAAAAGGCGGCTTTGCACAAACAGCCATTACTGTCCAGCACAAGTACAAAATAAATAGCATAAATATATAATATAATAGATTAGTAAAAAGCTCAAAACATTTACATCATAGAGGAATTACATATATTGCTACATCGACAAACAGCTTTAAAACACCATTCAAAAGTAAATGAATAAATGTGCAAACATTCGTACAGAACAGTTGTAATAAGTGATTTAAGTGATATGACTGCCCTCCATTTGATGCATTCTGTTCATACTGGACGTCCCAGATAACATTCACTCTCGCCACCAAATGTTCCTGCTATAGTGTGATGTTGCCGTCTGTAATATAGTGATTGGAGATTCTCTCTTTCCCTCTGACATGCCAGGCTCTCTGACGCCTACTGTGAGTCACAGATGGCCCCATAATGACTGAAATAAGCTAGAGGATCAGGTCCAATTCATTTGCAACCTATTTTCTGTCCGGGGTGCAGCCCTTTAGGAGAAGCGGCATGTCAACTAGACTAGAGAGATAACAATGTCCCCTATGATAACAGAACCCTACTGTATTCTATATCCAGACACTTCCAGTGCAATTTTGCAGACTAATTAAAGCTTTTCTTCACTAGCTTTTGTGTATGTCTGCCATATTGGATCACATTTTGTTCTTTTAAAATGAGTACATGTACATTGCCAAGATGTCCATTCAAAGTGTGCATTTTGATGTGTTTTAGAAACATTGCTAAATATGTAATGTTTTAAAGGTTATGTTGCTAAAATGTTCCTTGTTGCTTTATTTGCAACATTTGTGATTAAAAATGTACCGTACATGACCAAAAGTATGTCGACAACTAGGGATGTAACAATATGTTGTCACAATATATCATGATACAGAAATGCAGTAATTTGTATCATGGATAGCGGCAATATGTATTGTGTATAGTTTACTCAAAATGAAAGTTTAAAGCTAAAATTTTGCATCAAATATGGTAATGGAGCATATCAAATATGGTATACTCAGAAGGTCATACATTTGAGCTTCCATGTTTATTAAATATTAATACACTAAAAATATATATATATTTTTTTAAATGTATTTAGTCCAAAAATATTCAAGTACACCCTGATGTAATTCCAAATTTATCATTTTAATGAACAGTACTTTTTGATAACTGTTTATCATATGTCTTAGAAGTAATAATTTTTCAAAAACATTTTTTTAAAGGGATAGTTCTCCCAAAAATGAAAATTCTGTCATCATTTACTCACCCTCATGTTGTTCGAAACCTGTATGAGTTTCCTTCATATTTTGAAGAATGTTGGTAACCAAACTGTTGACGGTAGCCACAGATTTCCATAGTTTTATTTTTCTCCATACTATGGAAGTCAATGGCTACCGTCAACTATTTTCTTACTCACATTCTTAAAAATATATTTTGTGCCTTGCAAGAATCGAATCATGACATGAGTGTATTGTTAAACCCCTATCGACAAACCTTTCAAATGAACAGATTAGTCCCACCCCCGACTCATGCCATTGGTTGAACCACAGTGTTTACCCTTTTCTTGGAAATAAACCTAATTTTTTATTGTGCATTCATATTACATTGAACACCACTAAACCATCTCTAAATCAAATGTATCGAATGGATGCATTCCCAGATGATGCACATCTTGGCAAGGTATGTTGCTAACATTCTATTAGCATGTTGTTGGAGTTCCTTTCCTTCTCATAAGATGGCTTGGCACAGCATATTTACAGCTTCACTTATTTCCATGGGGCAAGACCTCATTCTGTCTATCAATTAAGTTAAAGACTGCATGAACAACACTAAAGGAGTAGCCAATTAGCATTATAGATACATAAAAAAAAAAAAAAAAAAGACAAGAGAAGATTCCATCGTTCAACCAGCTGGAAGTTCTTCATAAGTGCCAGAAGCCATCCACATCAAAGAGCCATCAGTCTGAGCAGTTTGCTAAAGAGGGTATGGCTTATTAGCTGAGTACATTAGAACATTCATAAAGATACACATGAGAAACAACTCCCGAGTTGCTCAAAACCTTTGAAAGCTACTAATGGAAGAAGAAGAATGCATAGAGTTTACACCTGCAAGCTGCCATAAAACAGTCTAAATGGTTCTATTATCCATATACGGCCATCAAATACCATCCTGCCCCATAAGGCAACAATGACCTTCAGAATAATGCCTCCTCATGACCCACAACACCGACAGCTTTAGACTAAATAGAGAGAGGCTGTTTTCACACTAAAGCTGATGGTGTGAACCCAAATCAATTTGGTTGGGGTAAAATCGGCTTCTTATATCACGAAAACAAACCCAAGTCTAGAAAACAGGGGTTCATGTGGCGTACAGTATGATTCACAATTGTTATAAAAGTAATCCAACCTTGTTTGTGGACGCCAGAAGCTATTGATGGCATATTATTTAGTATACATACACTAGCATTCAAACGTTTGGGGTCAGTTAGATTTATGGATTTAAGACTGCATTTATTTGATCAAAAATCAGCAATATTGTGAAATATTATTACAATTTAATTGTAAATGTCATTTATTCCTGTGATGCAAAGCTGAATTTTTAGCAGCCATTATTCCAGTCTTTTGATCAAGTTAATCAATCCTTGCTGAATAAAATATTAATTTCTTATTAGAAAAAAATTACTGAAATTGTACTAATTGCTGTATATTTAGTTCAGATTGAAGTGCCACAGTAAAATTTGGTACTAAACCCAAACAAATGAGTAAAAAAGTGAACAATTATTCCCTTTTTTGATAGCAGCCTCATGTATTGAGAAACACATGATGAAGATGCAAATATACTGCCGCTTGAAGACGAATACTATGTTTAAAGACAGACAGGTTCAAATCAAGTGTGAAAACAGCCTAATTGTTCTGAACACATTGACACAAGCACGTATTTTAGCAGTTCTGTAACGTCGCCCTGTAATGCTATGCTCCTGCTGACGCTTCAGGTGCACCTGGTGTAGATGTCTGGCTATATTGAGGTCAGTGTTTCTATTATTATATGACTGAAAGTCACGATTTCCCAGTTTGGGGACTGTGCATGGTTGTGTTTGCAATGTGAGTCTATGTTTTTCAATGGAGGGACAGATACTGGCATGTAACAAGTTGTGCCAAAAGCAAAACTTGAGGAAAGATGACTAAATCTATGAAGTATGTTGACAGAATGTACATTCTTTCCACCCAAATGACTTCCACACATCTGGATAGGGGAGTAAGTAATATATCTGTAAAGCCTAAAACCTGAGTTATTCAAAATAGTTCATTAGAAAGACCACAACAATAAACATTGAAAAAGTAAAGCGTGTAATATTGACATTTAGATTATTTGCAAGACTATAGCTACTCTATATACTTATGAGATGTATATCCTGTATGTATACCGATATATTAGTTGTTATTTCATATAGGACCATTTTTGTGTTCTGGTAGGTAAGTTTCGGCGTGACCCTTGTAAGCACAACGGTCTCGGCTAGTGATCGATAAGTCGGCGATATGTTAGTTTAAAAACAAAAGCAGTCGACAGACTGTCAACCAGTTCTGAGAAACGACTTCTCTTTTCTCCGTTAGAGAACAAAACACCACGTATCCAGATTTTTCTTGTGTTTTGAACCACTTGTTTGTGTTTCTTGTGTGTTACCGTTCTGAGGCGGTCGAAGTCCACAGAGGTGAGCTAAAATAAACAATACTCAAGACGCAGTGCTGGCAGCGAAGTGGCTGTGACCATCTCCACTCCTCTTCCTCCTTTACTCCAAAATGAAAGCTGGTGGAATGGAGTTTTACAGTGGGACGTCCTGCCCGAAATGCTATGCACTGACACGTGTGGGGGTCACACGAGATCTTCATAATCGAGGAGTTTTGAGTGCTGTCGGGTTTTCCAAAGTCGAAACAGACGGAAGTCAAAGTACATCTCAATCATCTCTTTGCCTAAAAGAGAGGGAAATAGAGAGGGAGATATGAGTTTGGAATACATTTGGTGAATTCAGTGTGAGCACGTCTCTCTATGATGAACAGACACTTCCATATAGATTTGCTCAGGCGGTAATTGGAAAAAAGCATGCTGTGGGGGACAATATAGATAAAGAGAGATGAGAGAGAAATTATAGAGAATGAAGAGAAAATTAAGAGTCAGAGAAAGAGAGGTTGGCTGTTCGGTTGGCCCAGGACAGGTGAAAAAAAAAAAAATGCGAAAGACCTGTAAACTTCATGTCAGTAAAGATGAGCATTAAAGACATAGATCACGTATAAAGCAAAAATTTGTCATTATACTCGTCTTCATGCAATTTCAAACCATATGGGTTTAGTACAACATGAGGGTGAGCAAATGCCAAAATTCGATTCCTTAATAAGCAAATACGAGAAGCTTCTTTCAAAAACATAAAAAATTCTCATCAGCCTCAAACTTGTAAAGGTTTACTGACATACCTTTACAAGTTTGAGGCTGATGAGAATTTTTTGTGTTTTTGAAAGAAGCTTCTTATGTTTACCAAGTGTGCATTTATTTGATTAAAATCCAGTAAAAGCCAGTAAAACAATTACAATTAAAAAAACTTTTCTATTTGAAAATAGAATTTATTCTTTTTCATTTATTCATTACTCCAGTTTTCAGTGTCACATGATCCTATTAAGAAGCATTTCTAACAATTATTGATTTTGAAAAAAGTGGAAACCGTGATACATTTTTCAGGATTCTTTGATGCATATAAAGTTTAAAAGCATAGCATATATTTGAAACATTATCTTTACTTTTACTTTTCCACCAATTTAATGCATTCTTTGCAAAATATATAAAAATAAATATTAATTGTTCAAATTAATTCGTACTGACCCTGATCTATGTTATTTATGTGTGTGTATATATATATATATATATATATATATATATATATATATATATATATATATATATATATATATATATATATATATATATATATATATATATATATATATATATATATATATATATCGGTATTCCTTCATTAACAACTACTAGATTTCGAATCATGCAAGGAAGAGTCTGTTTATTTGCATGTAGGAGTGTGAGCATAAGCACATTTCAGCAGTTTTATAGCAGACAGTCTCACCCTGAGCGGAGAGCTCCAGCGGTGACTCAAACGTGATAGAATAAGGCCTCATCAGGTTCTTCAGTTTCTGGAACAGCTGTTGGCATATGATAAGCCAAGACATTAATAATCCGCAATCACACAGCTCTCTCGCTCTCTCCTTCACTCGCTCTTTGACTCGAGGAGGTTAGTTAGGGATAATGGCGGCCTCTGTGTTTGTGGCCCTGGATAAATCTCACACGGGCAACTGGAAAGGCAAACGAGAACCTTCAAAAGAACCCAGTTAAGATCTTAACATCCATGCAACGCTCTGAGAGGCTTCAGAACCCAGATAGAGATTAAAGATGAAGTTACAGACACAGATTTTCTCTTCCGGCTCACCCTGTGAAGGAAGCTAGTGACTTACAGTGGATAAAAGTGAAAATATGAGCACAGCACAATATTCATAGAGTTCTCACTGGAGATAAACGTACATTGATATTAACTCGCGAAAGCCAAATTCTGTCAGCAGATAACCCGGCATGTGTTCACGAACTCACACAGGTCAGTCATCCTCCGTGTGTCAATCACAAGCACGGACGCAAACGCAATTCTCGGGAACGGTGGTACCTCTTGGGCAATGACGCACGGCGAATGAGATTTACGCTGAACTCGTCTCCATAGAAACGCATTCGTACATTAGGTTCCAAGGGCGGTATGAATGTGTCCTTTGGGCGTAATCTCAGGGCCTCCTGTCATATAACACTCGTCAGGCTACCAAACAGACAGAACGAGCTGAAAGTTAAGGCCGACCCTAAAGGACACTTGGAGATGTGTGTTCAAGTCTGAAGTCCAATAGTTAAGGAAGTCTCAGATTAGATGTTAATGATCACAGCAACTAGTTTGAGTGTTATATACTGTACATTACATTTCAAAAGTCTCATATACTGTATATGCTCACCAAGGTTGCATTTAATCAATAATACAGTAAAAACAGTAATGTTATTGATGATTATTTTAATTTAAAATAACTGTTTTCTATTTTAACATTTTCAAATCTAAAAATTCCTGTGATGCAAAGCTAAATTTTCAATGTCACATGATCCTTCAGAAATCATTCTTAAATGTTGATTTAGTGCTCAAGAAACATTTTTTTATTATTATTAACAATATTATTGTAGTATTAGTGCTGTACTATAAATATACTATATATGTTATAGTACATAGTTTGTATGTTTATACATATATTTTTTTTATTAAACTATTTCTGGTAAAGTTTTAGTAATTTTGCTATGTTTTGTCATTTTTATTAGTTTACACAGTTCTTATTCATTTTTATTTCAGTTTTATTTAACTTAGTACTTAAACTAAAATAAACGTTAAATTATGCCATGGCAATGAGCTGAAATATTATATATATATATATATATATATATATATATATATATATATATATATATATATATATATATATATATATATATATATATATATATATATATATATATATATATATATATATATATATATATATATATATATAGTACTAAAATAAATAATTGTAATATGCTGATTTGGTGGTCAAAAACAGTTCTAATGATAATCCATTTTAGTATTGTTGATATTTTACTATAGTTTTTAGTAATATTTTGAATTAGTTTTTATATTTTGAATTTTGGTTAAAGTTTGAGTAATTTTGTTGTGTTTTTGGCATTTTTAAATATCTACGTAGTTCTTATATTTAAGTTATTTTAGTACTTCAGGTTAAACTAAAAGAAAATGTTAAAATATGCATTGGCAACTAGCTGAAATTTGAGTAAAAAAAAAAAAAGAATTTATTTCAGCTAACATTTATTTTAAGTAAAAGTAAAAAGTTTTTAATGGTATAAAAGAGAGGGAAACAGAGAGGGAGAATACAGTATTAATACTGAATAAAGTATTATCAATGCTGTTTTGCTGCTTAATACTTTTTTGGAAAATCTGGTACAATCTTTTCAGGATTATTTTATTTGAAATCGAAATCTTTTGCAATATTATGTCTTTACTGTAATTTTGGCCAACTTTTGAACAAACGCCAAGTCAAACTTGGGTGTATTTATTACATCAAATAATAAGTATAAAGTATTTCCAGAAACTAAAGTCTGCTTAATAGGAAATAGTAAGAACACTTTCACAAATTGCAATGAATAGACGGTTACAGAGTGCTGATGCATATTAAACACAGCTCTAGATCTATGAAAGATTCAGTACTGGACAGGAAAGGGTTATTTTAAGTTACATAACCAGGGGAAAAATGCTGCCAGGCATGATGATGACAGACAGAGAGGTGTTATATAGAAAAATGGAGAGATGGAGTTGGTGCATGTCTGTGTCTAAAGAGATGAGAGTTGAACATGGCCACGGCAGGCCCCAGAGGGACCATTTCTAAATATAATGCAGAAACTCAAAAGGTCCAAGCATTACGTAAATACTGCAGACTTGCTGCTTCAGAACTTGACATACCTTCTCTCCATTAGGATTGCCCAGGACGTAACAACCCATGATGTGGATCAGGTTGGGCTCTGGATTCAGTTTACTCATAAACCGGCTCAGACGTTTCCAAAACCTGCATGTACACCAAAAACACACAAGTGAATCTCTCAGATGTAGTCACTAAAGGAATATCAAAACAAGACTTTTCTATGGATCTCACGCACAGGCTCATGTCTTCCTCTTTCTCAACCTTGGCAAAAGTGGCCACTTTATTCTTCAGAAGGTACAGGTGCCCCGGGCCGCCCTGAAACAGAAAATTACACATTTAAACCCTTAGATAACACCAAACTCAAAGAAACAGAAGAGCAGTAGTATTACCCTCTAAACTGAGAGAGACAGACCTATGAATTCCTGTCCATCTGAACACACAACCATTACACAACATCAAACTGAGACAGCAGTGACACAGGCACTGCTGATTCACTCTGGTGCACTTACAGTCTCATTTCTTGTCATTTTTGTTTGTTGGCTTGGTTTTTCCTCTCACCTGACAGAAGATCATCATGCGCCAGATCTTACTGCCCCTTCTGTAGGCTGTCAATCTCTTCTCAATCTCCTCTGCACACAAAACAAACACTGCTGTAGTCACATTGAAGTGCATATACAGGCATGATCCTACAGTGAATATACATAAGTTGACAGTCTCTATAGCCTTTAAAATGTTTTTTTTTTTTTATTGGGGAAAGGCCATGGCAAACAAAACCAGATGGAAACCTTTTGCATATTACACTGATTATAGACTCTTACATGTAAAGTAAAATCACAGTTCTATCAGCTTATTCAAAATATAACAGTTTAGATGTCAAAAATAAGATAATTGTAACCACAATTTTCTTGCATTGTTCCGTTTTTTTACTTTATTCCTGAGGTTACCCTTTATTATATTATATTATATTAATATATGCGATTAATCGTTTGACAGCACTAATATTATATTTTTTTTATATATGGGATGATATTATGCATTATTTCTATATATTATTTCAAGCTCTTTAATTGTACATTTTTTATGTCATTTTAGATCGAAATGTAGATTTTGCCTATTATCCTGACCTAACTTTACATGTAAGAGTCTATAATCACCGTTTTAAAAGTTTATTCAATATATAACAGACTTATTCAGGACTGAATTTCCAAATCTCATGTAACTACCATTTTCTTGCATTATTGCTTTATTGATTTGCATGCAAATATATCATTATATTATATACACTTTTCAAGCACTTTCAATACTAAATATTCGTTTTTTTGTTGTTGTTGGTAATAATGAGCTACTTTTGATGGCTATCATCATTTTGTCGCTTGTTATATGTGACCCTGGAGCACAAAACCAGTCTTAAGTCGCTGGGGTATATTTATAGCAATAGCCAAAAATACATTGTATGGGTCAAAATTATGGATTTTTCTTTAATGACAAAAATCATTAGGACATTAAGTAAAGATCATGTTCCATGAAGATATTTAGTAAATTTATTACTGTAAATATATCAAAACTTCATTTTTGATCAGTAATATGCATTGCTAAGAACTTCATTTGGACAAATTTAAAGGAGATTTTCTCAATATTTAGATTTTTTATTCCAGATTTTCAAATAATTGTATCTCGGCCAAATATTGTCCGATCCTAACAAACCACACATCAATGAAAAGCTTATTTATTCAGCTTTCAGATTATGTATAAATCTCAATTTTGAAAAATTGACACTTAAGACTAGTTTTGTGGTCCAGGGTCACATATGGACAAACAATTGAACAATCAACATTATAATTAGCATAACTGCTACTATAGCATTTAAAAGGAAGAAAAATGTCTCTCTTATTCCGTTTGACTCTATAAAATCTGTGGTCACATTTATTCAATGTGTTTTAGAGTCACTATTGTAAAACAGTCACTAGAAAATATAGGCACTTCTCTGATCCAGTGTCATTTATCAGGAATCCAATTGTTTTTGTGTTTTTCATGCTGGCTGGTGCAAAAATCAATACAAAGCCCACCGTCGTTCTACAATGAAATAACCAGGAAAGGAGTCAAATGCTCAAACACACACAAAAAGCACGTGGCATCCAGCAAACACACAGCAACAAACAACACACACATGCACATAAAGCTACATACCTAAAATATCATCAAACGTGGCATGCTCATGATCCTGGAGATAAAAAAATTATGAAAACAATCAATATAAAACACACAGATAAGACCAATTCTGAAGGGAAAATGTTCTTTGTATCATGCTTAACGTCTCTAATCTCTAATTCACACTCCAGATAACATTACTTGCTTCTGCGTTTCTTTGTGCTGTTGAGGACGTGTTGTCATTTACTATTGTGTTTGCTATCAATTTGGTCATCACTTGTCTGTGGACAGTATTTTGTGATGTGTCCTCTTGTATCACATCCTATAGAGTGCCTTTGGTTCTACTGCACAAGACAATGCAAACATTAGCTTTGTGTTTCAAATATCTTTTCAGTGAAAATCCATTAACTACTAATTTGTTTTATTGTAAATGGTCAAAATGGACATCTGGATGATGGGTAATGTATTGCTGTGATGTAGAGTGAAGACTGCCTTGACTTACATAGAGAATGGGTATAATAGATGGATCGTCCCTTCGAATGATGTTGGGAACATATTCTGCTTTAGGAACTTTAGATGAGATCAGCTAAAGGATACAAAAGTGACAAAAGTTTTAATAAAATTAGAATAAAAGTAAATTACAGTAATAATCTGAAAATTACTCAAAATGAACTTAAATTATGTAAATAATAAAAGAATAAATTAACACTGTAAATTTAATGTAATTAAAGGGATCATCGGATGCAAAAACTCACTTTTACATGTTGTTTGAACATAAATGTGTGTTGGCAGTGTGTGTACACAACCACCCTATAATGATAAAAATCCACCCAATGGTATTTTTTTTATCTTTAGAAGTAATATCCCCTTTTCAAATCAGGCCATACTCAGCTTCTTGTCTGTGTGACGTCACACCGACAAAGGCCGCTCCCACGATAGTTGATTGACACGGCTGTCTTACCTTAGACCCACTCTAAATGAGCTGAGTAAGCTGTAAACAGTCCGACCGCCATTGTGTCGACTCCAGTGCAGGGGAAGACAAGAATGTCTCCTAAGCGACTGAGGTGCTTTGTTGTTGGATGTAATATTGAACATAGCAGTCGTCATTTACTCCTGACATCTGAGCTGCTGAAGACGCAGAGGATTAAAGCTACTTTCATTTTTGAAGGAAATGCACCCGGCGATCTACATAAATGCGTCTATGTTCGCGCGAATCATTCGTGATCCAGCTTCACCTACAGCAGAAGTGAGTATAAGGGTTTTTCATGCATCTTTGTAAATCGCCTTTCTTAATAATGTGCTAGTTAGCAACTTTCGCGGCAAAAGTAAACATTACGGCTCGTCAGCCCACAGAAGAGAGGGGCGGGGTGAGCAGAGCTCATTAGCATTTAAAGGCAAATGCAACAGAACAGCTCGCTCCAAAAAGAGCTGGTTTTGACAGGGTAAAAACAGTGGGTTTTTTTACACTACCACTGAGAAATTTTAACTAAAGTATGTTATAGACTTCTCATTAAGACCCTAAAGAGTCATATCAACTTGTGGAAATTAGGCATCCGATGACCACTTTAAGTAAAATAAAATTAACTTTAATTTCTTGGTGACCATTTTTATTTGTCACTCAAGTAATCAAGTAAATTGCAGTAAAACCTTAAAATTACATTAAAATAAAATGTAATACATTAAATTAACTTTATATTTACAATATAATTATGTAAAGCAAAATTACTTAAAAAAAACAAACAAAAAAAAAAAAAAAAAACCTGAATTGCGGTAAAAACTGAAAAATGTTTAAATTAAATTGCATACAATAATTTTAGGAGGGATGAAGTCATCCCCCTCACACGCCAGTCTCTCCATCTCTCTCTCCTCCTCCCAGTCCATGTCTTCACATCCGACATCCTCTGGAGTACCGCTGGTGGTCTGCAGATCCCCACCTGTGGCATCACACAACATAGCAGAGAGAGAGACAGTTTAATGATGGACACAGAGAAACCAGAAGGAAGAGAAAAAAGGAACAAAGAGACAAGTGAGGAATGAGAAGAGGAAAGAGCGGATGGAGAAAGAAAGGCTGAGATCGAGAGAAAAGGGAACAAAGATAAGACAGATTGACAGTAAATTTGTTTACATGGACTGCAGTAATTGAGCTGTTGACTTTCACTCAGTTTTGCTTCCATGCTAGGAGTCATAACCTGATAACAGGAAAAGTTCACCCAAAAATGTTATTCCAAACCTTTATGCTGTTATATCTTATGTGGAACATAGAGATTTTTTTTTTAGGAAATCCTAAAGAGGGATAGTTAATATTGAGCACAGCTGTCAAGCTCCTAAAACGTCAAAACAGAACCCCAGAAAAAGCATCATAAAATTAGTTCATATGACTTTATGAACATTTGGTGTTGCTTGTAAGTCCTGTAGTGTTATTACTGTTAACTAAAAACTAATTACATTTTTTCCCCCAATAAAATAAAACATTTTAGGTTAAAAGAAAATTTGAAATGTTGCCTTGGCAACTGACTAGGCAAATGAAATAAGTTGGTAAAACTAGGTTTAGATTTTTTTCTCATTTAAATACTATAACAGTATATAAATAATACTAAAATACAACTTTTTGTGAAATTTTTATTTTAATGAAAAGGATCTGAAAGTCCTTTTTGGACAGCTGTGATGCAATTTTCATGTATGGAAAATGTATTTCTTAATTTTCCACTAAAAATAACAGATTGTGGGTTTGGAATGAAATGAGGGTGACAAAATGATGACATTTGGAGCATTTTCATTTTTGGGTGAACTATCCTTTTAACGGCTAAAATGGAGCATTAATTTGCTGTAAATTGCTCTTCACACTTGTTTGACTGCAGTCCATTTAAATATACAGCAGCACGCCTAACTAGAGTTATAAATGTAAAACTGCAATGAGACCGTAGTAGTAGTGGTTGTATAAGAGAAAGTAAAGAGGAGAGAAAAACCAGGCAGCTATAGAGATAGAAAACAGACAGAGAAAAGCCAACATACAAATATTGCAACTGTAAGTCAAATGTTCAGTCATTCTTAAGGCTCCCTGAAGATACAGGTAGCAAAAACAAACATAATGACAAAAATAAGTCTAAAGACAAACTACACACAGAGTTAACATGCTGACACAGAATTCTACTCTGTGCACACTTACACACACACACACACACACACACACTCACACACAAACACACACACATACGTCTCCAGAGTCCAGACGCTCCAGGCAGGACAGATACTCACAGAGAGAGAAAGAGAGGAGCACATATTCGGGACAGAACCACGCTCAGAGGAAGACAGACAAACAGGATCAGCATCAAGAGCAGAGGAGGATCGTCACTGCCAGACTGTGTATGTGTATGATATATAAGTGGTATGCAAGAAGGCTTCTGGTCGTAATGTAATGACTTATATACACTAACATTCAAAAGTTTGGGGTCTGACTCTGTACGATTTTTTTGTTTTAAAGAAATAATACATTTATTCAGCAAGAATGCAGTAAATTGATCAAAAGTGACAGTAAAGACTATTGCATTTGTAACCAAAAATGATATTTGATTTTCTTTTTAACTTTATATGAATAATCTTGAAAAATTAATAATCTACAAAAATATTAAGCAGTACAACTGCTTTCGAAATTTATTATAAGAAGAAATGTTTCTGATTTCTGAATTATCATGTGGCACTACAGATTGAAGCAATGGTGCTGAAAATTCAGCTTTGCCACCACAGGAATAGAATAGAATTGTAATAGTATTTCACAATACTGTTTGAACTGAATTTTGATCACGTAAGTTTAGCCTTGGTGAGCATTAGACTTCAAAAAACATTAAAGAAAGCACTGACCATAAACCTTTTGAACAGCAGTGCAAATAAGTAATAACTAGTGTTGTCAATCATTTTATGCTGTGATCTTGATATTCTAAGTGTGTCAAAGTGGCATGTATATATGTGTGTACAGATAGACTCACTGTCTTTTGAGTCGTTTAGGGAGTCTTGTTTGACAGGGGTCGGATCGCTCCAGGACCGGTTGAAACTCTTCGCCCTGCGCTCTGCAAATGCTAGTGAAGTGGAGAGATGGTCACACGCACACACACACACACGTGACGCCCCATGATCCTCACAGACTGTGGGCTGCATCACATACACTCAAACACACCAACAACCACCAGCTACACACGCATTTCTCATATGCTTCAATGTCCATTTGTTCCTATGCTACACTTGAAACACACATAGAAGCAAAATGGACCAAGTCCTCAGTCGCTGGTTTATAGGTCACAATGATGCAAAACTGTCAATCATCTTTCATACAAACATGCAAAAATACACATGCTAATTTACAGCACATGAATCATATGTACAAACAAAAACACACAAATGGAGCTGTGCAATAATTCATAGTGTACACTCGCACATAGACTCACTTTGTGCTTTCATTCTTCTGCTGCCCACCATTCTTAAATGCTTCCGGAAATTCCTAGAAATTAGTAGAAGAGGAGTGAAAGAAAAAAGAGCGGAAGGAAAGGAAGGTAAAACAGGTCATCAATATCTGCATGTATGTGACACTACACCAAAAACCCTTGTCTCATATCTGCGCTTGGGATTTCCCTTGTTTATTCAACTTTCAAACATATTTTGAAAGCCATATGAAACCCTTAAACACTTATTTATTTTAGTACACCGCTAATATTTGCACCACGTAGGCCGTCGGAGACACCAGCAGACGTCCTTGCTTGTGTGCATTCATGTGCAGTATTGAACCAGCAAGTGTGTACTTTCTTTGAGCCATTTGGCTTCTCTCCAGCTGACTGAGAAAGCAGACAGAGAAAAATGCCACTGCAGTAGAGTTAGTCCCACACCTCCAACATCACTACCCTACGCATATCCATGACAACCGTACACAATTATAAAAGCTAGTAAGGGGTGGACAAAGGTGACAGAGAGGCACGTAAAAAAAAATGAAAATTTCAAGACAGGAGTTCTTGGGTCAGAAACATACTCTGTGCAAGTACGCAAATGTTGATGCTATGCCAAGACATTACAAGCATGCGGTCCTGTTGTACATACAACATGTTCTTGTGTTACTGTGATAAATAGTTACCTTCAAATATCTGTGCCATGAAAGTTGAGGCATTTAGCTAACGTATGTTAGTTTTGAGGCTAGCAATATGCTAGTATATTACTAAATGTTGACAAAACGATAATGGAAATGCTAACAGCTAACTAGTTTTCTTCAGGTATTCATCATTTTCTGTCACATGACTGGTACATAGACCTTGTGGTCAAAACATTCATAGATTTGCAGCACAGGAAGGCATTTGTGTTTATGTCCTAGTCTATATTTTGGGCCTTGGTTTAAACCAAAACAACACTCTTGGCAGGACTGCAGTGCTACACATGGTTAGCGCACTGGGGAAGCATATCCTCATTAGCCAGTGTATTGTGTTATGAAAATGTAATTTCAGAATTTTATTGAGTCTGTTTCAGTGTTTTTCTCCAACAAGTGTCCTGTTTTGTGACAATTACACTGTAGATCATGACTAATTGGAAGGGAAGTAATGAGGAGACAGGAATAGAGAGGCAGAAACATGGGAGGAAGATAGAAAAAAGCGCTTTGTTTACACGTGACAGAGCCGTGCCCACCTGTGAGAGGACGGAGATATGGAGAAATCTCCCTTTTCCGTCCGTCTTACGGCTTATTTACACCCACATGCATTAGAGAGAGAGAGAGAGAGAGAGAGAGAAACCTCCCTCGCCCCCGCAGCGGAGGATGAGTCAGAGGCTTTTTTTCCTCCATTGTCTCTTTTTGTTCTCTCACTCTCTCTGTCCCATGTCTGCAATCTCTGCTCCTCTATTAGCTCTTTAAATTTCATCACCACCTCTCTCACGCTGCTAAATAATTCTATTCCCTCAATCATGCCCCTTTCCTTTTTTTAAAGGAATATTTCTCCAAAAACAAAAATTCTGTCATCATTTCTTCATCCTCATGTTATTTCAAATGCAAAAATGTGGACTTTTGTCTTTTGTAAATAATTAAAAAGACAATATTTTACTATTTAAAGAAATAGTAAGATTTTGTATAAATAAATATTGATGAATTTATAATGCATTTATTATTTATTATATTATTTTTATCCTAGGTGTTCTTCTGTTTGAAACAGAAAGTGAATGGGAGCTGGAATGATCACACTCCAAAAAACGACAAAAAGCACCAAAACATGCCATATAAAGTGGTTCTCTGGTATGTTTTAAAACAACTGAAATATAGACAGAAAAATGCCTGAATTACCTTTATAGTGGTTTAGATAGGGTTTTTGGGGCTTGACAGCTCTAGTCCCCATTCACTTTCATTGTATGGAAAAGAGCAGCCTGGACATTCTGTAAAGTATCTTTATCTGCATTCTACACAAGAAAAAGTGCCAGTAACACTTTAGCATAGGGACCAATTCTCACTATTAACTAGTTGCTTATTAGCATGCCTATTATTAACATATTGGCTGTTTATTAGTACTTATAAAGCACATATTCTGCATCCCTAATCCTACCCAATACCTAAACTTAACAGCTGCCTTACTAACTATTAATATGCAGCAAATTAGGAGTTTGAGGCAAAAGTCATATTTAATGGTTTGTTCATAGCGAGAATTGTACCTTAAAATAAAGTGTGACCAAAGTGTCATATGGGTTTGCAACAACATGGGGACGAGTAAATAATGACCAATTTTTGTTTCAAGTGAACTGTCCTTTTAAGGGGAAATTCAGTATGGTCGAACTACTGTATGTGTTATTTCAGGTCACCTCAGCTTTCAGCAATTACACAGGTGTTTTTCCACACCACATTGTCTTTCCCCTACAGCAGCTGTGCATTGTGGGAGACATCTGGCTGGATGCTCCAGACTCCTGTCCAATATGACCTCTCCGTCTCCCAATCATCCCCACCCACAGCAGGAACTCCGATTACGTAATTGAGAATCTGAACGAGAGGAAGAAAAGGCAGGCAGACACTCTCTCCTCCTTTAATTATCTCACTGTCCTTCCATTCTCCTCCTGAATATATGATTGCAGTGTATCATTTGTCTCACAGGGTTGACTTTCCAGTGACATATCACACCACCCCTGTCCAACAATACACTCCTGAATCATCTACTGCTACTGTGACCATCTGGTCCGGTTTCAATTACCCCTGATCCTTAGAGAGAACTCAATGAAATACAATGGCTAAAAAACAAAATCCAAGCAAAAAACAACCTTATTGATTATATGAAGAATATTCTAAAAGATCAGGGCCCGTATTCACAAAACATTTTATCTTATCACTAAGAGTTCTCCTAAACAGCAGTAAAAGTTTAGCTAAGAGTTTTCTCTTAAAACCTATTCACAAAGCTGCGGAGACAAACTTTTACTAAGGAATAGAGAGAAGTCTTAAGCTAAGAATAAGGGTGGGGTTGACCTTGTTGCTATGGATCATGTCAGCATGCTTACTATGCACACAGTGATTGGCTGATAGGGGAGGGGAGGGGTCTCTGTCAGAGATTGATTCCTAGAAATATTGTAGAGCCAACATTATGTTGCCATATTCAAACAAAGGTTTAAAAATAAAATGTTAATTGCCACATTCAAATAAAGATTTTAAAATGCAGGCTAAGCGCACTAATTAAACCAGTATACGTTCCGCTAAATATCAGCCTCTTGCATGTATGCTTCTCGTAGCGGATATGCATATAAACAGCTTTTTAATTAACAAAGTAGAATTATCATGGTTGATAGTAAGACATGGAAACGTAAAAGAAAACCAAACTGGACGCAAGAACAGCTGTTACTTCTTGCCCAACTGGTTAATGAAAAGGATATAAATCAAAGGAAAATTTGGAGTTGGGATAACCTCCAAACCCTCATTAAAAGCTCATTATCGTCAAATGTTTCTAAAATGTTATATTCTGAGGCAGATTGCCAGAAACAGCCATTTTAGGATAGTTGTGAGTTGGTCTTAGTGACTTAGGAGTCCTCTTCACTTCTCCTAACGTTTCACAGATTTAGGAGCTAGTTTTAGTACTAAAACATTTTGTGAAATACTCTTAGAGCAAAAATTTAGGAGTTCTAAATTCAGGACTGACACGCTTATTTTTAAGATTTTCTCCTCAATCGGCAAGTTAGGAGCTACTTTTAGCCTTAAGATGTTTTGTGAATACGGGCCCAGCTCAATATGCTTAATGATATATCCAAACTATCATACAGTATATGCACTTTTCTTTTTTGTTCCTGTTTTGGTAAGTAAATCAGAGGCTTAGAAATGATCAAATGTGTGTGTGGATGGGATTATAAATCTTAGCAGCATGACTCATGAATATTAATTAGGTGATGTAATGCTCATCCAGTAGTCAAAACTGATTTTCTGAAAAGCAGGACACTTGCCAAATTATGATTAGCACATACTGATTCAATCAACTGCTGATATAACCAGTTGGGAGAAGTTCAAAATGCAAAGCAAATTTTAAAAATAAATGAAAAACTACATATTTTTAATTATTTCATATACCTCAAACATCAATCATCACTCTCAAAAAACGTATAAATTTATTTGCATTTTAACATGCTTATTTCACTAGCTAAATTAGTATTACCGCTTTAATATGATATGACAAGCAAGCAAAGGCTGCCCTATGGTGTAGTTTACAAAGCATTTTATTAATTTATATGCATTTAATGTTTATTACTCTGAACATCACTGACATTATTTAGCATTGGAAATGTCTAGAATTTCACTTGCACTCCTTTTAACATAGGTTGGATTATTTTTCCTCTTTAAAAAAACCCTATTTCTGAGGTTGCAAACAATTGCAATTTTCCTTTCAACTTGCATAGTTCAGTCACGCCTTGATTACACAACAGTAAGAAAGTTAGTTTGTGGCTGTGCAAAAAGCAATTTCAAGGTGAGTTGTAACCATGGAGGTAGGACATTGAATCTGTCTCTCATCTCAGCACAACCACACAGAAAACTGGAGGCTAAACTGCTTAGGGTGGTTCATGTCTAAGAATAATGAATGCGCAAAGTCCTCAGACAAAATATCTATATTGATATGAATACATATCTCAGCTTTAGATAGAATGACAGGTATAGAGGTAACGATAGTGCCAGATAAGGTTGTACTGCCAAAACTCTTCCTCTATATCTGACAGGAATAAAAGCAGTGATAAATGACAGGCCTGCAACAAAGTACCTCTGGATGATTGCGGCTGACTCCACCTCGTTTTTTCTCCTCTTTCTCTCTGCTAGACTCCGGAAAACCCTGGCAGGAGGTGACACAACTTTAATGCCAGCGAGGGCGAGGGCTCACTGAAGTGCGGTTAGAGGTTAGAGCCATGCTCATGAAGGGGCAATGTTAGGCTGGAGTTAGGCAGGAGGAGCTCCTTCTGGGTAAATAAGGGTTCAGCCAACGAGCAGAGCCTCGGATTGGATTGAATGAATGGGACTTATGCCACCGCACACTGGTGCAGAAAATCAAAAGACCGTTTATCGTTGCTGTGTTGTTTTGCATTGATAAGAGAATATCTTGACCTTCCTGATAGCATAACCAACAGTGTCACCTACAGATTGAAATTTCTTACACAGCCCGTTTCTCCTTACCTAGTTTCTCCTTTCAAGAGTGTAAATAAGAAAAAGATACTGCAGATACACACCTGCAATTCAACATGCTGTTCAAAATCATACGAAATTATCTCAAGGGACACTTAACATTTCAAGATAAAAAAACTCAACTCAAAAAATGATCTGCGTCAGCATTTGTCAGCATTTCTAAACCATCCAAGACAACTGCATCTGTGTCTCTAGCTGAGGTAATCAGAATTATTCAGGCCAGCCTATCAAATGTGTTTCAAAGCCATTTCTTGAATCAAAATGCATCGCTGCATTTTGCACCACTAAAGCAACATCATCAATCTTTCCCTCAGGTTTTCAAACCAAGCGCATTCTGATTCATTTATACATCAAGGTAAAATCATTTTACTTCAGTTTCATCAACTTGACAGCGGTGAAATGGCGGTTTCCTCGGTTCATACACACAAGCACTGTTTGAATGGGACTAGTTACACTGAGAAGATCCAAAAAATGTTTTTTTTCATAGACAGGTGTGTTCTTCCCTCACCCAATCTCAAATTACAAAGCAATTACGAAAAAATTACAGAGCAAATTACCTCAGAGTTCCTATGAGAAATCTAATCCCATCCGGATAGGAATGTTTGTACTTGTAGTAAATTATTTTTTCTCCTTCGCTTCTTCTCATTTATTTCAAACACCGTCAAATATTGTAAATAGAGCTAAATTTGTGGGACTGGAGGGATGGCAGGGTAGGCTGTGCTGGGGAAGCTAGCATTTGACATTACACAGTGTCATTTTGTGACATTTAAAGGGTACAAAAGGGATACTCACGAAATCCTGTAGAGCGGAGAGGTGAGGCAGACAAAGAGGAGAGAGAAAGACAAACAGACAGAAAGCTTAAATAACAGCTATGTTTGAAGAAAGTGTGTGGTCAGCATGTACTTGTCAGCTCTCTGAGTCAATTTGACAGTAAATGTCACTAAATGAATGTGTTAGTGGTAAGACTCCTGTTGTGCCATCTGTACTTCAGGTCAGTATAGGCGTCTAACTTCAGTGTGTGTTAGTGTGTGTGTGTGTGTGAGATGAAGTGAGTACTCACGCCTGCATGGTCGTTGTAGCAGTCTGAAAGCTGAACATGTTTTCTTTAGGGAACCAACTGTTATCTTCTGGTTAGAAACAGACATAAGGGACCGCATTAGTACAGTTGAAATGATGTATCTGAATATATGAATTGCGACAAACTGAACAAACATATACAGTGGCCCCAAAAAGTACTCACTCAAAAATGTAGGAGTTTCATTGAAATAGACAACACCGTATCAAACCAAAACAGCACTCAAATGATGCTAGTTTTACTATTCTTAGCATCTTTGCAATTACTTTTAACTATATAATAATGATACACATAATATACATAGGCCTACATATACACACACATACACACACACAGTATTAACAAATGTGTAGGATGAAAAGTGACCTTGTGCGATTTTCATAAAAATAATCATCTGTCATCTAATGATACATCTACATTTTTAAATGAATGTTTGGGTTCAAAACAAGTTAAGGTCAATTGCAAGTATTTGTTTAAAGCCGATTACTACAGAAAAAGCAAAAAACAGGGTAAAATGAAAGCACATAATAGAAATCAATAGTGCTAGTGAATTGTGAAGCACATATTTTTTTTAATCTGTAAAAATGTGTATTTGAACATTTAGTATTCTAGACAAATGAACTTCTTATTCATCAAAGATGCATCTGTGTATCTGTGGGTTGTTGCCAGTACATCAACAGAGACATGTTGTCAGATGAAGGCATAGCAGATGACTTTGTTTCTGTCTGGATTTCAATTGTCAGACCTTATGAATGCATGCAAACAAGAAAGAGACGTTTATGTCTATCTGCTGAACAGGGAAAACTACCTGCTTAGCTTGATGTTGAAAGTTTCTACCTTTACTCAAAGTTTGTAAATTATTCCATCACACCAGTCTAATGAATAATATTAAAGTGCCATGGCTGTACTGTATGTGTGACTAAATTAAAAGTGTTTTATTCCTGTGGCTCAAACAATAGAGAATGGCAACGCTAAGGTCATGGGTTCGATTCCCAATGAGTGCTTGAACTAAATAGTCTGACTTGTATCATGGTAACATGTATAATACGTAAGTATCATAGCTGTACAACACTATTGGCATAAATAAAAGCATTTTTATTTCAGTTGCTCAAACAGCAAAGCATGGTGGTAGCAACTCCAAGGTCATGGGTTTGATTCCCAAGGTATGCATGAACTGACAAAAATGCACTTATACATTAAATGCAATTGATATTGGAAAAAAAAAACAAAAAAACACCATACGCATTTCAGGGCTCGATTTACTATCAGCAAGTGTGTCACTATAACCTGCTCGTTTTTAAAGAAAAAATTGAATAATTTTCAGTGGTTATCAATATTATGCCCAAATGCTGTTGATTGAGCTTTACATTTGAACCTGAAACATTCCATTAAGTGTAGTTTAAGCATCCAAATACTTTCTGGGGCCACTGTGTGAAGATCCACCAGCAACAACATACACACATGGTCCACTCCACAGAGGGAGAGAGCACAAAAGAGACACAAGAGAGAGGAGAGAGTCACAGGAGAGCGGGAAAAATACAGACCACGGCACATCGAACACATCAACGCCCCCGTCTTTGGCTGAACCCCACCCCTTCCCCTCGGCCAGAGCCTCTCTCTCTCTTTCTCTCCCCTGTCGCTCTCCCCCTCTCACCTCGCTCCAGCCCAGTCACGCGGTCCACACTGCACATCCGCTCTAGTGGTGGCCGGCGCTGCTTGCCTGCCTCTCGGGTGCTGCTTTCCAGGTCCAGGGAGCCCTGGCTGCGCGACGGAGCCCCAGGACAGGACTCGCACGCCAGGCCGCATTCCTTTCCCTCCCCCCAGCCGCGGATGTTGTGTGCGCTGACCGAGCTCTGCAGCAGCTGGGAAAGGTGGTGTTGGTGATGGTGCGACGTTCCCGCACCGGAGATGTGCTGGTGGGGGTTTGATCCGCTAGTTCCGCTGCTTCCACCTCCGCTGGTGTTGCTGTGATGGTGGATGCCATGATGGTGGTTGCTGTGATGATGGTTTCCGGATCCACTTCCGCTTCCACGGTGATGGTGGTGCTGGGTCGGAGAAGACGAGTTGGAGGACGTAGAGGGCTGGGCGAGCGCTTGGGCTTGACACGCCTCCTGCTCCCCTTTCAAGACCTCTAGCTCCAGGTTCTCCTTGCTTCCCCTGCTGGTTCCCAGCATGCCGCTCTCTCCGGTGATGGTGTAGACTCGAGCAGGCTGCAGGGCACACTCCACGCACTTCTGCTGGTCCTCCTCTGCCGAAAAGCTGCGCTCTAGGGACAGCCGGCTCTTGGAGGAAGTCTTCAGATGCGGCGGTTCCAGAAGGCCCAGGGCGGGGTTGATCAAGCTGGGGTCGGTGCCGATGGCGGAGCCCTGGAGGGTGCAACTGTGGAAGTTGTTGTTCTGAGTGCACAGGCTGTCTGGGGAGTCAGAGTCGTGGCCAACGAGGGTGTCAGACAGTAAGTGATCTTCAAATCAAACATTAGGACAGATGCCAAGAGAAAGAGAGAGGAACAAGTGAGAAACAGCAAGAGATGCACAGAGAAAAAGACAGATGAGGTAACACACGCTACATTAAGAAGTGGCACAGTTCCTCATGAAACATGAACGCTCCTGGAGTCTGAGAACATCACAGGCACTGAGTGGACTGGAAAAAAGAAGAGCGGAAAGAAAGAGGATTGGAAATAACTGACCTGATCCGTTGCTGTTCTCAGGATGGGTGTGAAGGTACTCTCCGAATGCACGAGCTGCTCTACAAAAAAAACACACATTCGTCATTGGCAGGCCCACACTGTGAATACAGTCATGGATGAAGGATAGTGTTAGGCACGACATGCTGTCAAGTCACAAGCAAATGACTTGGTTCTATTAATGCATCGTTCAAAAAGACTTACAAACCTTTCAGGCTTGAATCTGTCTGACAAATCTTTCATCAAATTAACTCACTGAATCAGAGCAGTTAGACTGACTTACTGAACTGCAAGTTATCATTATTTCCAATGATGTCAATCTCGAAATTAAGCTTGAGTGTGCTTAAAGGGATAGCATACCCAAAAATGTCAACATTTACTCACCAAACCTTTTGAAATACAAAAAAAAAAAAATATATATATATATATATATATATATATATATATATATATATTTTGAAGAATGTTGGTAACCAAACAGTTTTGGTGCACATTGATTTGTCTTCCAAGTGTATTGAAATATCCCAGAAAATGTTTATTCATACAGGTTTGGAAGAGGTGTATCACATGAGGGTGAGTGAATTCTGGCATAATTTAATTTTTGCTGTGAATTATCCCTTTAAGGTTTCAGAAACATCAGTTAGAATCATTACTGACTGATTGTTATAATGACAATGTATAGCTAAAAATAATATACATTTGTGATAAATTATATTTTAATAATAATAATAGAAAAAATATAATAGAAAAGTACTCTCAGCTCTGTTTAGCACACTTCACCATGTGAAATCCATTCAGCAGAATTCCACACATTTTCTTCTGAAATCAGCTTAGTCACCAGGCTACAAAACCATAGAAGCATCACACAGTGTAATCCAGAACTGCATAATCAAATGACCCTGTCAGCAACTGATCATATTTAACATTTACTGCAATCCTTTCATTGCTTAAATCCTGTTTTAATGAATTAAGCCCATCGTGATGTCTCTTTTACAAGAGAACTTCAGAGCATTCAAGCATTACCGCAAACTTGTACTTTAAAACATGCATACATCTGCATACATTTAAACATTATGTCACTATATTTATCATTTTGTTTGGATTTAATTATTATTTTAGTGAGGTTTTGTGCACTAAAGCAATCATCAGCACTTTATTCTGGCATATTAAACTCTTCTATGTACAAAAGATCAAGTAAATTAGATTTCTGATGATATGGCCTCCTTTAAACAACCATTTTGTAAATGGACGATGCCTCCTTGTATGTCCTGCTTCCGGATCCGGCTGTCAGTTTCTCTCACTTCTTTTTCAATTTGAGAAATGACAGGCCCAGTGCGGACTACTCTTAGCCTCTTAATGTCACATGCTAAGCTGACACCAGCCTCGGGTATAAAGGGCTTTCACAGGGATATGAGTAATGCTCTGCATGCGGCAGCTGTCTGCATCGGGAGGTTTGAAAGGCGGACTCCTCAAACTTGAGAATGTGGCTCAGCTTCTGCAGTGTGAAGGCTGAAATGAGGGGCAGGCATGTGGAAACGCATGTGACTGTGAAAAAGAGGGCATGTGGCAGAAAGAAAGGTGGGAAAACAAGAGTGGGGAGAGGAAGGGAGAAAAAGAGAGGAGGAGGAACAGAGACACACGCACTGTGTAAATGTAATTGGTTGCTTTGTATTTCAGAGCCACCCACAGATTCAGATGTAGCGTTTTTATCTTTCCAGTCCAATAGGAAGAATGTGGGAGAATGATGGATTTGAAGGGTGAAAAAGGGACAAACAGAGACATGGAGGCAAATATGGACGTGAAAATATAAATATATAATAATTAAATAATATATATATATATATATATATATATATATATATATATATATATATATATATATATATATATATATATATATATATATATATATATATATATATATATATATAAAATAAAACTGAAATTAAGAAAAATAAACATGACTTTCAGCATTTATTTTAACATTTTAAATCACCTTTTTTCTGTTATAAGATAATAAAAAAACTGCATGTACTGTATAATTATAAATAATTTAAAATCATAATAATAATCATAATAAAATACATAATGAAAAATATTTGAGAAAATAATTTTAAAAGGAAAATGGCATGTCATGTAAACCACTATAATAACAAAAATAACTAAATAAATTAAAAAAATTACTACACCATGCCATTGCAGATCATATAATCTACTATAATAAAATAAATACATAAAAAAATATAACTACTATACTAAAATAAGAAATAAATGAAATATTTTAAAAAATAAATGTAAAATTAGTATAGCATGGCATGCTGCAGGTCATGTAAACAACTACAATAAAATAAGAATTTAAAAATAATATTTAAAAAAATGTTTAAAAAGAGAATATGTCATGCTACATGTCAACAACCTGGATATATATATATAAAAAAAGTTCCTTTATTATCTGCATGGGTCTCTCTCAAATATAGGCTTCATTAGAACATAACAGTTTTGATTGGTTTGAATTAAAGGCTCATGAATAACAGATGCAAATGATCAGCTGCTCGATAACTTCAAGAGATGCTCAAAACCTCATTCATACCAAGGTAAGCACTAATTTGACACTTAATTCACAGGCGGCTATAAAGAGTGTGTCAACGACGGAGAGAGCGAGAAAACGCATAAAAACTGAAACGAACGTCACAACGCTTCCCACAGGAAATATTTGTCACCACTGGCCCATCATAAACAGCAGGAATCAAAGAGACAGAAAGAGAAACACTAATTAGTTCGGACCTGAGGGGGTATCATCAGTAACAATCGATAACACTGACTGAGAATTATGGGAAATGATTCAGCCAATCAGAAAAGACGATTAAGATTTGAATAATGAAGCCAGTATAACCATAGAGACTTTGGCGGTTCCCATTTCATAAGTGCATATTGATGCCTCGATAATAAACAAACAGCAGCTTATTCTGTTCCGCATACGGTGGCTTTGGCACTCACAACTGTGTAAATCTCCAGGGGAGTCATTGCTTTTCGGGAAGCTGATTCAATCTTGTAGGAGACGTGATGGAGGAGTCCTTAATACGCCGTGCCTGACCCCTTTTTGCCATACAGACAAATATTTGCAGGCACCAACACATGCTTTCATACCTTTAATGTATCTAATGAACACGTTCTGCACAATATATGTCCCACACATTATCACATCCATTCCCCACTCACATCTCAATATTACAACCTCCTCCACAGAAGCTGTCACACGCCCTGGGATCGTTCCACAGGAATCCCTGGTGGCTCGCAGTCAGCCCTCAGCTTTCCTGACGTAATGTTCAACAACATGACACTTGTGACAGCGCTTTAAATTATTCAGTTTTGCCATAACAGCTCGTGTTGAACCAGGTCATTCTCGGCCGCTTCGTAACAAGCATCCTCCAATGCAACATGGTTAATTGGAGTGCCAATTCAGTCTGAAGAGCCACATACTTGACCTGAAGAGCAGGGGAACGCAGTAAGCATGCTGCCTACATAGGAAGCTTACTACTTAGGGAGTGTCCTAAGTGACAGATTTGAAAGCCTCTATATAAATGCACAACATTTAGACTGATTTGATGTTATGTTGCCAAGCTAGCCATGTGATGCTTAAATAAGCATAAAGTATATATTTTACACATACTGGGAAAAATAATACATATTGAATTTTTATAATATAGTATCATCGATACTATGCAGTAATAAATCAAATCTGAATGTTGGATTCTTTCACTGACCTGTAAAATTAAACCAAAAAAAATTAACATTACAATTAAAAATAAATAATTGTATATAAAATTGAAAAAAAATTCAAGGTAATTATCCATCATATCCAGTCGACTAGATGTCCCAAGGGAATTATCATATTTTGAATACATTTTGAATTACACACTTGCACCGTTGTTTTTTGCTTGTTTTGTTTTTTTACATTTTAGCAATAATGATATTATGCAGTAGTGAATTAAATTTGATTTCCAGTGAGCTTTAAAATTAAAGCTCTTTTTCAATTAAAATAAATAAACATTTATAAAAATACAAATAAATGTTCAATTAAAAATAAAATTTTTTAAAACTTCTATCCACTCGTGTGTGCTAAAATTCTACATTGCTTCCTTTTCTGTTAGCTCCTTTGATTAACATCAGCTAGACGACCCAAGCTGAGGGAATTATCATATTAATAAAATATCAGAAGAAATGCAGGAAGATATGAAGGAAGGAAGGGGGGTGAAAGAGAGGGAGGACAAGAAAATGGGTAATGGAAGAAAAAAGAGAGAAAAAAAAAAAAAAGAGAGGAGCTACTAGGTGAAGATGAGATACTAAAAGTCAGCCAGCATGCTTCCAGACATGTGACTGAAAAAGATGAAGATGAAGCAAAAAGAGGAAAAACTATGTAAATGTGTGTGTTTTGAGGCTAGAGTGTAGGAATGCATCATATGATTCCAAAAGGGCGGCAAAACAAGGTAGATGAAAAAAAATGAGAGCTGAGAGGAACATTAAACATGAGTAAGAAATGTGGGAAATTGGCGAAATTCAATACAGCAGCAGAGCCATTTCCAGTGGCTCAACCAATTAAAAGCCATTTATAATAAAACTAACACACAAATTCTATATTTCTGTAATGCATCTGCATGTTTTTAGTTGTGCGTTTCTGTAATTATCATTACTCTCAAATGGTATTTCCTTATAGATTCTCATAAAGCATAATTTTGTCTTATGTTTTTTGTACTACAGTATATGTACTAACCGCACTACTACACTCCTGTTCAAAAGTAAAGTTTCTTTCTCTTTTCTTTTGAAAGGAATTAATACTTTTATTCATTAAATAAGAATTGTTACTTGAACAGCATATTAGCATATTGAGCAGCATATTAGACTGATTTCTAAAGAATCATGTAGAACCGAACACAGTAAATGAATGAATGAATGAAGTACTCGGTGTTATGTCATTTCAAACCTATTATATCCATAAAATGAAAAACAGTGGGGTCCAAAACAACTCCGAACCCCAAGTACTTTCACTGTATGCCACAGAAAAAAGTAGGCCACAGAGGTTTGGGACAACAGGATCATCTAGGGCAGATTTCTCACTGCAAATGTTTTAGAGCTCTTTCTATCTCTTTGCTTTCAGCAGTGTTACTCAACAGAAGCAGCACATAAAAGCATGGGCACAGTAGGAGGGGACAGAATCCATTCACACACACAACAGCAGGCACTCATGCATGAAACATACACACACTAGAAAATTCACACTCGAAGCCCCTCTAAAACACAGGACTGTCATAATTCAGTACACTACTGCTGTTGTGTTTACACAAAATGCTATTTAAATGAATCACATAGCATTTAAAGCATTAGAACTTCGAACAAGAACAAATATGGCAGATTTCAAATCACTCATGCCAACCGAGCAACTGCCATTGAGATTAATGCTAATGCTAGCAGAGAGACAGGTATCATAATTTAAGGAATAGCTCACCCAAAAATAAAAATTTGCTAAAAATGTAATCACCCTCAGGCCATCCAAGATGTAGATGAGTTTGTTTCTTCATCAGAACAGATTTGGATTTGTGTAAGTTTTTTTTATGTAATTGGATCTTCTGCAATGGGTGCCATCAGAATGAGAGTCCAAACAGCTGATAAAAACATCACAATAATTCACAAGTAATCCATACGTCTCCAGTCCATCAATTAACCTCTTCTGAAGTAAAAAGCTGCATGTTTGTAAGAAACTAATCCATCAAGATGTTTTACCTTCAAACCGTGACTTCTGGCTAAAATATGAATCCTCTATCCATAATATTGCTTTCTCCAGTGAAAAAAGCATCTTATCTAAATCAGGAGAGAAATACGCACCGATCAAGCACTGCATAACAGTCCAAATCATTCTAAACAAATATGCTGGTGGATTTTGATGTAGGAGGACAAGAGAGGATGTACTTTTTCACTGGAAGAAGTGTTATTATTACACATTATAGACTGATATTTTGGCCAGAAGTGACAGGTTAAAGCGCCTTGGATGATGGATTTGTATCTAACAAACATGCAGCTTTTCACTTCACAAGATGTTAATTGATGGATTGGAGTCATGTGGATTACTGTGATGTTTTTATCAGCTGTTTGGACTCTCATTTTGACGGCACCCATTCACTGCAGTGCATCCATTGGTGAGTAAGTGATGTAATGCTAAATTTCTCAAAATATTTTCTAATGAATAAACAAACCCATCTACATCTTGGATGGCCTGAGGGTGAGTACATTTTCAACAAGTTTTAATTTTTGGGTGAACTATTCCTTTAAGAAATGATTTAGTTGAACTTTATTGTCTAGACACTTCACCAAACAGACACTTCACTAGATCCTTATGCATTTAATTCAGGCAGGTCCTCAAGAACAATTATAAGGTGAATGGATAACATGAATTTAATATGAGCCCGGGGACAACCGAACAGTCAAGCATTTCTGAGCCTTCTGACATATTTTCCTCTGATATATCCTGAGCTAGTAAAACTGAAGCACAGCTAATGGCATGTTCTTGTAGAGCATGTTTGTGCAGCATATGGGACCTGCGCTTCGGCACAGACCATAGATTAAAATGTCACCCTCCTCCCTCTTGCACGCTTTGAGAGCCGGGCTTAATGATGCCTGGAACCCTCCTTCGCCCTGAGCGCACCCTCTCTTCAAATCTCACTCGACCCTTTTCTCTCTCTCTTGCATAACAGCAGAGACAACAATGTCAAAGGCGTAATCGCAGAGTGTCAGAATCATCCTGAGATCTGCATTATCATCTCAAACGGTCAGACTAATTGCAGGACACGGTCTCATCTCCGCTACCAGATAATAAATAGAGCAGGAAGTGAAGGGGGGAGACACAGCATGTTCTGACTGACTTCTTATACAAGTATATGAGATGTGGAGTCTTCACAAAAGATGTACAATTAATGATGTTAAAACTGGAAGGCAGTCGATTTAGTGGTTTTGCATAGTGGGAGGTATTATCTAGGATTTGTTCTTTTAGCATTTGGATAAAATAGGATTAGTTAAGTCTAACCTACCGAAAAAAGGATAGTTCACTCAAAAACAAAAATTCTTGCATTATTTACTCACCCTCATGTCGTTCCAAATCTGGATGTGGTTATTTTGTTCTGTTGAACACAAGATGAGATGAAAAGATTTTTTCCATACAAGGACCATGTGAAAATAAGACAAGGTTATTAGAGAATAGTTCAATTTCAGTCTGGTCCTTACAGAAAACTATCAAATCATTTTTACAATACTTGAAATACAGTACATGAGTTATACTACAGGTCAATCAATATGGCATCTTAAAATAATTATAATTTATACTTTTATTCAGAGATGATACATTAAATTGATCAAAAGTGACAGTAAAAGGCGATTAGATTGTTTAAAAAGAATATTTTTTAATGGATCTTTTTTTTTTATTATTTTAAGCAGCAAAACTGTTTTCAACAATGATAATAAGAAAAGTTTCTTGAGCTGCAAATCAGCCAATTAACTATTATTATTAATGTATTATTATTATTAGAATGATTTCTGAATGATCATATGTGACACTGAAGACTGGAGTAATGATTGCTGAAATCATCACAGCAAAGAAAATTACATTTTAAAATATATTCAAATACAAAAACAATTAATTTCAATTATAATAACAATTCATAATATTGTTTTGTTGCATTTTTGATCAGATAAATGCAGCCTTGGTGAGCTTAAGACAAAACATTAGGAAAAAAAATCTTACTGACCCCAAACTTTTAAACAGTATTTTACTAAATTATATATATAAAAAAAAAAAAAAAAAAAAAAAATACTTATTTTAGACAATATGTACTCAATTATCTTTTAAAAAAGTGATTATGAAGTGAATGGAAATTAAAACTGACAAAGTGAGAAGATAAACACTGCTGTTAATTAGCCAAGTGGATATGGTTATTGACCAATGCTTATAATCTCATAACCAAACATTTGTTAGGCTTTTTATTGTTGCAAGCAGACTAGCCTGACCAGAGCAGCTATTAATGGGTACTAGCCAAAATCAGCATGTCTACAATGTAGCTTGTAGTCTGCAATTTGTTCATTTAAGATGGTCACCAGCTGATCCAGTTTAGCTGGTCTTGGCTGGGGTTTTAGCAGCGTTAATAAATGGCTGATTTAAATGTTAACCCAATGCCCCATGTGACACAAAAAAAAACCCAAAGCTATATATGAAAATCTTAATAAATTCCCTGCTTTGATATTTAAATGACAATACAAGCTATTTTTAGCGTGCTGGAAGGAGGGTGACGACAGGGTTGCGGCTCTAGATCCTTTCTGGGAAACTATGAGCACATCTGAAATGCCAGCATTCGGCAGACTTATCCAAGGCCCAAAGATCAATGAGTCAGATCTCATCAGCTTGCAGTGAATAAAAACACACTGAAAAGAGCCTCACTTCCCACTCGATAGCTCAGACTAGGCTTAAAGAAAGACAGTCTCTTCAGATATATACTCCAGGCGTGAGAGAATATCCGGGATGCTTCCTTAAAAGGTTCCATATAGGTCAGTGGATTTCAGTGTGTGTTTTACAGATTACACTGCACTGGTCTTACAACACTTTGACTGACAGCAGCCTCAAGACTGTCAAAGACGTTAAATGCAACATTTCTTAAGTTTCTTTAAGATGTCTTGGTCCTTTCAACAGCTAGCAATAAATAAATGGCCCAGGGTCTGTCTGTTATAAAGTAAAAAAGTCATTTTTATAATCTTATTGGAGTCTGTTTTTCTTTTCTTTTTTTAAAAAATCCAAAAATCAAAACAAAATATATTTAAAAAGAGGCTAAATTACATAAGACTTGTTTTTAGGTAATATCTTAAATTTAATAAATTTTTTCCTACCCATTGGCAAATAATCGGTTCCTGTTTTCAGCATAAACCTAAAAAAAAAAAAAAAAATATTTCAATAGAGTAATAAACGTAATTTAAAATATATTCTAAATATATAATAAAAGCCTTGTGTATGCAGTATTGTGTTTTGCTTCTTATGTTTTTTTTGCGAAATATCTTACAATATGGCTGTTTTGAGAAGTTTTCACACCACACTGCAATCATCCAAACAGAATGAAAGAACACTCCCCACCTCATAATAGCGTGACATCTCACTAAACGTTCAGCCAGTACACTACATTCAGTTTGGCAGTGATTTTAAGGCATGTCTGACTGCTTATCCCTTAATAACATCTTTATCTAATTCTGCTACGCCTATTTTCCATCCTGATATTACGGATACACACTATAAACAGTACAGCAAAGGAATAACAAATGGATTTCTGAATGTTACGGTACATTTAAACCTCACATATTCACACCTTAACTAAAACCCAAAGGATTCACGAAATAGAAATATGCATGTATCTATTGAAAGACGACGGCGTGATAGCACAGCCGGTGACTCAGCCTCTCGGCTCATAAATCAGAGTGGATGAGCATCAAGTGGAAATCAGCAGATCGCTCATGATTAGCATACAAACACTGTACAGACCAGGCTCTCCATGCTGACCCAGTGGCCCTGAAAGCATTCAACCTAAAATGACTCAGAAACACAAAAAAGTAAGAAAGACCAAGAGGAAAAACCCATTACATAAGTCATATGAAGTTATTCTGAGAAGAAAAGAACATTTATTGCAACATCGACTTTCTAAACAAAGACGAATAAAAATGGCAAAAACACAGCTCAGATCTTATCAAAAGAGCATGTTTCGATTCACACTTTGAATGATTATTCAGAGAAAACCACTACAAATGCATGAGGTAGCCAAGCTGAAAAGATTTTAAAAGTAGTGCAGGTTGAGAGCAGGAGTACTTCCTGTTCTGTTGTGTGTCGGAGCGGGCCGCCAGGGCCGGGGTACTATTGATTCTGTGTGTACTCACAGAACATGGTCCACCTACAGATTTTGCTTTTGAACAGCTCGGTGGTCATGACCCAGTGTCTGAAGGAGAGGAGATTACCAGAGACCGCCTTCACAAGGTGCAACAGTCCCCCGGACAATGCCGAATCCAGGGGCTGACTGGGAGCTTCAATAGTAAGTGAGCACAAAGCGTGCACGTTATTCCAAACTGTGTTGAGAAAGACTAGCTTTTGACATAAATAGCCATTTCTTTGACAGTCAGCTAATCTCAGTGTGACAATGATTTAAATTCAGCTTTGGCTGACAATTATTCTACAGCACAACACCTCTTTCTTTGCACAAAACACTATAATTTACAGGCTATAATAGCAGTAACAACTGCCACAGGGCAATGACTAATTCCTTCGCAAATGAGCAGTTTCTTCCTGCAGGGCAGCCCATTTTAACAGCGTCCACATCTGAAGTCTGAATACTGTCTGATTGCTCCAGTGCAGCTTGCTTTAATTTGAATTCAAGGCAGTTTAGAGGCCCTTTTGTTTATGTTGATAGAGACAGATCCTAGAGCATTGACTGCAGGATTTGAAGGCCAACTGAATATTTGCAATATTTCCGACAAAGCTGCTCATTTTCAAACGATTTATTTACAGACACTTGGAGTAAATATGTGGCCCTGGACCACAAAACCAGTCATAAGTAGCACAGATATTTGTAGCAATAGCCAACAATACATTGTATGGGTCAAAATGATCGATTTTTCTTTTACGCCAAAAATCATTAGGATATTAAGTAAAGATCATGTTGTATAAATCTCAATATCAAAAAATTTACACTTATGACTGGTTTTGTGGTCCAGGGTCACATATATTAAAATTATATATAAAAATATATATATATAAATAATTATTTATAATTAAGACATATAAATCTTAAAATAATACAAAAATGAATTACATTTGATTATATTAATTTAATATTAATAATATAGTATATCAATTTCCATGATCTTTCCAGGTATAGAAATTACACTTTTAAAACTCCAAATCATGAGAACCGTGGTTTTTGAAAAAAAAGGGGGAATAAATTAAGAGAACGAATAATAAGAAATATGATTTCAGCTAAAATGTGATTTAGTTTATTTTAAACCTAGTTTTGTCTAATTTTCCACCCACTTATGAGTGTGCTGACGCCCTCTAGTGGGTCCCAGCCCCCTGATTAAAAACCACTGCCCCACAGTTAATCTACAAAGACTTTCACCAATTAATTGGTCATAATTAATAAAAAAAAAAAGATTCATATGTTCAGCATACAGTATATAGATTACTCATGCATTAACATTAATACTGCATAACTCAAAACTATGTATGAGAGTGTCTTACCATGCCATTAACATGTTGTGTCCGTTTAGGATTCTGTCTACCGTTCTCTGTTACATCGGTCATTTCTACTCGGCATGCAAAGCCGTTTGCACAGATCTACCTGCCCTGCATACTGAACAGCCGCTTGTTCAGGCTTATGACACACACACACACACACACACACACACACAGCGAGGTAAAGGACTTCCATCCCATTCATCACTTCAATCCTTGCCTAAATGCTTTACGTCTACAGCTGGATTTAGACAAGGTCATTTGAATGACCTCTATCTACAAGAAATTACAGCTGCAAAGTTTTTCTGCTTGAATGCAACAATCACAATCCATAATTCTGCATGTGAACATTAAGGATGCAATGACTCACAGCATCCCTGAGGCACCAGGCCCAGGCGTTAAGGTGAGCCTCTTGCCATCTTATAAATTATAACAGATGTGATACACATGAGGGTTAAACAGACACTAGTTATGTAATAACAGGTCTGTAGTCAAGACTAAAGGTCAATGAGCTTTTCATAAATAATAATGAAATCAAGCCACTATTGTGTTGTCTCAGAGTAATGTGTTGATTTAACGCCTGTGGTGGCTGAATCATACTCTTGGTTATAAGACTGCCAGTCCATTTTCCAATGACGATATAATTCACCGTGACACAGGAAAACCAGGGGTAGTACGAGTCAGTCACGGATGACTGACAGATCGAGTCGCGTGCATATTTGCCTGTTGCAGGCATATCAGCGGTGAAGGATGGTGTCAATGCCTTGATCTAAAGACGAGAAGATATGTTGTTAGGCTGTCTTGCTGGAAAATCCATCTTGGGCTGGTTTCTAGCTGGTCTAAGTTGATCATTAGCACTAACAAGACTATCTTAGACCAGGAAAGCAGCCTAAGGTGATCAAGATGGGAGTTTTACAGTAGATTAACATTCTCACATCTGTGATTTTTTTTTTTTTGTATAGAAAATAAACAGTTCACTGTGAGAACTACTCTCAAGAGTAATTAACAAAATTAATTAATAATTGAATATATTAAGTAAGTTGTGGGACCCCTTACAGGGATAATTTTTACAGGGAATAAATAATAAATAATTTTTTTTATTTATTTTTTTTAAACCTGCATGATATACTTTCCCTTGCTGAACATAAAAACAGAAATTCTGAAAAATGCAGAAGCACCATAATAGTAGCCTACAATATCAATAGTATTGTGTGAGGAACAGATCAAAATTGAGGATATTCGCTAATAATAATGTTCACTTCCATTGAGCTGATTGAGTCATCGATATGAACTTAAGAGAGCCCTATCTGTAATACAAATGATTCACTGGATGACATTCTGAATTCGGTCATGTAGCTACTCTTAAAAAAATATTTCATTAAATTTGGATTCACTTTCGTCCTCACATTCGTATCGTCTCTCACAGACTTTTAAGATACTTTTATCATGATATTTTTATGAGGCTTGACATCTTCAGTCACCATTCATTTGCATATAAAATACAGATTTTTGTTTTCCGCAAAATATATAGCCTACAATCATACAGGTCTGGAACAACACGAGGGAAAGGAAATGATGACAGAAATGTCATTTTAGGGTGAATTAACATTTTAATGTGAATATCAATGTACTGAATATTCGCCGATAAAATGGAACCATAACGCTAACAAACGCATTCGTTTTCGGGACGTCGGTTTTCTAAATGACCGGTTTGCTCAGTCAAATATCACAGCTGACCTTTCCTTTCTCGCATGAATGAGAGTTGAGATCCCCACGCGACGTTTTGTAACTTCAGGGCTCTGAAGCCACACGTACGAATGCAGAGCTGAGCTGACGGGCTTCATGCGGTGCAGAGTTCAGATAAAAGCAGACACTCACCTAACTTTGGCTGCCACCGACGAAATCGCATCATTTCTCAGATTCTTCCTTTTGGACACTGCAGTTCCCATGCTGGCATGGAAACAACGCTTGCAAGAAAACAGCACATTCCAGATGTCAAAGCATTGGAGAAAACGCGTGAAAAAATGATGGAACAGGATGGTTTTAGGATGCGGATCCTTTTGCGTTCACATGAAGGTCTGTTTATAGCATAACGCAAAATTTCTGGAGGTGATGCGGGACAGAGGATGCTGCCGTCTCCTCTTGCTAGTGTCAACTAGTTAAAGAAAAAAACACGCACGAGCAGATCCCTCCCCTCCTCTCTCTCTCTTCATTGAGATGAGGAGGATACGATGGCTTGAAGAGTGTTTATGGTGGTGGGCGTGTTTGAGGGTCCAGACAGGAAACCCAATGGGGACCATATATGGAGCGACCACTCCTCCAATTCCGCCCACTCGTGAAGTGGGTCCAGCCCTAATGTCAGGTGCAGAATGAGCTGGAGTGACCGGAACACATGCATAAATACCGCACTTCTCTAACGTTACCAGAATCAAAATGTTTTAAGAGCCTCCTATAGTTATAGTCTGGGGCGTAGCCATCATTTCAGAAGTGAGGGGGGTATAGTAAGATTTTTAATGTTTTTTTAAAAGAAGTCTCTTCTGTTCACCAAGCCTGCATTAATTTGATCCAAAATACAGCAAAAGCAGTAATGTTGTGAAATATTTTTTACCAAGTTTCGATTTGAATATATTTAGGGGCCAAGCACCGAAGGTATTGTAATAGTTAGCGTTCTTCTTCCGTTTCTTCCGCCGGAAAATAAATGGCAGCCCATAGAACCGATTGCGGGAAAGTTGTAAAATTTGGCACACTGATAGATGATACTGTCATTAGTAACCACACTAAATTTGGAGTCTCAAACTCTCTAGCGCTACCACTTGTCCAAAAATTCAATTTTGAAATGCTAATAACTTTTGAACCGTAAGACACAAAATGGAAATTATTTTTCCTCTGAATCCTTGGCTCAAGCAGAGTCGAATCCAGTCCAAAATTCAAAAATCGTAAGTTTTTTTTCGCTATCTTCAATTGTTCGTAAAAGATACTTTGTCGAACTCGTCCTAGACGGTTCGTCCGATTCTCACCAAAATTGGTTCAGATCATCTAGAGACCATGCTGGCCAAAAGTTATGGAATTCAAGTCGATTTGTCCAAGCGTTCTTAAATACCACACTAACGAATTCGCTGAAAAGCATAAATGGATCTGAGGCTACATCTCCACAAGGGTTTGACGGATTGAGACGAAACTTTGTGTGTGTTATAACAAGCTAAATCAGTTAAATCAGCTAAATGAATAAATGTAAATGTAAATGTAAACAAGCAATGTAAATGTAAACCTGTGATGACATGCAGTGTTTCGGCGCTGTGTCACCTAGTGGTCAGGAGATATGAAAAATGCATATTTTTGCTTATAACTTGTGAATGGTTTGGCCAAAAATCATAAAAATGGTCTCTTTAGATTTGGTGCATCATGTCAAATCCAACCATATCCAGTTTTCCCATATCAGCCATTTTGGGCGTCGGCCATGTTGAATTTTGTCATAAAATGCTATATTTTACGAACGCATTGACATATCGTTACGAAACTTAGTATGGGTCATCACTTTTTCATCAACTTTTTCAAACTCCTCCTAGACCGTTAGTCCGATTTTCACCGATATACGAAACGTATATACGAATACGTTGTCGATATATGGAACGTTTTTCTTTTAGCGCATCAACGAATTTGGTGGAAAGATGCCAAACTGCATCCAAGGCTGTATCTCAGCGAAACTTTGACATATTCTCACCAACTTTTGTATGTGACATTGACACCTCACAGTGACCACGCCACGTCAGTTTGGTAACAGCGCCACCTATTGGTCAAGAGTAATAAACCATTCATTTATTATTAATAATGAAATTTACAAAAATGCAAAATAACTTTTGATTGCATTAGCCTATTGTAATGAAACTGGTCTCAAATTATTCATTGGGTCATTGCTGACAACACACATACCAATTATGTCATAGTAAGTCGAACCTCCTGTCCACCATTTTGAATTATTTTGAAAACCTACTTTTTCGAACTCCCCCTAAACCGTTGGTCCGATTTTCACCAAAATCTAATCATATCATCTTCAGACCATGCTGACAAAAAGTTATGGATTTTGTGTTGATAGACAAAAACGTTTTCACATACCACAACAACGAATTTGAAGCATGATGCCAAAACGACACTTGAGGCCGTATCTTTGCAATGCTTTGGCATATTAACACCAAACTTTGTGTGTGCCATTGTCACCTCACACAGAACACACCACATCGATTTGATAACGGTGCCACCTGTTGGTCCAAGGTGAAAAGTCATTCAATCATATTACTAGTAGTTGTAGATTATTTTTCACTCATTTGGACTGCAATAATCTTAAAATGGCTTCAATTACTAATTTCTGCAGTTGTTCTGATGCTCCATACTATGCTTAGCTCCTCCTTTTGCCGCTGATGTGCTTGGCCCCGTCATTGCTGCTTGCAGCTATATTTTAAAATGTAATTGATTGCTGTGATCAAAGCTGAATTTTCAGCATCATTACTCCAGTGTCACATGATCCTTCAGAAATAATTCTAATATGCTGATTTGCTGCTTAAGAAACTTTTTTAAAATTATCATCAATATTTAAAACAGAGGAGTAATTTTTTTCAGGATTCTTTGATGAATAGAAGGATCCAAAGATCAGCATTTACCTGAAATAAAAGCTTTTGTAACATTATACACTATACCATTCAAAAGCTTAGAGTCAGTATTTTTTATAAGATTTTTTTTTTTTTGGATTTTTGATTGATTGATTTCTAAAGGATCGTGTGACTGGAGTAATGATGCTAAAAAATTAATTTGAAATCACAATAAATTACATTTTAAAATATATTCAAATAGAAAACAGTTATTTTAAATCGTAAAAATATTTCAAAATTTTACTGTTTTGCTGTACTTAGGATCAAATAAATGCAGGCTTGGTGAACAGAAGAGATTTCTTTAAAAAACTATTAATCTTACTGCTCAAAAACCTTTGACTGGTAGTGTATGGGCATCTTTAATTTTTCTCTTATTTCTAGCTTTTAACTGGCTTAGAACTCAGATATATTGCTGGACAATAACCAATAATAATGATTTGTTTATATACTACAAATTTTTTTTTATAACAACGCAGAATAGTTTCTATACTGTAATAAATGCTCTGTCAATTAGCACTGCATTGTTTTTATTACCTGGAGATGACTTGAAAAGCAAAAATAAACCATATATTGTCGCAATCGTATATTTAATGTCTACATGTTTCCAAACGTTTCTGTTTTTCTGTGAAAACTGTTTTCATACAGCGGATGCTTTTGTCCATATTAGGAATTTCCTGGTACGACTCTCTGACAAGAGCACCCTCTGGCTTCGAGTATGAATGAAACATACACTGCATGGAGTGTTCAGCGCTCCGTGATGTTCATCTCACCTTATTCTGGGTCCGAATAAAACATCAGGTCATGCACAGACTATCTTGTCTCTTTGAATTTAAATCTATATTTATATTCACACCAGCTCTGGAAAACCTCTATACGAACACACTTGCCCGAAAAAGTGCAGGGGATGAATTTACGTGGTATTAAAATACATCCCCTGCGTGATCTACGCCCATGGTTATAGTTATATAGTTATCCATCCGCTCATCCATCTCTCTATACTCGATCCATCCTTCTGTCCATTCGTCTATCCATCCATCCTCTCTGTATATCTTTCCATCTATCAATCTGTCCCATCTATATACTATCAATTCCTTTATCATCCATCTTTTATCACCATCCATCTATCCATATTCTGTCTATCCATTCATCCACATATTTGTCATCTATCCACCCATCCATCTTTTTATCATTGTATATCTATCCATCTACACATCTGTCCATCTATCTATCTATCGGTCCGTCATCTATCTATTCATCCACCTATCTACCCATCTATTTATCATCTATACATTCACCCATCCATCCATGCATCCACCTATCTACCATCCATCCATTGATCATCTATCCATCCATCCATCCATCCTTTGTCATCCATATATCAATCTATCATCTGTCCATCTATCTATCTATACTCAATTTATCATCTACCATCCATACATATTCTGTTTATCCATCCGTCTTTCCTGTCTATACATCCATTTATAATTTATCATGCACCCATATTCTCCATCCATCCATCATCCTCTCTGTATCTATCCATTTTTAATCTATTTATACTGTAATAGTGTAATAAAAGTGCAATACCTAAAATAATGCTTCAAGTGGTATGTGTCAAAAATCTGATTCGGTATGACAATCAACGTCCACAACATAGATTAGATCAATACAGGCATAAATGGGTCACTCATCGATCCAATTCGTTAAATAAAAACCTTCACCTCACATTTGCATATGTCTATGCGTAACTTTTCAGGTTCAGACAATGCATGTAACTGTATCGCCATGCACACTCACACAGGCACAAAGTCACACACATGTATGGATTATAGCAGAGTGCCCTCGCTCCATAACAGGCTGTTAACTGTCTGCAGTTGCCTCACTGAAGTAGACAGACAACAGACGAACCGTCCCTCTGCTGTAGGACAGCTAGACAAACAAGTGCAGAGAAAATGGCTTTACTGTAGCAGCATCAGTAGAATGAAGATCCAAACGAAAAATGCATTAGTGACTCTACTGTACACACTCAATCAATCATCTGATAAGTGTCACAAACCTGTTTTTTACCTATATTCTGTGTGTTTAGGTGAACACATGGTCTGTGTGTGTCATATAGGGAGACAGATGGAAAGAAGCAGAAGTCAGCTGGATTGAAGAACCGTATATATTACAGTGCTTCTGGGTTTTTGCTGTGGCCCTGGGCTGCGAGTGTGCGTGGTGGGACTGCCGATGAAGGGAAGAAAACAAATGAAATTGACAAAATGCCCTTTCTTTAACACAGCACCGTGACGTGCAGCATGTACCGGCGATAAAGCCGATAGAATTTGTTAATTATCCCCACACAGACTGCAGTGGATGTTCACATCATGCATAGCTAAGCGTTACAGATTAATTATTCAAAAAATGTATTAAAAATAATTCCCCACCTCTCCATAATAGACTTCTTTTCCAACCGAATAAAACATCTTGTTTACTACTGGAAACATTGTCTGGAGCCTGGAGTTTTGGCAAGAAATGTCCTCTGAGAAGACAAATGTAAAAACTCACCTAATGCACGCACACAACCAGTTTGACATTAAATTTGTGCTTATGTCTTATTCTTTCAGATGATGATGATGAAGAGGGTATGGTGAAGCAGTATTTCCTCCGGACAGGATGCCCTCCCCTGTGCTCTGGACAAAGTCTCTCTTTTTCCTTTCGCTCTCACACACCTGGATCATTTCGAGGGGGGCACTGCTGTTTCCACCACTCACTGTCTGTTCCAACACAAATAACCTAACAAGGTCAGCCAAAACACTCGTACTCCATTACTCTGCTGGCTCATTGTGTGCCAGAGCTCCTGCCACTGCTACATCACATTTGTGTATCGATGGTCGCTAATAACGGCATGTGAAATCTCAAACTCTCACTGACACCAGCAAGGAGAGCAATCCTTAAAACCTGTTGTGATAATTGCAACAGAGAGACCCTTATCTTCGGCGCTTTGCATAATTTGAAACTTAATTTGAATAATGCAGTAATTGGTAATCGTGTAGGTACAACAGGCAAATTATCTAATTCAAATTTGCACAGCGTCTGTTTCAGCAAATATATCTGATGGAATTATTCAAGAATGTAAGGAATTTTAATGTAAAATTGATATTTAAAATAAAATGCAAACATTTACACAGTTATCCCACAGAAAATTACCTTGCATTGGCTTCACGATTAAAGGCTGTATGCAGTATTGCACCTTAAAGGAATATTCAGAGGTTTAATACAATGTAGCATAATGTTAATTTCCACAAAAATCAATTTCTTGGAAAAAAAAAAAAAATAATTTTTTTTTTTGTTGTTGTTGTTGGAAGTGTGTATGTATGTATGTTGGTGCAAGCTATTTCTCCACCCTCTTTATTATTTTTTATGTCCTCAGAATTTTTCTAACTACTTGTATTTACTTATTTGTATTGCCATTTTATATTTTATTATTTATTATTGTTCTTGGTGCTAGCATTCATAATTGTATTTTGTGTTTGACTCAGAGAGTAAGGACCTTTAGATTAATTTATTTTTGACCTTTGTTAACAGATTGAAACTATTTGGCTTTTCATTTTCTTGTATCTCTCTGATTGAATGGCATCAATAAAAAGAGTTAAACCTAAAAATTAATTTCTTGACCCTCCTTTTCTTTGGGGGGAAAAAATTGGTAACAGTGTGGCACTGCAGTACAGTGAAAGTGAATGGGGCTAGTCCATGTTAACATTACTGGACTTTACTTAGGAAAAAATGGCTTACCTTTTCTGTGTAGTTATATCAAATTTTATATCTTAATAGCCCTGAATTTAGCCCGGGAATATTCCTGCAAGAAATTCCTCTGCTAAATGAACAAATGTAAATGTGAGGGACATTTAGTATGGAGAAAAAAAATTAAACACTGCTAAGTCTGGTTTAGCAATGTAGGTCAACTTACATTGCTTTAGACTCAACAACATTACACTCAGCGCTGCCGGTAACGAAAAGGCAATGGTGCAAATGAAAAGGCACTGATGCAAAAGAAATTATTATTTTTTTAACAAATCCATTTACAGTAAAGTAAGTGATTTTTGTGGCAGCTAAAGTATCATCCTCCAGATGATACCACTGTGAGGAGGCAGCGGTGCTGATTTATTTAGAAACCCAGGATGTACACATCATTAAACAGATAATTACAGCGCAGCTCCCCCGGATACCTTTTGAGTCTTATACACACAGCCCCAGACTCTCCACATCTCCTCTGAAACCTGTCACTACAGACCATCCTTAGTCACAAAGGAATGACGACAACGGAAGGACCACAAATTTTAACAACATCACCCATGGCTTGGCAAACATTTTAATGGACAATTACAGCACTGTTGTTATTTATGGCTTACAGTTGTTCGCTTCTAGTTATTTAGAATCTTATTAAAAGTAATAGTTCACCCCAAAATAAAATGTTTATCAACATCAACTACCTACCCTGTATTATTTTCTCTTCTCCATGAAACACAAAGGTCAGGCAGAATGTCTGAGCTGCTCTGGTCCATTCAGTTTAGAACTGAGTACTGTCCAACTCCTAAAAAAAAAAAAAAAAAAAAAAAAAAGTTGAATGCAAGTTATTCACTAATAAAAATTATCTTTGCTACAGCTGTGAAATATCATTCCCTTGCTAATATTTTAATGAAAAATGTATTACTTTTCTAAGCAATTAGACTAATGGTTTTTGCCTGGCGGATTATAAAGATGAAAAAATCCCATAAATTTACATTAAAAAACAAACCAAGCCATGTCTACAGACATAAATATCATAAGAGACTTGAGTGTGTGCTAGAAACTAGCAAACGCATAACAATGGCCAACCATCCAGAACAGCCTAGCTCAACATGGACAAGCAATTACTTGCATTTTTCTAAAAAAAAAAAAAAAAAAAGAAAGCTTTTTCAAGCGTAGTATATGGGTGACCATTTAGATAGCTTTACCTCTTATACATAATATCTCCATGCCCTTTTGCTAAGGAGCGAGCAGCGTGGAGAACAAAAACAAAGAACCTTCCAGACAGCAGTACAATGTCTACTTCAGAGAAGGTCAAACGCTCACATTCACTAAACTCGACCAGGCTGATTCTGACTGACAAACGGACAAAAGGAAAAGCATGCAAAAGCACAAATACACCTGCGCGCACACCCCAGCTACATAGTCAATATCATCAGGATTATTGCTATGGGGATTTTTACTACAGGTCAGCGCAGCTAAATGGCAATCTAAATCTCACCCAAATCGCCACTCTCATTCTCCAAGGTCACATGGTCTCCATGGTACACTTAATGTATAAATGTATACGTGTAATGTCTCAGGAAAGTGAAGATAGCTGCCTAACTAAAAAACTCAGCATTTGTTTTCAGATACACTGAGATTTGGTATCTAATGCAATGACATCCAAAAAAAGAGACCTAAATATCCAAATACTTTATGGCACTAGGTCTACTTGCTCTATAACTGAGACCAAGTGCCCTGATCTCACCCATCTCGACTGATACTGTCAAATAAAGATACTGAGCTTTAAATCAATCTTTCTTTTATAATATCTCAGTGAGTAGACCCACACTCACAGATTTTCACAGGCTCTACCCCCAAAAAATGAAGCAAAGCGTGTGACATTAAAAATAAGTCCTGTCAAGCTAAGGTCAAAGCCTAACAAGTTTACTCTAAGGATGGCCACGAGGAGTGACAGCAATACTGAAAACACAACTGCATGACTTTTAAAGATTTCACACAAAATCCAGTCCATAATCTATAAATGTACATAAATGTGACAAAAGTACCTTTGTTTTCTCTGACTGGTTATAGTATCAGTACACTGCAGTCAAGATTAATCAGACAGCAGTTTACATCACCACTGGCGCGGTTTCAAATGGCACCCGCAGCCCTCATAGTCCCATAGTCCCTCCAAACCTAGACAATGTGACAGACTGTTGGGTAAAAGTTTGCTGTGAGGTTTGAACAAGTGCATGATCGGCTAAGGGGTGCATCAAGGGCACATAGTGCACCCCTCTGAACCCTAAAATGACAAACGAGGAAACGACTGCAAAGTTCACGACAACATGCAACACTTTCCCTTAACAATGTTTGCTTTCTTTCACAATGAATCTCTACATTTTTCTTATAAAAACTGAATGGAACAGAATACAGTCTTTAATCCTGACATCTTGGCATGAAAAGTGGACAAAACGACTAAATGCCCACACAGTTCTTACAATAGCTACTCCCATCATGCCAAAGCCCCAAAGGTCAAACATTACCGAACAAGTCCAGTATGTGTTAAGTGTTCTGAAAAACTCCAGCAATGTCATCAGTGCTGCAGCACCGGGATGGGCACCATTAGTGCTTGCCGGATTATCCTGCCAGAGAGAGGGAGCCCTCGCACCGTACGTGAGTCTCATGCCTATCAGCTCCTTGTTTCACCTTGGCACATACCGCAGTAGCTAAGCACTATAATAGGGTGACGAACAGTGCAATGATTTGTGTGTGCGATTCACATGTGAATATTCGCACTGGCTGCCGCCTGTATCTCACCCTGACATGAGGCTCTAGGAGAATGATGCATGTTGCGGGAGATTATTGCTTTACACTCTCTCACCCCTGCCTGCTGTTGGCTGTGACCACGTGGCCTGATTCCTGGCGTGGAGGGAGGGAGGGAGATGGGAAGGAACAGCTGGGAGGGAGAGAGGGAACAATAGAACGGAGGTAGGGAGAGGTGGATACATGAAGGTATGTGGAGACAGATGGAGAGGGGTACAGGCAAGGTCCTCAATACTAATGTACGCGTATTGTAATTGCGTACAGTTTTATGAATTATGCATTCTCTGCTGTAATAATTATATGAAAATCCAGTTAAACAATAATGGGACTACTCACCAACTGGCTCATCCTCATAAATACTGCATGCAAAAGTGGCAAGAGGGTAACAGGCAAACTTCATATTAAACACTCCAGACGAAGACCTAGTTGCTTGATTGGAGAAAGATGAGAAAATTTGAGAAAGTCGAATATTTAAACAGTTTGATAACAGCAAAGAAACAAGATATCCTGGAGCACAACTGTATAATCTGCTATGGTCATTTGATAGCTACCCGCAGCTGAATCATTGCCCAGACACGCAGGATTAGTTCCCTGGGGCCTCAAACTGCCAGGGGCCTCCAAAGCCTAAGGGCACATGAAATTTCCAAGTTTTCCAAGACTTCCATGATCAGACCAGCAGAAAGTGAAACACCACGATTCCTGGAACATACAGAGCGAGCTGATCATCAGGACCTATATCCAAGGGTCTCGTCTCCTGGAAAAGGTGGAAAACTGGAGCTGGTTGATTTATATCAATCAGATGGCTATTTGTTTTTGTCAAAGTGCATAAAATAAGTTGCATTGTGGATTAGACATTTTGCTCATATCGCCCAGTCTTTCTATAATAACATTACCTATACAAAAATGCCTTTGAGCACCATGGGGTTTTAGAACTGTTCTAAAAGTCAACAAAAAATAAATTAATTAAAAAAAAAAAAATTACATTTAGGGGTACAACAGCTCACTGGGGAAGTATTCTTGAAAAGGCACACCACTGTACCATATGCATCCCTAAAACTTTCATAGTAGTACCTTAAGGGTACATGCCGTATTACTCCTCTAAGGTATATGCCTTTTAGGGTGCTTTTGAAAGCACAGAATAGGGTGTCCTATCCTGCAGAATCCTATCCTAAACCTGAACCTGCTAATCAAGGTCTTCAGAATCACTATAAACTTCCAAGTAGATGTGTTAGAGCAGGCTGAAGCTAAACTCTGCAGGAAGATGGCTCTGCAGAAGCATGACTTGGACAGACATCTTTGCTCTAGAGGGCCACTCACCTGCAGAGTTTACCTCCAACCCTAATTAAACACACCTGAATTGGCTAATCAAGGTCTTCAAGAAAATTCCAGGCAGGTGTTTTGGAGTTGGTTGGAGCTCCACTCTGCAGGACAATGGCCCTCCAGGACCAGTTTGACACATGCTCTAGAGCAGTGGTTCCCAACCATGTCCTTGGATTACCCCCAACACTGTACATTCTGCATGTCTCCTTAATCAAACACACCTGATTAAACACATCAGCTCATTAGTTAAGACTCCAAGACCTGGGTTGTTAGACAAAGGAGACATGCAAAATGTGCAGTGTTGGGGAAACTCTAGGAACTTAGTTTGGAACCAGAGCAGAGGTAGTCAACCTTGCATCTGGAAGGCTACCATCCTGCAGAGTTTACATCCAACCCTAATTAAACTAAAAATCCTGCTGACTGAGGTCTTTGGGATCTTTCAGGCAGGTGTTGGGGCAGATTGGAGAAGGTGTGGACATCCCTTCTCTAAAGTATCTAGAATAGTGCTTCCCAAACCTGTCCTGGAGGACCCCTAGCCCTGCACATTTTGTATGTCTCCTTTATCTAACACACCTGATTCATGTCTTGCAGTCTCTACTAACGAGCTGATGAGTTGAATCAGGTGTGTAAGACAAGGGAGACATACAAAATGTGCAGGGCTAGGGGTCCTCCAGGAGAGGTTTGGGAAGCACTGATCTAGAGAATATGTAGGCTGTTCTGGAGTTTGACCCGCCTGTCCTTTAGTGTTTACTATGCCTCTCTATCTCATCTCCAGTCACTCTCTGCCTCATCTCTGGTTTTATGGTTCCCCTTCAGAGATTTGAAACGGGCTGGCGCTCATTTGTCTAAATGTGACTTGTGAGGTGAGGCAGGGCCAGGAGATGAGCATGCTGCCTCTGCCGAGCCCTGGGAGTGAATGAAAGCCTGGCAGCTCTCCCGTATGCTGACAGATGAATTATTGAGCTCTGTTTACCCAAACGAGAAGCCTTGGTGTGCTCGTTCAGGCTGGAGGGGACTGGGAGAAAGGAAAAAACATGCCTTAGAGCAAACAGCTGAATTCACTGTCCTACCTTCACTAATGATGTCATCAAGGCTTTGTCTTGCTTGATATGCTTCTTCCACACATACAAAGGCCCCAGAAAGTATCTGGACACTTAAAGGGATAGTCCAGCCAAAAATGAAAATTCTGTCATTAATTACTCATCCTCATGTCGTTTCAAACCTGTAAGACTTTCACCTACGGAACACAAATTAAGATTTTTTTAATGACGTCCGAGAGCTTTCTGACCTTGTTTTCTTTGCCCACAAAAGTATTCTCATAGCTTCATAAAATTACGGTTGAACCACTGATGTCAAATGGACTGTTTTAGCGATGTCCTTACTACCTTTCTAGGTAGTTCCATTGCTGTCTATGGAGGGTCAGAAAGTTCTCGGATTTCATCAAAAAATATCTTAATTTGTGTTCCAAAGATGAACGAAGGTCTTACGGGTTTGGAACAACATGAGGGTAAGTAATTAATGACAGAATTGTAATTTTTGGGAGAACTATCCCTTTAAAGCATCCGTAAAAGTTAAGCAATCTCATAGCATTGCAAACCCCTATAGTCTGACTAACAGATATGCTATTTTTAAATAAATCCTATTTGGTTTGATATCTTGTTATATAATGCTGTGACATTCATTTATTTTAAAGAACAATGAATGCCAAATGCTTTTTAGGGCCACTATGTGGGTATCACAGACACTAACTTACACACCTACAGAAATCTATGTAAGTGAACAACTCTAGTTTTCTTGCTCATGCATGAAATACACAAGCTTTGACGCACACAAAGCCATTTGGGATCACAGTGTTCTTTTCATGTCCAGTTGTGTGGGTGTCTGTACTGTATGTGCAGAGAGGACTGCTCTGATATTAAGAACAGTAGGTTGTGGCTCATGTCCCTAGCAGTCTACTGAAAAAGCAAACGTTTGCATCCATGGTGACCCATATCCCTGCTAGGACACCAGAGCAAGCGGAAGGACAAGACGTTGAGATCAAAGAACATCTGAACTCATGACTCATCTCTCAAAAGGGCAGAATTTACTCTACAACTTCATTCTTCATCCACTCTCTGTTCTTTAATAGGACAGTGAAGTCAGAGGAGGTAGTCCCTTAGCAGTTTGCTACATAGCAATGCTATGCTAACTTATATAAAAATGCATAACTTCTAAACAAACAATTTACATCTAAAGTGGACCTAAAAGTACTTGGACACTGAAAGCCACCATAACTCTGTTCTCTGTTGTGACAGAAAACTAAAATTTATTAGTTTACAAATCATGGAAAAAGTGGCATAACAATATAGCGAAAGAATTGGCATCTTTCGGATGAGACGTTAAACCGAGGTCCTGACTCTCTGTGGTCATTAAAAATCCCATGGCACTTCTCGTAAAGAGTAGGGATGTAACCCCGGTGTCCTGGCCAAATGCCCTCTACTGGCCCTGGTCTATCATGGCCTCCTAATAATCCCCATCCACTTGATTGGCTCTATGACTCTCTCTCCTCTCCACCTGTAGCTGGTGTGTGGTGAGCGCACTGGCACCTTTGTAGTGTGGCTGCCGTCGCATCATCCAAGTGGCTGCTGCACACTGGTGGTGTTTAAGGAGAGACACCTTTGGGGTAGTCTTGGGTTAGCTGCCCACGACTGTAGTCTCTCATGCCTTGCAGCAAGTCAGAGACACCCCCCATTAGCTACGAAGAATCGAACAAAGAGAACACCCCCAGAGTCTGCGAGAGCGGGGGCGGAAGAAGACTCATCGGCTGACAAAACGGTAACGACTGGACTGGAATTGACTACGAGCAAAGACAGCACAGCGCAAGAGAATACCACAGCAAGCAGAGCAAGCTCTGCCACAGCATCGGACCACAAGCTGCAGGTATGTAGCTGTGGATGGAGGAGAGTAACATCTTTTCGGGGTCTGAGGATTCACCAGGGAAAGAAAAGGTGCTTGAGGGAAGAGAGACCGGGGCCTCGCATTGACTACTTCCTGCGGAAGGGGTCAAATCAGTCGAGTGAAGCTCACCAACTGGATGAAAACCATAGTTTGGAGGGCATCAGTACCCCCGTCGTGGAAGAGGCAAACTCAAGCACAGAGCTAGCGGTGGAACAAACATCAGCGGTGGAACCCACCCAACCTCCCCGACCTGCAGTCGAGCGGAGACTTCCAAGTTGCAGACTGCGTGTGAAGTGGCCCGGTGCTGCAGAGAAAAAGCTGTGGGAAACGGTGAATAAAGATCTGACCCTGTCCCTCGAACAACTTCGAGGCACAGTGGAGAAGAAGTTAGAGAATATGGGAAACATCATCTATCAATATGGAACAGAACGCTTTGGGGTACTAGAGCCGAAAGTCACTAAACAGGTTCCCACTCCACCAGTCTCCAGGAGGCAACAGGAAATCAAGTGCCTTGTGCAAGAAAGGAGACAACTCAGGAAACTTTGGAAGAAGGCCTCGGAAGTGGAAAAGGAGGGCATAAGCACCCTCCAAGCTGACATTAAAACACGTCTGGCATCCCTCCGCAGAGCAGAGAATTTACGGAAAAGGAGGAGGAATAAAGAACAAACAAGAACACGGTTCTATAAAGATCCCTTCAAGTTCCTGAAAACTCTCTTCACCAAGGAGAAAAGTGGAGTTCTAAGAACAACAAAGAATGACCTGGAGGAGCACTTGAGATCAATGCACTCTGATCCAAAGCGCTATGAACACCTGACCATCCCTCCAGACATTCCACCAATCGACCCTCCAGAGCATCAATTTGAGATCGGTCCTCCAACGTGGAAAGAGGTGGAGAAGATCGTCCATCGGGCACGAACAGCATCAGCGCCTGGGCCAAACGGAGTCCCATACAAAGTGTACAAGAACGCACCAGATGTTAGCAGGTTTCTCTGGAGCCTCATGAGGACAATATGGCAGAAGAGGATCATACCCAAAGCGTGGCGTAGGGCAGGTGGGATCCTTATCCCAAAGGAGAAGGATGCAGCAAACATCAACCAGTTCCGCCCCATTGCCTTGCTTAACGTGGAGGGTAAGATCTTCTTCGGGGTCATTGCACAAAGGATGGCCGAATACCTGTGCAGAAACGAGTATGTGGATACATCGGTACAGAAGGCAGGAATATCTGGCTTCTCTGGCTGCCTAGAACATGCCAGCATGATCTGGCACCAAATCCAAATGGCAAAGATGGAGAAAAGGGACCTCCACGTGATCTTCCTGGACCTTGCAAATGCCTTCGGCGCTGTGCCCCATGAGCTCCTCTGGACTACTTTTGAGTTCTTTAACATCCCGGACACCATCACAACCCTGGTCAAAGGCTACTTTCAGGACCTGCAATTCTGCTTTACTATGCCTGAATTTACCACCTCATGGCAGTGCCTGGAAGTAGGCATCATGGCTGGATGCACCGTCTCTCCCTTGGCTTTCACCATGGCGATGGAGGTCATCATCCGAGCCTCAAAATGGGTTGTAGGTGGGCAAAGACTTGGCTCTTGTCGGCGCCTTCCTCCCCTCAGAGCCTACATGGACGACATCACCACCCTAACTACCACCGTTCCATGCACCAGGAGGCTACTCAGAAAACTCAAGGAGAACATCAGTTGGGCCCGTATGAAGATTAAACCATCTAAGTCACGCAGCATCTCAGTGGTGAAGGGAGTGCTTACTGACTTGCAGTTCTTCATCGGTGATGACCCAATCCCCACTGTATCTGAGCAGCCAGTCAAAAGTCTCGGAAGGCTTTACGACGCAAGCCTGAAAGACAAAGACCAGGTGAAGCAACTGCGTAATGATATCAATGCAGGCCTACAGGCGATTGACAACACCCAATTACCTGGGAAATTGAAGACCTGGTGCTTCCAGTATGGGCTACTACCCCGAGTGTTGTGGCCCCTGGCAGTCTATGAGGTGCCCATCACAACAGTAGAGAAGCTGGAGAGAAGAGTCACAGCCCACATCAAGAAATGGCTTGGAGTTCCGCGCTGCCTCACCACCATAAGCCTCTACGGAGACAGCGTCCTCAAGCTGCCCCTCACCAGCCTTACAGAGGAGTTCAAGTGTGCTAAAACACGTCTGCAGATGACCTTGAACGAATCCAAAGATCCAGTGATCAGAGGAAATGCACCGACCCTGGTTACTGGGCGCAAGTGGAGACCAGCAAGAGCAGTAGAGGAGGCAACAGCAGCTCTCAGACATGCTGATATTGTGGGGAACGTGCAGCAAGGAAGAGGAGGCCTTGGACTAACAACTAGTCGTCCAGCCTGGAGAAACGCCACTGCTCCAGCACGGAGGAAGATGGTGGTGGAGGAAGTGCGGCGTCAGGAGGAAATGGCAAGATGGGCCAAGGCAGTCGCCCTCGGCAAACAGGGACTGTGGACACGGTGGGAGAGTGTCGAAAGGAGGAGATTGAGCTGGAGGGATATATGGGCCATGGAAGCGAGGAATTTGAGCTTTACCATCAGAGCCATATATGATGTCCTCCCAACACCAGCTAATCTCCATCAGTGGTTTGGCGAAGATCCTGGGTGCATCCTGTGCTCCAGGCCAGCCTCCCTCCGGCACATACTCACCGGGTGTAAAACCAGCCTTACCCAAGGACGATACACTTGGCGCCACAATCAAGTTTTGAAGGGCCTTGCTGCCACACTGGAGGAAAAACGATCTAGCATCAATGCCCTGTCACTGCCAATGTCTAACACCTCAATAACACCATGGGCAACTGCCTTCGTCCGTGAAGGGACTACAGCTGCCAGGAGCAACTCCACACCATCAGAGAGAAGCCAGCTGTGCCTAGCGCGCGACTGGAAGATGTTGGCAGACATTGGGAAACAGCTGGTGTTCCCCTCAGAGATTGCCACTACCTCCTTGAGGCCTGACTTGGTGCTCTGGTCCCCCTCCATAAAGAAAGTATACATAATCGAACTCACCGTACCCTGGGAGGATTCCATGGAGGAGGCATATGAGCGGAAGCACCTACGGTATGCTGACCTAGCCGCCGAAGCAAAACATTGTGGCTGGAACGTGGAAGTCCGCCCAGTGGAGGTTGGGTGCAGAGGGTTTGTGGGAACATCTACCACAAAACTGCTGAGGGACCTGGGAATTAAGGGCCAGAACCAGCGCACAGCCGTTAAAGCTGCATCAGAGGCAGCAGAAAGAAGCAGCCAGTGGCTCTGGCTGAAGAGGAACGACCCCAGCTGGGCCCCCAAGTAGTGTGCCAGGAGATAAGACGGCTTTGGCTTGGCTCAGGGAACAGGACGTCTCTGCCATGCACAGTCCCCTGAGATGTCCACTTGACAACAAGGTGACTCTCATGGTTAATTGGACTCGGGACGCAAGCTGAGGTCTGATCAACCTAGAGCTGGCCGCCTCTGGAGAGGGTGTATAGTGTCAAAGGCCGAAACACCCCATGACCCAGAGGAACACTACTGATGATGCGTCCCGTAAATCCAATTCTTCTCACGAATCTACCATCCACCATTCACCGACAAGTCCACCAGTAACTCGCATGTGCTCGCACAGGGAGTCTCCATCTCATCCTGTGTTTTTAGAATCTGGGTGTACAGCAATACACAATAAAGCGCTATATAAATGCATCATTCATTCATTCATGAAAATAAGTCTTAATTAATCAATAATTTGCCCTGTAATCATAATTTGTGTGAACAGGAATAAAAATTGTATTTTACTACCGTATATTTATTTTGCAAAAATGTAGCCTATATAGATAAGCCAAGGTTGATATGGCTTCCAGAACAGACCATTTATATCTACAGCAGTTCTAAAACTTATTTAGACACTTAATTCATCCTCTCCCAATGTTCTTGGATCTTCAGAGCTGCTTAGTGATTTGCTTACTTGTATAACAATATATAGTTTCTAAATAAAACAGTTTACATCTAAAGTGACCATAAAAACTACTAAGACAATTAAGCTATTTTTCATTTTTGTATAACATATTTGAAAAAGTGTTAGAACATAATTGCATTTTAGAACAAAATATCAAATCAAGAAGTAGCAACTGCAAACTAATGCACCGAAGGCATATTTGTAGTATGTACATGTACTCGCACAAAACACAATATGTATGTGTGTGTATATATACGTACGTACATAGAAATATGCTGAAAACAAGGATTGAACAACCAACACCTTTTATCCAAAGTAGTCATTTAGCAGACGTTTTACCCCAAGCAAATTATAGTACTCCCAGTAGTACACTTACAGCATTATAAATTATAGTAATTTTATAGTACAGGAATAATTCCGCTAGAACAAGTGCCTTGCTCAAGGACAGGCTGATTTTTGCACCTTATGGGAATCAAACGCCTTGCTTTACAATGATCAGCCCTGAGCTTTAGCTTTAAGCTCAAAAAATTCATGTTACTACAGATAAATACTGATGCAGATGTATAAGCAATATTCAATTAGTGGTTAAAAATTTGGGATATTAACCAAAGGTTTGCAGGTTAAAACCCCAGAAGGAGAGACTCATAGGCTGTCACCATAATGCCCTTAAGCAAGTGATTTAACCTCAGGTTAGTTTAAGGCAATTGCCCCTGTAGTATGTCTCTTAGGATAAAACAATGGCTAAATGTGATTTTGAATAGTGCTTTTCTAAATGTCATAAAATACGAAGAGCAATGATGACAAGATCAGTTCTGCACAGTAATTTTTGTACACGCAGTAAATATAATTAACATGCAATAACATCCAGCAACACCATTTGTGCTGATCAACACATAATTTACACACAGGATGCAGTAGCCCTAATGAAACAAAATGAAGTAGACACAAAGAAGTGCAGTCAATTTCAAGAACACCATGTCTAGTCTGTGACAGAACAACCTCACACATTGATTTTATCAATCTGTCATGAGGGCCTCGGGCTCCTGACGTCACTGCTCTTCAATAAACTGGAGCAAGAGATGCATCCTCAGTGCTACAGACCAGCGAATGAAGGCTTTTTTAGTGCGAACCCAGAGCAGCAGTGGATTGGCGGTAATAAATTGCTGCCTCTCTCTGAACAAGTTCAGACATGGCACATCCACTTCAGTACACCACAGGGAGATTGAAAGAGAAAGATCTGGCCACCGCAGAGTTGGGAAGACAATATGTGATGGGAAAACAACCTCAACAAATAAGAGGTTTAGAGAGAGAAACAAAGACAGTGGAAACAATATACAGTATATATGAATAATGTATATTAATAGAATTAAACTGGCCACTTTGCTGCTATGTCTTTAAAATCTCTACATAAATGCCCTTTTTAAGCTGCCCACTATAGCAGCCCTCAGGGCAGACAGCATGGGAGTGGCTCTCATATCTGAACTGCTGTTTGGACAAAACCTTGGGAAGATAAAATGCTAAAGAAAAAAATTGTTCTGGAGAAAATACTGGAGAAAAATGAGGCCCCATTCTAACACTTCATGAACATATTTGCATAGGAGGAAAAGGGGGAATACAAAGACATGCGCTCAAAGGGACTCATGGGACCATGATTCTATCCTACTTCCACCTTATTACTAAACCAAAATTGGAGAGGGCAAACTGAACAAATATTTCTTGGACTTTTCAGTTTACAGTTAAACATCAAACTGTTATTTCAAAAGATAATTAAAAGATTTGGTTTAATAGGAGACAAAACAGTGGGATCTCCAGGGAAAATTATTGTAGTTAGTGTTTTTCTAATTAAATGCAAATTTTTGAATAGCAAATTATATTATCAGTATAACAACATTTCAGAGAAAAGTATATTTCAAAAGTATAGTTAATATTATTTAATATTTAATATTATAAAATTATTGATTAGTGACCATGAAACACAGAATCTTTATTTCTTCATTTTGCAAGATAACTTTGGTCAAAATCTTAAAACCTAATTCACTTCCGGGTATATTCACTGTAAATAAATTAATAAATACATAAATAATCCCGATTCATATAATACCATTCATACAAGGATATTCTTGATCTAGGCACAAATAAATAAATCCATCCAAAAGTCTGAGACATTATAGAAAATCATTCTAGTTTGTAATTCTTCTAATTGAATATAAATGATATATATTATCAGCATAACACCACTTGTGTGAAAAACTGATTTGAAAAAACAATATTATTATTTGTTGAGCAACCAAGAATCCTCTGGTAAATACAAAATTCTTAAATGTAATTTTTTGTTTTTAAATTTGAAACAACAGCAACAACTAAATTTGCTATATTAGAGTTGTAAGAAAGAAAAAGCTGGACCAGTTGAACCCATTACTGTAAATATAAAAGTAAATACATAAATGGAATGTTTGCAAAACTGAGATGTCTTAAGAATCTTTCTATGACCTGACTCACATTTGACTCAAACAATTCTTTCCCTTTCAGTGCTGTAACCTGCATCTTTCAATTTTGTAGTATTGTATTTGGATAAATATGCCTGTTATGAATGCAACAGTTTGGGGAATGACAGATTTATAAATGAGAGTGAAAGCAATGAAGAGAGGTAGCAAAATTGCAAGGAAAAGCAAGCAGCAACAATTTCAGAATATTACCCAAAGTGTAGCCAAACTGTGTTTACTCACACAATAATAAATCACTCATAATCACATCTGTCACAACTCCTTCTTCACTCTTTCTCCCACACTGCAGCCGTGGAGAAGATGAGCAAGCTAGACAGATGAATAATGACGTTAATGTAATACAAATGAATGCATATACACCTGTGCCCAAATCAAACTTAGCACCTCAAACTGAAACAACAGCCAATTTTATAATGAATACTTTATATCGTCATAAAAGAATCAGGTCAGAAATGTTATGAAATGTGTGCCAACAATGAAGTCGCCACCATTTTGGTCTAAGAAAATATGTGGTTTGGTATTTTTGTGATTAAAAATAGCAGTTTCTCTTAAAGTGGTGCATTGTGTGTCTGTCTGCGTGCGTGGCCACGTGTGTAGTGGATCTGTTTTTAGAAGCTGCATGCGCAGGGTGACGCACTTTCACAAGGGGTGAGTTCCCACCTTTCACAGTCCACAAAAATAGTCCCAAACCTGCAAAAATAGAGCAACTGCCTGATTTAATCTGCAGACGCACACCAACCTGCCGCTGCTCCAACCTTGAGAGAGAGATCAATCAACTCTCTCCCTCCCTGCGGCCCTGGACACACACAGAGACACATACACACACATACAGTCGTGACTAAACACCCAGAGGAGAGCAGCAGGGATAAACACAGGCAGAGAGAGAGCGATGAAGAGCAGAACTCAAAATCCCTGCTTCAAACAATGTACGGATCAGTGATACCCCAAGGATCTTAAAGATTTCTGAAAATACTACCATCTTTTTTATTCAGTAAGTTTCTGCAGTTTCTGGTGGAATAGTAATATTATTAGATGGCAATACTATGGCATATACGTATATATAAATAAAATATATAATTTAAATAAATTAATCTATATAATTTTAAGGTTTTAGTTTATTTAGTTTTAGTCATTTAGTATTTCAGCTTGAACTAAATAAAAATTAGATATATAAATATATAAAAGATGTTCAAAACATAAAATACAGTGGTACTATGGTTTAAGTACCACAAAGCTAATATTTTTTTACATAGAGCATCATTTTATTAATTAATTAATATTTGTAAGTTTATTTTGTCCTTCCCAAAAATGCGTAGGTTTTTGTTTGGTTTTAGTGTTATTTCCTATTATTGTATTTATCAATAATACTAAATATGTTTTAATATTATTATTATTATTATTACTATCATTATTATAATTACTACTACTATTACAGTTTTGTATACTACTTGTACTAGTAATTTTGCTACTTGAACCAATGCAACATTTCAACATTTTAACTTACGTTTAGGTTTTTCATCTAATATTTTAGTTTAGTTTAGCTTTTCAGTTACCAAAAAAACAGCTTGTGTTTTGTGAGAGAGTTCCAATGGGTATACGCAACTCATTACTTAGATACACACGTCGGCAGCAATTTTCTGTCCACTTGAAGCTTTCTCCTCATCAGTGTCTGATGAGGAGTAAGGAGACGCATTATCCTCTCTTTAATTTAATTATAATTTACCTCATTTATCACATCTTGAAGCTGCGACAGGACTGAACATGTTCTGCTCAAACCAAGAGCGCTCGAGAATGACTCATTACAGGCAGAGTTTGCCACTCTTAAAACAAAAGGTCATGTGACACCAGCACTTATCAACTAGTCTGCAAATTAGTAGAACGAATATAATACTGTGGCCCTGTTGGGTGAAGTAAACCACAAGTCACATGCATGCATGCAATATCATATTCCATAATATAGTTTTTAGAAGTCTACTGAACAGGTCACTTGTTCGTGGTCTTTAATTTGTCCCTAGAGCACAGTACATAAGGAACACAAACAACCAAAAGCCACTGAATCAGAAAAACATTACCAATGCCCTCAAAGCAAAACCAGCAGCCCTAACAAAGTGAAAACTAAAGATCAATAATAAATTGAGATGTTCGAGAAATCAGGCATAGTAAGGAAAGAGGCCACATGAGAGAAGTCCATGCAGGCAAGAAAAAAAAAAAAAAGGGAAATCGTTACGCCCATGGGCCCCTGGTACAAAAAAATTCTAATAAAAATAAACTTTAGCTGTCACTAGTCCTCACTTTCCAACAAACATTTATCACTGTAGTTTATCTGCACAGAGACGAGAAAGCAATTAATAAAACAGAAATAAGAATAGAAATGAGTGGATATGCGGATTAGAGAGAGAAAGACTCAACTAATAATCATACAGTGCATGGCCCCAACAACCCCATTTTAGTAACACACAATTTTGCATACAAAGTGTCCAATCCAGCAGTAAATCCCAGTGACGCCATAGCTAAAGGAGGAAGAAAAGCCATGATATCAACAACAGACAGAAAGCTAATCTGGAACATTCGGATTAACTGGATTACAGTGGAACCAATGAGGCAAAAACCAGGGCAGAGTGACCATGACAGTTCAGTTCAAAACAGTCTATTAGCCACTAGTTCAATCACTAGTCTGAAGGTTGATTAGGATTCTTAACAACAACATTTATGAGGCTTTGGGGAAAATCATTGATTATCCTAAACTAAATTCAACTGCAAAAATAAGACAAAAATGCTTGTTTCCAAACAGGTTTCCAATACATTTCTATCACCCCTTCTGCAATCGATCAGGAACAACAGTCATGCTGCAAACTTTAAACTATTGTTCGAAGAAGTTAAAAGGATTATTTCATCCAAAAAATGAAAAATTGCTTACAATTTACTTACCCTCACGATATCCAAAATGTAGATGATTTTGTTTCTCCGTCAGAACAGATTTGGAGATTTCAGATCTCACCAATGGATCCTCTGCAGTGAATGGGTGCCGTCAGAATGAGAGACCAAACAGCTGATAAAAACATCACAATAATCCACAAGTAATCAGCACAGTTCATCAATTAATATCTTGTGAAATGAAAAACAGGTTTAAAATAAACAAATCCATCATTAAGGCATTTAATTAACTTCAAACTGTCACTTCTGGCCAAAATGTGAATCCATAATCTATAATAATGCTTCCTAAGGTTAAAAAGTCCATCCGCTGTTGCCCTCTCACATCAAAATCTTCCGTGTTCTATTGGTTGCCTGAATCAATATTCCCGCCTCAAATTCATATATTTACATATCCAAAACAACCTACAAATAAGGAATACAACAAGCGATTTATCCTAAATGCCAACAAAGTGATTCAACAAAACTATTCATCTTAAAGCAATTTATCCTCATACCACGGGTTGTCAATGTCCCTGGTAGGGATACTCAGACAAACAGTTATTTTAATATGACAGAACAGAACTATGTCAGATTTGACAAACGTGTCTCTTAGTACTGAGCAGCATCCATTGATCCAGCAGATGTTGACACAAAGATCTGAGCGATAGGCTGTTGCTGAGAGAATTGGATGTGAAAAGAGGAAAGGATTCAGGTCAAGGCGATTTTCATTCCCTAGTCTGTTCACTTCTGACAGAGGTTACGAATCAAGGTTTAAACACATGCAGGCGCATGCATGCAAATGTAAACAAACACTGGGACATCTTGTTGATGAATATTTATCAGAATGAAACCTAAAGACATAAGAGGAAACAAGGGCTGCTGAGCAAAAACCTGCATAGAAACACACAAAATAAAGTCACATTTCATTACCCACTTCAAGCAAACTTTGAATTACTTCAAGTTAGACCTAAAACAAACAAAAAGAAAGAAAGAAATGACTGAGAAATTGTAGCAAGAACACTGCCACTTAAGAAAATTGATTCAAACATTTCCACTCATGTCAAAGCTTTAAATGAAAACATCGAATGATGCACTGGCTCCAAAATTAAATGAGTTCCTTGATAATCCTGAAGCCAGGGGGAAAAGAAAAATTACAGCACATTTCCACCTAAATTGCCGTTTTAGCCTGCGGAAATTATTTTCCAATTTTTCTTAATTTAGTTCTCAATGAGTGTCCTTGGGGGCTAAACTAACACCAGTAGATCTTCTGTCCTATGGTTCACCATTCAAGCATGGTTAATGTTCCTCAGGTGCCAGGTTCAAAACATGTTAAGTTCTATGTGACAGATACTGTCGACTGCCTTATATAAGATATGATTCATCCACAGTTGGTAAAAACAAGTGAAGCATTTACCATGGAACTCAATTAGCAAGACCAAAACCTTAAAAGCCGAAATGTCAAAGTTGTATGTGTATGGCATTTATACTACAACTTTTTTTTTTAATTCAGTAAGAAATTAATACTTTTATTCAGCAAGTATGTAGCAACTTGATCAAAAGTGACAGTAAAGACATTTAGAATGGAAAAATAAATAAATAAATGCTATTGTGAATTTTCTGTTGAGTAAGGAATCCTGAAGTATCACTTTTTCCACAAAAATACACTAATAATAATAGGAAATGTTTCTTGAGCGGCAATTCAGCATTTAAAAAGAGTAATGCCTGCTGAAAATTCAGCTTTGCCATCACAGAAACAATTACGTTTTAAAATACATTAAAATATAAAACTTAAATTTTAATATTTCACAATATTACAGTTTTTACTGTATTTTTGATCAAATAAATGCAGCCTTGGTGAGAATAGGAGACTTTTCAATATACCAGACATCGTGGACAAAAAAAAAAATCTACAAAGCAGAGCAAAGTCAGCCCATCCTATGAGACCACATTTTGCTGTGTATTTCCCAGATAAAATTGTCAAATGGGAAACAGGGACAGATTAACTTTGAAACAGGGCCTATGAAATCTAATGAAGCACAATGGCTTGTTTGTATTAAATAAATGGATAAAACCAAACTAAATAGTTTTGTGTAAATGAGCTGTGCAGTGAGCTCAGCGCTCGGAGACTCACTATCTGGGGAAATAAGAGGTCATTAGTTAACACAGAAAAATCTGTTCTCCTCTCAGAAACCGTAGCCAGCTATTGCATGTGCTCTTTTCACATTGCCTACACAAAGCCATCAGACGCCAGAGGGTTTTGATGTTTCTAAGAGAGTTTGTGTTCCCATGTGATCTGCTGATTATAGCGTAGGAGTGTGTGTACATGTGCGTCAGAGCAGGAGGGAGATCCGACTTCTGCAGCGCAGTGACCCATTTACCTGTTGTAACCCAAATTGCATTTTAAAAGACAGAAGATGAATAGGGACTGAGAGAACAAGAGTGAGAGAGAGAGAGAGAGCATCAGACAGTAACGCCATGCCAGAGTGGCAGAAAGGAAATTAAAGTTAAATGTACTGCAAAGTTTTACATTTGTCCACTTGTGCGCAATCATTTTTTTTTCTGAAAGTGCCAAAAATTGCAGCATTGTTCTCCGTTTCATACATTCTTTGCTTTAATCGACGCCAAACACTTTTTCGATCCAGCCAAACCTGTTGAAACTCCCACAGATCAAGCAATATGATGATTCACACACATACTTCATTGAAAATCTGTCAATATTCACTCACCCTCATGTCATTTCAGATTTTCTTTCATCTGTGGAACACAAAGGTGAATTTCTAAAGAATATCCAGGCCACTGTTTTCAACACAGCAAGTGAATAAAGACTGGGCCTGTCAAGCTTCGAAAAGACACAAAAGAACCCCAAAAATATCTATAAAGTAGTTTTTATGTCGTATCTGACTGAAAGTGGAAGTTTTTATTTATTGCAAGTAGTCAAGGCTTTAATTGTTTTGTCCGAATCAACTCAAAACAAGGTCAGACTGATTTTCCCTGTGTTCCATTCAGAAGGGCTCGAATCCCTTCAAAGGGTTTACCCTCCGGAGTGAGAGCTTCGAAGGGCTGAAGGGTGTAGGGGACCAAACAACGGTTTCTTGAAGTGCTCTTCTGCGTCAACATCCTGTGTCGATACGGAGGCGCCATCATCATGCTAAGATGATGATCAGTTGTACCCTTCGAAATCCTTATTTTCGAAGGATGCCAGTTTTGAGAACTTCGTTTTGGAATGGCCATTCAATATGGCTGTGCCGTCCTCGATATGTTAACTTAATATCCTGACAGCCAGCTAAACTTTTTCCCCACACCAAGACTCTGAAGATTAATTCTTAGTTCCACAGGTTTATTGGGGTTAAGGAAAATAGTGAAACTGCAACACACAAAAGAGCAATGACAATTACACATGAATAAAGGCTACTTTGCACAATTACTGTTACATATTTGTTTGTACTCATTTAACACTAATAAAGAAATACATGTGAATTACATTCTGGTATTAAACCATCTTTACCGTGTAGCTCATAACAAATGAACACGTGAGAGCTAGCATATGCGTTGCTGAAGTGAGTTCAAACCACCGGCAGATTACGCTCTACAAACTTACAATTATTGTCAAAAATAACGAATAATACTTCCAGAATAATCTCACAAAACAAAGTATACATACCGACGATGCTACGTCAGAAATGAGAAGTAGACAGATGCGATTGAAGCGCCATGAAAAATAAACTTGAGCAAACCGCTGAAACGCGCATGAAGAGCGTGAGTAATACTTCCCAACTACGGATCGCGTAAAAGGACATTTAGCACAGCGCGATCTTAAAGTGACCATGACCTAAATACAAACACATATGAAATGCATATTCCTGGAACACCTTAGAACTCTGGAATGCTGACTAAAGGTAAAGCATGTTAATGAAACTTTAAACTTAATGCTTATTTAAGTTTTCTTACTCATAACAAAACACTCCCCGCCTGACGTGGACACACGTCACCCCACAGTCCATGCACAGTCCATTTTTTTTTTTTTTTTAAACAGTCCATTTACTGTGCCTCTGGAGGTAGAAGGAGAACTATTTCATTGACTGGCCTGAGAAAGAGGCTAGTCCCGCCTGGTTTGATGATCTTCACCTCAACCTGGCGCACTTTCCCATCTTTGCTAGGGAAGGCCTGTGTAATCAGTCCAAGAGGCCATTCATTCCTAGGTGCTTGGCTGTTCTTAAGGAGAACAACGCTTCCAGACTGAATGTTTGGCTGAGTTGACTGCCATTTTTTGCGGGCCTGCAGTGTTGGGAGGAATTGTTTCCTCCAGCGGTCCCAGAAGGTGTTGGACAGGTGCTGAACCTGCCGCCACTGGGACTTGTAAAGGTCTGCAACTCCAAACTCACCAGCAGGAGCAGGAACAATGTTCGTCTTTTGTGTGAGAAGAGCAGCTGGTGTAAGTATGAACGAGTCATCAGGGTCCATAGTCACTGGAACAAGTGGCCTGGCGTTGATGATCGCTGCAACTTCTGCCATGAAAGTCACCAGCACTTCGTGGGTGAGCTTGTCTTTCAGCTGGAGGAACATTGCGTCCAGAATCCTCCTAGCCAGTCCTATCATTCTCTCCCATGATCCACCCCAATGGGATGCATGTGGGGGATTAAAAGACCAGATGCAACCCTTGTCCGAGAGGTAAGTCTTTACAGCAGTGCTGTCAATGTTTGAGGCTATCTTCAGTTCCTTACAGGCGCCAATGAAGTTTGTGCCACGGTCGGAACGAATGTATTTGACCGGCCCACGTATCGAAAGGAAGCGCCGTAGCGCATTGATGAAGCTAGAAGTGTCGAGGGATTCTATGACTTCAATGTGCACAGCTCTTATGCTCATGCACGTAAAGATCACTGCCCACCTTTTACTTTGAGCGAAGCCGCCTCTGGTCTTGCGTGAGGAGACGTTCCATGGGCCGAACACATCAAGACCGACGCTGGAGAACGGAGGATCTGTTGAGAGACGATCGACTGGCAGGTTAGCCATTTTCTGGATGCTGAGTGGAGCTCTGAGCCTTCTGCATGTTATGCATTGGTGGATGATGCTGCTTACTCTTTTCTTCCCTCCGACTATCCAAAAGCCAGCTGAACGGACCGCCCCCTCAGTAAAGTGACGGCCTTGATGATGAATTTGCTCGTGGTGGTGTCTGATGAGCAAAGTGGCGATGTGATGCCGGCCAGGAATAATCAGGGGAGTCTTTTCACTCTGATTGAGATTTGAATGATGAAGACGGCCTCCAACTCTGAGAAGGCCGTGTGCGTCAATGAACGAGTCCAGATTTCTGAGAGGGCTTGTTTTTGGCATCCTTTCCTGTTTTAGAATGCACTTTATCTCTTGGCTGTAGACTTCCTGTTGAACTGCTTGGATGATTACAGTTGACGCTTTCTCGGATTCCTCAACTGTGAATTCAGCTTTGCAGTAATGCCAGCCCTTGCATGCTCTGTTCTCTCTGTGAGCTGTCTTGAAATGACAGGCTATGTGAACGAGGCGAGTGACTGCACGAGTTAATGACTTCCAGGTAGAGAACTTAGCAAAGCGTTGTGAATCCAGTTGCTTGTTTGAGGCTGTAGTGCTTAAGGCAGACACCAGAGGGCGGATGTCTGGGTCTGTGCTCGGGTCAACAAGGTCATAAGTGCTTGCAGAAATGCTGGGCTCCGGCTTGGAGAGAAATTTGGGCCCACTTAGCCAGTTGGTGTGTTTCAGTTGGCCAGCAGGGACGGAACGCGTTGCGTGATCTGCAGGGTTCAGGTCTGTTGGCACGTAGCGCCACTGGTCTGGTCGGCAAGATCTTCGGATGCGTAACACCCGGTTGCTGACATAGACATAAAAGCGCCTGGTCTCATTGCAAATATAGCCCAAGACTACTTTACTGTCTGAATAGTAGGTTACGGCATCAAGCTGTAGGTCTAGTTCTGCTGAGACCAGGTCTGCTAACTCAACAGCAAGCACTGCTGCGCAAAGTTCAAGTCTTGGCACTGTGTGTTCAGGGCAGGGGGCCAGCTTGGCTTTGCCCATTACAAATCCACTCTGGTTGTTGCCATTACTGTCTGTCACCTTCAGGTAGCACACAGCACCGATAGCTTTCACTGACGCATCACAGAACACACACAGTTCTCTTCTTACTGCTGCTGACGGTGAGGTTTCTGTGTAGCGCCTTGGGATGGAAAGCTCAGCGAGCTCGGACAGAGAGGCTCTCCATGACGTCCAGGCATCTTCCATGGCTGGAGGTAAGGGCGCATCCCAGTCACCATTCTCCACCGTGAGCTCTCGCAGGATAGCCTTGCCTTGGATTGTAACGGGCGCAACAAATCCAAGTGGGTCGTAGAGTCTATTGATTGTGGATAAGACACCCCGCCGGGTGTAGGGCTTGGCCTCACTAGAGACATTAAAAAGGAAACAGTCTGTCTTGAGATTCCAGTCAAGCCCGAGGCTGCGCTGCAACGGCAGCGCGTCTGTGTCAAGGTCAAGGTCTTTGAGGTCACTCGCGTGGTCACTGGATGGAAAGGCGTCCATGACTTCTTTGTTGTTCGCTGTAATCTTGTGAAGTCTCAGATTTGACTTGGAGAGCACATCCTGAGTCCTTTTTAACAGGCTGATAGCAGCTTGAACTGTGGGCAGGGACTTCAACCCGTCATCGACATAGAAGTCATGCAACACGAAGTGTTGCACATCTGGGTCGACGTGGAACTCGTTGCCTTGAACAGACTTGTGTAGACCATGAATAGCCACTGCAGGTGAAGGGCTATTGCCGAAGACGTGGACGTTCATCCGGTAATCCACGGTGGCTTTGGAGAGGTCATTGTCCTGGAACCAGAGAAAGCGTAAGAAGTTACGGTCTTTCTCTCTTACCCGGAAGCAATAGAACATCTGTTCTATGTCGGCTGTGACGGCGATGGCCTCTCTTCTGAACCGAATCAGCACTCCCAGTAGTGTGTTATTCAGGTCAGGACCCGTTAACAGCACGTTGTTGAGTGCCACGCCGTTGTATTGGGCACTGGAATCGAATACCACACGGATTTTCTTAGGTTTTTTCGGATGATACACCCCGAACGTTGGTAAGTACCACCTTTCTTCATCCGAACTGAGAGGGGGGGCTAACTCTGCATGACCGTTCCGAAACATGTTGCCCATGAAGGCGAGAAAGTGGTCTCTCATCTCAGGCTTTTTCTCAAAGTTACGCTTGAGAGACATGAGACGCCTCAGCGCCTGTGGCCTATTGTCTGGGAGCCGTGGGCGTGGACTCTTGAAGGGTAATGGTGCCACCCAACTGTTATTTGGGTCTTTTTGTAGTCCTTCATCCATTATCTCCATGAACGTTGAATCTTGAATGGAGGGAGCCACCTGGTTGTCATCCCTGGTCCGCCTGAACACTGTGCATCCAAGGTGGTCGGTTTCACAAATAGGCTGGTCCTCAGGATACGCTGGAGGCTCACTGATGACCTGGGTGTCGCTGAACCTCTCCTTCACATGGAACACGTTGGGGCACGCGTCAAAGAGAGTGGGCCGTTGCAGCTCTGTGGTGTTCGTATGGAACGTGCTAATTGTAAGTGGCCTGTGAACATTACCTAGGCACACATTTCCAACAATGACCCACCCCAGGTCTAACTTCTGTGCGTAAGGCAGGTTGTGAGGGCCATTCACCTGTTTGCGGACTTTATGCACTCTGATAATGTCTCGTCCTAAGAGAAGCATAATGGGGGCTTGCGGGTCAATGTCTGGGATGAGGTGTGCCACTGACTTTAGATGAGCATGATGAAGAGCTACTTCGGGGGTTGGAATCTCCTCTCTGTTGTTCGGTATGTCGTTACATTCTATGAGGCTTGGCAACGGGATGCGAACAGCTCCATCCAGAGACTCCACTTCATAGCCACTGGCCCTTCTGCCTGCTGATGGCTTCACTCCGGCACATGTTCTCAGTGTGTAAGGAGAGCTTGGACTTTGGTCGTTGAACATGTCGAAGAACTGTGAGCGAACCAGTGACCTGTTGCTCTGCTCGTCCATGATCGCATACAGTTTCACGGCTTTTTCTCTGTGGCCGACTGGGAACACTTTGACGAGGCATATTTTCGAGCAGGAGCGGTCTGTGAGTTCCCCTCCGCAGATTTTCGTGCATTTGTTGGTGACCTGAGACTGCGGTGAAGCTTCATCCTCCTCCCCGCCGTGCTCAGCAGTAGGGCCAGCCCTCTGATGCCAGGGTGCAGGTCCAGGGTGAAGCGCTGTGTTGTGCCTGTCGCTCTTACATTCAAAACACTGGACATTGAGTTTGCAGTTCTTTGCTATGTGAGACGAGGAAGAAAGACATTTAAAGCACACATTGTTCTCTTTAAGGAGTGTTTTGCGCTCGTCAATGGGCTTTTCTCTGAATGCCCGACACTTACGGAGAGGGTGTGGCTTTTTATGCAACAGACACAGTTTGTCGCCTTCGTCGGATTTTGTTGGAGGCTCACCCGTGTCAGATGTGGCTCTGGGTGACACCTCTGTCTTGTGGACGGAGACTTCCCGCTGTCTGGTGGGCTTCCACCCTGTCTTCTCTGTTCTGGGGGCCATGTCTGTGTTGCCGATGTGACTGAAGCTTGGGTCATTTGCGATGCGAGCCTGCTCGCTGACAAAATCAACAAAGAAGCCAAAGGGAGGATAGATCACATGGTTTTGACGCTTGTAGGCTGCACCAGCTATCACCCACTTGTCCTGGAGACGAGGCGGGAGTTTCTGTACAATTGGGTTGACGCCTCTCGACGTGTCCAGGAAAGCCAGGCCTGGTAAGTCTCCTTCAGCCTTAGCGGCCTGCAGTTCCATTAGCAGATCACCCAGCTTTGTCAGCTTAGATCCATCTCGGTTTACTATTTTTGGAAAGCTGTCAATGCGTTTGAACAGAGCATTTTCTATTGCTTCAGCTGAGCCATATGTTTGCTCGAGCCTTTCCCATGCCATGGCCAGTCCTGCTTCTGGCCGATTGATGTGTATTGCTCTTATCTGCTCAATATGCTCTGCTGACTCCTTCCCGAGCCACTTTAGCAGAAGATCCATCTCCTCACTCGGTTCCAGGATAAGGCCTCTGATGGCAGTCAAAAAGGAACGCTTCCATGCTCTGTAGTTTTGGGGTTTGTCATTGAATTGAAGCAAGCCTGTAGCCACAAGCTCACGGCGGGCTAGATACCTGACAAAGTCATTTATGTATGAGCTGCCATCATTGTAGTCTGGCGGTATGGCATGGTGTGCGGGAGGAGGCTGGGTGTGGTGATTTTGTGTTCTGAAGTGGTGTACTAGAGAAGCATGCTCACCGCTGGACTTGATGTGAGGTAGACAAACATCTCCAGGCGTCCTGTTGAATGGCTTGTGGCTGTCTTCGTATGTGCTGATGTAAGGCTGTTGTGAGATGAGACGATGTGTAGCAGTACTGTTCTGATGCGGATAGAAGGGACTGGCTTCAGGCTTTAGTGGTGGAGGTGACACGTTGTGGTTAAAGACTGGCGCTGTCTTTGCTTGTATGTCACCGTTTTCACATGACTTAAGTTCTGAATCCCTTTCTTTTAGTTGATCAAGCACATACTGCCTTGTGCGTTGTGAGGCTTCTAAAGGAACAGAGTCTTTGTTCAGGTCACAACTATGTCTCTCGCTCTTTACATCAGCAGCAGCTTCAAGTGTCTCTGCTTCTGCAATGGCTGCTGCAGCCTCTTTTTTATGTTTTAGCATTGCTATAGACACTTCCAACTTAGCTTGTTGTAGCCTCAGATTAGCTTCCTCTTCAGCATAGCATAGGCGTGCCTTCGCTGCTTCGGCTCTCGCTCTTGCTCTGACTGCTGCAGACCCCGCTGACGATAAACTGGATCTCACTGAACAACATACTTGCGAGCGTGTCCTTATCGATGCACTGTATGGGTCCTCCTGTGCTGCTGTATTTCCATGCAAACTCTCCTCTGTAGCCTGTAGCTCGGTGGCGCGCACTGCTCCAGTAGCACTTGACTGTAGAGTATGGTCTGTTGCTCGTCCACTGGATGCGTGTGACGACGACATGTCGGCCAGCTTCCAACTTGCTCTGCTTTATCTCACTTGCTTGATAGCGTCGTTTCACTGTGCCGTCCTCGATATGTTAACTTAATATCCTGACAGCCAGCTAAACTTTTTCCCCACACCAAGACTCTGAAGATTAATTCTTAGTTCCACAGGTTTATTGGGGTTAAGGAAAATAGTGAAACTGCAACACACAAAAGAGCAATGACAATTACACATGAATAAAGGCTACTTTGCACAATTACTGTTACATATTTGTTTGTACTCATTTAACACTAATAAAGAAATACATGTGAATTACATTCTGGTATTAAACCATCTTTACCGTGTAGCTCATAACAAATGAACACGTGAGAGCTAGCATATGCGTTGCTGAAGTGAGTTCAAACCACCGGCAGATTACGCTCTACAAACTTACAATTATTGTCAAAAATAACGAATAATACTTCCAGAATAATCTCACAAAACAAAGTATACATACCGACGATGCTACGTCAGAAATGAGAAGTAGACAGATGCGATTGAAGCGCCATGAAAAATAAACTTGAGCAAACCGCTGAAACGCGCATGAAGAGCGTGAGTAATACTTCCCAACTACGGATCGCGTAAAAGGACATTTAGCACAGCGCGATCTTAAAGTGACCATGACCTAAATACAAACACATATGAAATGCATATTCCTGGAACACCTTAGAACTCTGGAATGCTGACTAAAGGTAAAGCATGTTAATGAAACTTTAAACTTAATGCTTATTTAAGTTTTCTTACTCATAACAAAACAATGGCGCCCATGTTTATTTTCACTCAGAAGTGCTCTTTGGAGGGCGATTGATATTCCATTTGGAACGCACCATTTGTGAACTAGATGATCTGATTCATTGGAAGGATTTGATTCAAATGAACATTCAAGACATCATTGCTTCTCTCGTGAACATTAAAAAGAGAACTAGGGCGATTATGGATAATGACATAAATATCAGTCTGTTCCTCAAACAAAACCATTACAAGCTTCACTTTTATAATACTTTTATGGTACTTCTTTGTCATTTGAGAACTTGACAGACTTCATTCACTTTCATTATATTTAATAGAGTGGCCTGGATTCACCTTTTGTTTTCCACAGAACAAAAAGTCAAACAGGTTTTGGAAAATCAGATGGTAAATAAACAATGAATTTAAATTTTTAGGTGAGTATTCCTTTAACCGCTCATTTTCTCAGAGACTATGACCCATATTTCTCTTCACAAACTCATTAATTAGTGGTGACGTTTGTGTCTATTCTTGGGGGAGAACAAGACAATGAATTAACAAGGCTGGCAAAATATAAGTCTGCTTCAGCAGAGCAGAAAGGTCACGGCGGCCCCTCGTCCGTCATTCTGACAGGAGCTAAACAACAGAGTAAATAACTGTCCTTTACCTGCTCCTAATCACCACATGAGGAAATCATGGCGTTGGTCGAGGAGGGCAGGCTGCAACACAACGCCACCTAGTGGAAAATACAGGAAGTGACCAGGACTGCAGTTTTGCAGAGTCATTTCTGCAGTCATTTATGGATGACAAACAAAGTGAATCAGAATCTGATCAAGTTAGATGGGTCAATAACATTTTAGAGATAATTTAATAATAATGTACTACATTAACAATAATAATGTTTCATTTTAATACAGTATTTTATAATGTATCAGTGAGAACTAGATTTGCATTTCATGAAATAAATACAAGTATTTCCAATGCAAAAAAATAATAAAACTTGTTAAAATTCTGTGCAAAACAAATAATAAAATTCAAATGCACAAATATGCATGCAAATATTTGGTTAGATTTTTGAAGGCTGAAAAATACTTTAATTTTAATAAAAACAAAACAGGCTGAAATTACACATTAACAATACTACACATTACATTCTAAGTGGTCCAGGCTGAATTAATTGCAGAAAATTGCATTGAATATAAAAACAAAGCAGAGAAAAGCTTGCATTGTAAGCAGTATAAAAGAAAATTACAAAAGGTGAATATAAATAACCTTTTTTCCTGATTCATACACTTTAGACTGCATAACTATCACACTGTCATTGGCGGTGCACTGAACTTTCCCAGAGTTTTGACAGTTTAAATAAAGAGCAGCTTTAATGGCTTTTATCTCCTACATCCAGACACATTCCTCACCTTTCACCCAAACTGTGCCATCTCTCATTATCTTATTAGCACTTCTGCAAGCTCACAATATCTGGGCAACGGACACACAGCCTCTTGGATTTTTAAAGGGCCCTGTAGTCAGAAGAAAGTTGTCTTTAGATCACTTAGTGCAACACAAATAATGAGCATTTGAGGAAAATTTAGAACGTTTATCGTAAATTAAACAAGATGTAAAATATGGCCGAGAGCAGATGAACAATTTAGCATGCATTCACATGTAAAACTAGAACTAGCTAAGCTGATTCACCAAGAAATCTGCAGTGGGTGTTTGAATCATTCATTAATCAATTCATTATTTTCATGCTCTTCTGGAAAACACAGGATGTCCATTATAATATCCCATTTGTCTACAGCACACCTGGTGAGAAGTGGACCACGGGGGACAAAGATACATGTTATCTGAAAAGACTAAATGAATCATACCACCTTTAAAGAACACACTGCGATTCCAGAAAGCATTTCTCCATGACGACGACGACGAGGTGAAGATGCAGGTGATTTTGAGCTAGAAAACAGGAACAAAGAAAAGAAGGGGATGCAAGGCAATAAAACATAGCTTTAAGGTCTAATTAATCTATTTAAAGTGCATCCAATCATCCTCTTCAAAATCACCAAGGTTGCATTTACTTGATACAAAAAACAGCAAAAACCACAATATTGTGAAATATTAAAACTTAAAATGACTCATATTATAAAATGTCATTTATTCCTGTGGTAAAGCAGCATTACAAAATTAAAGCAACATAAACAAAAAAGTTATTTCACACAAAACGTGCATATACTACAAATTCTTATACAGGTTCTCCAACATCCTTAAACTAGAGAAACACTTGACTGACCTTAAACCTAGTGTAGCTGCACACCTCCGTGTGATGCATAAGACGTTTGTTCATCATGTGTGATTATCTCCTAGTTCTCACTTCACAAAACTCATTTGGAAGTGTTTTGTCTTCATTGCATGTCTGAGTGCATTAAATCTCACGTGCAGCGGCCTGCTGAGGCTGTTTTGCTCAGAGTTGGCACCGAGCAATGATTGATTACGGCAGCGTCTCCATTAGGCAGAAAAACCACAGACTTACAGCCGAATCCCATAATTCATCCTCATAATTAACACCGGGCACACATGGCTCCTGGAGTGCAGCGTACAGCAGACAAGAGTAAACGTGAGCCAGCCTGCTTTACGCAACAAATATGCAAATAAACAAATATTTCAAAAGCTTCAACGGTCTTTGAACACTAGAACTCAAAAAGACAAAAGCAAAATGCAGTTTATTAGGAATCAGCATTTTTAAGACGCATGACAGTAGATTCTCCCATCATTCGAAAAACAATTGCATATTCTCATTTGGTTTTTCAGATGCCCATATTGTGGTTTCTTTAACTTTGGGAGCAAACTGACCCTAAACAACCAACATTGACAATATAAGTGTTTTCTTTTGTTACAACTGATTTAAGTGACACTATTGGCACAGAGCATTAGAATTATTCCGGAAGATTGGCGTGACCACAAATCTCCAAATTAATGTCAGTCATGGTGGCACAATCAAAACTCAAATGATACGTCACACATGCAAATTAATCAATACTGGCATTGTGGTTAGACTGTTAATATATTTTTGGACCATTATTGAACTCCCATTGTCTTGTATGGCTAGTATTAAGGTTAAAAAGGCACTACAGGTATCATACGGCAATTTTTCACAACAAAAACAAAAAATATAAAAAATATTGCATTGATAGGCTTGCTTTTCTGACTTTGTATTGTTTGATCACACGCAGCTAGAGGTACGATTATAGACACATTCGGTATGATAAACGACACTGGTCACTCGATCACTCAACTGTCCATAGATCGTCAGCTAGGAGTCGCTGACCTGCACGAAACAGCTAAGCTGTGGGACAAATCGACTTGCCAAACGGTCTTTCAGGGTTTAAATGAAACAAAAATTCTACATCAGTCATCTGAGCTTATAAATAGAGAACTCTACATTCAATATCACTTTCTTTTTTTTTTCTCTAAATCATTATTTCGCTCTTTTCTCCTACTTTCATTGACAAAAGAAAAAAACTAACTGAACATGCAATCCAATCTAACTGTTTGTAAAGACAATGTTTTAGCTGATTGTCTCAATCGTGGAATTTCCTCCTCTATTGACTGACCGGTAATTCAAGACGGAGTAAAGATAACACTTGGCAATCAAAAGAGTTCAAAGTCAGCATGAAGCTTCACAGACACTCTGGGATAGTCTTGAGTTACTGCTCAGATGCAAGGACAGGTATCATTTCAACCCCATGTCCATCTTAAACTTCCAGTGCAATAGATGTTTTCTTTGGATGAGAGGGGAAAAGGCTTGTGTAAATACACAAAATAATGAGTTCCTGCTCCTCAAGGCCTGGATGTACTTGGTGTGACTGGAATGTGTACAGAAAGCCAAACCCCAGATCACAGGAGTGTCAGTGTTTGTTCACTGCCATGCTGATATCTGGGTCAGTGGCCAGGATGGAGGGGTTTCAATCCTGGTGCTTTTCGGTTAGAGGACTGTTGGGACTGGAGGTTTGTGGTGTTTTGGAGGACACAGGCCCTAGGTTTTCCACGTCAGAAGGCACACGCTGCCTGTGAGACCTCTCAAATTCTTCATCCTGGGCATAAGCATCAATCAATCAGTTTAGTTTTAAGATTTTATAGGAGTTTTTTTTTGTTGCTTTTTCTCATTTGATGCACAATGTAGACATAAACTAACTTTCAAAAGTTTGAGGTCAGTACAATTTATTGTTTTTAAAAGAAGTCCTTTATGCTCGCCAAGGCTGCATTTATTTGATCAAAAGAGTAAAAAAGTAATAGTAATATTATTACAGTTTAAAAGAACTTTTCTCACTATTAATACATTTTATGTAATTTATTCCTGTGACATTAGCCAATGATCCAGTCTTCAGAGTCACATGATCCATCAGAAATCATCCTAATATGCTGATTTGGTACTCAAGAATCATTTCTTATTATCCATGTTGAAAACATTTGTGCTACTTAATAGCATGCATTTTTTCAGGATTCTTTCAGAAAAACTGATTTGCAACAGAAATCTTCTGTAACATTATAAATGTCTTTACTGTCACTTTTGATACATTTAAAGTGTGCTCGTTGAATAAAAGCAAAATAAAAATCTTACTGGCCCCAAACAGGTCATTTAGAAATTGTCACTGTGAAGCATACATTAACATAAGTTCACCACGTTTACATTTCAATGTCTGTGTGAAGTATGCCTGTTAAAGGCACAGTAGCATTTCTACTGTAACTTCAGAGTGAAGGTGGAAGTTTTTCTAAATAAATGACTTTGATTTAGGAAACCATCACTAACATTAAAATTGGATCTAAAAGAAATAAAATTAAAATGTATGATTAGATAAGTCAAATAATGGTAAACCATAGCTGCATAATTTACTGGAATCAGAGTGCAAGGGTGAAAAAATAAGAACTGTTTTGGTGCAAGACAAGGTTGATATGATGTCCCTTTAAATCTGCATGTGTATGTGAGACTTACAGTGTCTGCGGTCAGTTCCTCCTCTGTGTGCTCACTGTAATGGTTGTAAAGCTCAATGTCTGACAGAGCGCTCTCTGCCATCTCCTCTTCATAGTCGGTGTGATAGTCCGATTCATCTGTGGGAAAGATGAAGATATTTCCGACTCATTAGCCTAATGATGTTAGTACACAAATCACACAACACTAAATGGCATCCAACTAAGCAGAAGCCAAAAACAGATCAATATGCTAGGAATTTATGCCAAAAATCCCAGAAAACAACTGCCCAATGTGCTTTTAAAAGGTACATTTATAAGGTTTAACATTGATTTACCATCTACAAGAGCTGGTTTGACTGGCTCAATCCGTGAGACGATCTCAGCCAGATCAGTGAAGGAAGCATTTGGACAGGTCACCAACTGCAGAAACAACAATAAACTGAAGTGAGGAACACGAATTACAATTCAATAGTATCACGTTCAGGTGATCCAGGCTCACATTGTTGCTCTGCGTTTTGTGGAACTCCTCTTGATGTCTGTCCTTCATCATCTTCTCCACCACACCACTCCTGCACCACACATCAAACACGGTCTTCCCATGCTGGTAGCCCACTTCCTATATGCGCACACAAACACATGAGGCCAACCAAAAACAATATAGGCGTAGAACAAAGACTGAATATTTAGAGTGTAGAAGGTAAAAAAGCAAAGGAGATAAAACTCACGCTGATCTCATCGAACTTGCCAAACTCAAGTGTACGGTATCTATCGATGGGAGGACGGATGCATTCACAGTAGTCGCTATTCTTAACGGATTCAAGCTGTCTCACTGAACACACATAAGCCAGGCGGGCCTGGATCTCAGTCATGTTCAACACCTGAAACAGTCACAACAACTTTAATTAAAAAAAAGAATAGATTTTAACATTTTCGAAAGAAAATTTAAGTGCATGTGCATGCAAAAGTGGTTGCCACAAATGTTTTCTGTGTGATTGCTAGTTAATAACATTCTAAATATGGCTCAGGTTCCCCTTTTAAAGAAAATCAATGGGATATTTTTGCCGTTTTATCATCTGTCGGGCATAATTAAAAAATCCAATAGTTTATTGTAATAACATACCTCTTGTCCATTTGCACAAGTTGCAGTATCATTCATTTGTGTCAACGTTTAATAATCATTAAAAGTTGACAATTAAGGTGCGGTCATATAAGCAAAATTTTGCAGGCAAAAAATGTCCACTGTCTATTGTTAATAGTGGAGCGATGTGTGATGCACAGCAAATGTGGCCGCACCTTTGATACAAGTACGAACAATAGTAATGGTGATGCTTGCCTTAGAAAACACAACTAATTAAGTAAACATTACACTTGGCTAATGTCTCCCTCACCTTGACTTTCACAGCCAGTGGGTTGAGCCGTTTCCATAGCAGCCACCAGCCAGAAAGGGCATCCCCGTAGTTGGTGAGGTTAGTTTCATCTTGGCTGCCTACATCGATAGCAATAACCACTTTAGCACCCATGGAGCGTGCCACATCCGCTGAAACAGGAAGAGAAGACAACACCCTCTGCAACAATGAACCTCCATTATTGCAAAAAGACCAAAATTACCCAATTCTTCAGATCTGATCAACTCAGTAGACATAGACGGCACACTCAAGTCCGCCCACAGTCTATTCACTGAATGTCAGATGCAAATTGCACACATAAATGGCTCAAAGTTTCACAGAAATTTTATTATTGGGGTTTCGATTATTTTAGAACCCTCCCCCAGACAGATCTTTCCTGTCTAAGTGGGCAGTCCTTGGCCAGAATGAGCCAAATAATCTTGGTCCAGACTTTATGCCAATAGTTAACTGACTACATTATTTGAGCAGATTTGCATCTTCAAAATAGTGTGTTTGTCATGGTATATTGGGATTTGATTGTCAGGCGCTAAAGAGGTTTTACTGTGGGGAGCTAATGTCCTACTACACACCTGGTAGGTTGTTGATGTAGCCTCCGTCCATGAGCAGGTGTCCATCTTTTGGATCACACAGTGGTGGCAGGTAACCAGAAAGAGACATGCTGGAACGCACATACCTCCACAGGGAGCCTGAGATGGAGGGACAGGAAACATCAGACATTTATCCTGGTTAAGCAGAGGCTCATAAATGGAGGTGGAGTATGTAACAGTACCGACCATCAGTGTGCACTCTCATTGTGGAGGCAGTGATGTCGGTGGTGATGTTGAAATATGGGATCCAGAGATCCTGTAAATCAAGCCAAACACATTTAAGCTGCTGAATTTGGCAGATTGTGATCCAGTGTAGGATTTTTTGAGCCAAAAAGAGCCATTTTCCTACCTCTATCTGTTTGTCCTTGAAGACTGCATTAATGCTAGAGTTAAATGAAGCACCGGAAAACATTGAAGTGATAGGGTAAGTCAAGTCAAGCACTTTCTTAAACACTGATGTCATTTCCTACAGAGGAGGAAAGGGGAACAAAGTTAGCTTTTTGTGTCTAATTTAAGTGGCTTTTAAAAGGAACACACCACTATTTTTGAAAATAGGCTCATTTTCCAACTCACCAGCAGTTGAGTTTTACCATTTTCGAATCCATTCAGCTGATCTCCAGGTCTGGCGACAGCACTTTTAGCTTAGCTTAGCATAGATCATTGAATCTGATTAGACCATTAGCATCTTGCTCAAAAATGACCAAAGAGTTTCGATATTTTTCCTATTTAAAACGTGACTCTTCTGTAGTTACATCGTGTTCTAAGACTGACGGAAAATTAAAAGTTCCTCTCATTCCGTCGTAATAATCAAGGACCTTTGCTGCCGTACCATGGGTGCAGCAGGTGCAATGATATTACGCAGCGCCTAAAAATAGTCTCCAGTTAGGTAACTTCTATCTTCAGTGTATTCCGGTTCAAATAGATACGGTTCAGGATCTGCACCAAAGTAAATAGCTTCTGAATCGTCTCTCACAAATGTCTCCATGGTTGCAAGGCAAGCTCCCTGTGCAAGCAGGTAGTCACATTATGTTGACGGAAATTAGCCTACTTTCAGGCACTGCGTAATATCATTGCACCTGCTGCACCCATGGTACGGCAGCAAAGGTCCTTGATTATTACGATGGAACGAGAGTATAGTTCCTAGCCATATCGGCCTAGAAAATCACAACCTTTCATTTTCCGTCAGTCTTAGAACACGATGTAACTACAGAAGAGTCAAGTTTTAAATAGGAAAATTATCGAAACTCTTTGATCATTTTTGAGCGAGATGCTAACGGTCCAATCAGATTCAAGTATCTATACTAAGCTGCAACTAAAAGTGCTACCGCCAGACACGAAGATCGGCTGAATGAATTCGAAAACGGTAAAACTGAACTGTTTAACTCTTGGGGAGTTGGAAAATGAGCCTGTTTTCAAAAATAGTGGTGTGTTCCTTTAAATTGGAAGAAAAATAAAAGCAACAGATTGGAATAAGTAAAAAAAGAAAAAAAAAAGAATGAAAATCAGTAGAAAAAAGGAAAGGAACCAAGAAAAGGAATAGTAAAATATGTAGAAAAAAGAATAGGAAACAGGAAAGTTTAAGAAAATTAAATAAAAATTTAAGGAAAACAAATAGGAAAATAGAAAAGGAATAGAAAAAGGAAAAGAACTAAAAAGGAATAGGAAAATAAATTAAAAAGATGTGATGAAAAGAAACGGAAAAATTCATAGAAAATATAAAAATAAAGAAATGGGCAAGCAGAAATGGGTAACAATTAAAAATTAGTAATAAAACAAAACAGTGAAAAAAGACTGGAAAAAAGGATAAAGAATAGGAAAAGGGAAAGAAAATGAAAAAGAAAAGAAAAAAGAATAGGGAAAAAATTATAAAAGGAAATTTTTTTTTTTTTTTAAAGAATATGAATGAAGAAAAGGAGGGGAAATCTGAAATGGAAAAAGGAAAAGAACAATACAACAGAAAGAAAGGAAAAAAGGATAATGAATATTGAAAAGGGAATAGAAAAACATGAAAAGAAAACGTGCTTGGTCTATATTTTTTGGTGAGCACTAGGTTGCATTTCAAAGTAGCATTTCAAGGTTCATCTAAGGATTTTGAGTGTTTTACATTAGAGTGGTTTCTCACCATTGCCCACTCTCTGGCTCTGATCTTCATTCTGCTGTAACTGCGGTCCTCTGCATACAGCGCGCCCATCATGGACCCGATAGAGGTGCCGCCCACAAGATCAATGGGGATTCCTGCCTCCCTCAGTGCTCGAATGATGCCCACCTGAGCACAGCCCCTGAAAGAAGGAAGATGTGAAGAAGGGAGTGAGGGAGTGAGGGGGCAAATAAACCCAGTGATACAAGGTCAATCGATACATAACCTTTCTCGTTCTGTTCTTATGGTCCAAAAGAATTAAAAATGGAGATCTCGAAACGAGCATTGTGTTGTTCTCTTTTTGAACAGCTCTATAGGGGTTTTCTACCCTAAAGGAAACTGGGCTAAAACTGCACGCAGAATCAATCAAAGGTTACTACACAAAGGAAAGAAGGGAGAAAATAGCAACCAACCTTTAAACACCTCCTGCCAACCACGAAAAAGACAGAATAGACAAACAGAAGCTGTCAGAAAAAATTAAATTGACAGAAAGAGAGCAACAGAGGAAAGAGGTCAAACAAAGCCTGAGAGGGGGTGGTAAAGGGCTTTTAACGGAAAATGCCACAGTAGTGCCAACAAGAGTGGGAGTGAGAAACTGCATTCAAAATAGTGGAGGTGTTTTTGTCTTCACTTTCATAGTTTTATTTTTGGTTTTTACAAGGTGTAAAAAGTGAATACCTGGCTCCTCCGCCTCCCAGCACAAGCGCAATGGCGTTGCCCGTAAGAACACGGGCCAGACGTGAGAAATCAGAGTGGCGATCGGCAGGTTTCTGGAACACACGCTGGTACATTTCTCTCTGAAAACACAACAGGAACTTAGAACAACACTATGCCAAAAATCAGAGGTTGGTTATATGAGCTTCGTCACTATGTTAAGACTGTATCTTAAGGACTAGTTTGACTCAGCAGTTAATCAATCAGCAATTGTACTCTTCAGATTCAAATTAGAACAATCTATGTATTTCAGTAACTGATTGAAGAATAACAAGTTATGAAATGTCTGAAAAGAATATAAATTATGACTTAATCTTACACTTATAGACGACTTGAAAAACTATCTAAAACTAAAAATGGCAATTACTACAGAGTCCCATTTCATAATAAACAATTATCATCATCGGTGGTGGATCCTGGCTCTGGAAATGCTCTCCATTCACCAATCTCACCAAAAAATACTGTGACCTACCGGACATATGAAATCAATCTCACATGACCTTGGTCTCGAGACAGACATTCTCAAACCATTAATAGAGCTGCCAACCCAACTTAAGGTGATAGCTACTATTGGGGGAAAAAAAATAAAAAATAAAGCATTTTTTATTATTAAGAACTTAAGCTAGAACAATGTAATTTTATTGACAACATTGTTTTGTTGTCAGTCATAAAAATTTTAATTGTCTTTGTTCCCATCTCAGCTATGAAGCAGATCGAAAAGAAGCCAGTTTTATTTCTTCAAGGTCTTTGTTAAAGATTTGTCTGTAATTGGTTCTACTTTGTGGTTTCTTTTCTTGTTATATCCTGAACAAGTCTAAGCCTTGCCATGACATAAGTCAGTGGAGCTCAAGGACACACCAGCAGCAGCTTGGGAAACTTGACTGGAATATCAAGAGTGTCTGAAATACATAGAAAGCTAAAAAATTTATAATTTAAAATGTGAGTCAATCAAGTGGGTCTGTGGAAAAATGGTGTATAAAATAAAATAAAATAAAAAGAGGTGATAGTTATTTCAGTGAACTATGATGTAAAATTGAGTGCTGCACCAATTTTGGCAGGCTCCTCCTAGAGAAGACCCTACGGGGGCAGGACAGGTGAAGGTGCCTGGAGATCCAGCTCCGCATGTTGAGCCATTCGGCTGTTCCTTTGGGAGGAGGGCCGTCCTCGCGGTGCAACAACACCAGCTGTTTCTGTGCTCTCACCGCACTCCCCTCTAACATGCGCTCCAACTGAGAGACAAAGAGACAGACAGACAAAGAGACGTCTGAATATCATCCTTTCAAAAGTAGACAACATTCTGTCCAAATGCATTATAATAATAAAATAATTTTCTTTAATGGAATGCACTGAATGCAGACCTAATCCATAAATGTAATAGAAATATATCCATTTCTTTTAGAAGGTCATTTTGTTCTAAAGAGTAATTATTGATTGGGATGGGCCGGTGTGCGTTTAAGAGAACACCCATGTCCTCTCTCAATTCTTTTCATGTGAATATAATTACTCATTTCCGACTTGTTTAAAACATCTGAGCTTTGAGTCCCTGATTCAAAGAGCAGCACTATAGGGGCCGTACCCTTTAAAGCCAGCAGGATTTATGATCAATAGGGATGTTGCTCTACCCCAGACCTCTGATCCAACTTCAAATGCACAGGTCTGACTGTCGAAACCCTGGATATCGAAAACCGCTCTCCCTCCTGCATGTAAGTGATTAATCTCTCGCTCTCTAGGAAAAGAACTGAGTAAGTCCTGCAGTTCAACTGGAGTCCCGCCAACATGGTTTATTACTGCCTGCGATCAGAGCAGTTCAGTGGTGACTTACAGTACAGAAGAGTAGGGGCCATTTTTAGCTCAGTGTGTTATGGTTCAAACAACTTAATATTTTTTGGCCTCAACCTACAAAAGTACCTGCCATCCTGAGCGAATGATAAATTACAGGCTTTGAAATCCATTTAGTTTGAGTCGGAATAGCTTTTATATTAAAAACTCTTCTTTTTCCAGTGGAAGTAGCCACAACTGTGAATCTTGGTTCGTGAAGTTTAGCACCAGTTCATGCAAGCGTTTTTCACTCTGTGATTATATAACACCATACCTCTCCCACGGCTGGGTCCTGCTCTCCCAGTCCCACGATGATGATGCAATCGGCCTGTCTGATGCAGCGCTGAGTCCATGGGGTGAGTGACACATCTGTCTGATACAGGACTATGCGGTGGATATCTTCCTGCTGACCCAGCCAACTCGACAACCTGTACTCATGCACACTGGAGTAGAGAGAGAGACTATATTTAGCTACTTCTCATGGTATCTGCAAATAAACTGATCTGTTCCCTATAGGTAACCAAATTGTTAAACTTATGCCATTTATAAACATGTCAAAGTCAAAGAGTCAGGTTAGAATTGTGTATATTCATCCAAGATTAAGTTGGATAGTGAGACTACAGACTATGACTGCAATGACTAATGTGAGATATTGATGATTCAAATAACTTTAGTTGTTTATTTATGGAATATGTGAAGAGCTGTAGGTTCCCACACCTTTTGACCAATGAATATCCATGACGCATCCAAGACTTTTAAGCATTTGTGACTACTGGTTAGAGATTTTCCAACATTTTAAGTAGATGCACTCAAATGTCGAATATATATTATACACATTTCCATTATTTTCTAGATTTTTTTTTTTACTTTTCCAATGGCTTAGAATTGTAACATTTCCTTGATTTCAGATACTATTACCTTTCTTTTTTTTTCAGATTTTTTTACGGATATACTGTACTGTATTTAAGGTTAATTGAGAAATTCTTCAAAGCATATGGAGTGTTTAGAGTGGATAGTATCCCTGTGTGTCTGTACTTTTGAACTGTTTTCACAAAAATATTAAGTAGAACAACCGTTTTTAATATTGATAATAATAATATTAATTCTTATAAATGTTTCTTAAGCACCAAATCAACATATTAGAATGATATCTGAATGATTGTGTGACACTGAAGACTGGAGTAATGCCTGCTAAAAATTCAGCTTTACTATCACAAAAAAGTAAATAAATAATATATTTAAATATATAAAATAAAAAGCAGTTATTTTCAATTGTTATTTTAAATATACATTTGAAATTTTTTTATTGTAATAATAGGCTATTTGACAATATGCATGTTGATATTTTTGATTAAATAAATGCAGTTTTGGTGAGCTTAAGAGACTTAAAAACTTAACCCCAAGTGTTGGAAATTTGGTTCATCTAACACCATGATAAATTTAACAAAGATATTGCTACAAAGAGTTTCTAGTGAGGACTAGATTTTATACAGATCTTATTTTTTGCAAAAGTGTAAGCATTACAGTCTGGAGTCCTGTTCTAGCTACTGATGAATGTGTGTCGGATCTTTGTCTCTGTGGATCTATTTCTGTTAAACTGTCCAATAAACATGTGATGGATGAGAGCTTGTCAATATTCTTGACAGAAACCAGGCCAGTATCGGCACTTAAAAGTTTTCTAAATTAAACTTAAACAGAAAACACCAAACTCAAACCACAACAGAAGCAAACATCAGCAACAGGGAGAAAGGAAGATCTCATGCTGGGTTAGAGGGACAGGACTCGTGCGGACTGTTTATTTATGGGGTTAATTGTGTTGTTCATTTCCATATCACAAAACTGCTTTCATCTCGCTCATCAAACGACTACTTTAATGGGTGTTGTTTTTCAGGCAGCCGAAACACTCTTCCTACAAATCAGCATGCATTAACAGTGAATTTACATATTCTGATAGTTGGAGTGGCCACATGTTTATATAAACTAATATTTGATGCCATATAAATATTGCAAGCTATTATCTAATGACACTTTGATGCCGTACCTGTCTAACGCAGCAGAGCCGAGGCGCTGTTTGATGATGTCACTAGTCAAGAGAAGAGTTGGGCCTGGAAAAGATAAATTTGACTTAAACCTTCTTTCCAATTGTAAACCTTCTCAACTTTTTGATATAAAGCATATATAAATACAGCATCCTCACCGATAGCTAACAGCGCATGCTGAAGTTCCAGGGTGAATGCAGTCAGAGGAACTTCCTCTGATACCGGGAGCACAGTGACGGTGGCCAGGTTTGAGGCAGGGTTCCCCGCGTCCCATTTACTGCCAGGTGTATGTAGAGCTAGACTGCGAGCTGGACGTTAAAATACAGACACAAAGCAGTTGTCATGCATTAGTCAGTCTAGAAACTTTGGCCTTTAATGCAGGAGATGAAGACAGAGCACATTTAGACACGCACACACACACCTGTCAAAGGTCCATTAACTTGCTGGAGGATCTTCTGTCCAAGCAGGTGAATAAGCCTTGTGACTACCTAATGAGATCAAATAAAGAGAACAAAACTGACTTTATACAGGTACAGAGAGCCCAGAGAAACTCTCATTACTGTAGTTTCTGGCTATAAAGCAAATGCAGTGTGGCTGACATACCTGTGGGAATTTCCTCTTGATGAAACTGAGAGCACCCTCAGGTAGTTTAGCCAGTTCTGAGTCCCGAACAGCATGAACAGTAGTTGCTCTGTTCTGATGGGTCAGAGCCTCCACCTGCACTCACACAAAATAATTGACTTTGAAGCAATTACATCAGATAAACTAAAAAAAAAACTTTGTTGTGAAGAACCTTAAAAGGGACATTTCACCCAGAAATAGGGTGGTTCATATGACTCTAGCGTTGTTATCAAATTTTAACTATTAAAAGTTGTTTGTAATAAATTTAAAATAAAACAAAGTAAAACAATAAACAGTTAAGTAGTAAAATTACTAAAACTGAAAGTCAAATTAAAATATTACGTTTTATATATAGATAAATAAAAAAATTAAAAAAATCATCAAATTACTGTTCATAGAAAACAGTTTGTAATAAAAGTGTAATAAATTAAGTAAATTAAATTACATGAAAAGCTTAAACTTAAAGAAAAATAATTAAAGAAAAATGAAAAATGTTGCCTTGGCCATTAACCACAATAAACAGTTCAGGTTGAAGTAGTAAAATTACTAAAACTGAAACAAAAATTAAATTAAAAGCTATATATAAAAAAAAAAAAAAAAAAAAAAAAACTAATATTAAAAATGAAAATTGAAAAAAAAAATACAAAAAAATAAAAGCTAGTTCAAAATATTAATAAATAATAGTATAAATAATACTAAAATAACGCTATACGATTTTTAAATTCCTAGTCATACAACTGCTTTCAGCAAGGAACAGACTGAAACTTGTTATTTCAACAAAAAAGAAAATCATACAGGTTTAATAATGAGAGAATTATCATTTATCTCCCTATCTAGACATATATTTTTGTTATTAAGACAAGATATTTTTGCTCACACAAGAGCAAATATCAGCACCAATAAAACTCCATTACGTAGATTGAGACTAAATTTGGATCTACAAATCAGGCCTTCATTCACATCACTCACATCCATGGACAATGAACCACCACTGTTCTCCCAGCAATGTAACCATGGCATCAACATGGACAGGTATTCTTAGCAGCATAGGCGTCACCAGAGACGCAAAAGGCATCAGCCAATCACAATAAAACATTATGAATGATGAGAGAGAGGTATCTCCTGGTAGATACTGAGTTTATTTTCTCTGATGCACACCTGATTAGGTGGCACAAATTTACTGAATACATCAACGCCAGTAAATGTCACCAAAGCTATTCTAGGAGATGCTGCACATAAAATAGGGCTACTTTCTATAGAGTACATATGCAGCATTATATAACATAGAACAATATCTGATTCATCTTGGAGTCATCTTAGAAAAATCAAAAGTAATGAAAGGTTATGAAACTCAAGGTACAATCATGAAAACTGATCTCGGATGCTGATTGGTCACTATACAGCTCTTTACAACCTTGATTAAATATAAATGCTTTTATGGTAATAAAGAAGCTAAATAGGAGAGCGACAGGAATAAGTTTGCTATGATGAAGTTATTGTATTACAATATATGTTGTGCAAGTGGAATAGCTCACCACTCCAATGAGATCTCCTCTACCGTACTCTCCAGTCAGCTCCTTTTTCCCATCCTCCTTCATGATGACGGAACGCAGGCGGCCGCTGAGCACTATAAAAGTACTGTCAGACTTATCACCCTGCCTGAGATAGAAAAAGAGAGAGAAAGGATGAGGTCGTTTATCATAGAAGATTTATGAAATGCTGAGGAAGCTTATCTGTCTCAACCAGAGGGGCAGAAGAGGAAAAGAAATCGCTAAGTTTATTAGATTGTATTCTGTCGAAATCTCTTACAGAGCAGGCATAGGAAAAGAGGAGAGAAAAAGATCATAACAATAGAGTTTATCTGGGAGCCCTCTCAGGAGAGCCAAAAAACTGTTATGAAGGACATTTCATATTAATATATACACTACACGGGCCAAAACTATAAGAACATGCAAATGACACACTTAGGTGCTTATCAAACGTACAATACTGTTCAAAAGGTTTATATCAGTGCTTTTTTTGGGGGGGAAAGGTCTTACATTCAGCAAGGCTGCATTAATTTGATTAAAAACAGTAAAAACACTTGTATTGCAAAATATTATTACAATAAATAAAATATATATTTTTAATATATTTTAAAATGTAACTAATTCCTGTGGGATGCAAAGCTGAATTTTTAGCAGCCATTACTCCAGTCTTCAATGTCACATGATCGTTCAGAAAGAATTTACTTGTTTTGTGGAAACAATTTTTATTTTATTTTTTTCAGGATTTTTTGATGAAAAGAAAATGAAAAAGAACATCATTTATTTGAAATAGAATTTTTTGTAACATTATAAACATCTTCACTGACTTTTGATTAATTTCATGCATCCTTGCTGAATAAAGTATTTCTTTCAAAAATGAAAAAGAAAAGAAAAATATTTGAATGATACTGTATATTTTCAAACCAAGGGAGTAAATAAAGAGTTGGTCTATAAATAAAAAAAAATATTTTAAATAAAAGTAAATAAAAATAGTAAATTAAAATTTTCCGCAACTGGATGCAGCTGAAATGGTAAAAAATGAATACCTGCTAATTAAAAGGTTACATTTGGCCAAGTAGCACACAAAGGGCCAACGCAAACTGTCCTTTGGTGTTAAAATGGTACTGTCTGGTTTTACTAAAGACGCACAGTGACAAATTTGCGCTGAAAAGGCGTGGACACAGTTATTTTTGCACCTGACTTTATTGAATATGCATTTGTAGGAGTTTCCCTTTCAGAAGCAAAAGTTATGGGAGGAGAGTATTCAAATGAATCAACGTTTGTGCTTGTCAAATTACTGGCATTTGCGCCATTATTTAACGCCCCAAAAAAGCATGTCTTCAAATATTTTGCAATACCAGCTCTATCAAAACTTCTAGCAAACTTTCTTTTCAATGTATTGTGCCTTCTTTATTTCATTATTCCTTATTTGCGACTACGCTAATTTGCGCTGCATGTGGTACATTGCGTTGGTCGATATGTAAATGAGATGTTGCGTCTGTGTTCTTTAATTTGCACATTGTTAGTAAATCAGCCACAGAAAGTTCCATGTCCATCGGCGCTGTTTTGGAATTGCGCTCTTGCGCTAATTTGCCCTGTTTAGTAAAACTGGCCCTAGGCACTTATTTATACTAATAAAGAGGTTGAAAGAAAATAAATAGGGTGAAAAATAACCAGTAAATATATGAGGAAATGAAGTGGACCTGTAGACAGCTCTGCCCGCCTCCACAGCCATCCAGTCAAGGGCAAAATCAATCTGTCTGACGAAAGTTGACATCCTTCTTACAACTGTATGAGCCACATTCAGCACCACTGTGGGCTCAGCTCGCATGATCCTGACAACACACACGTAAATATATCAACATGTCAGCCGGAGAACCATTAAAACCAGCAACCAGAGTGAGTTTATATTCATTATTTGCCTGCCAATGTCAGCAACAAGTTAAATTCGGATTAAACAGTAATATATAACTACGCATTATTCTACTATTTTTTGGGGCAGGTGATACTCATTTCACATGCACAGAAATTAACCAATTATAAAAGGAAATCATAAAGGACATAAAGGACTTATTACTTGTGGCCAGAAAGAAATTCTGATTAAATTCCTACTAATTTCCTCTGTGTTTCCTATACAGCAGTTATAATAATCTGAACAAAACTTTTCTTCAATAACTATTATGGCCATATCAATTAATGGATCATTTTACACATCAGACCATTTAAAAGTTTGGGGACAGTAAGATTTTTTTCAAAGAAGGCTATTATGCTGACAAAGGGTTTATTTTTTATTATTACAATTTTAAATAACTGTTGTCTGTTTTAATATATTTTACAGTTTATCATTTTGAATATACAAAGCTTATAAAATGATTTCCTTCAGAAATCATTTTAAAATGCTAATTTGGGGCTCAAAAACATTTCTTCTTATTGTCAGAGTTGTGCTGCTTAATAATGTATGGAAACTGCAATAAAAATTTTTTTTTTTAAAGGAATAGCATTTACTTGAAAACACCTTATTGACACCAAACTATTCAATATTAGCGTTTTGCCAGATTAGAGAGACATTAGAACATTAGAAATGTGAACTGAAAACCTACTCATAGAAGTGCGTTTTCGAGATGGACAGGAAGCTGCAGTCCCGATGTGCCCGTACGGAGAAGATAAGTGGCTCACCCGTCAATACGGCCAGCTGGCCCACCAGCTCTCCTGGGTGAGCCACAAACAGACACGTGTCTACCTCTCGATCAATCATCCTCTGGTGCACATGCAACGTGCCCGAGATCACAAACTGCACACTTACATCCTGAGGGACACACACCCACACCCAGTCAAGCAAATCATTTGGACAGAGTAACATATTAGAAATCCACTGAAATGTCTAGCTATTCTCACTGGCTAGGTTTCAAAATCTAGTGAGCTGCCAGTTTAGACAGCATTTTTGTGCATCACAGGTCGGTGACTGAAGCAAAAGTTGATGTAAAATTAGGCAACGATATTATACCCCCTTCTAAGATACCTTATTTTGAATGCATCCTTATGTAATCCTGTGTTAATGAAAAGCATTACAAATAAGTCACTATTTTGGTTAGCAAGTTGTCTGTGAACAAATATAGGCAGCAAACAGCCATTCAGCTCACTGGGTTTTTAGCCATTTCATATTCATTTTCTGTGTGATGTCTGACCTGATCTCCTTGGCGAGCTACAATAGATCCAGCTTTAACTTGATGGAGCGTTGCTCTGCCCTCCAGCAAACTGGGGTCCTGGACACACACACAGCCCAATAAAAATATTCAACACAAACACATAAATCAATCCAAACATACATAAACCATGAACTCATATCCCACTAATAGAGATGTATTTTGACCTGCAGCGGAATAATCCCCAGCAGATCCTTCTTGGCGGCCTGGAAAATGGCGCCCACTTTACTAGGAGGAACGTCGGAGTGTGGTGCATTGTCTGTGTAGTGAATCACAGAGGACGGAGCATGCTGCATGGTCACACTCTTCTTCAAAATGGACTGAAGAACACAAAACATCATCAAGATCATTTGTTTTTAATATGTGGAGATATTTAGGATGAGCGAGAGAGATGAAATGGTGGAGAAAAAAAACCTTGTGAATGACAGAACTGGATGGAGGGTCATCTATGGTGACTCGGGCCCGTTCATAAGCCATGTTCAGGTCATTTCCTGCCACTCCTGCAAATAAACACATCGAAACCAGATCTAGTTTGCAGAGTTTAGTACTAGAGGTGTCATTTCTGTGTGAAGCGAATAAGAGTGGATATACAAATGCTAGGTTATCTGTTACCTGAGCTCTCTACAGGCATTGAGACCGAGCGAGACCGTCGCACGACTGTGGACGTGTTTTCATATGAAACAGCTTGCCCTCCATCTAGGTGATGAGACATTTATATCACCCTCAATACAGCCATGAACAATATTCCTGTAAATCTGTATTTTTGTGAAAAAAGCTCCTTCTGACTTCAGGAAAACTTCAAGCAAAATCTGACAAAAACACTAGAAGCAAAAATATTAATAAAGTCAATATCACAAATGCAAAGTTTTGTTTTGTGTACATTTGTGTAATGTATTTGAATGTCTCTTATGCTCACCAAGACTGCATTTATTTGATAAAAAAAAAACACAGCAAAAACAGTAATAATGTGAAATATTATTGTAAAAAACACAAAATAAAGTAAAACAATTGCTTATTTGCTTATATCTTAATTGCTTATACTTATTCTAATATGCGGATTTAGTGCTGAAGAAACATTTATGGAGGATTTATGAAGGATTTATTAAAGAATTAAATTAAATTTGAATATATATGCATGTATGCACAGACATGCTTTTTGTGAACTATTTGGACTGCATTCATTGCAAAGAACAAACTCAAAAGAATACCGGTAGATAAAAAACAAACATGTACCTGAATCTGTCAAGTTCTCTCTGGATCCCTGCAGGTGCTCGTCTTCTGTTTGTGTTTGTAAGGGGGGTCTGCGTGGGACTCTGCTGGGACTCCCCTCAGTGAGCACACTGTTGACCGCAGACAGCGGCACTGCTTGTCTCTCCTATACACACACACACACAACACACACACACAATCTTAAGAATAGACAAGCATCTATGACACAGAAAACTATTTTACTGGTCTAAAGTAACAGCCAATGACTGCCTGATGTCTTTCTCCATAGAAAGATCAACTCAATAAACAACTTTGAACTAGTTAAAAACCATAGACTCTTAATTACTCATAATAATGATTTGTGGGTCATTGAAGTGATGATTAATTTTTGTGTCTAGGTTGATGATTTTTTTTTATTATTATTTTAGAAACTTGTAATTATTGACTAATCCAAAATGACCAAACGGTATCTAAAAATACCATAAAAGAATCATTTAATTGGTTTAAATGACTTTGGCACTATATTTCAAGTCTTCTAAAGCCATACAAAACTTGACTTAAATTGAAGTCATATCTTTTGTTGAATATACTTAAAAAGGTTCAAAACTGTATGAAACAAACAGGAACATAACATAGCTTTTCTAATCTTTTTGTATTCTATCGGTTTTCTTTTTATTTACTATGTAATTTAAAAAAAACCTTGCTATGTGTACTGCATTAGGCTAACTGAGAATTGAGAACTGAGAAATTCCATTGTCCTCATTTGGAAGTCGCTTTGGATAAAAGTGTCTGCTAAATGAATAAATATAAACGTAAATGTAAACATAACTATAATATTTAAAAAAAATAATAATAATATTAGATTTTTCCTTTTCGACATCCTTATTTACCATTACACTTAAACTCGTCACTTGTTTTTTTGGAAAAACAGAACCCAGGTAAGCAGAACATCACAAAACGATAAATGTGAGAATTGCACTGAGTTTATGCTGTGTTGTCACGTAACCTTGCCTGCTGTTGGGACTAAATTGTATTTATAGCCGATGGGAGAGCGCTCAAATTCACAGAGCAAGCCAAAAGTACTTCTTAAATCAAAACAGAAAACAACTCCCTCGGCCTGTCTGCACTATGAGGGGAGAGTTACGTGCGTGTAGGGTTGTGCTGTGACATGCAGTGATGGCTGATGGGAGATTTCCACCCAGAGGGTGTTAAAGTCAGTGTCCTTTAAATGAAAGCCGTGGTCTTATGATCCATGTTATTCAATCTAGCTGAGTTTTACAGCTCCAGCGCAGGAGTGATTATGCCAATGGGGGTTAACGTAGCATGAAATAACACAGAGTGTGTGTGTGAGGAAAGCACATATTTTAGAAGAGATGGAGTGCGTGTGTGTGTGATCCTAAAAGTAATAATGCTGAGATGTACGTGTGTACTCCTCCTCCAACCTGATTGAAAAGCTCTGTCGTCAGTCCCAGGTAGTTGTGAAGCGCCAGGAAAGTGACTCTTTGCAGACGCACCATGATTATCTAAACAGACACAAACAAGCCACAAATTAACACTGTCATTCATCTAAATTACTATGCTTATTCTGTAAATAACAGTTTGCAGTCTGACAAATAAAATGCCAGTGTCTATGTAGTAAAATGAGACGTATCATGAAAAAACAGGACTTTTTTGCTCTTTTGAACTAAAGATGTTTGATATGTAGACACATAGTCTAACTTTTCACATTACTATGTACTCTGCACAGCCAGACCACTGAAGAATGTAAAACATACAAAAATTGTCACTTTAACTGCATCAGTAACATTCAACATTTCATATTATAAATAATATTAGTTTTTATTTACCTGTATCGGGCAATATTGGATGTTCGTGCAAATTTCCTTCAGTTTAACATTTAGATGACCTTTTCAGTCATCTAACACTTGTTAAAACTTTAAAAGCACTACTAATTTAATAATACTTTTAAATGCAATCTTCAGATAATATAAAAAAAAATACATTTTTCGTACTATATATTATATAAACGTTGTGATGCCTAAATTGATGTGTAACATTTAAAATGACTTTATGACCACCATTTTAGCTTTTAATGTTTTCTTTAGATTTTAGTTTAATTGTACAGAACTTTAATTGTAATATTACTATCACCAATGTTAATGATGATAATAATAATAATAATAATAATAATAATAATAATAATAACAACAACAACAATATTATTTATATGTAGTACTATTGAATCTTAATATAGGCTATATAACATCTATTAGTCTTAAAATGAAAACAATTATTTGGCTTAATTTTTCAATTTTTTTTTGGAGCCCTAGTTTTCAGTTACTTTGCCGCCCTGAAAAACTACGGCGTGTATTTTGCTTTCATATAGAGCTATAAAGATACCTTTGTGAACTTTAAAAGTGGACCTTCTAGGAAAAGAAACATGATTTAAAATAAAAGCGTATGGCCCATTATTACAGTGTGGTTGAGACAGATGTTCAGTAAGACAGAGGTCACATTGATACAGATCCAGCCATGCGAGAGTTCAAGCCCCTCTGTACCTGTATGACTCTCACTAGAGTCTCTGGGTATTTCTCAAACACTGACTGGAAAGCTGAGGCAGGCAGACGCAATATGGTAGACCTGACCGCTGCACGAGCAGACACAGTTTTATAGGGAGCAGGATAACCCTGGAGGAAAAGGGAAGATCCAAAATGAATCTCAGTACACTGGAGCTGATAAGTCGTCAGGAAGGCAGACAGAAAACTTACTGTAATGATGTCTAGAATGCTGAGCAGACTGTGAACACTGTCCCCAGGCAACACGTCCTTCACCACAGGCTCTGTGCCATCCTAAAAGACACATTCAGAAAGATAATATAATAACTTTAGGGGAGGGCACTAAGTTTAATTACTCATTTGCCATTTAGCTGACACTTCTTATTCAAAGTGACCTACAGGGAATTTATTGCAGGGACACACCAGGTGACGTAACCAGAGGTTAATCAAGGAAATGATGGTGATTGTTCATAAATCATTTGCTGTGGGGTTCGAACCCATAACATTTCCATTTTCCAAGATACTGAACCCAACAAAGCACTATTTTATTAGTTTCCTTTTCACACTTAAAATGGTACACTCACAGCCTTTTTAAACCTGTGTTTATAAACAAACTAAATATATATTAAGTATGTGAGTGTGTGATATATGTATACTGTATATATAACAAACTGAGACAGACTAAATCCAGAAGAACTGTGGCAACGTCTCCAAGTTGCTTCAAGAAACCTACCTGCAAAGCTACAGTACTGTTAAAAGTTTTAGGCACTTGTGTAAAAATGCTGTAAAATGAGGATGCTGTCAAAAATAATGTCTATCAATTAACTAAATTAATTGATAAACTAAATTAAAATCAACATTTGGTGTGACCAAATGTGACCTTCAGTTTTCCAGGTAGCTTTGCAGGTAGGTTTCTTGAAGCATCTTGGAGACGTTGCCACAGTTCTTCTGGATTTAGTCTGTCTCAGTTTGTTCGGTTTCTTCATGTCATTCCCAAAAGACCGGATGATGATGAGATCAGATCTCTGTGTGGATCACTGGCTGTTGTCAGACTCCTTGTGCAAACAAAAATCTCACTGGATTATTACATTTAATGGCAAAATGAATGTTTGGAAATGTAAACTAATATTTCCTACTGACACACAACAGCAAGATAGAAATAACGGACGTAAAACCATTTTTTAACTGGTGAAAACACTAGTGTTCTAATAATTGTGTGTATGGTGGTGTTTGTTTCTTTTTTTATTGTTTACCCAACGAAACATGAGGACAAATATTTAAAATAAATTTTATATAAAGTCACTTTTAATAAATGTATATAATTTAATTGATAATAATATTATATTTTTTTTTATTTAAAAACATGTATATATTAGGTATGGTTTGTTGTCCAGGGCCCTTTCTAAAACATAATTATAATATTATATATACACATATATACATACAGTCATGGCCAAAAATATCAGCACCCTTGGTAAATATGATCAAAGATGGCTGTGAAAATTAATCTGCATTGTTAATCCTTTTGATCTTTTATTAAAAAAAATAAAATAATAATCTTTCATTGGATAATAAGAATTTAAAATGGGGGGAAATATCACTATGAAATAAATGTTTTTCTCAAATACACGTTGGACACAATTATTGGCACCCCTAAAAATTCTTAGGAGTAAAATATCTCTGAAGTATATTCTCATTCATATTCACAATTTTGAGCACTCCAGGGTGATTATGAACATGAAATCATCCAGCCATGGATGATGAAACTGCCTGGAAGAGGACGTGTGTATATATCGTCCTAATGCACGGTGAGAAGGAGAGTTTGAGTGGCTAAAGACTCCAAGGACCACAGCTAGAGAATTGCAGAAAACAGTTGAGTCTCGGGATCAGAAAGCCTTAAAAAAAAAAATAATAATAATAATAATTGTCAAACAGCACCTACATCACCACATGTTGTTTGGGAGGGTTTCAAGAAAAATTCTCCTAGCTCATCCAAAAACAAACTCCAGCATATTCAGTTATCAGAAATGACTGGAACTTCAAATGGGACTGACTTCTATGGTCAGATGAAACTTTTTAGCAGCAAACATTCAAGATGGGTTTGGTGAACACAGGGATAAAAAGTACCCCATGTGTACAATGAAATATACTGCTGTATTTTTTATGTTGTTGGCCTATATTTCTGCTGGAGGTCCTGGACATCTTGTTTAGACAGGTGGCATCATGGACTCTATCAAATACCAACAAATAAAAAAATCAATAAGTGACTGACTCTGTTAGAAATCTTATAATGTTTGGATAATGCCATGTTTGGATCTTCCAACTGGAAAATAATCCAAACACAAACCTCAAAAACAACACAAAAATGGGTCACTGAGCACAAAACCAAGCTTCTGCTGGCCATTCCAGTCCTCTGACCTGAAACCTGTAGAAAATGAGTGAAGTGAACTGAAGAGAAGAAGCACCGTCATGGAGCTGTGAATCTGAAGGATCTGGAGTGATTCTGGATCAAGGAACTGATCTCTTGACAAGTGTTCCTCATCAGGCATAATAGGAGAAAATAGGAGCTGTTAAACTGGCAAATGGAGGTTTAAAAAAGTGTATTAGAGAAAAACATTTATTTCATAATGATAATTCCCCCCCCCCCCCATTTAAAATTCTTATTATCCAATGAAAGGTTATATTTTTGTGAATTTTTTAAATAAAAGAAAAGATCAAAGGATTAACAATGCAGATTCATTTTCACAGCCTTCTTTGATCATATTTACCAAGGGTGCCGATATTTTTGGCCATGACTATATACGCATTTATTCAGTACAAAAGTAGTGTTCACAAAACATTTCTTAACCTAGGGTTAACTGAGATTAACTAATAAATTAACCTATAGTAAAGCGTAGTGCACAAATTTTCATGTGTATGAGGTTGATGAGTGAGTCAACTGACATCCTCTAAACAACTGCTGTAATGATGGATTACTTCTAACATTTCTTCTAAAGCTCATCCTTACAAACTCATGAATGCAAAGCTCCAGCCTTCCATCCTGAACCACATAAATGCTGTCGTCATCATCCCCGGGCTTGAACAGCCCCTCTCCCTCCTGCAGCTGCACAAACACCATGTGCCGACACAGCTCCAAAAACAAAGGCTTCTCAAAATGACCAAGTACCCTGAAACGGATCAACATTCGACTTTAGATGAACACCAGGCATTCCATTAGACTGAAAAAGTATCATGCGATTTGTATGCAGTTCAGCTGTGATCATGTGACCCCACAGGGTCAGAGTTGTTCACCTGACGTTCTTGAGCATGTAGAGCACCTCTGAGGGCAGGTTTGAGTTCTGCACGTCAAATTCAGTGAGATCTGCCTCCAGGAGAGAGGGAGGGGGTTCTTTGGGCTGCAAAGTGGGCGGCTCCTTCCTGATCCGCAGGATCCTGCAAGACATCATAGCAGGAGTAAAACAAGAAGCACTGATCAGACAGCTCCTGACTTAAACTGTGTGGGAGATAAAACGAAATGCCATATGTTCTGTAAAAATTAGGTATGTGAGAAGCTAAACATACCTGCGTGCTATACTAAGAACTTTAGGCCTCTTCCGAGAGCGCTGTTTAGACACCAAAGAGGAGGATGGTGTCGAGGACAAGGTTTGGACCTGAAAGATAGAAATAGAAAAATGAAGTGGAGGATGGAGAGCAAATAAAAATATCAGGCTGTTAGTCATACAGGTGCCACACATACAAGGCAGCCATATGCCACTTAGCACACTCTATGCTGCCCTCCAGTGGAGGAAGACTGAAGTTTCAGCTGATGTCAGTTTTAATTACACCTATAAATGAGTACTTCGGTGAGTCTCTACAGAGTCAGAGTCTGAACACTGAACAGACTGCTGTGAATGTGATTATTAATCACCAGCTAAAACAGGGTGCAAATCACAGGTAAGGAAATTTATTTCAGTGAGACGTGACCCACCTTTCTCATGATTTTCCTGCCGTAAAAGAGCACTTTATCTCTTTTTCTGAAACGATAGCGAGGAACACCAGCCTGTTGATCTTAAAATACACATAAGCAAATGCATAAAGAATAGTAGTACACTAGACATACACTACCATTCAAAAGTTTGGTGGTCAGTGACATTTTTGTAAAGAAATTAACTATTATTTAGCACAACCATTTTTCAAAATTGATAATTATACAATATAGAAATAAACTGCATTTTAATGGAGTAATGGCTGGTGAAAATTCAACTTTACCCTTTACCAGGAATAAATTATATTTTAATTGTAATAATATTCCACAATATTACTGTTTTCACTGTATTTTTGATTAAATAAAATGCAAACTTGTTGAGCATCTTTCAAAATAAAGTAAAATAAAAATTTTACTGACCCCAACATTTTTAACGGTATGACCATAAGACACTTACTCAAGTATTAGAACTGAGCAGCAACGTAAAAAAACATGATGCTCAAACCAGTATGCAGTTCTTTAGACTTAAACCCCAATAACAGTGTGAAAGAATCTGTTTTGGGCACAGAAGTGACACATACTTGCCAGTTTATATCTGCGGTAGATGAAAAGCACAGAGATTCCTATTAGACACATAGCCACCACGGCACCGATCAATACACCCGTCAGCTGGAGCAGACAAAAGTCAGAAATGTAAGATAAGGGAATTTATCTGATATTACAGGAAAACTGACAAATATCATCCTCTACTACTGGACTTTTGATTTCACTTACATCAAAATATTTCGTTTTATAATAGTTTTCAGTAACAGAGCAAATAATATAGTCAAAAATGCTGCCAGAAATAGTCATCTCATTAAAATGGGTGTATCGTTCAACCCAAACATGATTAAACGTCTGTAACTTGCTACGTAATCTGTACAGCTGATCTGAGCCAGTCCGATTCAGTCCCCGTAAACTGGAAACTAATGTGGGAAAAGACAGCTTTCCAGAGTAAAGGCCTATTATTCACACCAAGAACGATAACAACATGGTTTTAAAAACGGTTCTAAATTTAAAAGGACAGCAGAGTATACTATAAACAATCTAGTTGGAATCACTGCCAAATCTTTTAACTGCTTAAAGAAAAAAACATTGACAGCCATTCAGAATCCACCTGACTTTAAAGCGCTTGAGCATTTAAATCGGCAGACGACAAGACTGCAGCATTTTTCTATTATTCATGGTGTGAATAGTTATTCATCCAAAAATGAAAATTCTGTCATTAATTACTCACCCTCATGTTGTTCCTAACCTGTAAGACCTAAAAATCATCTTCAGAACCCAATTTAAGATATTTTTGATGAAATCCGAGAGCTTTCTGATCCTCCATAGACAGCAAGGGTACTACCACGGTCGAGGCACAGAAAAGTAGTAAGGACAGTGGTAAAATAGTCCTTGTGACATCAGTGGTTAAACCGTAATTTTATGAAGCTATGAGAACAGTTTTCGATTTCTTCTCTTCCAAGTCAGTAAGCTGCCATTCACAAGAGTACCACAACGCATGCCTCCTTGCTGTCTATGGAGGATAAGAAAGCTCACAGATTTCATCAAAAATATAATTTAATTGTGTTCTGAAGATGAATGAAGGTCTTATGGGTATGGAACGACAGGAGGGTGAGAGAATTTTCATTTTTGAGTGAACTATCCCTTTAATTCAGAGAACACATTGGCGAGTTTCTGTACCATGGTGGTCTGCATCCTCTCCTCCACAAACTGCTGCAGGCGGGAACGAATTTCACCCCCAATAGCCTGAGGAAATACACACCAATATAAACAGTCAGACTCACTCACAATTATGTCTACGTCTTGGATAAAACACCCTTTTATATTTGTATTTATAATTTATTTACATTTGCTCCACAGAACAATACAATTTAATTAAAAAAATAAATAAAAATCAGCTCATGTGGGGTTTCTTTGAAATCATGTTTATTTTTTAATTCAGACTTAAGAGGACGGTGCTTGCTCAGCTGCTTCCTTGCGTCTTGCACAAAAACACTTCCCTTTACAAAATAAGGGATCTGTCTGTTCAACCACTAATCCAACATTCCTCCTGAAAATACCGTCATTACTTATCCTCATGTCAAACCTGTTTGTTGTCATTTTTCGAACACCATACTGTACATTTTTAATTAACAGTGAGTGGACAAACAATCAGCAAAGTATGTGAACTGATAATGATTGACTCAAATGCATAACAACACAGCTGCATCAAAAATTACATAAATTTGAGACAGTGAGATACTTACAGGATACATGCACTGATCTTCATTCTTATTCTCACTCGCTCCCATTTCTAAAAACACAAAATCACTCAGTTTACGGAGAATGCATTTAGTTATGTTTAAAACATGACCCTTTTTTTGAATGACAGGTTGAGAGCAAGACAACAGTCAAAAGTCTGAATTTTTCTGTTATTAAAGCGTTGACAGACGAACGTCTGTTTATGTTGCGCTTAATCCTATGGATAATCAAGCATGCTAGGTAAATATGAAGCTGTGTTTGTGTTGTCATTGAAGCAGGGATGATGACATGCATGTGTGTTGTTATGGGCGTTACGGATATGTAAAGTGTAAACAACAACGTCAACTTATAGAAACAGTTGAATTCTGACTTAGACTCGTTGCACAAAAATAACAATAAAACGCACATATCTATCAAAAACGCCTCTTTAGCGGGTGGTTTATAGGTGTAAGTGTAGTATGCTAATTAGCTAGCATACAGTAGCTTACTTACTAAAGACAGCGAAATTGAAGACCGGTCCTGAATAATCCCGTTTGAAACTGTTATTCATGCCACAACTGCTGGCTGGCTCGCTTGCTTGTCATTTCCACACAAATTTCACTGCATTGTAAACTTTTACAGCTCTTTTTTCGCCCCATGAAATCAAATCTCTCCTGTTGCCTTGACAGTCCTTCACGTGGCAGTGATATGCAATTTCATTGGCTGCAAGGAACATCAAGTGGCCAATCAGGATCGCTGTTGTTTGACTATTATATTTTCTAATTATTACATGCAAAACAACGTAAGATGCTATTAATAACAAGAAAATATTAATAACTATACAAAATATAACACTAAAAATAAAAAGCGGTGGAGTATAATAAACCAAAAAGTAAATGTCATTAACGTTAAATTTGTTAAATATATTTGTTAATATATATAAAAACACATATTGTCGTGTCGTGCATAAAACGCAAAAACAAAAAAACGAGCCAGACCATTCATTCAAAACCACGCATGTGTAACTTTCCTAATCATATTAAATACTAATTCTGTACTGTAACAAGCCTACATGTTTTTTGTTGTTAACTGTAGGAAAAGTGTTGAGACAGAAGTGTTTCTCTTAGCTTGACCAAATACAAAAAATAGAGCATTTTACTTCCAAAAGATTTTTATTTGTTTGCAAGCCTTTTTGTACGTTCTGGACATTTCAAGAGTGTCCTTTAACATCAATAACATCATTGTAAGAGTAGTCTAGTCTAGTGCTTTTGTCTTCTTTTTTCTCATGGCGTAGAATTTCAGACCAATTGCATGTCTCATTTCACACAGCTGTTAAAAACAACATTCACACACGTTTCTAAATGAGTGGCTATCAAACAAAAGTAATGCATCACAACCACAGACAAAAGTGGCACACATTTAAATACTAAAAATGGCAGGAACAAACAAGGCAGGCATCTGGTATTGACAATTGTGGTTTTTAAATGTTGAATGAAAACAACCTCCACCCAACATACTCGGTTAATCAAAATTCTCATTAAGAAAACCTTTATAATAAGGCAGTTTTGGGGTACACAGACAAAAAAAAAACTTTACAATAAATTCCACACAATCTTTGTCCTCCTCATCCTCCTTTGAAGTCCAGTTTTACTTGTTGAGATATTTGGCCACTGAATGGTAGGCCAGCAGAATCTCCTTGTCTTTGGGACAGGTGAGTTGGAACACATCCTCCTTGTATGCTTTGTTCAAGTACTTTGTGAGGCCTTTTAGCCCTGCAGGGATCTCAAAACCACGGTACTTCTTGCACACCACCTATAAAGACAAGGAACATCTTTTGAACATCTTATACATTTAAATGTTGTAAATCTATAAGCAAGATGAAGTTTAAGGACCATAGGGAAGATTTCACTTCTCATACTAAATAGCAACTGTATTGTATCAGCACTACAATACACAATTTACTGAATTTGCATCTAAAGGGGGAAAAAAAGACCTTGACAATGTGCAGTTTTGGAAGCAGGTTGCAGTCAGCAAGAGAGAGCGCATTTCCATCCAGGTAATGTCTTGTGGATTGGGATGAATCTGGATTCTGGTCCAGTTCATGAGGAAGAGGAGTCAACAGGTATTGATCCAACTTCATCAAACTCTTTAGAAATTTCTTCTCCAGCACTGAAAAGTACACATTAACCATAACATTAATGGATTGATATTCAAATTCATCTATCTATACCAATTAGAGCAACAATTTTTCCCAAAAGCTTTAGAAGTGACAGCCTCCATACTTCAAACATAAAATGGCTTCAAGCCTTGAAGCTAATTTCTAAGGTTCACTGCCCAAATAACTTCAGAGAAGGGACCCTTACTGTCATTGAGCCCAGGATTGGGATTTTTGATGTATGCTGAGAATTTGTGAAAGATGTCATCTCCTGCCGTGTTAGACTCCTTATAGCGGCAGCATAACTTGGGATACCTGTAATGCAAAAATGGTGGAAAAAATATTTACTGGGTGATGCTGACATAACTTCTTGATTTCATTTCATGTCGTAATGGGTTGAATTTATAACATTTTGGCATTTGTTACAAACAGTAAGATATATTTTCTTTCAGGAATTCTTATATTTCAGGAACAAAATACTTTAAATCTTTGGTCTTGTGGTATATAAATGCATACTCACTGTGGGGGAGCAAGGGTCTCTTCCAGAAACTCTTCAATTTTGTTGGTGTCAGTACGCACCTCTCCATTACAGATGAGGAAAGGGGGCTGAGAACCTGGAGCCAAGTCCTTTAGTACCTCTGGAGCTCTAGAAATAAAGAAAAATAAATAGTCATGAGTTTAATCATTTTCAGGTATTAGACTAGTGGATGTGCTGCTAAGCCATAAATTCTAGTGTATTTCAAGTGTATTTACATTCTCTGCTACAAATCAAAAACAATCAAAAATGCATTAGGAGATACCTCCTCAAAAACTTACCTATATGTAGTTTTTAGACCTGTATGTAGGTTTTGTTTTTGTTTTTTTACTTTGAAATATCAGTTTCAAAATGAATCTGATGGTAGACTGACTTCTAATAAGGAAAGGCTTCTGTCTCTGTCACACACTACCTCTGGGAGTATGTACGCTTGTAAACGGGTACAAGATTCGAAGAGGACAAATATATTCCCTCAGAAGTTATTTCATAACTCGTAGTTCTAAAGTCATTTTTAGCTTGTAATAACGTTTTCTCAGAAGTTTTCCTAAAGTTCCTTAAGAGAAATTAAAATATAAAATGAGACAAATGATGACCCACAGTAAAAGTACATAGCTATAACCATAACAGCTCAGATCATTTGAGCTTGATGAGAAATATTTGAGTTTATACTGAAATCTCTGACTTTTGGGTTTGAGACAATGTTTAGATCTCTTCTAAAACTCCAGGGGAGAGGTGTTTTTTTTTTTCTCCAGAGAAAAATATCTTCTGTTGATCTGTTTGCACTCATCTTGTTGTCTAGGAGAAACAACTGAGATATTTTATTGTGATTTTTCTTCCCTAAGGGCTGGAATCTGAGAAGAACTGTTATCCTGATGGCATCTCTCACCTCTTCATGTCCACTGTGGTGAGGGTGAAGTTGACCCCCTTCAGCCAGAGTATCATGAAGAGCCGCTGACAAAATGGGCAGTTACCAACACTTTCACCATCGTCGCTTGCCTGAAGACAACATTCAGTTAGTAAACCTTTAAATGTCCAAAAATGGAAATTATTTAATGTACAAGCAGAAACATGGAACTACTTCCTGAAAAAAATATGACAACATTGACATCAACATTAAGATTTTCATGTTTTTGTTTCTTAAAGTAATTTCACCTAAATTCAGACATGTTTTACAGATCTTATCCTTAGAGAGACCAGTTCGAGGCCACCAGTGTTGTTTTCAAGGTTTATGTCATAGAAATGATTGGAAGTACAACCATTTTGAGCAAGGGTTAGATTGCAAGAGACAAACTTTTACGTGCTATTTCTTTAAGAAATCAAGTTAAGCCTAACAACAATAATTTGACTATTTGACCGTTTAAGCACTGACCTTGACAAATAGTTCAATCTTTGCCGCTTCAGCCATCTCTGGTCGTCCTCTACCTCCTTCTCTTTCTGCGGTGTCTCAGTTGCCCAGGCTCTCTCTCTGACTCTGACTGATCAGGTCGGTTTACATCAATCCACCTCAGAGCCTTCTTAGAATCCACTTCACCTCACGTGTTCACACTTGGATGTGTCTGTCTCCTGCTTTGACCTCTGAAGAATTAAGTTGTACTGATGGTACTAAAAGCAGCACCTTTCCTTCTTCCTCTCCCAACAGCAGTTTCTATCGTTTCCCTTTTAGAACCCAAACTCCCACCACACCCCACTGGTCTCGAGTGTTTGGAATACCAGCCCACTGGCCGAACCTGTCCAACCTGTATCTTCCCTCATTCTCTGAGGCTTTAGTCATAGAAAGTTTCTCTCCAAACTGCTCTGTTCTTTCTACTCCCATCATTCTCCACTGCTAGTACAGGCACATAGTCATTTGACCCAGGTTTACCCAAAAATAAAAATTCTGTTATCATTTACACACCGTCATGTTGTTCAAAACACATATGATTTAGTTTTTCTTCCATAGATCACAGAAGGAGATGTTTGACAGTACGTTCACGCTGCACTTTTCCATTCAATGAAAGACAAGAATTAACGTTTTGCTAAGCTTTGTGTAAAAAATAACGAGTAAATTATAACAGATTTTAATATTTGGACTATTAGCTTCATGCACACTCTATGCTTTATTTAACGTATATGGTTATTTGGTAAACATTTTTTGCCAACGATACTTTTAATTCCTGTATTTTTGATCACTGTTGACCCTTGACCTGCATTTTGTTTGATGGTAAAGATACTCCGGTGAAAAAAGGGTCGGGAGAGAGTGATTTAATACAGGTATGATGTGTGACGTATAAACTCTGGCATTTAGCGGTGTATGACAAATCAGTAATCATTATATGTTGTAACCACACCAACATTTTTTGTTTTAACAGAAGAAACATGGCAACTATTTCAAAAATGCAAACATGTTAGATACACTTTAAACCAATGTCCTTGAATTATGCCAACATTATGATTTTAATAAATGTTCTGCTGTTGTTGGGAAAATCTGTGAAACTCTGCCGAATTTAAATATGGTAAATAGCTAAAAGCCCTATTCTCTTATTTTTAGCTGAAAGAGGCACCGAAGAAACCAAAATACTTGATTTAAACACCCATTTCAAACACAAGCTACTACATGTTAACACAGAGAACGAATGTACTGAATCACCACACAGCCTTTGTTCAAAATAGTCTGAGTCATTTAACTATTAGTAATGAATTAAAGCAACGTCAACTTAACCAGTTTTAATCTGAAAAAATATGATATCAACCTTTGTACAAATTACCAGGGTAATTATAAAATGGCAAAACATTATAATCACACCATCACAACAAAACTAAAATGGCAGTATTGTATCAGCCATCGCTGTCATGAAAAAAAAAGGAATAAAACAAAAAGACAAAATATTTAGTGTGTTCTTCTTACAGTGTTTAATGAAGATCTTGAATTCAATTTTTCTCAATCGCTTTGGCACATTTTTTGAAACAGTCTTAACATTCTCTAAACTATAAAGTTGAATTGTCCAGTTCAAGTGTTTTTGTCATCGTGTGAATCACACTGGTCAAAATGTTTGATGTTTTTTCACCATGGAAATGATGATAATTTCATTTGTATTTTCATTGGGAAAAGTCAATGCTGTAGTACACAAAATCGAAGAGTCGATATTGTAGTAAATAAATAAAAATGTTAACAAAAATGAACATTTTTATTAAGACAGTACATTTGTTTTGTACAAATATGTTACAAGTAAACTGAAAACCCATCATTGCCTAGTCATTTTTACACACTCTTGTCTTCCCCTAACACCACCAACAACACACATTCTTACATATCTTCCTATTGCTCTACCGCAACAAACAACTGTGAATTTTCAGTTTACATGCAACACATTTCTACAGATAAATGTACTGTACAAATATAAATTACAGTACTGCTGTTGATCATGTTTAATTACTGTGCATACTTTAGACAATTGCACTAATTGTCTAATATACACTTTTATCAGATGATAAGAGTTCAAGGGTCATTTTCGTGAAGAAAAAAAAAAACACTGTCATAGTGTTAAGTTTGCATAATGTAACTCGCTTTGGAGCATTTCTCGAATCATTCTTAATTATTTGCAAAGTATATGCATTTCTCAAAACAATTCGCACAAATAGCCCTACACACTGGATCACTTGCAAAAGCCTGTAACTTACTCAAAATCTTTAGCTCATCTCTCAAAAGTAAGTATTTATAGCAATGAACATATCAGTGCCATCAGAATGAAAAGTCCTTGTGTCATTGTTTACAAACAAGATAGTCAAAATGCTTAGTCGTGCTTTCAATATAACAGTGCACTATGCTAGTATTACTGTACCTGCTGTAATCTATGACAACAATTTGGATGACAGTTACTGTATTGAAATGCAGAAGGCTGGAGTTCTTATGTGTGTCATATATCCATTTCAAAAGTACAAATGACTGTATAGGATATTGATTGAAAGAGACTGGATAGGATTCGCAGTTACACTTGAGCCATTTCAGAAAACTGGTTTATCATTGCATGAACTCAGTGGTGGACGAAGTACACAAATCAAGTACTTGAGTAAAAATACAGATACGTATTATAAAATATTACGTATCTGATGATTGTTTAGATCATCTAGCCGAGTAGACAGATATGAATGTTTATTCATAACCATACTGAAAATAAGTAAATATTGTTAGCTGATGCTAACTGTCTAGCTAGCAAGCTTGCTGGTGATTTTTATTCAACCACTTACATCTGAGGGAACAGAACATGGTAACTACAGTAATTATCAAAGTGGGAAGTGATGCCCTCTGGGGGCATTTGGCCAGGGGTGTTTTTACACCACAGACAAGGTTTGAGAAGAAAAGAAAATCATTATGAAAATGTAATTATATTTTCCTTTAAATGTTCTTCCTAACTTCAGGCTTTATTCTCGTGTCATATGTGACATTCTGCAAAACAACAAGCTTTAAAACATTTTTTTCTTACTGGTGAAAATTAATTGGTCAGATCAGTTTTCTCTCAGGTTCATTACAATGTAAGCTTCACAGTGAACATTACTACATCACTCTCGTCAACATAGGCCATATCAACAACAAAATATATATCTTGACTCCATATAGTGGTTATTTTGGGAAAATCCCAGGTATTTTGAGCAGTAGGATTATAAAAATATGCGTTAATATAAAATTAAATCAAGTAGTCTATATAAAATTGCAAAATAAATCTATCAGTACTTTTTTACTTAAGTACATAAAAAATTGAGTACTTTTGTACTTTCACTTGAGTAAAATTGAAAAAGCAGTACTTTTACTGGAGTAATATTTTATAATACGTATCTGTACTTTTACTCAAGTACTTGATTTGTGTACTTCGTCCACCGCTGATATGCAATATGACATTAGCAAATGATAAATGTAGGAAACCGCAGATAAATGTACATAATCAATTGCATGAATGTGCCAAAGCAATCACAACTTGTTCAAAAGAATGAGAAACTGCTTTTATGGTGTGCACAAGTGATTAGATGATGTGAAGGTTGAACAAGTAGTTGAGAATTTCATTTCTGATTCGAGAAGTCAATACAATGCACTTCAATACAACAGCAAAAACAAAATGAAAACATGGCTTTCTCTCTTTTGTTGAGCAAAAATGCAAAGTTGTTGGGGTCAAAAACAACATTTGAATTTCATTTTATGAAAAAAAATGTTCATATTCTACACTCAGTTAAGAGGAGAACAACTGCACACTCACTTAAGCATATTTATTAACCAACGTTTCGGCTAGTAGCCTTTTTCAAGGTATAATTTCATAAACATGGAGACCAGTATAAATAAAGATAATTATACACAGCTGAGAATGGTGAGATCCAAATCAATCAATAATTAACTCATTAACAATTAGGCTCTAACATGGAAAAAATAATATATACAAATTAATTTGTACAGACAGAATATAAATGAAGATTACTATCTAGAAAAATTAAATAAAATTAATACATTCAAAAAGAAAACTCAAATCAAAATCAACATTTAAGCTGTGTGGAGTCAACATTTTCAAATTATGAATCCAGAAGGCCTCCCGTTTAAGTAGTATTTGGTCCAAATTGTCTACACAATGTCATGTTCTACACTGAAAAAAAGGGTGCTATATACACTCTAAAAAATGCTGGGTTAAATACAGCCCAGCGCTGGGTAAAATAAGGACGAACCCAACGACTGGGTTGTTTAGACCCAGCGGTTGGGTTACTGCCCAGAAGGTTGGGTTAAACATTTAACCCAACTGTTGGTTGAAAACAACCCATCATTTTTTAGAGTGTAGCACTAAAAGTGGTTCTTTGGGTCGAACCACTTTTGGTGCTGTAGCACAAATATTGGTGCTTCAGTGGTTCTTCACCGGTTCTTTGGCATGACTGAGGGGCTATATAGCACTGTTACCATATACAGAACCTGTTAAGCTCTTGTATGGTTCTTTGGGGTGATTAAGTTGCCATATAGCACCACTGCCATACAAAGAACCTGTTAAGCCCCTTTAAAGGTTCTTTACGAGCCAAAGAACACTGTTGGTGCTGTTTAGCGCCATTTTTGTTGAAGAAATACAATGCAATATGGCACCTCTTATGGTTCTACATAGCACCATTTGTCAAAGGTGCTGTATAGCACGTTTAAAGATATTTAAAGGTGATTACAACCCAAGAACCACTTTTAGTGCTATATAGCACCATTTTTTTAGAGTGTACGGAAGAAATAAGGCCGTACAGATTTACATTTACAATTAGTCCTTTGGTAGACTCTTTTATCCAAAGCGACTTACAAATGAGGACAATGCAAGCAAACAAAATCAACAAAAGAGCAATGAAGGGCTATAACAAGTCTCAGTTAGCCTAACGCAGTACACATAGCAAGGTTTTTTTTTATTATATAATAAATAAAAAGAAAACACATAGAATAGAAAAATAATAGAGCAAGCTAGTGTTGGAGGCCTTTTTGTATGCATATGCAAAATACGATGGGATCATCGCAACTGGCCCACCTTTACAGGTACTCGGCCCTGCACCAACTGTGAGCCAGTGACACCGATTTCCCCTCCTTCTCTCCTCATTTTAAGCACCAGATCAAGGCTTGGCTACCTCTCTCAACTGTACAAGGGTTGGTGGTTACAGCTGGTAATCAGATGGGCACCCCCCTTCCTTGGTGTTTTACCGATTTAAGCCCATGACACCTCCAGAGGGCTCGACAGCATATCCAGCGTCCTGGATCTAACCCTGCTGACCACCACCTAATTCTATGTCGTTGTTCGTCCTTCAACAGGTTGACTCTGCCACCGCACCTCCCGCTGTATCCAGATCCAATGAGACCCTCTTTCTGCCTGTTCGGTGACCTTGCCTACCAGCCGTTTCCTGGCTCCAGAGTGACTGCCCAGCAAAACCCCTGCAACCGACCTCTGTTGGTAACTTCCATCCATTTTGCTGGCTCTTGAGGATAAGTGAAGTGAAGTGACATACTGCCAAGTATGGTGACCTATACTCGGAATTCGTGCTCTGCATTTAACCCATCCAACATGCACACACACACAGCAGTGAACACACACACGCCGTGAACACACACACACAGTGAACAGTGGGCAGCCATTTATGCTGCGGCGCCCGGGGAGCAGTTGGGGGTTCGTATTGAGGGTGGAGAGAGCGCTGGACATTCACTCCCCCCACCTACAATCCCTGCCTGCCCGGGACTCGAACCCACAACCTTTGGATTACGAGTCAGACTCTCTAACCATTAAGCCACGACTTCCCGTCAAGGCCTTGATATTTCTTGAGCTTGCGCTCATGGGCCTCCTCCATACTTTCTTCCCAGGGTACTGTTAACTCCATGAGCACCACCTGCTTGGTGCCTCTGGACCAGAGAACAATATCTGGTCTGAGGATAGTGTGTGCTATCTCCTCTGGGAATTTGAGCTGCTTCTTCAGGTCTGCACGCATCTCCCAATCATCCTTAGGGTCAGCTTTGTTCCAACTCATTCTGGTGAAGCAACCCAGTCCACGATTGCCCTGAGCTACTGTCCCAAAAATGTCAGCATGCTGCAGCCGCTCCTCAGCCTCAATCAGTGCTCTGCTGGCTGACCACTTATAGACGGTGGGCCGAACGCTGCTTTCTGCTTTAGTTTTTGAAATGATAGATCCCCGAGGATAGAGTAGCTGCTTTTTTCACATAAACTAAATCATTTTTTTTCTGAACACGTATCCGTTTGTTGGCAGTGTCAAGTCGATCATATTTTTTTGAAAACTAAATTTACGTTTAATAAACGGATTAGGCAAACGCGAGGGAGTACTATACATCTAACCAATGAAAAACGAATTCTATCGTCATGTGACTAACGTCTGCCAATAATATTCGTTCAAAATATAGTCCCATTACCACGACTGTAGCGGTAGCACATGCGTTCTCTAGCTAGCCACATCCATGAGTAACTTACATGCCATAAAAGCGGGAGCACTTTCTATGGTGTAAAATCTTGGGGAAATCCCCATAAAATCTTCTCTACGGAAAACTACACAATCAAACATTTTCCTGCAGGAATCCTATCCGAAGTCCAGAAACATTAACAGCGACATCCAAGATTCCAGGTGTAATGGCTCCGGTAAGTACTCCGTGTAACTGCTGTTTGTACCTGTCTTATAATATTAAAACGTTAGCTAATGTTAGCTTAGTGCATGAACTCTGTAAACCGTTAACATATAACGTTATTCCGTTTTATGTTTGTATTTACAGGTAACGTTACACTTGTTAGAAATGACACAACGTTACAGATCACAGAGAAGAAAACATTTGTTTTGAGGAGATGCAGAGCTAACGTGTTAGCATGTAAACGTTAGCTAGATGTAATTTTAGCAGTGCATGTTAACGTTGACGTAAACACAGTTATTCTATCAGGCTGTAGCGCCGTAAATTAGGATATGAAAGACGATTACTAGACAGAGATTAAAGTGAAAAAGATAATTTATTATATAAGTTTACATCTACTAGCTAGTCATGGAAGAGATAACATGTAACGTTATTAGCTAGCTACATACGATTACATCAACTACAGACAACCTAACGTTACTAGCTAGGCATGGAAGAGATAACATGTATTAAATAGGTTTACATCAACACATTCGAAACAGCAACAGCAGATATCCTAATAGCTAGTCATGGAAGAGATACCATGTATCAAATAACATTACATTACAATATTTATCCTAAATGTTATACATTTTATTATCAAACAACAGCAAAGTAATTAAAACTAAAAAAATGTTTTACATTTCTCTTTCCGCTTGCTAGAAAGACGCCTTCACTGATACCTAATTTGGGAAGTTCTCACAGTCCACACAAAGACACATGTCTGTACATCGGAGCTCGCTCAATTTGCATGTGCATCTCCCTTTGACACATTGTGTTTTTTTACAGGAGCTGTACACAAGCTCCAAAATGCCGACAGGGGCTGGGGGAAGTGTCATCCAGTCAATCGTAAAGAAGTCTCCCTCAATCTTCCCATGGGCCATTGGTGGGGGAACATCAGGCTGACTCTTCAGGGACCTTCTGTATATGGCTGCCTGGTAGTTTGCCCGCTGGGTGTGGTTATGCAAGGCAAGGGCTGTTTGGTGGTAGACTGTGTGTGTAAATCCTCATTTATTAGACCGTGGCGTGAACCAATAATTTACTACACTGTTTACAACTCTGCTAATCTGTTTCCCCAGGTAATCCCAGATCCTCAGCCCTGCTGTGAGACATCTTTTTGACCTGATCTAAGACCTGACACATCAATTCTGCTGAAACAATGAAAATGCCCTTTGTTTTTCACGGTTCATCATAAAACTCTTTTAATGTTTTGCTCATGTGATTTGTGGAGCACATTTTCAGTTGCTATATCGTTAGCCTCATAGCATAATTGCCTACGTCCTATTTAAAATAAATGACTTATAGGCAATTATGCTATGAGGCTAATGATATGTTGAAAAATGTGTCCACTAGATGTCACTGTGTCTATAGTAGACTTTTATAAGAATAAATATATAATAATTAACTTAATATATATGTTATTACATTACATAATTATATCTGTATTATTTTTCACTATTTCTGAGATGTAAATATCAATAATTTGTTTGGGGTTAAAAGGGATTCTAAGCATTTACACCATGATTTATCCAAACGTATGAGGTCAAACAACTACACTTAGGCTAACCACTAACTTATAAAGCTGCTTTACAAACCTTCAGCTTCCTGTACTGTCTTTTCTTTCTTCTTGCTGGCTCTCTCAATATTTCTTTTGTTAGCATACTGCATGTAGCATTCTCTATGGTAGCCAACATGAATTGGCACATCTGGAATGTTGCCTTCTGTGATTTTATATTTTTCCACAGCTTTTTGGGCGATTTGGCTTTCTTTTGTATTTAAATTCACCCACTCTAAAGAACATTGTACAAACTTGATCCAACTTGTTACTGAAAAGGGTATGATGTTTGTTGATGTACAACTAGTAACATGCACACAACACTCCATATCCAAAATAAATCGTGTCAAATTTATGTTAGATATATAAATACAACGTTAGGCCTACAACATAAAATTATCGATATGTCACTCCCGCCCATTTCGGGGTCCTAGTTTGGCCGTCTGCGATTGGTTAGTATTTTTAACGACGTTAAAAACTCCAATCCGATTGGTTCAGCTACTAGAGCTGTCCCGCGATTTGCCCAAGAAGATTGACAATCAAAACATACGTTTGTGAAAATATATGATCAAACCAGAATTGCCAACAAATTTTATTTGACTACATATAATTACTTAATTATATAATCTTATATAATTAAAACATATAATTACTTAATCGTACATAAAAGAAGCGTATACTCTATCGATCAACAACACGAAAAACGCGTTCGGCCCACCGTCTATTACGACCTGTACTGACAAAAATTCCTGCCTGGTGTACTCTCTCATCCTTGCTGTCTCCCAGCATCATGGCCTGGCGTGTCTTTGTTGCTTTATACTTCTCAAGTACCGATGTAACTGGCAGCTGCAGCTTGCTACCTTTGCTGTATAGGCCGATGGAGCAGAAACTTCTTGGGACACCCAGCCACCTCCTTAAATAGGCGTTAATCCTCCTCTGCAATTTCTCGACGGAAGAGACGGGTACCTCATAAACAAGCAGAGGCCAGAGCAGTCTAGGAAGTACCCCATGTGGGTAACCCCAGGCTTTGTATTTGCCAGGTAGGCCACACTTCTCTAAGGATGTCATCCAGGTATCTACTTGGATAATCATCTCCCTCACACTCTGTTTATCATAGAGAGCTGCCCTATACCACTTCCCCAAGCTCTTCACTGGTCTCTCTAGGACTGTTGGGATGATGGTGTCTTTGATCCTGAAGGTCCTGAATGTGCCCCTTCCTCAATACCAGGCTTCTGGACCTTTCAGTATTAAACTCCATTCTTGCCCAATCTGTGAGCTCCACCAAATCCTTCAAAATCCATCTTCCTTCAGGTACTGATTTTGCTGTGATGGTGAGGTCATCCATAAATGCTCTTATAGGTACCTGCTGGATGACACTGGAACACTGCACCCCATTGCAACTTCTCTGCTGACTTAACGAGAAGGTTCATTGCTGCCGAAAACAAGATCACTGAAATCGTGCAGCCAGTAACAATGCCCACCTCTAGCCTCTGCCATTCGGTGGTAAAATCTCCACAGGTGAAGCGCATATAGAAGTTGTCATAATAACACTGCAAGAGCTTCTGGAAACGCTCTGGAACATGGTAGGTTTTCAATGTCAACTCCACCAGCTTATGGGGTATCGTCCCATACGCATTCGTTAAGTCCAGCCACAGAACTGCCAGTCTTGCAATCTTAGTGATTATGCTGGTGTGCTCAAGGCAGCCCGCTACCCCCGGAATTCCCCCCTTTTGGACAGACGTACCAATGTATCCGTTGTTCATCATAAAGGATCTCAGCCTCTTCGCCAGAATCCCAAGAAAAATCTTGCCTTCGACATTGAGGAGTGAGATGGTGGAGAATTGCTTGATCCCTGTAGAATTTTCTTCCTTAGGGATGAAGCATTCCTCAGCGACCAGCCAACTGTCAGCGAGGAAGTCCTTCTTCCATGCCACTCTCAGTAGCTTCCAAAGTTGTCTTCTGAGCCTTATATGGAATGCCATTCGGCCCTGGAGCTGATTTTGCTCTGGCCTTCCTGAGAAAAGTGTTAATCTCCTGCCAGCTCGGTTCCTCAGCTCTAAAGGGAATAGTTGGCTCTGTTGGTTTAATGAGTTTCTCCATCTCCTCCAGACTATCCTCCCTTCTGGGTCGCTATGGACCTCACGAAGGTGCTCCTCCACCACCTCCTTTGTTGATTTTAGCTGCCCTGATTTTACATCGCCAAGACGTTTTGACAGATATTTGAACGGATTCTTGGTGAAATATGTCCGCCTATTCATTCGTCGCGTTCTGTCCCTACGGTGACATTCACCTCTTCGCAAGGTCTTAATGCACTCCCTCAAATTGTCACGAATTTCCGTGAGTGCTGGTCTTTCATCTGCTGTTGCTTAACGAAATGCCTTCCTCAGTCTCCGCAGATCTGTTTCCCTTTGGCTGGGTGTGTGTTTCAGCCTTCGGCTCTTTCTTTCCAAAGCGATCCGCACCTATGCTCCAAATAATGGAAGCCATAGCCTTGAGCTTCTTCCCCACATCTCCTGCCAAGGCTGTTTCCAGTACCTCGTCCACATCATGATCAAACCTCTCCCACTCCTTCCTTGCCACTGCACCAGGCCAAATCGCTGGTTCCTTTCAGACCACTCTTGCACATGTATCCTGTCCAGTTTGTCTAATGTCCTGTGTACCCTCCACTGTCTGGTGCTTTGTATCCTTCGATACATCGATGATGTTGTCCTTGCTCCCATCTTTATCATGTGCCTTAAGATTCTGGGGACTGTGGTTTGCCTCCTGCCCCGACCTCTCCTCCGTCTCACCAGGTTTCCCTGTACGTTATACATTATGTTCAGGTTGCAAACACTTTGTTAATTATATAATAAATAAAAAGAAAAGGAATCGATGGAATAGAAAAAGAATAGAGAAGCAAGTGTTAGTGGGGTATTTTTTTTTTTGTAACAAGGATGAAATGGCAAAAATACTGCAAGACCAGCATTGGTCAACCTCCTTCACCAGAAAGAACATGTTGGTCAATCGACAGTAGCATTTCTAAGAAGTCATGCTGGGATCAGCTGATATTTTCAGTAGGTGTGTGATTCAATGCTCGGCCTGTAGTTTAAAGCAAGAGTAAAAAATAAAAATGTGATTAAGGTTCTGAAAAAACAAACAAACACTTTTTAATACTAATAACATGAATTGAGAATGTTTAATCTGTTTTCTTGTCTTTAAGTCATCACGTTTATTTACAGTTTTATACAGATTGTTTCATGGCAGCTTCACATAAACAAGAAAATACCCGAAGGCCTATTAATGTTATAAAATTCTTCAATTATGAAACCGTTCTTAAAAGCTCATTCATATGTTTTCCGATGACTGACTTATAAGCAGCCAAAAAAAAACACCCAATGCATGCCCAACAGTGATATCACATTGTTTTTAACTAATATTTATGACTGTTGAGGATATTTCTACTTTTTTTTTTTCTTGGTAGACATTAAACATTAAGGTTTGCAACAGCCACTTTTTACTTCTCTATTTAAATAAAAGCACAGACAGCAACGAGGAGAGGATGAACGTATGAGCGTGAGGCAAAGAGTTTCGTAAATACTCACTTCCTCCTCCTGTAGTATTTTAATGCCCTCAGCACAGAGCTCAGAAACCACAACCTCAAGACAACAGACACTGATACATGCACTGATACATACAGAATCAAAAAGCTAATGCCACGTTTCTCACTCGTTCTGCTCTTTTAGCCACAGTTTGTAGTAAAATCATTGATTAGCTGGTTTAAAGGACATTAAATGCCCTGCCAGGTAGTAAACATCAAGCAGCTCTTTATTAGAAGGTATGCTGCATTGAAAGGGACCTGGACCTGTTAATGAGGAAATGTGAAATGTGTCAAGCTAGATGCTTTAATGATCAAGGGGCGATGCAAAATGGGAGGGGAAGAAATGAAAGGGAGGAAGAACATAGAACATTAAGTTAGAGTGAGTTTAACAGGAAGCCCTTGTTTCCTACAAGACTGAGTCATTTTGCAAATCTTTCCATCATTAAATGACAGGACAGGCCTCCACCTATCCTCCACATCACAATTTTTTCTTGAGAGACTCGACAGCTGCAGTCTACCCCACAAGACACGTTTCCCAAAGACCCAGGTAAGAATTCTGCCATACCTTGATCTTTTAATGTACTTCTGTGTAGATCTTCTGCATTTGTCTTTTATGTTCTCATTTCTTTTACATTCCTGATGTACAAAGCACCATCTCAGCAGAAATTCAGTGGCAGAGCTAGAGCTTTATGCATGGGGTGGCCAAGGCTAATTCAGGGGGTCCATAGACCATCAAATCAGTGTATAACTTCAACCTGACTTAAAAAATATGAATAAATTCTATGATTACTGATTAATTCACATTATCCTTTAGTTAAACCGTAACTTCAAATGTTAGTCTATTGAAGTCTACTGGTTAGTCTTATTTTTCTTATTTCTATCATCTCATTAACCAGTGGTTTGGAGAGAAGGTCTAATATTAGATCGAAGTTCAGTGGTTTGAAGAAAACATCTAACATTACCTTGTAGGCTTCAGTGAATTTTGTAAATGTTGTTCAGGAAACCTAAAATTTCAACTTACTTCAAACAGGGCTGCCAACTTGTGAGTTCAACCTGGAGTGAGAATTATTCAGGAATAATTAACAAGCTTGCGATTAAGTACTTTTTTTTTTTATAAATTTTTCTAAATTAAACTATACAGGGAACCCCATAGGCCTATTGTTCATATACATTTTTTATAATAACATTATAGGCCCTATCTATCTACATTTGATTAATTATAATAAAAAGGGCATAAATGAGTAAATAAATAATATTTGTTTTTTTGATAAATTCTCTCTAGTGTACATTTTCTCGGTAGTTTATGGACACGGTTTATGGAATGGATTTTCTGCAGTTATGAGACAGTGTTCTAGTTGCTGTCTTTCCGTGGTCAAACATTAATTGGACGATTACCCTATTTTCAGTAAGTCATAGTGTATCTTTCAGCGTGGATTGGATGTTCATTCAATGTTTAGCTATTTCATGCTAATTATAGAATGCTTAATGCACTCCTGCTTCGCTTGCCTTGAACTGAGGCAAAGAGAGAGCGAAACCCTGGAATCAGTACAGACAGAGACCCCTGGTCTTCCAATACCAGTGCTATGAGGAAGGATGCTACGGTAGGCCTAGCAGAGACAGGCAAGAGTGTGGTAGAGGTAGGAAAAACCCAACAGACAGACAGTAACAACAACAAACTGTAGAGAATGACAGTAACAGCCTGAAAATGGTCTCATGAAAATGCATATAAACAGTACGCCAAATAAAAACAAAAACTTGTGGTATTGATACGCAAAAATGGACTTTGGCGTACATATGATTCAAACTTTTTTGGCGTGCATATAAAGCAGTTTTCACGTGCATACGATACGAAATTTGTTGGCGTACATATGATATGCATCTACCCCGCAACCCTAATCCTACCCATTGCGTAGCATATACACGCCAAAGTGCATTTTTGTGTATCAGTACAACGAGTTTTCATTTCATGAGATCGGGTAGTAACAGCAGACAAATGGCATAAACAGACAGCACACAGACTCTACAACATCCTCAGATTTTGTGTAAATTTGTTATAAACGTGTGCTCTTTAAAAAGTAGTAAGCATTGTTTGCCAGACACATACATTAAATGTTTAAAAATCTGTTACATATACAGTACTGCTTATATTATTTCACCATCTGGTGTGGTAATGAGGGCCAGGGCTGAATTTTTGTTCCAGTCTGCCCCTGCTATTTTACTGGAAAAAAAAATCATTATTAAATGTAAAAAAAAATCTAAACCGTAGTTATTATTAACTAGGGTAAACATACCTATTAAGCTCACCAAAATCTACATTGAGACATTTGTAGTGCACAAGTTATTGGTTTCAGTACAAAACGTTATGTTAAAATATAATATTAATCTCTCACAAAAATATTTAATTTTATGTTAAATGACAAAAGCATTTCAATTAAAATATACATCATTAAACTCAAAAAGTCTGGCTGTGCGTAATGGGTACATTTCTGTACCCTTTAAGCACACCCATGTTCCCATTAAGCTCACATCATGTTTTATTAAAGATTCTTGTTTATTTTAAAGAACATTTTTAAAGAATAAAAAACAAAATATTTGAAGGTACAAAGTCAATCAAAAAAACAGAACACTAAAATCAAGCAACAAGGATTTCAAGTCGATCAGTTATATATTCATAGTGAAGTGTCATCTAAGCACACTGAAACATCTAGACTAGGTTCAACTAAGCAGCACATTTAAAAATCAAATAAAACAAAACAATAAAATATTTAATTCATGGGGATGAACACAGAAACTAGCCTCATTATGAAACCTATTTTTAAATTAATGTCAACTTATGGCTGGAATACACTACATGATGTTTGCACCGATTTTCCACAGATTTACAGTCTGGAGAAGTTGAGATCAAAGATCAGAGCCAGTCTGCAGATTTGAGTTGACAGAATCCATAGAAAACCGATTAACTTAACTTAAAGTGACAACCATCAGTTAATATTTAAAGTCTGTTTATGAAGTATTTACATGTGGAAGAGCTTAAAGAGAGCACACTGAGCTTAAATGGAGCAGCAACAATTTGTAATAAATTTCATGTAATAATTATTAAAATGACAGGATTTTGCTAAATAAATAGTTTAGGTCATGTATTAAGTTCATACATATTTTAATATGAACAACTAGTATTAACAATATCTATGAAATTATACTTAAGCAGTGTGATTTTCATAGTAGTGCACCCTTTAAGCTCACCTTAAAATAATATGAAATCTTTAAAAATTACAGCAGTATAAAACCACAGACCAGCAATAAACTGTCAATTTACAATAGTATGGATATAAAAACACAAGCCAGTAATGCCTGTGAAGTAATATGTTAGCATAGCACACAATCTTATACAGCCAGTCAGCTAACTGTGTTCTGTAGCATCTGCGCTGTGTTGTCTTTTGGATCTAACTATAATTATATCACACATCCATGTTCCAGGTGATAATATGCAAAATTCTGAACATTAATCTCTTAATTTAACAATAAATAGTGAAACTTACCCAATATAAAGGCTTAAACATAAAAAAAAACGCACATTTAAGGGGCTCCTCTTTTGGTGAAAGTTTTTAGACCGCTTTCAAAATGGCCGCCAGACAGAGTGAACACATGGAGACCCATATCTTAGTGTGCAATGATCTGATTGACTTATAGGAGGTATATAGTAACAAACACATCAATTGGTTAAGATATCAAGTAGGATAATAAATTATTTTCAAAATATCAAAAATGGAAGTGTGCTGAATAGGTACATTTACCCTAAAACTACATTTTTGTTAATAAAATAAAATAAATGAAAGATCTAGAAGTAGAACTAAAACTGAAATAAATATAAATTCAAACTAAACGGAAATATAAAAAACAAACTTGTCAATAAAAATGACAAAAGCACAAACTACTGAAACTTAAATGAAAACTGAATATTAGAATAAAAGCAAATAACAGTGATTCAAAAGTACCTTTTGTTCAGTTTTGTGTAGAAAAAGTTATTCTCTACTTTTTTTTTGCACAGATGCCACATTAGGCATTTAGCAAAGAAAAAAGGAGAACGAAAATGTGTTACTTCCTGAAGTGCTAAGGTTCTGCTTGAGTGAAGAGACACTCCCTCTACTGGTCACTTCACTTGTCATCCACAGGAAGGAAGAAAATGACATGGATACTGACTTTGACAAAACCACAAATTGTAGGCTAAGATCTTGCATGACAAATGACCAAAATATAACAAAACAATAAACTAACGCCCAATTCTGCTATTTCCACAGCACACATATGGGCTCCAGCTTAAGATGTATAGCAAAATGGAAGAAAAAACATCTGCAACCCCCAAAGACTCTCCTTGTTTTTTTCCTGACCATCAGCATTATCTACAGCTGGTTGCTGGTGGTTGATAAACAACAGCAACATCTCAATGGGCGCAATGCGTCACTCCCAAACAGTATCACGATCCTGTTGTGGCACTGGCCGTACGGCACCCAGTACAGCCTTGCGGGGGACGTTTGTCTGAGGGACTACAGCATCTCTGGATGTGTGCTAGGGGACAATCGCACTATCTATGAGAGCGCCGATCTAGTGGTTTTTCATCACTTTGAGCTAAGGATGCATAAGCAGCACCTTCCAATGAATCTCCATCGGCCCGCCAAACAGTGGTGGGTATGGCTTTCTTTAGAAGCGCCACAAAGCAACGGCAACTTGTTGCCATACAACACCCTTTTCAACCTCACCATGTCATATCACCCACAAGCTGACATCACTGTGCCCTACGGGAAACTGTTACAGAGGAGGAAACTAGATTTAGACTTTGTTATACCAAAAAACAAGAGTTATGAAGCCTGTTGGGTGGTTAGCAACTACAAAAAACAGCACAAAAGGAGCGCTGTGTTCCAAGAGCTAAAGAACCACCTCAAAGTGCAACTGTATGGCCTTGCCGCCAAAAAACCTCTACCGAAGGAGGCGCTGCTTCCAACGATTTCACGCTGTTATTTCTACCTGGCCTTTGAAAACACAGTCTCTCCACACTATATCACTGAGAAGCTCTGGAGAAACGCTTTCCAGGCTGGGACCGTGCCTGTGGTGCTAGGACCGCCACGCAAAGACTATGAAGCCGTGGTGCCTCCGAATTCCTTCATCCATGTGGATGATTTTAAATCTTTTAAGGCCCTGGCTGAGTATTTGAGAGGCCTAACTAAAGATCCTGAAAGGTATAATGCATATTTTACCTGGAGACAAGACTATACAGTCAAATTATACACAGACTGGAGAGAGAGACTGTGCAATATCTGTCCCATATACGGACAATTTCCAACTCGAAAGGTTTATGAGGATTTGAGTGTGTGGACAAAATGGTAACTTAACAGGCAGCTGACATTTTAACCGTCCGTTCACACAGAACTTTTTTTTTTGCATTAAAATAACCCCCCTCAAGATTCATGGCAGACATACAGTCTTCAAACTTATATTCTAAACATTTAATTTCTTTAGAACTTGAGTGATGCGTTCTTAAAACGCTCTCTCATTCGGCGGATGCTGCAAAAGATGCAAGACACGAGTGTAGCATTCAAAGATGTTTATCTAGAGCGTGTGTACACAAAAAAAAATATTGAAAGCAACACAATAGAATGCAAAAAAATAATAATGAAGATGCATGGTAGTGGAATGAAAAAAATAAATACAAGGTCCTATGAATATGCAGGGTTTTTTTAACTTATATTATCTTGACAGCTACATTTTTGGAACACCGTGTTGTGCCTGAAATGCTGCAAAAGATGCGAGATGCATACACAAAGGTCAAAGATGTCCATGTAGTGCACGTTTACATAGAACTACAACCGAAAAACAGCATAATGGAAAGCAAAAAATGCACACAAAAAAGCAATAGGGTAGTGAGATGAAAAAATCTTGCGTTTTTCAAATGTTATCTCGTGCAAAATGTGAATGCAAATACAGCCGTATAGCATGCGTAACATAGAAAAACTGCAGCGGAATGCAAAAACATGAGTCACAAGATGTGGACTGTGAAATGGAAAAAAACTGAAAGGTCAAAAGACCATTTTTAGAAAGCAGCGTAGTAGAATGCAAAAACCTGTTCTAAGTGAGTAGCCCCTAAGGGTCCATTCACAGAGAATGATTTTAAGTTTAAAAACAGGAACATGCTGAACAGTGGAAAAAGTATGTGCTGATAAAATATATGCTTTTTTAAAAATTTAACTTAACTTATGGTACATTTTTAGTCGTGTGAAATGCTGAATAAAAAACAAGCGCAATGGCCAAATGCACCCATCTAGTGCATGTTTCAATGGGAAAGCAGTGCAATGGAATGCAAATACATGTTATGCGAATTGTCCATAAGCACTTTACAGGTTACATGATCCAGTACTTATTTCAATTCATCCGTCAATACCACCGAGCATTGGTGTGCATCTGTGCAAGTATAAAAAAACTGTTCTGCTGGGGCCATGGTGCCAAACAGAAACCACAATGTGCAAACCTTGCTTCCGCTCCTGTCAACATGCTTATATATATCTCTCTCTCCTGTGTACAAGGATTCATGAAGGATGAAGCAAACCAGCAAACTTTTAAAATGCTTTTTTAAAAACTGGCGGGTCATAGATTTGTTGTTTTGGGGAGGGGGGGGGGGGGGGGGCGCTGTATGCTAAATGCAAATAAAACGCAGTGCCCAAATAAAACTGTTTTTTTTTCCTTTGCAGTGAATAAGTTTAGACTGAACTGATAAAACACGTTGAGCAAAGTTTTAAAACAAAAACTTCAACAGTTTAAAAAAAAAAAAAAAAAACGAAACAAGAAATGACTGTCAATAGAAATGTTTTAATTGGTACCCAATGATATTGTATGTGTTGAGCAGAGTTGCAATAAATTATCAAATATGGCTTTCGTTTACATTGCATAGGGATGAGCATGCATGATAAACACACCAAAAAGACAAGGCACATGACCTCCACAGAGAGGCTTTCAAACTGGCAGCAAATTTCATCCAATCACCCTGACAAAAAGAGATTACACCTAGAATTATTTTCAATTGGAGATGGGATAGTGTAAGCATTTAGAGCAAAAGAACAATGACTGATGTCCTTTGCAAACTATGTAAAAAGGTCTCCTCCAAATTGTAGTAAAAAAAACCATCTCTTTAAAAATCAAGTAATTAAGCTCATGAAGTATTGAATTTGCTGCCAATTCACACAGAAAGTTGGATAAAAACTAAGGTATGGAGACAAATATGGAGATATACTTTGGGAATCATCGTATTGAAGGATAAGACAAACATATGTACATTCAAAATTAATACAAGCAAAATGTAATAAAAACAACTATTTAAAAAAAAAAAAAAAAAAAAAAAAAAAACCACATCTGAACCTATGACTTCATGTGCAAACGCATTAGTTGAACAAGGCACCCATTATACAATGATCCATCAGGCTGCTAGTGTGCATGGTCAAGTCTAAACCAGACACTATATAATCAGAGCGCCCCAAGGCACATATGGAAAGAACCAAATAAACACATGCAATGTTTACATAAAAAGACCGATTTGATCCATAGCTTGGCTTGGAGATTTCTATAAAATTTAGCTGGTGAGGTGACCCACCAGTCCAGGGTGCAGGGTGTTTTTGAAGACCTCCGGTCGGTGGAGGGATGGCATGTATAGGGCAGGGGCTCCTCCGGGATGGGCTGGGCCAGGATAGCCTTGCCCTGGGAGGGCTGTGCCACCCATGTGAGGCAGAGGTGGTGGACTCTGCTCGTAATACTGTGCTTCAGCGCATTCGTCATCAAAGGGCAACGCTAGACGTTTTCCCTTTTGTCTACGGTTGCAGAACCACACACGTACTACCTAAAGAAAATACGACACAGTTTAGGTCAAATTGGTTCTAGAAGCTCTAAATCTGGATCTAAAGACTTTGAGGCATGCTTACGTCTCTCTCCAGGCCTAGGTCATCAGATATGTGCGTGATCTCCAGAGTGTTGGGTTTGGGGCACTTCACAAAGTACGACTCCAGAGCAGAACGGACTGTGCCTTCCAAACTGGTCCTCCGCTTTCTTTTTCTTGTGTCGACGAACACACGTTCAATTTTGTACATCTGGAAGATATCCAAGAAATAAAAATGGGTGATGAAACTAATTTGTTCTACATGTTTGAAAGAAGAGATTTAAAATAAACTAAATGTGCCATTATGCAAGCATTTCTGGAACATTTTTTACGCTTACTAGTCAATCACTGAAGTGAATGGTCAAATATGTATTATATATAACGAACACAGCAAAAACAAGTTTTGCAGGTCATCTTATAGTTTGATATTTCAAAATAGTACTACAACAATACTGTAATGTTAACCCTGCCAGGTTTAAATGTATGAAAATTATTAACAGTTGAAAACTATTCATTAGTATCAAATGTAATCAGTTACATTAATGAAGTAATTGAAATTACACTAATTACATTTTAAATGAGGTCATTTGTAATATGTAACCTATTATATTTGCAAAGTAACCTTCTCAACACTTAGGAAGGGTGAAATGGTGTAATTAGCACACACCTGAAAAGCCTAAAACAGCTCACTGTATACCTACAGTATATGGTTTACACTGATAAGCTTTTCAATTTTCAACTCTCACATACTAAAAGGCCACACTAGCATTCTGTTCCAAACAGTCACCGCGTGTCCAAGTAAACAGGTGACTGAAGTAAAATATTAAGTTCAACGACAGGGGTCGCCTTTTTGAGCGCCCTCTACAGTAATGTAGTGCACTTACATCCTGAGGGTTTTCGGAATTCTCTGCCTCATTCAACCACCTCTGGAGCAGCGGCTTCAGTTTGCACATATTCTTGAAACTAAGTTGGAGAGCCTCAAAGCGGCAGATAGTCGTCTGACTGAACATTTTGCCTAGACACAAAAACGTTTAAACAGTTAGCTTGAAATGGTTTCGTCATACGTAAGTTTTTATAATGGTTAGATACCTCAAACTCACCATAGAGGTTTCCCAGCGCGAGCCCCACGTCTGCCTGCGTGAAGCCCAGAGTGATGCGCTTGTGTTTGAGCTCTTTGGCAAACTGCTCCAAGTCTTCTGTAGTCAGATTCTCCTAAAAAAAAAAAAAAAAAAAAAAGTTAAATTATACCCACAAAAAACAAAAAGGGATATCTAAATTAACATTTCATTTAGGTCAAAATCCTCACCTCCTCCTCAGAGTCACTGCACCCTCCACTGGAGGAGCCGCTGCTCCTGGCTGCGCTTTGCGCCAGACCCGAAGGGATGTTTTGCGCGGAGCCTCCGTTGAAAAAACCCGCGCTTCCGTACCCATTTCCGGGTGGAGATGGAGACAGCGATGGAGATGATGCGGACGGAGTCGGGGGAGCTTGAGAAATATTTGCGGGGGCCGTAATATGAGGCAGTCCAGGCCAAAAAGAGGGGTTCCAGGGTGTGTAGTAATTCACCCCGGTGGGTACGGATGATGTCCCGGGTGTGAGATTATATTGTGACATCGGCTTGTTTTCTTCATTGGTGTAGTCATCAACATCCTTTTCGGTTTTTACCTCAGCTGGAGTCTTGATTTGTTCCCTTGTTTCAGCGATAGGGGGGCTGATGTTCGCCGGCTGGGCGGCTGTCGTCGCTCCCGCGATCTGCCCGGTGAACTCGGGTGCAGCAAACGGGTACCAGTGTTTGGGTTGCGCAAAATCATTACCTTGCAAATCGTTCGTTTTAAAATCGCCTGAAAACGGGAAGAAGGTTTGGTGTGTCGCAGGGCTAATTCCGTTGAAATGGGCTTTGTTGAAAAGCAGACTTGGATCCTGAAGCATGCCGTGCGCGAACTGCAAAGACGCACCGCCAAGCCCATCTAGGCCCGGCGCTTGAGGATACATGGCCCTGTTGACCTCGTAGGGTCTGCAGTCCGCTCCCGTCGGGCTCTGTGGTCTCTCCGTCATCTTCGCACAAAAAAGTTCTGTAGATTAAGCGAGAAAGCGTTAAGGTTGTTGGTTTGATAGTCAATAAACGACGATCAGAAGCTCCATGCCAGGATGTTCTTATACAAATACCAGACTTTGTAAACAAAAGTAGATTTCGAAGCCTCAAACTGTGCGTCCCAAAATCAGCTTGTGTGGAAATGTGCGCAGTCCTGTGATGGCCATCAACTAGGCCTTCAGTACGGTCTAGAAACTCACCACCTCTTCCCAATCTCAATTCTGATCCTGTCCCACACCGGGTTTCCTAATCAATCGGAGTTGGAGGCTGGTGTTTTGACCATCTCCTCTCCTATTGGTCACCTGAGACAATAGGCCACAGCTGACGGTGAATTTGTGAATGAACTTGGTTTTCTCATTGTGTGAGGACGTTCCAAAAGTACACAAATCATGCATTTAATCTTAATAAAAATTTAACTTAAGTAAAACTTTAGGAAATTCATAAAATGAAATGCATAATAGGCTAATCCATCTTTCTCTAATGCATGCCGAGTATTTACAATGCAAATAAAACTGTATCCAGGTGTGTTTTATATTCATGCCACATTAAGTAAACTTTGTTTCAGTAATATGCACTTAATGAGCTTTCTTGATATTGAAATTCTCGACAGCCGAGAAAATCCATTTTGTTGCGCACGAATCGAACAGCTAGTTTTAAGAGGTATTGTATTGGCCTAACTTCGTTTATCAGATTTCATTAAGAAAAGTATTTTTAATTTAATAAAACGCAAACAAAATGCATCATACAACTGTATAATCGGCAAAACTGCATTCACGTGTATTTTCGCTGTTCTATTTGGCCAAGAGCGACAAATAAAAGGTGAAATGTTTGTCTGTTGGATTACAAGCGTCGCATCTCCCACCTTCACGCTGCTTGTTGAATCACTGATAGGAGCCGTGCATACACGCAAGAGTAGTTTGAAAATAAAGACAACAATGGCCTTGATGTGGAATGACCTATTATTTTAGTTCACTATTTTTTTTACATGTTTAACAAAAACTACTTTCAAAGAAACGTTATTTAGGCTATACGAAGAAAATAAATAAAGTTAGCCTAGCAAAATCGCATAATTAAGACAGCAGACAATGAATGATAATGATAATGGAGGCCTATACCTATATATATATATAAAAAGTTGTCTTGGATCATGGTGTGAAATCCTAAATTAGCGTGTCTTTTTATGATCTGATAGCCTACTCAAAATGCAAAAGTGTGCTGCCATATCACTCACCCCTCCCCTAAAATTAAACATAAATAGCCTACCAAATAAATTAAAAACGCATTGTATAGCTTAAAGTAACCCAGATAAAAGATAATCTCATCTAAATAGAATTTATCTGATTTTATTATATTTATTAGCTAATTTATTCTAGGTGCACTGTAAAAATCCATAGTCTAGCTACTTCATCTTTAAGAAATTTAGTTGCTGTCTTTTTAAAAAGTATTTTTTTTTTTATAGCTTATATTTAACAGCCCTGAAAAATATCGTTGAATCTGGTATAGCCTAATTTAAAAAAAATAAAAGGTTGAAATTTGTTTGAAAATTATTTTGGCGACTTAAAATCGCCTGATATAAAATAACATAGCCTAGGCTATTTACATTATATAGGACTAAGAAGTAGCGTAGCCCTTTTGTCTCATTATACATTGTTTACAGTTTGGAAGAGCTCTGCAGACTCATCGATACAGCTGTGCACCCCCGACCGAGCCGATCGGTGCCGATTGCGGCAGGAAGACGCGCCGCAGGAAAGTGAATGGGGGAGGCATTGTGCAAGAAGGGCCCGAGGCCCCCCGTCGCTTCCAGACCCAGAGTTGCGATGGCCGGCCATTAGCTGCCTTTCAGCACTGAACAATAAGTCGCAACCCTTTGATTCCGCCCCCACCCCCTCCTCTGAAACAAACACTCCACAAAGTTTCACTGATACTCTATCCCAAACTCGCTTTCCAGCATAACTAGCACATATATGTATACTGACATGTTTATGGAACCTTCTTTTAACTATATTACTATAACCTACATTCTAAGCACGTTGAGAGAAAACGTTCTTAGAACAACATTCTCGGAACGTCCTTAAGATGTTATTTGTAGGCCTATTGAACGTTTTAAGAAACGTTTTTGTAATCTTTAATATAACAAGAACACTGAACATTTGAAAGGTCTTAGAATAGGCCCGTGCAAAAAATAAGCCTATATTTCACTAGCCTATATTTAGTCGAAAATACAATTAGGCTAGAACGGTTAATAAATGTTTTAGTTAGCTTAAAAATAATGTTAGCCTATATTTTGAGTAAAAATAAAAAGAGTAGGATGTTTAAGAAACGTTTTAGCCGCTTTTGAATACCAATCTAATCACAGACAACAAAATTGGACATTTCAATTTTATTTGGAAACAATGTTCTCGCAACATTTGTGTTTATAAAAATGTGTTTATATAGTGTGTGACTACATCTGTGGCTTAAAATGATCAAAATAACTACTATGCACGCATATATACCTCTGCAGTCTGCTTTGATTCCCATTCTAATCTGCCACCCACCCAGAGCATCACACACCATCAGTACAAGCACAGCCAACTCAAATCTAGAACAATCAACCCCCTGCCATCAAACACACTCTCTCAGACCAGGAGCTATAGGTCACAACTGAGCTGTCCATCTCTCCTGGTCACAAAGCCTATAGGAGAGGACACACAGGAGGCCTCCGGGGCCAGGCAAAGCTTTTAAAAGACATCAAACCATTGCTGCAGGCATTGTGCTGGCCCATGGACTTGGGTGGGGATTGTTATGTAAAGTGCAGACAGAGGAGGAGAAAGTGGAGAGAGATGACACAGGCCCAGTGAGGGACGGCAGAACCAGGATTAGCCTGCAAAACACTCCCAGTCAGCAAAATTATTCTTAACTTCGTTAGAATTAACTCGACTTAAAGTGGCTCTGAACGCTGATGTTCAGTAATATGGAGAACCAGCATCACCCCACCCTTGTTTACATGAAATGCATTCTGGAACATTTCAGAAGGTGGCTACATCTGCATCAGATTTAATCATATTTTTCGATATGTGGGAAGCAAATGTTGATGACAAAAGGGCGGATATGTGAGAAAGTGCAAGTTGAGATGAAATGATGACTGTGTTTGAAGATCACAATCTGAGGATTGCATATGTACAGTATTTATGTGAAGCATTCGTATAGTTTTATCTTTTATTATTTTAGTTTGTATAGGGTAAATATTTATATATAGTATACTTATAGTTAAAATCTGTCAGTAGGTTAGTTGTGTATAGGTTTATAGTGTCTGCGAGGCACGACATTTCGTTCCACTGTATGTCCCCACATGTAGCAGAATGACAATAAAGCTCAACTTGACTTGAAATACAGGGAAATCAAACATGAAGCTCGTACATGCATATAAATAACCCATATTAATATTTGTTCCCAATAGAATTTGGGAAATAAGTTACATCAATTAGCTGTTTTAAACTTCTCAGATCTCTTTTATATCCAATATCATAGCATCTGAAGTATTATATGAAACAGGGTTATTAACTAAAACTAACACCAGACATATTTTAATTACTTAAACATCGGCTGAAATAAAAAGAAATATAAACAACTGAACTTCTTTTATTTGAACTATTTGCCAAAGCAACATCATATTTAGTTACTTGGTGTGCTAAACCAACTAAAACTGAAAATTAACAACCTTTATATAAAATAGCATTAACTAACAAAAATGACAAAAACATAAGAAACAAAATGAAATAAATGTAAATTTATTATATATTTATTATTATTAATAAAGTAAATAAAATGTAGACTAAAAATGATAACAGAAAATACACAAATAAACAAGGACAAAAAAAACTATACCAGTGACGCTGCAAAATTGATCAACACCAATATGAAAGCTGATTTGTGTTATTTTTCTTCTCAGTTGTTGACTGTACTCATGAACAGTAATGACAATAGCAATATATGGACAATAATTAAAAAAGAAACATATGTTGTGTACTACATGTTGTATCATACTCTAGAAACTTTTTTTTTTTCATAATAAATGTAATTTTATACTGCCCTATTAATCTGATTTAATGTAGGCCCAAAGCGTGGGAAAAATAGTTTGGTTGTCAGTGATTTTTTTTATTTTTCTATTTTAATGACTTTTTTTTTTTTAGGTTTTAGTATCTGATAAACAGGTATGTGACCTATTTTCACTCTGCCCCATTCACTTATATAACCTGCCCGATGGCCTTTTGATTGCTTTTGACACCCTGCTGACAACTACTGCCTCTCTCCCCACATATCTCGATCGGGTGGCCTATGGCTGCCTTCCTCACCATTCACAGTTACAATGCCCTTTAATGGCTCTCCCCCCACAGACACCTCAATGAGGCTGGATCTGTGATGGGCTCCTCTGAACCACACCTTATGGGGTAGTTAAGTGGCCCATCACAGAAATTAGCTTAAACTGGGGGAGGTTGTGTCTCCTCTTGCCACGTTCTGTTTAGATGGATGAGCTGGAGAGGACAAACAAACATCTTAGCTTCAGTTTCTTTCAGAGGACAACCTTTTGTTCAGGTCCAACCTAAAACAAGTATTAACAGAAAAGAAACATAGACAGGGGTTTCAGAAGAATCCAAGATTTGAGGTCAAACATACTCTTTTGACAAATGAAAGTCCTTGATATATAGCTCATGCAACACTATCCATACGATCCACTGTCCTTGATTTAATGGACAGTTGCCTTAGTGCATTTAATGTTATGTAATGTACTGTAATGTCACATAAATCCTTACTTATGGTTATCTGTTTGGGAGGCTTTATATAAATATATAATACAACATAGACCTTATAAAACACAGTGTAAAATAAAAAGTCATCTAAATTGAATAATCAAATGTATTGATTCTTTAATATACACCTTTGGTCTGAATACCCACTTATTTAATTTATGTGACATAGCACAACATAATCACTTGGAAATATGCTACAATTCAAAAGTTTGGGTTCAGTAACATTTTTCTTAATTAAAATTAAACCTTTAAAAGATATTTTTTAAAGCAAATCCATTTGTAATGTTTAAAAAAATATACATTTTAAATAATTTATTTTCCTTTGAATTTTCAGTTCATCAAAGAGTCATGAAAAAGTATCAGTTTCTACAAAAAAAGCAGCACATATTCAATATTTACAATAAAAATGTGCATATTAAGAGTTTATGGAGGATCATGTGATGCAGAAAACTATAGTAATGTCTGCTGAAAATTCAGCTTTACATTTGAAAATAGATTAAACTAGAAAACATTTATTTTAAATAGAAATAATATTTCACAATATTACTGTTTTTACTATATTTCTGATCAACTAAATGCAGCCTGGGTGAGACATATTTCATAACCGCAAACTTTTGAATGATGTAATTAAATAAATAAACCAACTAATCCAAACAAGACAGTATTTCAGTGTATTAATAGTATCATAACAGCAGATCTTTTTGAATCATCACCTTCATCACAGCCGATGTATGCAAAAGTGTGATTGCAATAACATCACTCATACACTTCCAGGAAGTACTATATAATACATTTACGTTTATTTATTTATTCATTTATTTACACTAAAGTGATTTGAGCACAGAAACCTCAACATCTCACTGTTTCGGTCTAACTAGTATTTCATTTCCTAACACAACCATTATATCATTAGATCAAATGGATTTGATATATTAGGGATACAAAGAAAAAAAATAAAGAGAGGGAGAAATAGACTTCATATTAAAGAACATACATAGGAAAAATAACTAATGTGATGAATTAAACAGAACTACTCTTAAGCTAAAAAAAGAGAGAATATATCATGTTGTTTTTGATCAGCATTGATAAAGTTGACAATAAGAAAATAATACTCAGATAAGGAGAGACAAATAACACAAGTAAATGTGTGAGAGGGCACTGTGTATTTCTTATACACCATAATAAGAAGAGGTGCTTTTGGACGCAGCTTTGCCCAAAAACATGAAGACTTGTTAAAAAAAATTACATCTAGCTGAAAAAGATGCTTATAAAGACTCCTAACAAGACCCTAAAGAGAAATGATTTTAAAAGGGAGATGACATAAAAAGCTAGTGAGTGAAAAACAAACCCCAGACTTGAAAATTAAAGATGTGGTGTAAAGAAACCGCATTAAAAGGCCGGTCTGAGTTTCCACAGAGTTTGCGGTGCAAGAGTTCTTTCAAATTCGATATATGTGCATCTGAGTAAACGAAAAACCTTTTATCCACTGCCACCGATTGACTACACACCACCCCATCTTCAGTATCTTTAGTATCAGTTTGGGTGTTTTTCACACTTTGTTCTAAGCACAGATTTTCCAGGAAAAACAGTCATATTAATTTTTTCATTTGTGTGTGGTGTAACAGAAGCATCTTCACCCTATGGCGGAATGCTTTTAGGTATGTTAGACCTATTCTAAAAGTATGCAGGTGTGTGTGTGTGTGTGTGTCCACGTCACTTGTAATTTCTCTGGGAGTGTAAGGTGGAATCGTCAAACAGTGGGTTTTTCACCTCCATCTCTCCAGTCTAAAGAGGGGAAAAACCAACAACAAATTTAGCAAAATACATAACGGTCATACTTGTTCAGCTAATATGTTATTAGGACTGCATTTATAAATCAATTTCTGAAGGCATGGGACACCAAATGACCTATACTCAGAATTCGTGCTCTGCATTTAACCCATCCAACGTGCACACACACAGCAGTGAACACACACCGTGAACACACACCCGGAGCAGTGGGCAGCCATTTATGCTGCGGCGCCCGGGGAGCAGTTGGGGGTTCGGTGCCCTCAAGGGCACCTCAGTCGTGGTATTGAGGGTGGAGAGAGCGCTGGACATTCACTCCCCCCACCTACAATCCCTGCCGGCCGGAGACTCGAACCCGCAACCTTTCGATTACGAGTCCGACTCTCTAACCATTAGGCCACGACTTCCCCGTAGTAATAGCAACTGAAAATTCAGCTTTGCCATCACAGGAATTAATTTACATAATTTTAGTTTTGTTTTAATGTTTTAAAGCATAACAGTTTTTACTGTATTTTTGATCAAATAAATACCGCCTTGGTGAGCATAAGAGACTAAAAGTTTTTTAAAAATCTTACACACCCCACCTTTAAATGGAAGTTTGCATGCATTATATGTTTTACAAAAAATTTAGTAAAATAAATACATTTTTAAAAATTTATTAATTTCAAATTAATCAAAAAATTATAAAAAAAACAGTATAAAAAAAACAGTATTTTAAAAATATATTTATGTCTTTTTTAAAAATGATTTTGTGTTAATATTATCAAAAAAAAAAAAAAAAACACGTTTATTAGAGATGCTAAATGCTAAAAAATAAATGTTTACACACCGGTGCTAGTCCAGGGCACTCGTACACAGTGAAGTCTCCCACTTCATTCTCCTCGTCTGATGTGGCCCCAGACTCTGAGACTTTAGGTTCTGCTTTATGTCTGTGTTCAAAATAAAAATCATTATATTAACACCTTTAACAGATATAGCATAGAATATTTTATGAAACTTACAGAATTATTGGAACCCTTGGTAAATATGATCAAAGAAGACTGTGAAAATTAACCTGCTTTGTTAATCCTTTTGATCTTTTATTAAAAAAAAAAAAAAAAAAAAAAAAAAAAAATCACAAAAAGCTAACCTTTCATTGGATAATAAGAATTTAAAATGGGGGGAAATATCATTATGTTTTAGTAGCCAGTCAACATTATGCCATAAATGCTGTTGATAGATACTGTTAAGAATTCATATTTCAATTCATATTGAAACCAGTAGTCTTAGCATGATTCATATGAAGTGCTATGTATATATGTACATGAAAGTGGAATCATATAAGAAGGAAGGAAATGAGTAAAGAAAATGATATGTAGTTTTACATTCACGTTCTTGGTCAGCATTCTCTTAAAGCAACTTACGATAAAATCACAGGGACCGAGAGCTGAGAAGAGACAATGCAGCTAAAGTGACTAAACTAATGAAGAGATCATGTATTGTGCTTACTTCTCCATTGAGAGCATCTGTTGTTTCTGATGCTGGTAGTGATACATCTGAGCACTGTGAGCCAGGGTTTTATCCCCAGACTAAAACATAGAAAGAGATGGTCGCAAACACATTACAAGAAGCGTCAAAGTGTTTGCTGTATTTTTTCCCAATGTATGAACAGGCATTAATGCTCTTACTGAAGGATGATTATGATTGGGGCCCGCAGCATGAAACGCAGGGTAATCAACTTTCTGAGCCAGATGAGTTTCTCTCTGTAACCTGTAAAAAAAATAAATAAAAATAAAGCTAAAATTTGCAATAGAATTACAGAGTTTAAAAAAGTGCCCTGAAAATGACAAAATTATTAAAGGACATAATTTTTTTTTTTATACTAATATGATATTTCTTTTTATTATTTAAAAGACTTAAAAAGTATAAAAAGGGATATTATAAGGGAAAAATATAATACATTGTATATCAAAAGGAAAAATATTATTTATATTTATTTAAAATTCAAAATTATAACAATATATCTATACCTTTATTTAACATAATTATATTAAATAATTATATTTTTATTTTATCAGTTATATTAATTATTTCTTCCCCTAAAACAGTTAAATATCACATAACTAACTTTTATTTAGAAAAGCTTCTTTCTTGATTAGAAGACAAAAAAACAGGATGTTTTTAGAAACACACAACAGTGGCATGATAATGGTTTGGGCTGACATCTCACACTGACAAATTGTATGACTGACAAATAATAAAGATTCAGCTTACCTGACCCAGCAGACAGCAGCGCTGATGAACGCCATGGAGCCCACAATAATGCATAAAGAGATCATCACTGCTCCCAATGATACAAAAACACAATTATAAGAGCGAGAAAAAGAGACAGACAAGAAAAACTATGAGGAAGACTGTCATTTTGATTCATCGCAATAAGGGACGTGAGGGAAGTGTGTAAATTGACATATGCCAGAGATGTTTTGGTATAATTCAGAAAGGGTCACAGTGTACCAACGTCTGAAAACAAACCAATTATAAAAGTACAAAATATCATGTGATGGGTCTGCTTTTAAAATGCAATCCGGTAGTCTAAATGGCATTAAAAATAGCACACAGAAAGATTTCTGTGGAAATCGGGTCAAAGTATGCTGAAATGATTTAAAAAAAAAAAATAACTCATAACACATTGCTCATAATTAGGCTTTAAATCAAATCAGAAAAAACCTAGTGACACATACAGACTAGCAGGCTGTCTCTGGAGGAGTGGGGGGAGATGATCGGCCCGTGGCGGTCGGACGAGTTTGTGACCGGCTGGGGAGATTTAGGAGTCTGGTGTGTTGGTGTGGATGGGCCGCTGGTCGTTGGTTCTACAGTTGTGGATTTGTGCAGACTCTTCTGCTTCGATTCTGACTGGGATTGCAGAGGAGACTGTGAGCGAGAGTCTAGAGAGGAGGTAAAGAGGTAAAGAGACAGAGAGACACAGAAAACGGGAATAAAAGGAAATCCGATTACAAAAAAAAAACATGCTGATTTGCAAAAAAGACCTAATGTTATCTAGTTTGATGATGCAGAGTTCAAAAATATCACAATCATTTACCATCACATAGTTTCCCCCCCCACAAAATAACAATATATGTTTCAGTTTAAAGTCTAATGTCAAAAAAATGTGTTTATTTGAATTATTCAAATTGTATAATTTAACTTACAATCTACAAACGAGTTGAAAATATGTTCAAATACTCCATGTCAAAAATAAGCTTTTTTCACAATATCTGTAATTTTCTGTTGCTGTTTGGATGTAGTAAAACACCAGCAGATGTAGCAGAAAACATCTGGGTCAAATCTGGCAACATCTTCAGTCACTGGCCATAATTCTAACCTTAAAATCAGGATTAGGCATAAAATAATGGCTTCAGAAGCATGCATACATGTACAGATGGACTGAGAATTGAGCAAAAAGTTCTAATCTGGCTCAGAGGATGACAGCATGTCTTTGTGGCAGTTTTTCTTGTGATGTAGACAAAATACAAATTGTTTGTCGAAAGCAAAAATGCTATGAAATCATATTTTGTGAGAGGGTGTGACTTCCTAATACAGCAAACCATCCCCAGAATTAGGAAGAAACAAGTATTGGATTTCATTTAGCAAATATGATGCAGGACCATGTTCTTTTTTATCCTTATTTCAGCATTAAAATATAATTTTTTTTCTTGTTTAACGGTATTTCCCCACCGTTAACTAAGCGGCAAAGGCTTCTGCAATCCGAATGTACCGTTTGTTTTACTCTATATTAAAACAGAAACTGCGCACATAGCAAAGAGCGAGCGAGGTGCCAAGTTCAGAAGGGTTTGCTATGAATCATGACCACTGCAACCGCTACACTCACTAACCATAACCACACAGATTTTAAGAACAGATAGTTCAAACCTGGCTGTTTCACTTCTGACATTTGCTGCTTGGCAATAACAGAGGACAGATAGTCGATTTCTTCATCGACGTCAGGATGAGAGGCTGTGGAAATAAAGATAGAATGTCATATGGTAAAGATATCAAAAGACAAACATGCTTCTGCCATTGAACAGGCACAAAAATCATGGTACCATTTTTTTCTGTACTTCATACCAAGTGCAACTCAGTCTCAATTGTACTGAAAGTATATTATGAAACTTGGTATTCAAATATATACAATCTGTGAGGGAAGTGTAATAAGTGGGCTGTGTGTGTCCCGAGAGTGAGAGTGTGCCAGAGTGTTGTTTGTTTGACACGCTCTAAAGGGAAAACAAAGGTAGCACATGGTTTAATGGTACGCTTGGCCAGACAGTAAGCTGCATTCCAAGACTATGGACGATCGTCCCTCTTGACAACCAGCCTGAGTGTGTGTGTGTGTGTGGCCAGCGAGAGGGGGTGTGTGATCACTCATTACCTCTCACACGCCGGAACACAACATAAGCCCCTAAAACATTAAGACCGGAAAGAGTTGTGAGTTCTGAATCAGTGAATCAACTGATCTGAAAAAACTGATTCACTGAATCAAAACGCTGTTGTCATTTATCTTAAAAAAAAAACTATTTAAATAAAGGACGATATTAAAAAGAATAGCTCTCTTTGTGCTCTTAACAGTGTTATTTAATTTAAAAATATATCAAACAATAATACATATTTTATAATGGCATAAAACAATATTGAATATTTTCTAAATATTGTTAATTATCCAGCACTGGTTAGTAAATGTTAAATCTGTAACAAAATAATATCATATATATATATATATATATATATATATATATGGTAAAAGTTCATAATATCATTCAGCCTTAGATGGTTAATTTTATACAACCAAACAATTATATAGAATATATTGCAAATGGAAATTACATTAACCAGCCCTTAATTTCATAAAAATCAACAAAGTAGTACAAAACTATAAACATTCATTATATCATCCAGCCTCAGTTGGTTAATTATATATATATAACATATATATTGCAAATATTAATTACATTTACCCTCAACAACTACCCTAGTTGAATACAATATTAATGACATCAACCAACCCTAGTTGATTAATTTTATATAATCAAAAAAAAAAGATTACATTGTAAATATTATTTATATAAGAATATAATAAAATATAATAAAAAATAAGAATATATTGTAAATAATCAACAAGACCAAGGTAGTTATTTTAGAAGAAAATAATTGTCATTTTTTTTTATATTTAAAAAAATTTTTTTTTTTATATACATTACATATTATAGATACTTATGCATTATATCATCCATCCCTAGGTTGGTTAATTTTTACAAATAAAATAATATTGAATACACTGTAAATAAATATTTAACCAGCCATAGTTGGCTAATTCTAGATAGTAAAAAATGTATTACATCAACAAGCTCTATATTACCAACAAAATAATGTTGAATATATCATAAATAATCAATATATGGCCCAGCCCTGGTTTGGTTTGTTCTTCCTTGAGAAAACATTCTGGGCTGGTTTGACACACTGATAAATATCACCTACATACATTTAACAGCCATGGCTTTGTGTGCTGAGGTGTTGCATATTATACACAGCTTATGTTTGCAAAGAGCTGCTGAATAAAAGTGGCTTTTCCAAAAAGCAACTTTATCTTATCAACCTTGCACAAAGACTATAAATATCAAAACTTTCCTCAGCACTGTACCATAACGTGCTGACAGTCTATAGCTACTGTTTATTGTCATGAAGGTTGGTGTTTAGTCTACAAATGACTGGCCATCTGCCTCCTGGAACAAGACTGATGAGATAGAACGGCACATATCGCTGGCTGAGCACCCCCACACTCCCCAGCAGGTGTCAAAGGAGGCGGGTCAAACCATCTGTACTTGTCTGGAGGGGACAAGTGAACCTGCAAATCTGTGGTTTACACATAAAGAGGGTGTTCACAAACAGTCCAGCCTGACGAAAGCTGGTGAACAATTTAATAAAGTGTTTACTGAGTGGGTGCTAGAAGAACTTCCACAACTTTATACGCAATTTAATCTGTAAACACCATAACTGTAATTATTCATACTATTATTATTATGAAATCAAATGAGTATTTTTTTTTACAATTCACATTTGTGAAAAGTGTAAAAAGAAAGATAAATATTAAATCTAACATTATATTACTCAATTTGCATACTTTTATTGCTAACTACAAGTCTGCACTTCACCGGGGATGGGAAAATCCATGCTGTAAATTTATTTGAGTTTTTTTTGAAGTTGTAAATAAAAGATTATTGGAGTATGTTTTAAAGGAAGATACTATTTCAGTTTTTCTCCCTCAAAATTTCATGTTTAGTTCAATGACCTTTTGTGTAACTGAAATTTACTGAGTGAAAATAGTTACTACATCTATTTTTTTTCTTCAGAATGGCAATGTTAAGACATATTATGCTTTCACAAAATTGTGCCTTGTTACTACAGACCATTTACTGTTTGAATTTGCATGTAAAATATGACCCTGGACCACAAAACCAGTCATAAGGGTCAATTTTGCAAAATTGAGATTTATACATCATCTGAAAGCTGAATAAATAAGCTTTCCATGGATGTATGGTTTGTTAGGATAGTCAAATTTGAAAAATGTGAAAATATGGAATCTGAGGGTGCAAAAAAATCTAAATTAAGTTCTCAGCAATGCATATTACTGATCAAAAATGATGTTGGAACAGTAGGAAATGTACAAAATATCTTCATGGAACATGATCTTAACTTAATATCCTAATGATTTTTGGCATAAAATAAAAATCAATCATTTTGACCCATACAGTGTATTTTTGGCTATTGCTACAAATATACCCCAGCGACTTAAGACTGGTTTTGTGCTCCAGGGTCACAAATGAGCATATTAACCAAAAACAAAAAAAGAATGCATGAATGCATACTTCAGAAATCCTCTTGAAAAAGTATATCATCCTGGCTGCTTTTGTCATAATATAATTTGGGACACACTTTTTTCTCTGACTTTTGTTAGTATATAATACAGCTTTGTATAATTAGCCAGATATAACAGCTCTTTGAAGTTTTGGACACGATTATTCTGCCATCTAGTGGTGGCTTCATTAAATGCACTGGTCAGTGATTACAAGAGAACAGAGTGCTCAAATAAAAAAAACTATGTAGTAATGACATCAAATTCAACTCATATCAAAAAACAAAAGTACAATTATTATAAGTGATTCACTGACATGCAAATAGTACTACCAGACAGTCTGTTTTAGTCAATATGATAATTAACATAGCCATGTATCAGGCTGGTGTTTATTTGTGTCTGGTGTCTCTCTCTCTCTCGGTCCGATCAGTGCTGCAAAAATGAGACTGCTGACCTACATAGACAGATGATGATTAGTCACAGATGCTTCGGTTTAGCTGATGGCTGTTAAATACCTTGTCAGTGTGGCCCAAATTCAAGAGCAGGAGAAAAATAATAATAATCAGGATTTCTTTAAAACTCTAAAACACCCCGTGTTGTTCATTCATAACCATATTAAAGCAAAGAGACTTGTGACGCAGGACTGTTTGCTCAGTAAACTCTTTAACAGCAGGTTCCACCTTGGTCTAACATTTACTATCGCTTTAATTGCGCTTTCAATCTTTAAAGCATTTCTAAAGGCCAGAGGTAAAGGTGTTAAGAGACAAAACAGCTTTCAAAAGCAAGCTAAACTATCCAGCTTGAGAATACAGAGCAGATAACATTTAATGAATAGATCTATGTTTATCGATAATGGTGTTAAATGTACTGCTAAACAGTAAATACATCTTTTTGAAGATATTTTTGGAAACACGCAGGCTCTAGTTACACAAATGAACCAGCCCTTTATGACACTCTTCATCAGCGAGGCAGGCCTGTGTTTGGAGAGCTGAATCATTCCTTACAGGAAAGGTACTGCAGAGTAAGAGAAAGAGAGGAGGAGAGGTGGGGCGAAGACCTATTAGCATGGACGGGAGACAATTTTTGGGAGTTTTGAGCATAGACGCATTCAATAGGATAATGCTGCATTACTGCAACAGCCACTTTATTGTTCAGATACATTTGTGTTTACTGTAAATTTATCTAGCTGGCTAACAGAGATAAGAGATGAGGTTTTGTCAAAAATGCGAGATATGGAAACATTTTATGGATTTTTCTAATCAATGTTTAATTAAAATCATATATTAAAATGTATAATAATTTAATTTATATATTTTCTATTGCTCTCTTTTTGACCACCCTTGTCAAAATTAGAAACTGCCATGTAATCTTATTTTTCCAAACAGTTTATGAATTTATAGCTGTCATGGAACTACATTAAAGTTGTCAGGGCCATTAATAACAAGTTTGTAACATTTTTCTAGATCTTAACATTTTGTATTAATATATGAAGAGTTTATTTGCAAAAACAGATAACTCAAGTTTTATTAATTTTCATAAATCATGTTTTTTATTGTTATGTTGTGATATTGTGTTTTATTGTGTTAGTTAGCTGTATTTGTTTAGTTATTATTATTTAATCAAAACAACCCAACTGCAGTTTGATTGATATTAATTGGAATGCAGGATTAAAAAAAAAAAAACATGATTTTTTTCATGAGTTATTTGTTTTTGCAAATTAACTCTTCATATATTAATACAAAATGTTAAGATCCAGAATTTAAAAAACACCATTTGATTTTTCAGCTATAGCTGAAAAACATATATTTTATATATTATATATAATAGTACATTAATAAAACCTAATAAATTTATATACAATAAAAAAAAAACACATATATATATATATATATATATATATATATATATATATATATATATATATATATATATATATATATATATATATATATATATATACATACACACATATATATACACATATATATATATATACATATATACATACACATATATATATATATATATATACACATATATATACACATATATATATATATATACACATATATATATATATATACACATATATATACACATATATATATATATATATATATATATATATAAATATTTAATATATTTCTTTCTGAGAGCATATGTCGCTAAAAATGACACTTAAAAATATTTATTATAAAAGCCATAACTCTACCTAAGACTGCTGTATTGCAATAGATTTAAAAAGAGTGTTATTTCTTTCTGCTAGAGCATGCAGCGCTCACATGGTATTACTTTAAAGCCAAGGCTGCACACAGACACACGCGTGCACGCTAACAATCCATCTGATTAAACTGAGTCATGTGCCTCTGCCACACGAGGAGAGGCAGAGAGAGAGATTAAGCATTACGCTCACCAAAAAACCAACAGAAACCGTGAGAGAGGAGAGAAACAACAGCAAGAGCACAGGCCAGATGATGAGAGGATCTGCGGTATAAACCATCAACATCATCTCCTCTTTCACGACGGCATTATTCACAGGCTGAGGTTTTGGTTAATGAATGTACAGCATTTGGCTGGAGAAAACGGTTCTGTGCCGCCTGACTCACATTTTGTTGATGCACCGAAGCAAAGGCCAGATTAGACAATAGGTGCTAAATAAATCGTGACACAGTAGCCAGAAGGAGGGTAGGGTGGATGTGTGAAAGCCTTCGTACCTTGGTGGTGGTGCTGGGGAAAGTGTGTCCTGCGAGCAACACAATGTCCTGCTTCATTTTCCTCCAATGGGGAGAGGCAGGGGCCACAGTGGGTGGAGCCAGTCTTGCAGTAGTGCCGCCCCTTTCTGGCACAGTCTATGTGATCGGGGCACTTGTTTGCTGAGAAAATAGAAAAAACATGTTGAAAGAACAAACAAAACAAAAAACTCAAATTATGTTACCCTGCATAGCCCTGAAGTACTACATGTCACATGTCATGTTTTTGAATATTAATATGCCCTAAAATCATTATGCAGTACTGCAGCAGGTGTTGTTCATTAAAAGTCATAATTTCCTCTGAAGCCACACCAGCATTTAGGTCACCTGTGGTGGGTTTTTTTTTTAATCGGTGATGTTGTTTTTGCAGGTAGAGAATATCATGTCCTTTTAAAAATTCATAATCATGTTGACATGGTATTAGAGGAAAAAGGGGAAAATTTATAGTTAACTTTAAATAAAACACTAAAAATAAATTAGAATGATCTTTATTTGCATAGTATGTATAGAACAAAAACAAGTCTCTTTAAAATTAAACAATTAATTAATAAGAATGCATTACATTGATTAAAAGAGACAGCAAAGACAAAAAAGATTTTTAAAATAATGCTGTTTTCCCCCCTATTTTTCTACAGTGTATTGATCATAAGAATCATCCTGAAAAAAATATATATATATTTTCTCAAAAATATAAAGCAGCTCAACTGTTTTCAACATTGATAATAAGAATAAATATTTCTTGAGCAGCAAATCAGCATATCAGAGAGATTTCGGAAGGATCATGTGACACTAAAGACCTGAGTAATGGCTGCTGAAAACATTTTTTTAAATATATTAATACAGAACATTATCTTAAATTGTAAAAAAATAAAAAAATAAAAAAAATTCACAATATTAAAAAAGAAACATTAGTGTATATCCATATATTTATTTTCAACTTGTCATGTTCATGCAAAGCCTGTAAACCTGTAAACTTTCGCATCAACACGCATACAAGGACAGAACAGAAGGATATGACCTAAAAGCATCCCGCAGATGCTGTCGATAGTGCTTTACTTGAACCTGAAATTCCTTAAAGCATCAGAAACATTCAATAGTAATGGTAACTGAAGTACCCAATGACATCAATCCTATTGAATTCAGTCTGCCTCATATCCTTGACTGACTCTCAATCGCTCTAGGGACTCCAAAATCAGTCATCGGTACAAACATGCTTGTATGATTCAAATCGGTTCACAGACGCAATCATAATCTCAGCTCCTTCTCTTCAATGATACTTCTTCATATGAGCTCCTATTCTCTATAAATCCCTCAATTTTCTGTGTAATTCACCCTGTGGGGGTGCAGAAGGAAACTGGGTCAGCAGCAGGTGTGTGTGTGCTCTGACGGTGTTTGGGGATTTCACGGTGGATCAGTCATTTTAGTATTGTTGAAATACTATTATAGTTTTTGCAAATTTTTAATTAGATTAATTGTTTTATTTATTTTAATATTACTTTAAGTTTTAGTATTTTTGTTGTGTTTTTTAATTTAATTTTTGTTAACGTTATTTTAGTACTTCAACTAAAAAAGAAATGTCATGCCAACTAGCTGGAAAAAAAAGTTTTCGTTTTTTAAATATAATTTGTTTATTTTATTTTGATTTATTAATTTTTTAGCTTTAATTTTAGCTTTAGTCTTTTTCGAGCCTTATCAATGGATGGATGATACATCTTCTGTTTTCTTTTTTTCATTTTTTGTGAATTTTGAGAAAATATTATTTTATAATATTTATTATAAAATAAATTTATGTAATGCACATCTCTTTTGCTGTCATTAAAATGTACTGTATTTCTCCATTACACTGGAATCGGCTTTTCTTTTGCTTTAGTAATGGTATTGGGTCAACAAAAACACTTATTACTTCTACAGGAATTTGAAAATAAAAAATTTTAATAAAATAAAAATAAATACAAAATAACATATAACATAAAATAAAATAAAACCATATACGTATGCATTACTTAACAACCTGGGAGCTCATGCCATGGTAGGCATTCCTTAAAAATGTTATATGATAAAGCTAAAAAGCAATTTATGCCTGACGAAAATTAAAAGTATTTATACTTCCAGAACCCTAGTGAGACAGTCCAAGCAAAATGTCTGACAATTTTCAGCTGCAGAGAATAAGTGCTTCGGTGTTGTGTGATGACTGGATCTCTATCAGAAGCTCCCTGCCAATGCAACTGCTTCCATACACCACAGCAGTATTGTACATAGACACACATACGTTCTGTCCTAATAGGCATTTTGAAAAACAGATTAATAGACTAGAAACAATTCATATCAAGCCCCTGATTCTGCAGTATATATCAAGTGGCGACCCAACGCAAATGCACTACCTTTCAAAAAATAAGGTATGTAAGAATTTATATTTTTGAAATGCTCACAAAGCCTACATTTATTAAAAAATAAACCATTTAGACAAAAAGGTTCTTCTATGGCATCGTGAAGCACCTTTATTTTTAAGAGTGTAAGTGGAAGGCCTTTGGATCGATCTCTGCAAACATCTTGCCTTTAGCTTTGACTCGATCACCATTGTACCCTTTATCAGATGTTGCTGCTCAATATGCATTGATTTCTGCTAATCACTTGTCATAGACCTCTTCATCTCTCATTAGTCTTCATAAAACACCACCAGATTGCTTTTAAATCTGGACGAGGAGTCATGAGAACTGAGATTAACTGACTAATGAGGTGCAACTGTATGTGTGCATGTGAAAGATGCAAATTCCTCTAAACACCCTGCTGGGCCGCCCACCTCCAGCCGGTCATGGACATTAATTTACACAATCAACCACAAGCTCAAGCTGCGCTTGGAAATAAGGAGGAAAATTGGAAGCAACAGGTTTTTTAAGCTACACTGTAGTAAATGTACTTCTATTTAAGTAACTACTTGACTACCGTATCATTTAGCTGAATATTTTATCTAAAATTACCTTGCAGCACATTTACTTTTGAGTAAAATGATTTTAAAGGAATGTACGTTCTTCATATCGTTCCAAACCCCTATAACTTTTTTTCTATGGAACACAAAAGATTATGTTTTGAAGAACTGTTTTTGCCACACAATGAAAGTCAGTTTTTCAATTAACAGAACTTACAAATCAAAATAAAAGAAGGCTCAGGACATAGCCCTGTTGTACCTCAAACCTTACACATAAATGCAAAAATATGACTCTGGACCTCACCGACTTACTGCATGGACAAAAAAAAAAATCCCTGAGAACTCTTTCAAAATATTGTTTAGAACCCCATTGTTTTAGCTAACAGGGCTCGCAGACTTTTTAATCAGAAACCATAATGTTTCTGGTTGAAGAAGATGCTTTGATCGCCAATCCATCTCTCCTCATCAAAACATCAATGACATAACACTGATCAAAGTCAAACCTGACAGACCACTTATAATTATATTTGGCCTCTTTGAAGGACTAGCTAATAGAAATGAGAAGGTAACATGTAGACCTTGAAAAGAAAGGAGCACTAATCAGTGGATCTTATTGGACAAGGCCATTTCTAAAGCAAACTTTAAAATATAAAGTAAAAAAATATTAAATATATTAAAAATACTATATAATACTGTGTATAATTCTATAAAACTAAAACTGATGCGCTACCATAAGTGTGTTTGTCGGCACTCAAGCATGGCTCATCTAGTGAGAAGTGTTACTGTTTTTAGTATTTTGTACTCATAACATGATGCTGAATGACCTTTAGTTCCATAATAATAATAATAATAAAATTAAAAAACAATAATATGATTAGGTATTTTCCATCTGTAAAGTATTTAATAAAAAATAAAATAAATCAGTATTACAACATGGTTAAGTAATCTATAAAATCTAAAAAAAAATCTATTTGTAAATTATTTAATTAAAATACTTAAAATACTACAATAATAAAAAAAAAACAGCATTCACATGGTGGAATTTATAAAATATTTTTGGTTGAATTTTTTCTAATATTTAGTATGAACTATATTGCAAAACACTGTTACATTGAAATAAAACTGATTTAAGTTATTAATTAATTATTACAGCATTTTGGTCTTATCACACCAGTTCACATTTAAAAAAAAAAAAGAAGCTCTGAGCAGGAAGGAAGCCAACATCAGCACAGACCTGCAGCACGGGAACAGGGACACGTTTACGTGGCAATATTGACAGCTTCCATTTACTTTGTGAGGTAGGATGTGAATAATAAGTGGCCACAAATATTTAAAAAATCTGTAAATCTAATTTTTTTCAGCTGGATAATAATTTTGCAGTTGTGATAGGAGATGCCATGAACAGGAAAGTGTGGATTGATAAAGGGAAACTCCCATTGTGTGGACTTCCTGTTGCACTTGTTCCACTTAAAGTCAAGCTAAGTGCCAGTTGTTTTGCCTGTTTAATTTGGCTCTCTTCCATGACTACAGATTAACTCATGTTATTAACCTAGACTTTATATTTTCTGAAGATGTAATGCATGCAAATGCTAAAGTTGCTGCCACAACACCACTATGAATTTGCTACAGTGTTCACAGCATTTTTTTAGAACATTGCTATGTAGTTACAAGGTTGCTTTCTGGTCCAAATCAAACAAACTCATTGCAAAGTTTTGATGATATTCAAGGGTCTAGATACAGCTTGGAGCTCTGGGATTCTTCACCTGTCTTCATCACTTAAAACAGCAATAGCGCACAACATGACGCGTCATAAATATCCATAGCATTGTGCTTAAACAAACATGCATTCTCAATCCAATATTCTTGATTTGAAAATAGAGCTTTAAAGTTGATTCTGTGAGACAATCCTAGCTTTACAGGCAATGGGCTCACCTGTTTCCATCCATTTGGCTCTCTCTCACTCTCGGTACTTATTAACTTCATGAGAATGGGCTACAATCCCTGCTGCTATGGAAACTATGCTGTCTGGCTACATAGCAAGGTGCTAATGTGATTACATCTGGATTCGGATGGCACAGAATGGTAACCATGACTGGGTTACATTTCACACAAACATGCTTCAACTCTCAAATACCATCTGTAAATTGTGATAATTCCTAAATATAATGGTATAACTGAAACGTTTACATTCACAAGGCTGCATTCAATTAATCAAAATACAGTAAATATTATGAAATATTACAATTTACAATAACTATTTTCTATTTTAATATATTTTAAAATGCAATTTATGTTGTGATGGCAAAGCTGAATTTTCAGCAGGCATTACTCCAGTCTTCAGTGTCCTTCAGAAATCATTCTACTTTGCTGATTTTGTCTTATTATTGTCAACAGTTTAATATCATCAAACTGTTTAATGAAAATAGTTTTAAAAAATGTATGCAAACTGTGATGCATTGTTTTCAGGATTCTTTGATTAATTGAAAGTTCAAAAGAACAGAATCATATTTTAAACTATCTTTTATTAACATTATAAACATCTTTACTGTCAAGTTTGAACAATTTGATGCATCCTTGCTGAATAAAATCACCAATTTCTTTAAAGAAACCTTAATGACCAAAATTTTTGTACAGTAGTGTATAATTATATACACACACACACATTACATATACACTGTATATCCTAATTAAACAAACATCAAAGCACATTTTGTTGACTATCATATGCAGTTTATTTAAATTCTTTAAATTACTAATTTGAATGAATGTGTGTGAGAGTGAAGAAGTCTTGTAGAGTAGGCAGGAGACACCCCCCTCACAATGTAGAGCACTTTGAGTGCTTAGAAAAGCAGAAAAGCGCTATATAAATGTAATGAATTATTATTATTATTTATTATTACAAATGTGTGTGGAAAATTCTCCCGTATTGAACACAATAGAGTTTTTGTTACATCAGACTGTGCTTTAAGCGTCTGAGAGTCCCTTCTAAGCTGCCTGGCTTGGATCTAATTATCATTAACAAAAACCCAATAATGACACACACCCTCATTAGTGAGAGAAGTGCAGTGGACCACAGGAAATGAGAACCCAGATTTACGCCCACATCTTTCAATGGCCACATTAAGACCTTAAAGAGCCCTGCGATGAAAACCACTGTTTTGTTTTAGAAGCTTCCGTGTAGTACAGAAAGAACCTGCTGATCACAATGTACTTTCTGCAACCAAATTGGCAACCTGTGTAATCAATGTGGGAAGACTTAAGGGTGGATGTTTGCTGTGTGTTACTGAGCACTCAAGGGTGTGTTTGGATTTTATAGTGCGTATTTAGACACGCAAACCATGTTTGTTCGTGCCTTTACTTTATAAGTAGTACACATTTTGAGTCTCACAACCAGAATGGCAGATAACACAGCCGCAGCTGCTTAGTTCTCACATGGCGGGGTTTGTATACAGTACGTGGCCTCATTCAGGGATCTGTTGCAGAGATAAGCCGCCGCTCTCAATGTGCGCAAATCATCATTGTGGCAACAACAAGCCGTTTCCAGATTTCTGTAGAGCCTTAGATCCTCACATTCCCCTGAGACAGCAAGCGCAGGGTCCGATTCTGCGGTTACCACAGCAACGCAGCTAACCTTTTCTCAATCCACTCCATCACCTCTGAAGACAGCAATGCAGCACTCAGACACCTCACATTACCCAAACACTTCTTATGTAAGTCCATTACGAAGTGAGCTGTGGTCAGAACTGCAGTGTGATGGAAAGAGAATGTTCCCCATATGTGAAACAGCAGGGTTACAGTTCTTACATCTCTTTTACCCTGTGCTTTATGAGGAACAGGATTAAGGTGGCATTTTAAGGTTCGGATTTCAAGTTTTGTTCAGATTGGTATGCTATTGTGCACAAACTAAATAGCCTATTTTCCAGCCTACCACTTGATTATACCAAAGAAGCTTCAAAAGGCTGCAATTAACAGAACTTACAAATCAAAATAAAAGAAGGCTCAGGACATAGCCCTGTTGTACCTCAAACCTTACACATAAACGCAAAACATTTCCTTGTTCTGAGTGAGTTGTATGACTATAGGACATTGAATAAGCATAACAAAATACACTCCTTGGGTATAGATTAACCAGGAATATTTTCTTCAAGGAAAATGTCTTTGCAGCACAATACCCTTCCATTGTGATCAGCTGTTACAGTAAAAAAAAAAACTGAACTATTAAAAATAAATCAGCAACCGAAGTAAACCTGAAATTAAATAAAAATTTAAAATAAATAAATAAATCGATTAGAAAACCAAATTAGAAAAATGAAAACTAGATATTCACTCGACAAATAGCCTAACTGAAATAAATTTTAAGCTGAAGTACCAAAATTACTGCAACTAAAATTAAAATGTAAACTGAAATCATAAAAATAAATGAAAAAAATCAAAACATTAATAAATACTATAATAACAAATAAATGCTACTAAAATAACACTGAATTTGATACTGACCAAAAATCAACCTGATTTCATCAAGCTGGTGAGAAAAAGGCTCAATTAAAGATGACCATCAGTGACTGCAACTTTCACGACAGTGAAAACATTTACGGAACAGAATGTGACTATTAAGAATAAAAACAATAATATTAATTAAAATAATAATAAATAATAATATTATTAAAATACTATTCCAACTACTACTACTACAAATACATAATATTAAAAAACAAAATAAAACAAAACATGACAGCCGGTATGAATGCATAAAAAGATTATGATAATTTTTAGCATCACTCTGTTACAGTAGATATCATAGCATAGGATAGCATTTATGAAATTATTATGATAATTTTCATAAATGCGCCTCAAACAAGCAGCAGACCAACTGGGGGTTGCTTTTTATAAACAGTCTACAGGTTGCTTTGCTCACCTGTGCAAAACAAGCTTGATTATCCACACATGGTCTGGTCACCATCTGTGAAATGACTGCATGGCTAGCGGCTCTAACCACAGTTCTGTCTTTCTGTGTGAAATATGACATGCTATTCTGTGGCGATCAGATCAACAGCCTGAGGGGGGAGTTCAATGTGGCAGCTTTTTTGAAGTCACACGCTAGAGAACAACAAACAATCTACTTTACAATGGAAAATATGCATAAACATGTTTAGGCACTGGAACGCGAGATAAGAGTGAGACTGATCAGCCTCTAGACATGTTACAGAGCACTGAAAACCCCTAGAGCAATATTGCAGGTAAGAAAGGATAATATTAGCACATATTAAACTTTCTTATTTGATGACCATACAGTTTTATCTAGCAACTGGATACCAGGGGTGCTCATTATGTAGATGTGTGTCAATGATAAAGCGATTGTGATAGTGTCCTGCCAGTGTCCAGCTGTTGTCATTCTCACAGGGGTCTGAAAAAGTAGCTTGGACAGATAATCTTTGCTCATGTTCGCCATAATTACTGCACTCCCATCCCACAATTCAGTTCACACTGCCCACTATGAAACTCTTAGACTATTACAATGAACATTTGAGCCATCAATCAGACACGGACTCGATGAGCATAGAAAATAAATAAAATATATGGATTCCCTTCAGTCACATTTCCAATAAAGTGCAAATGGGTCACCAGATGCTGAATAAGAGCAGTATGGATCATACAATTTTAAATTCTAATTTCTAAAAATTTGTAAAATCAAAACATTGTGGTACAGTTGGGTGATTGCCAATTATTGCACGATCTAAAACTAGTTTTAGTGAAAAAAGAAAGAAAATGTGTTCAAAAATGCAGTAATAACTTCCACTAAAGCTAAAATGAAAGAGCTGAAGTTTATCTAAAAGTCATGTTGTACCTCCTACATCAAATTTATATAAATAAAATTAAAATGTACTCTGTATATCAATAATGAATATGTTAATGGTTGTGCAATGTAAGCATCACATTAAAAGCATGCAAATACATGATGATAGCTACTATAAACCAGACTTAAAGGGATAGTTCACCCCAAAATGAAAATTCTGTCATCATTTACTCACCCTCGAGTAGTTCCAAACCTGTATGAATGTCTTTGTTCTGCTGAACACAAAGAAAGATATTCTGAAGAATGTGGGAAACAGAGCAGTCCTGGGGCACCACTGACTTCCATAGTATGTTTTTTTTTCTACTATGGAAGTCAATGGTGCCCCAAAACAGCCTGGTTACAAACTTTCTTCAAAATATCTAACGTTGTGTTCGGCAGAACAAAGAAATATATACAGGTTTGGAACTACTTGAGGGTGAGTAAATGATAACACAATTTTCATTTTTGGGTAAACTATCCCTTTAAAATGCAACCCTCAGTTTTATGCAACAAGCAACTGTATACAATCTCTATGTCCAATGTCTTAAAACAATTTTAAACAACACTTTAATAGGAGAGGGAAAGAGCCACAAGGAAATTACATGACATTTTCCTTTCCTCCTTCATGTTTGTTTCTCCACTTGTTCAACCGGATTAGGGTCATAGACTGAATCCTCTTTATTCTGGCAAAAAAAATCATCTAGAGAAGCGTAGTAAAGAATAACCCACATATATAAACGAAAAAAATATAAATATTCAAACTCAAATTCAGCTTCGGAAATCAACGATATAACAATTTGAACAACTTTAAACAGTGTTCTCACATCACATACTATAAAATACATAACAAATGTTTAAAAACAAATGGCCTATAATAAATAAAAGCTCACCAAACTGCTGAGCCACTACCATATTTCACACAGACCGACTCTTACCCGGCATACTCGCACCGACGGTGGCGAGGATTACGCAGATCAAGACCCCGGGCAGGAGGAGGGAGGCGCGGGCTCGCCGTGCGCTCCGGCTCGGGCAAAACAACATCCTTCACTGCGCTTCTCAAGTCCAGGACAGCAGATAAAAGCTCCGGAGAGTCATTCCCACATCTGTGTGGGTCGGATAGACGTACACTACCGAGAGAGACAACCTGGCCAGAATAAAGATGGGAGCGTCAACTCAAGAATAGCGTTAAGCCGCTGCCTGTGTGGTACAGAGCTAAAGATAGGAGGAGGACCTCCGTTGATAGACACGCTACAGGAGAGATTAGAGCAGCTACAAGCAGCAGCGGGAGGATGAGTGAGTTCGTGACGCAATGACGCCGACGTGGGTGCTGCCTCTCAGGTGAGGGAACATTCTGTTAACAAAACAAAAGATATTTAAGTTTTAAGTAAAGACTCATTTGTTCCTGGGAAAAAAAAATTATTTGATCATAAAAAATAATAGAAGAGAATGTTATCAAACTATAAGTTGTCACAGTGGGGAACTTGCCATTAAAGGAATAATTCACCCAAAAATGAAAATTGACTCACCTTCAGGCCATACAAGATGTAGATGTGTTCGTCTTCATCAAAACAGATTTGGAGAAATTTAGCATTAGGCTACATCACTTGCTCACCAATGGATCCTCTGAAGTGAATAGGTGCCATCAGAATGAGAGTCCAAACGACTGATAAAAACATCACAATAATCTACAACTAAACCACACGACTCCAGTCAATCAATTAACATCTTGTGAAGTGAAAATCTGTATGTTTGTAAGAAACAAATCCATTATTAAGACATTTGATTATTACTCTGTTTATCTCATTCTGACGGCACCCATTCACTACAGAGAATCCATTAGTGAGCTAGTGATGTAATGCTAAATTTATCCAAATCTATTCTGATGAAGAAACAAACTCATCTACATCTTGGATGGCATGAGAGTAAATTTTCATTTTTGTGTGAACTATTCCTTTAATGGCCTCTTACAGTCTTTTCAGTAATATTTTTAAATGTTCAATAAAATATAAGACTGTTTAATGGCAAAAATGTAAAGTATAAAATCCTTGTTTTGGAAGAAAGAAATTGTTAATAAGGAAATGTCTTAAAATGATAAAGTATAAAACACATGCTAGTTTGCCCTAATCTGACATTCATGATAAATACTCTTGTGAGAAAACAGTTCAACCTTATTGTTGGTTCTGAAATGAATGTCAGTGTGGTGTTATTGTGTCTATAGCATATATATGATATTGGAATTTTAGTTTGGAAATATAAAGACAGTTTTTAATTAATTTCTATTTTAAGCCACCGCTAGGAAAAAACACTTTTGTCTAATTGGGTTTTCCCGTTCTTAAACATTAGTAAAATATGACATAAAATATTGCATATAATGTGCAACCTGAGGCATATACATTTATTTGAGTAATTTACTGTATTAGACTCATTATAAATAAATAAAGAATAGGAAAATGAACAGATAAAATAACATGGAAATTCAGATGTCATGTTTATGAAATTTAGAATTCATGCTTACTGATAGTGGCACCTAGTGGCCACAGTTACCACATGCAAACTGTTTGTTTTTTTACTCATGCATTGCATACATAATAAATAAACACATACATACATGTATACATAAATGTACAGGCACAAAGATTTTTTTCCTGTATTATTTATTGAGCATTATATTTTTGCTCCCAATCTAGGGTGCCCAGGGCTGTTGCCATCAGATAGCTCAAGGTCCTTGCCTGAGTATAGAGATAATAAATAAGTATTAAATGCTATTAAAGGTCTTTTTAAATAATTTTTTTTATCACCATCATATTCGGAGATCCACAACCTTCAAGACTCAAATGTAACACTAATAGTGAGACTTGCAATTGTTTTGAGAAGTAGATACCTCAGTTCTGAGGGACCTCTTCAAATTGTTTGGGTTCATGGTACGTGGCCTGGATGTTGGGAATTTATACATAGGACGAGCCACTGCAAACCAAAGAGATTCAAACAAAACAGACATGAAACTTACAAGTTGCATGAACTTATGGTATTTTGATACCTCAATGAGGTTAAAACAGAATGTTAAAGTGCTGAGATATACAGTTTACTGTATAAGGAGATTTGTGCCACTTGCTTACCTGTGGATGGATCCAGTCCTGGGACGGAAAGCCAGGGAGGATGTGTATAGGAGGCAAGAGAATTTTCTACAGGGCTTTTTACGGTCAGTTTTGGTAGTGTCAACTGCAAAAGCATGATGCCAGAAACAATGCTTCAATACAGGTATTAAACATTCACTGTTAAACCAATAAAGATTTTTACCACCGAAGTGGGACCTGCAAGTGTTTCAAGATACCTCTGTTTTGCATGAGCAAGACGTTAATTGTCTGGACGGTCGGAATTTGGCCAAAAAAGGAAGAGCCACTACAAACCATATGGATTGAAGACAAAAATGAAATGAATTGTTAAATTCTGAGGAGGCATACAAAATAAACAAATCTATGAATATGCTATGATATCACAGAGTGCTGTTAACATTAAACGTTAAAGTGCTGAGATATAAATGTAAGGAGATGAGGATCCCACTCACCTCTGGGTTGATCCAGACTCAGGAAAGAAGGTCCGGCAGGGGGCGCAGTGCAGGCCTGTGGCCCTCTGTTGACAGTTTTTGGTAGCGTCAACTGCAAAAGCACAATGCTATTGCTATATGCTAAGAGGATTCGCTCAAAACATATTTCAGTATATAAACGATATAAATTTGATGGCCTATTTTAGTAATTACTTTTCAAGTCCAACTTTTAGACTAACAGCGTTAAAACCATCTTTGAACAATTAACGTTAATTATCCCCTGACTAATAGGTGAGAGGCGTGATTTGTTTATTCAAACACAAACATTTTATTACCTTTTCCTCGTGACAGCTTCTCTCCACATCAGGCCTTCTGTAAGCTAAAATAATAATACTAATAACAAAAGACATATGGCCCTTAAAAAAACAGGAATAAGAAGAAAAAAAAAACACTTACCGGGAGTTCTGATACTAACTCCTAGACAAATCATTGCTCTGAAAGTAAAATTTGAAAAATATTTAATAGAGTCGAGAGGTGTAGTTGATCATGGACTCGTTTGCAAGAAGCTATGCTTTCGATGACAAAGTTATCAACATACCGTATATGATAGATAGACAGACAGACAGACAGGTAGATAGATAGATAGATAGATAGATAGATAGATAGATAGATAGCTGAACTTACGACTTTCTCGTTAAGCAAAATGTATTGATGCTGTCGGTGTAGCCTATTTGAGTAAAAGGTGTAGACGGACTCGTTTGTAAGATTTACAAAGACAAAATCTTCAAAATGAGAATCTTCAGATTAAGCAAAATACATTCTATGCAAATGAGTTCTGTATGACGCCACAATAACTGAATAGGCTTAACGTTACGTCACCTCAGCGAAAAAAATATCAACTCGAAATCACCAAGGAAAAGAAAACCCTGTTTATGTTATATGTTTTGTGATAATTCATGTATGTAATTCTTGAACATAATTTTTAAATAAAAATATTTAATTATAAAAATGATATATACATACACACACTGTATATGGCCTATATATATATATATATATGGGTAGTTGACATTAAAATTGGATTGGCAAAAATGTATCTTCATTCTTGGAGTTACAAATATCATGAGAGGTTTATCTTCAATGAAGATACATTGATACATCAATATCAACATGTATATGTATATATATTAACATTTAGTCATTTAGCAGAAGCAAAAAAAAAAAAAAAAAAATCAACAAAAGGGCAATATATAATTATATCACAGCAAAAAAGGGAGACAATTTAGGGTCATAAGCTTGATTTTAATGGCAAGAACTAACATTTCATCAGTCAATACAAAACAGCTATTAAAAAGACGCTATAAAAATCTTGTTCTGTCACAGCAACAGAATATTAACATCACTTTGGCCCTCAAGAAATGCTTCATCTGACCCTTGACAAGCATCTTCATCTCAAGTTAATGTATAGAAAATATCTTAAGAAATAAATATAATCCCATCTAATCTATATTACGCCCACACATTTAAGTGAATCAGCCATAAACCCTTTGTGAAACAAGAGGTACACAGGTTGACATCGTTTTGAGAACAGCCATAAGTGACAAAATACAAGGTGTACATTATAATTAAGACTTGAAATGGAAAGGTTTGGAGCAGATATAACCGTTCTCTGCATGCTATAAAGCAACAGATTGTATTAAACTCTTGAGCTACATTATGGCTGTGACACTCGATGCAAAAGCTAGTCTAATAACATTGATGCATTTGAAATATTCTCAGATGATATGTAGAAAGCGATGAATCTAGTTTAAGCAGCACCTCTAGTGTGATGGTGAAGCTGTGCGAGTGACAAAGGAGGCAGTCAAAAATTGCAAAATTAGACAAATCTAAATATATACGACTCATTTTCATCACCACCCTGACAGCAGAAATGGTTTTGTCATTGCACAAAAACAAATGTCACTATATAATCTGCCTGTGTCCTGGGCCTTCATGACAGATGCATGTTTCTGGTAGAGGAAAGGGCAACTCCCTCTCAAAAACGTCTCTTGAAAGCGAGATGAATGCATTGTCTGCGAATATGCATACACATACACAAATATTTAGTATTGGCACATGATGACGTGCACAGTCTGTGACATAATGATAAAGGCCACCGTACATGCCTTCCACACACACAACATGCAAACATGTTCAAGTCAGATCATTGATTTCCCTGATGTTTCTGTATCGAAAACATGTTAAAATATGTTTTACTGGTCCATTCTCCCTCATTTAAACACTGTTTTTTGGGTTTGGTCATAGGAGCCCTGTTGATGTCCTGAAGACTTCAAGCCACTTACACTTTAAGAATGCATTATATATATATATAAAAAAAAACAAATCGCACAGGACTGAGAACCAGTGATCTGCAGTGAAAGAAAAAGAAAGAAAAACATTCAAATAAAGTCTGATCCACATAAAGTTGCGTAAGAGAATCTTGTACACCTCTTTAATACCCAAAACCGATGCTTTTCAATTGTAGACAACTGAGAAGAATCTATTGCAACTACCACGATATCAGAGCGATAGGAGCTTCACGCCTCCTACCATCTCAATCTGTGCAGATCAATATAGTTCCGACTATGCAAGATAAGACCATCTTTACATGGGAGGACTTGTGATCCCCCTGTGAGCAGCTCAGATGGTACAGTCCAGGCTTAGCCGAAACATTTTCCATAGAACAGCCTGCATTTTCTGATCTGAAATAGGTGACAGGGAGCAACAGCCCTGTGTGCTGTGAAGAGAACCGTGGTCACAGCTGATCCTGTTGTCATGGGCTGCTCTCGGGGTCTTTCTGAGGAGCGCTGCAGGTCTCCTGTTTTTCCCTCATCAACAATGCGGCCTCATTTTTTGTCTCTGTGTCAGTCTCGCTTTGCTCCAGCACCAGCTGGATGGTAGTGCTTTCAGTCTCACCCTCGGCAAGCTCTCCTTCCTTAGCTAAACGGAACTTAATATTTAACTTTTCAGGTTTTTCTAAAAGGAAAAAAGAAAGAAAGAAAGAAACTCAAAATTGTATTTCATCTCAAAAAGTGGCTTGTATTTTTAATCTATAAATTGTACAACATATAAAATAATATATATATAAATAATATAAGCATATATACACACATGTCATGGCCTAATGGTTAGAGTCGGACTCGTAATCCAAAGGTTGCGAGTTTGAGTCTCAGGCCTATATATATATATATATATATATATATATATATATATATATATATATATATATATATATATATATATATATATATATATATATGTATGTGTATGCGTGTATGTATATGCGCACACACAAAATTTGGATTACAAGACACCGAGGAGACTAATCTAAAAGAAATATATAAAATAAAATGCTAGCAAAAAAAAAAAAAAAAAACTAGCAAATTTGTCAGTTTATATGCTTACCAATTTGACTATTTGCTGAAGTCAACAAACTAAGTATAGAAGTAATCTATATTCAGTAGTGCTGGTCTAGTCAAATACCTTTTCCTAGTTGTTTCTCTTTGGGTAGCAGGAGGACGTCCACATTGTGATGTTCTTGCAGAGCGGCAGTGAGTGTAGCTCCCTCTTTGCTGAAGAGGAACACCAGGGGAACTGTGATGTCATCTGTAGGCTCTCCATCTCCAACCATCTGGAAGAGTGGAGTCTCGGCACTGCTGCTGCCCTCTCTGTGATCTGTGAGAACATTCAAAACCGAAGGGTCCAGATTCTAAGACAATGCAGAGAAATCATGTGCATAGTCTACAAGTAATTTTGCACTAGATCTTACCAATGAAGATGACTCCAGTAGCTCCTGCTTCCTGCAGTCGCCGAGCTTTGGCAGCAAACATGCAGTCTCCTCTCAATGCCAGTGCTATGTGTCCTTGCAGCTCTGCTGCATTTTCAATCGGACCACATGCCGTATAGGGAACACTCTTCACAATGCTGCCTTTCATCTTATAGAGAGACACAGAGGAGACAATAATTAATTGTGGTAAATATATGACATACCTGCCGTGAAGTCAAGAAATTTCCATACGGTTCCTCACCCCATGCTCTTGTTTGGCAAGATCCATTCCAAACTTTGCTGGACCAGCCGTAAGGACTGTTCGACCCAAAAACGGAGGGGAAATGAGCTGCACAATTAGTGGCACCACTTCCTCATGCTCAGGTGTTTGGCTCACCTCAGCAACCAGCTTTAACTTGTACACACCCTTCTGAGAGTCCTTTGGAAAAGAGACAGATAGATGAATGTCATATGAAAAGAGCTCAATTACTGCTGTACATCAGTTGGTGCCAGTGTTATTTTTAACTAAAACTTAAAAAGAATATTATTTATTTTTTTAGTTAAAATACAGCTGAAATAAAAATAACTAAACATTAAAACCTAAACACTTAAAAAGTCTGTTGAATCTTAAAAATGACTAAAACAAAAACAAATTAAAGCACAAAGATAAAGCTTTTAAAAAAAGAACAAAATTACTAAAACAAAAATTAAAATCAAAACTGAAAATATTAAATTAAAAAATTCAAACTATTAATAAATATTACATCAGTATAGAAATAATACTAAAATAACTGGTTGGTCCACTTTTAGTTTAAGTACTAAAATTACCAAGACTAAAATAAAAATAATTTAAAGCTAACTAGAAAAAAAAGCACATAGCAAAATTATTAAAAATAAAATGAAAATAGACAATATAAAAATAAAAGCCAATTCAAAATATTAATAAATAAAACAATAACATAATATTAAAACAATTGGCTGGTCCACTGAACTAAAATAAAATAAGACTTAGTTGAAGTACTACAATTATTATAACTACAACCAAAATAAATTAAAAGGTAAATATGAAAAGCCAAATAACACATTTACTAAAACAAACAAAAATGGAAAGGCTACACTTTTATTTTAAGGTGTCCTGTTATTATGAAATTATACAATTAAGTAGTGTGTAATATTAATAAGATGTACTTATGGTTAGAGTTTGGATTAGGATTTGGTTAAGGGTTAGTTACATGCAAGTATATATAAAAATACCATTATTACTATAATAATAATAATAATAATAATAATAATAAGTACATGTAATTTGTAACAAGGACAATAAGAAATGCTCATTTAAAATATTAATAAGTACAAGAACAGTACTAAATAACACTTGTTGGTCCAATGAAAGGAATAATTATCGCTGATTTACCTGAAATGCTGACCCTTGGCTGGCGTAGACCAGCTCAGTAAGGGGTGTCAGAGAGATGCCCATGCTTTTTAGAAACTCGACTGGCTCCATGCCCGTGTCATGAAGTGGCAGTTCAATCCCCCTGTATTGAACAAAAAAAAAAAATAGGAGTTCGGCCGTTTTTTTCCTTAAGATGCTGCTCTGTGATAAACCTGTAACATGTGACCCACCTGATAGATGAGGCCTGCTGGGACCTTCCCACACCGGTGAGGTATTTATAGCTGTCCCTGATTGTCTTGGCAAAGGTGGGGTTGTTAGGGAACAGGGTTTGAGCACTGGGGCACGAATATGAAAATAAATCGTCTTCATGAGCTTGAGGTTCCTGAAAGATATACAATGATGTTGAAACCCATTAAATATGTTTCCAGCCACATATGTGTAAGCTAATTTTGGGATATTGCATAAAAAAAAGGAAGTGAAAATTTTATTCTCTTGGACACACAGAATATGAAGATTATCATATTGTGGGGATTTAAATCTTTAAAACCAAGTCTGAGAAACATTCAGTCATAGAAACAAACTTCTTATGGATCCAAAAGGTCCCATACTAGATGGAACATCATTTTGGAGTCCCGTTTGAGAATAAGATGATCTCTTACTGTGTTGTTGGTATGGCAGGGGGGTTGGGTTGTAGACAGAGATACTGGGAGCAAATGAGCCTCAGTAGTGAAAATATAATCATCAATGTTTATAGGCAACTGGCTCTTCTCTGAGAAAAGCAGGTAGAGGTACTTAAACATCTCAGCCAGGAAGAAGGAATCCATCCTTGAAATAAACAAACATAAAAATAATTTTACCACGACAGCCTTTCCAATTTATTCTAGATATACAATGATACAAACAATATGGAAGAATTGCTAATAGGACTCTCACCTGTCTTCATGCGTTCCTGTCCTCACATCCTGTACGGCGGCGAAGCCACAAGGGACCCGAGCATGAGTGTTCAGCTTCTCCACAATAGACTGGCCTACTTTCAAATAGTAAGGATCACCTGTGGCCTAGAAATGAGGCGGAAGATGTTATTTCAAATCAGTGAGGACAGACAAAATAACTAGTCTGACAAGACGGCACAAGTCAACTGTGACCTTAAGCTCCGTTCACACTGAATGTGAATAAGTCTCAGTCCTGTTGGTTATTAGTAGGCTTTCATATTCAGCTGTATCAGGTGGTATACCTACTTTGTAAAGGAAATATGTGCTTTCAGCAAACTCCGGTCTCAACGGGTGCTGGCCCCAGTGAACTCTGAACTCGGTGGTGAAGGCCTGTTAGACAACATAAATTGTAGGCAAAGACATCTGGAGGATTAGTACTGGAAAAATGCAATATTAGGCTGTGATCTTTGTAGATTGAAGATGTTTAGGTTTAAGGTGACTTATGCAAATGTAGCCCATAAATTACCTCCGGGAGGAAATTGTGCTGTTTAGTCACTTGGTACAGCATCTCATGCGTCTCTATGGCAGGTTTCAAGTCTCCTCTCAGAACCTGAAGGATATTTAGGTATATTTATTCATTCATTTGTAACCTTGGACCACAAAACCAGTCATAAGGGTCAATTTTTTTTAAATTGAGAGTTATATATAATTTGAAAGCTGAATAAATAAGCATTGATGCATGGTTTGTTAGGATAGGACAATATTTGGCTGAGATACAACTATTTGAAAATCTGGAATCTGAGGGTGCAAAAAAAATCCAAATATTGCAAAAATCACTTTTAAAGTTGTCCAAATTAAGTTCTTAGCAATGCATATTACTAATCAAATATTTGCAGTAGGCCATTTACAAAATATCGTCATGGAATGTAATCTTTACTTAATATCCTAATGATTTTTGGCATAAAAAATTGATAATTTTACAATACAATGTATTGTTGGCTATTGCTACAAATATACCCATGACTGGTTTTGTGGTCCAGGGTCACATTTATTAGCTTGCTACTTGTGCTGTTTTCTTTTAAGTGAGTTGAATCTCTACTTGCATCTAAATTTAACATGCCATCCAGTGGCATCGTACTGAGAACATTAATATTTATTAATGACCATGAAAATGCATTTAATTAAATATTTTTACATTTAACTACGGAATTATTTTGCACTGAATATTTGACTACTGTGTCATTTTCAGAATTATATGCCATTCAATCTCTTGGTAAATTGGCACATCTCACTAATATGTTATGAACCGTTTTATTCTAGTATTATTTATATACTATTGTAGTATTTATTAATGTTTTGAATTAGATTTTATTTTAATATTTTCAGTATCCATTCATTCAGTATTCATTTTAACTTTAGTCTATGTTTTAGTAATTTTGTTGTGTGTTATTTTAATTTCAGTTTTAGTAATTTCAGTACTTCCACATAAATGAAAACATTTTTAAATATGTTTTAGGTTTTAGTTAACAGTAACAACACTGGTTGTGACCTATCAGTATTTTTTTTACACATTTTAATTTTTATTGTTGTCTTAACTAAAAGAAAGAAAACACACATTCGACTTTCTAGGTGAACACCTGGCCTTGCTTTTTAGCGTCTGTGTATTTGAATACATCACAGAAAACCAAAAAGGTGGCTACCGTTCTTGCATTCAGGTTCAACAATGTTGTAATTCTCAAAAACACAGTAGCCAACTGGCCAATAAAGTCCATTTTTAATTCAATAAACATTCATTTTGGACCCCCACTCCAGCTTAAACGGATCTATGAAGTGTACTGGTGCTGACCCATCCTGTTAATGCAAAATCATCTCCATTCTCTGAGTTAACTTGGAATAAAGAAGGATAAAGAAGTGAACCTGTAGCCCAGGGAAGAAGGCAAGCAAGGAATCCATCCAGCTTCGCACATTTACGGTGGGGTTGTGCATGTGCACATTGAGCAGCAGAGGGGGCTGGCTGATGTACTTCATAATGGCACTATAGTGCTGTCACAACAGACAAAGACAAAGTCACATGTGCAGATGATAGATGTAAAACAAGCTCTGTTTGACTAATAGAGGCATGATTATTCCTGGAGAACAAAGAGGTCTTACTGTGTTGAATCTGTTAAGGTACACCTTGTCCCCAAGAAGAATATAAGCTTTCATCAAGTATTCATAATAAGAGTCGATTCCAGCGCCAACACCACTATCTGTTATGAGAAACAGAGAAGGTAGTGATGTGAATACTGTCTCTATAAGATTCAAAGTGAGATTAGATGTGGTAAAGTGGCTGTGTGGGACATTTTTACAGTGCTAATGAAATAACTGCAACTAGAAGTGTAAGTGTAAGGCCACACCTCTGCGAACCCAGTCTCCGTTGTGGATGTTGATCACAGTGCCGACAAGGTCACTTCCTCTTTGCCTTTTCTCCCACAGGACATCCATAGCTTTCCTAGCATGTTCCTAGGTTGAACAATTTCTTAGCACACACTTCTCACTGTCTGAGTATTGATCTGTTATTAGTAAGAAAACATGCTAGATGTTTACCTCAAATATTGGGTCCCCAGACAGTCGGCTGAGAGCTGCAAACTCCAGAATCATGGTGCCTGCACAAGCAGTGCAAGTGTCCGACTCTGTTCCTGTCCGAGAAAGGGGGTTGACGACCCCATAGCGCAAATTTACCTGAAGAGGAAAATTAAAACGCTTTATATATGAATAAAAACGTTTAAAATACATTTTTGGTCACGATTTAAAACAATGTGGAATCATTCTCATCTAGCTTTTGCATGTAAATAATATCAACAGAAAATTTGATAAAATAAAAAAGGCAAAATGTGACTAGTGTTATAGGATCCATGTTACATTTCACCTCAAAATTAAACAAAAAAACCCCAAGAAATTTGATTTTGCAAGTGATCAAACGTATATTCCCCTAAAAATCATTCTATTTTAATTATTCAATTGTCATTTCAACTAGCATAAAAATATTATACTGCTATTAGTGTCAGATATTTTGATTGTGATGTTTGAGAGATGCATTTCACCTCCAAATTCAAGGATAATTTGCCAATTTTCAACCAGCGTTGTATTGTTACAATGTCAGAAGTATATGTAAATTAACAATGTGTACTCTTGCCTGCACACAGATATTTATTTGTCAGCTAAATTTTGCCAGTTGACTTTTGGCAGCTCAAGGGCTTTTGTTAAAACTACAAATCATACTTCTGCATTTTTGTATTCCCACTAATGGACAGTTAGATTGATAGACGATCAGTGCAAAAATGAAAAGTGCATAATGTGTATTGAACTTTTTGGCAAAATGGAACAACACAAGCCCATCTTGCCAGCAGTGAATTACACACCTTTATGTCATTTTGCTGCAAATAGAAGGACAGATAAAATTATTAAAGTATCAATCAATAGTGGTGGAGTTACCCGAGGATAAGGAAGGCCACTGGTGGTGTTAAAGGCAGGCAGGAGGCGGTAGCCCAGTTCTTTGGCCATGTGTAGCAGTTCATCTCTGTACCACTGCATCCTCTCACCACGCTGCTTTAAAACATCTGCCATCACATGTGCACCCAACAAGCCACTGGAAGAAAACGGAGAAGTTTCATCAATAATGCATTTCATCGAGGAAGTCTAAGAACAGTGAACTTAGACAATAAGGCCTGTAAATCTAATTATGTCAAACACCTGCTTTAAAATCTACTGTATTCCTGTAAATCTGTTTTTTTTTACCCAGTGTTTTAAAAAAAGATAAACACATCCAAAGCTAAAGAAACATTATGATCCGTACCCCAGCACACGGATATTGGTCTCAAAGACAGAGACGACTATGTCATTATCAAATCTGACGTCTTGCACGGTCTTCTTCACAGCCTCCTCAAATTCATCCAGTTTGTTTAACAACTGCTCAAAACACACGAAACAAGAGTTTAGAAGCATCTATTATTATGTCCTTAGTACTGATTTGAATAAGCTTGCTTAACATGTCTGGCTGATTAAATAAACTTCAAGTTAATATTATTTCCATCAAATCAGAAAAGATTCAACTCACCACAAGAGTATCTAAAGTGTCTATTAATGTTAAAGAGAACCTGTAAAGAGAGGTTGCCATTAATATCCCACAGAATCAACACAGAAATCTTCACTAAAAAACTGATCGAATGTTTATATCAATCTTTGAAACTAAATATTGCAAACTGACTGGTCATATTTCCAGAATCTAAAGTAACATGTCATTACAAGGGTCATGTGCAGCAAAAGTTTTAATAAAAATGGTAAATGGATCACTTTATACAGATGAGCTTGACTCACTTTCCCAGAGAGTCATCAATGTCCCCTCGATTGGGTTCCATCCCTCTCACCCTTCCTCTACAGCTGAGGGGCATCAACTCATCTGCTGGGTAGGCATAGTCCTAAAAGAGAACAGGAGAAACAATGCATCTCAAATAGTCTTATTAACAGGTGCATTCATTTTCACAATTTCTCACTTTAGAATTACTTTGGTACAATTACTTTGAATGCCAGTCATTAAGGTCCAATAAATACAAATGATTCAGAAAACCAATGTTCTTGTTAGTGAACACTAATTCAAATGTATTCCTGAATTATAAACAGTAAATTCTGGGTATTTACTCACCATGTAACTGTTATAGGCATGATCAAACATCTCTAGAATTTGGTCCCTAAAAAAATAAATAAGTGTGCAGAAGTTACTCTTTCATTTCGCACTAGAAAAAAGCCATATATAAAATACACACACAAATAAATGAAGATATATGGTGGACCCAAAGACCACACGTCAAATGTCTACTGTGTCCACACCCTGATGCTGTGAAATACATAAATACATAAGTAGTACAACCTGTCATCATCCTCTAGGCATCTCTTTGAATACAAGGTAACAGAAATGTTTGTCAAGTCAAATATTGTCACCTAATATAAACTTAACATACAATCTTAAATGTACACATGACAATAGTAAACGTCTTGTTTGACAACAAGTTAAAATAATCATACGACCTATCATCAAAATAAACATGCCAAATCACATCAGTCAAAAACATGCAAGTCTCTACTGCATTTAAACTCACCTGATTTGGGACTTTTCCTCTGCAGTCATTGCCTGTCCATCTTGACCAGAGCCTCCAATCAAAAGGCAAGAGAAGATCACAGCTGCCAGAGCCATGGCAAACCCACCACAACTATTTGTATCTTTTCTGATCCTTTTTTTTCTTCAAAACCTGCTCTTTTAGTCCCTTTAAAATATAACTAACTCTTTACGCAGAGTAACAACAGGCCTGTCAATGTTTAATCACTTCTTATCTTGTCCTATGCAGTTCGTTGACATTAGTTGATTTAATTTTCCTACCTTAATGGTCGTGTTTAATAATCTCCAGAAAAACTGAAAACAATTGAATATGTACTTTGGGTAAAAGCTACTGACAATTTCTTTATTTACAACACTTCCTCAACTTGTCGAGCTAACGACGGCTAACAACTAACGTAGCAAACTTGCCCACAAATGTATTTCCCAGCACTAACGTTACTTTTGATCTCATTAGACCCTCTTGAAATGTCTGGACATATATCCTGTCGAACTGACTGCGTCCAGCTCCTGATAATCTCCATTTTATCTAGATTTAGCCCCTCATTTCGCGGAGTTTGGTTTAGCTGACTGACCAGCCTCATCCGGGCGCGAGCTGATGACAACATCAACAAAAGCGAGGAGTGCCGTCAAGGACAGAATTCATTAAAACTGTATTTATTTATTGCTTAATTCATTCAGTATTGTTGTATTATACCACAATTGTATTTAAATACACCATCTATGTCTGTGAATTGGTTATAAAGCTTGGATCGGATTATTATTATTTTTTTTAAACTTGTATGTATACAAACCCGTTGTATTTGTAAACTCCGTATTTAACATGTCTTCATACACGTTAAATTGCATTTATACCGTAATTTAGAGTGGCGTGTACTAGTTCTAATCGAGTTTTTGGTCATTTCCGCATCGGACTTCAACTCCCATAATCCTTTTCGGCGCATATAAATAAAGCCTCGTGACGTATCTGTACGCTTTTTGTTTGGGCTGGACGCTTCTCAGCTGTTCGGGCACGGAAAAATGTGGCGAATTTGGCTGTTGAGGTGCAGGGGGTAATGAAAGTTGTGTTTTTGAGGCAAGGGTCGTGTCATCTGTCTTAAATTTACCTCAACTCCTCTTTAGAAGACCACACGCGACTTCATCATGAAAGTAAGTTGCACTCTCTGCAATTTCGCGCATGTAATTTATAGTCAGTTCAACACTACACTTCAAAATATATTTCTATGCTGTCATTTACATGTAAATAAATGCATCTGTAATCCAAGACCGTGTTAGTGGGTTATGAAAAGGATACAATTGTTTCAGTTTCTTACTACATGGACATGCATACTTCATTTTAATACACCAAGGGCGTGTTATGTTAATAGTTACTTAAAAAGACTTCTAAACATGTAAATTTCATTTAACGTCAATATTGGGAGCTGACAGCCTTATTCAGCATTCACTTATGTTGCATCTATATTCCTTTAATAAAAGTAAAGATGACTAAGGCTGTCATTCTACCACATCTCCTTTTGTGTTGCACGGACAAAAGTAGCAGGTTTTGCTCAATTCTTTTGACCTATTTTTACACTCAAGTTGACCAGGCCACAGCATTTCACAGAGCAAATAAAAGATGTATTCATGCGAGAGCTGACACAGCTGTCCCGAGATAACACAGGGAAGTTCTTGATAGGGCACACATGCATCAAAAGCCACTTGTCTCCACTTGGCTAATGCAAAACTATCTCCAGAACAGAAGATATATGTGGTGCAGAACGCTGGAATTCTCCAGTGCTTGGAATGGATTGGATGGAATTCCTAAATTTTGCTTCTGAAGACAGGACGGCAGATTTACTCATGATTATAGCAAGAATGTTGTTGATCTGGAGCGTAACAGGGACCTCCTTGTCTACTTTTCTCCGATCTGTACTTCCTGAAGCACACTTGTTAGTACAAGTTTAAAGTGTCAGTCCTCAAGGTGCTGTTTCCTGTAATGTGACTGTCACGAGTAAATGGTAAGGCTTCCTCTACCACCCTTTTATGACGTTTTTTAACATTAACACCTGCAGAAGTACTGAGAAAAGCCAAGTTCGCAAAGTCTGCTCAGGTCTAGCTTTGAGATATTGTGTCTTCCGACAGTTGCTAGGGTAATTTAAGCAAGTCAAGCAAAAAGCAAAGCTTCATGGCATTGAATTATTGCGATGTGGATAATAGCAGTTAATCAGATGTCCAGGATTGAACTTTATAGACTGGCAGGATTGTATTACCTGTTCTGACAAGGTAATGGAAGAATAATTAACTTCTGCTTATAGACTCTTCCCACGGGATGGGTTGACAGTCAACCCTCAATGGAAACATGTCACTAATTAAGCCTGCTCATTATGTTCTTATGTTCTGTCTTTTGCAGATGCACTTTGAAGGATCCAGCAATGTCACACTGCTGTTTAACTTCTGGGATGTGCATGGGCCTGCAGGTAGATGGGATTTACAAACAAGACCGAACATGATCATATAATATGTATACATGACAGCTCAGTTTATACCAAACCATCTTGCTTTCTTTTATCAGTTAGATGCAAAAGTTGTTTAACTTGCTTTCTTGTACATGTTACTTCACATTAAAGTGATAGTTCTTGCACAAATTACAATTATCGCATCAATTAATGCAGTGTATTTTTTACATTTGAATTTACTTCAATTGAAATTATTATTTTATATATACATACACAAACTGCCTTCAATTGAAGTTATATATTATGTTCACAAATTAAAAAAGTTAATTGAAAAAACTAATTTTAATTGAAACAACATTTCTCATTTTGATTTAATAAAACTAAAAATGAAATAAAAATGAATAACCTATATAGACATTAAAAACAAAAATAAATCATTAAAATGTCAAAAACAACAATGTAACTAAAATGATTCAAATAATTATTAAAATAAAAACTAATTCAAAATATTAATTCAAACTATAATAGTATCTTAAAACAACAGTATTGCACACTTTATTTCTTCTGTGTAAGTATCACAAAAACAGAATTGGTGGTTGCACTTTTCACTTGCAGTTGCTTTGCAAGTTTGCAAATGGGTGCACACTACTCTTCTAAATCTCAGAACAAATCTCAGTACAACACACTTGCTCTTTTGATAGTGTTTAAACATCAAGCACACAATATAAACACTGAATTGCATTTTCAAGATGCACTTTGACTGGTGTTGTGGCATAGTGGTTAATAATCTGGGGTAGAAGACAAAAATGTGCAGAATCAAAACCTGCAAGGTGTTACAGCTTCACATAAAAGCGTCACTGTCACAGAAAATGGTGAAATACACCAGAAAATTGGGCCAGCTGTTTCACAGTTTTGACTTTAGGCTCTCTGTTGTAGAAATGCCGCACCTTTATAGAGTATATTATTATGTTGTTGTGTAGAGCTTGAATGTCCTGTAGTTGTGTGTGTGTGTGTGTGTGTGTGTGTATTCAGTCATACTGTGGGAATCCCGATTTAGTTAGTTCCCTGTTGGTTTCAGTTCAAAGAAAGGAGTCAAAAAGAATGATATTGAATCTATATTGGGGTTAGTAAGATTTTTATCCTCACTATTTGTTTGAAAAAAATTAATAAAATAAAATAATATTATTACAATTTAAAACATTTTTTGATGAAAGTATGAAAGAACAGTATTTATTTGTAACAGGAATATTTTGTAACATTATAAAAAAATGATTAAACTATTTAATGCTATATATAACAGTTAGATTAAATATAAATAATTGGCTTTTATTTACGTTTAAACATTTTATCTGAACATTACATTTACTACCTTTTTAACAACTGATTTTAGCTATATAAACCTGAAGGGTTTACATTTAAATATTTTCATATTAACATTTTGATCTTCAGACCCTAGAGAAACCCCTTCAGACCCTAGACTAGAGTTAAAAAGCATTCCATTTTAAAAGTTAGATTAGCAAATTAAAGTGTGAAAAGCCTATTATATGTGTTGATTTCTCTCTCTCTACAGGGATGGTGCTGTCGGTCTTTGTCGTTCTACTGCTCACTGTGATCTACGAACTTCTGAAAGTGTGGAAGATCACTATTGGAAAACAGAAGCAATTCTCCATTACACATTCATCCACTCCGGTGTCTTTCTCACCCGAAGCGTCCTGTTTCGCCCCTGTCATGAAGTGTCAAGAGGGAAGCTCTTCTCTGACCAACAGCCCCTCTGAGATCTCATTAGCTCCCACTGAGAATACGGCCACCACTGCTGACACCACCACCGCTGCTAAGAAGAGGTAAATGCTCACAAGACAACTGGGAAATGTTTTCCAAGAACTGGTATGACATCAAAATCAGTCAGGTGGAAAGATAATCAGCGAGTTGATTTATTGTACCTCTTGCATTGCAGCTTAATGAATCTCTGCCCCCAACAAATGTTCATTTTGTCTATTTCTGTCTTCAGCTGGGTTCTGCACTGTCTCCAGACCGCCATACACATCCTGCAGGTGACGCTAGGCTACATGCTCATGCTCTGTGTCATGTCCTACAATGTGTGGATCTTCCTGGGGGTCATCATGGGATCCGTCTTGGGATACTTTCTGACTTTTCCTCTACTGAATTACATTTGAGAAGACACGAGAGAACAAAAACACGAGACGGCATCTCGAAATGTTCATCAGAGTTGACTGTGGACTCTAGATCGAGAGCAACAGGAAACATTTTATGATACCAGGTTTGTGTGTCCATGATCGCCAAGACGTGCAAGATGTTGGAGTATGTAGACTGAACAGGGATGATTCTCATTTTGAAAGTTTTTTAGGGTTGTGTTTTAAAGATAATGCATGAAGTCTTACTTAACTGAAGTTTGGCGATAAACAATTGTAAAATTGGTTAACCAACTTTCAAAAGTGTTGAGGTTAGATTTTAAACCTCATTGGAAACAGTATTTCAAGTGTTAAATGCATGTGATTTTACCTTTGAGGTTGTATGACGTCATGTGACCTCTTGTTCAAACAGTCAGCACTGTATTAAACGGAGAGGTGCTTCATTGACCGGTTTTATACTTTCTACAGCTACTGTTGTAATTAATAAGTTCATGAATGTTTAAATTCTCTTCTCTGAGATTTGCTTTACTGTAGGCTGGTGGTTTTCTGTTATTTTGGGAAATCACAGTTTTATAGGAGTCAGGATCAGGCGTTTTTGTGTCATGCTGGAAATTACTGCTGAGTAGCAGAACAAACAATGGTTTGAAATGCAAATCATGTGGCCTTAGTTAATGTTCACCAGCAATACAGATGCATGAAAACTGACTGACTGACTTAAAGCAGAAATTAGAAACTACAATCCTCACCGCAGTGATTCAAATGGACTATTAGTAATGTTCCTCCAGGCAATCTTTTAGTTTTTTCCATTGCTTAATTTTTTTTAAACGAAATTTGTTTCGTTGCAGAATGTATTAAAGGTTTTGATTACAAGTCTACACCCTTGTCTATGGTCTTTGCATTTTAATAAGAAAAATACCAAGTTGCATCACATAAATTTGGAGTTTACATTTTAGCCAAAGGCTTACACACACAATTGTTTTAAGGATTTCTCTGAGACCTTACACGTCACAGTTTAAAGTCTGGATGTCCTGTACAGACCACATTCGGGACAAATGATTGGATGTTTCACCATGACCATCCCCTCTGCTTGGGCTTTAAAAATCATTGAAGTTAATTTGAAGTTAAAGGGGACCTAACACACACAGTTTCACCCAATCTCATGTTAATCTTGAGTACCTACGGAGTAGTACTGCATCCTTCATATCTCCAAAAAGTTTTGTTTTATCACATTAATAAAAGAAAGATAGTGCTTTACCTGGGGTCTCTACAAGTACAATGTGTCAGGTTCTCAAAAAAATTATTTAAAATGGCCCTCACTTAATAAGAATAACATGCATCATATCCTCTTGTGTCACTCACTGTTTGAAGAATTTATCTTCCAAGAATCTGGCAGTAACTTTTAGGAGCTCATTTTGAATCAGTCCTGCAAGACAGACTTTTCAGGATAGGAGATTAAATAAAATGAGCTCTCAAAACTTACTGCCAGATTCTGGAAGATAACAGCTAACCAATCACAACACATTTCTTTTTTCGGAAGGCGAGCCTTCATCAAACCCGGATCTAATCGAGCCGTTTGTGCCAGGCTGGGGAGAAAGGTATTGTAATAATGTAAATTATGTGAAAAATAATGCAATTTTCGAACCACGAGCATGTTCTAGTACACCCCCAAAACAAAATCAAGACTTTGTAAAAGAGCATAATAGAAATAAAATAAAAGAAGTGTTTTTGAAAAGCCAACCAAGGCTACATTTAATCTAAAGTTGTGCTCCTTAATACTTTTGTGTGAAAACTATATAAAACAAAGGCATTTGAAAGATTCTATTTTTGTAACAGTGTAAGTCTTAGATGTCATATCAATTTAATGTGTATTAAACTTTTAAGAAAATGACTCCAAACTTTTAATGCCAGTGTAACATCTTAAATTAATTTACACAGCATACATGTTTCAAAATAATCATCATTTATTTATCCATTGCTGCCTTACAAAGGAACAGGAGATGTAGAAAACACTTTAAAAATAAATAACCAGTGAAATATGTGTGGAGCTATAATGTTAGATAAATGAGCAGAAAACATTAAAACATAAATGTCCAGTAACAAATTAATGGTTTAATAATTCTAACAAAAAAGAAAGAAAATGCCACAGCTACATGCCAGAGCAAACCTTTGCCCACCAGTCCTGTATGATGTCTCAGAGCTGAGCTCCCCAAAGTTTCCACAAAGCTACTAAGATGTGAACTGATTCTGAGGATTTTTCTACACCTACTTCAATCCTTTGCCATGAAGCTCTATCTGCAACTCCGTAATGGGGTTTTCATCTTCCTTAACGCACAAACTTGTGGAGGATGTGAATCTGTGTCACAGCACGTCTGTGAGCACTAAACACACATTACAGTGTTAATGCATTCTATAGGAATTAGCTCACTTTAAAACCACAAAAGGAAGTCAATCATTAAAAAGCAAGCTTTAATTTATCTGAATGCATTTGCACAGTTATTGTATAAGTGCTTAATTACGCTGCATTAATATATGTACAATTAGTGTTTGAATATATTCCACAAGTAACGGAAGGCAAAAAAGACTAAAGTTTCAGATGGCCCCTATGAAATATCATTGTACTTTTGAGCTCCTTTCTAATGCGTCACTTCACTGTACATATGAGTACATTCAGGTGAAGTCCGTATATTTGCATTAGTTATAATACTAACCTCCTGATGTCAAGAGGTGAAAGCATGCTGGTTTACGCCACCCACAACCAAACCGTAGTCTAACAAGTGAGCACAGGAACAGGAAATGGAACTATCCAAGATAATGACAGTTAGTTTATGAAACCTCTGCCACATTACAATTAGTGTGGGAGTCATGAGTTACATAAAATTAAAAAAAAAGGCACAGAAGGTCATATAAATCTGTGTGTATATAGTCTATGAGAATATTCAATATACAAATTTCTCATTGATAAACATCCACAAAATTAACTGGAAAAACTAAAAACTAATTGAAATAAAATTAAATTAACATCAAACTGGCTGAAATATCAACCATAAAGTGTTGCTGATGGAAAGCAAACACTTTCAGTTCATAAAATGTTTTATATCTCACTTTCAACTTTCGATTTCAAATTCTGATTTCTTTTCTGAAGCATCACAAGGAGCTTTGGCGTCTAAATCAATGCTACACTTCACTCCCTCCACCAGAGTTAACATCACTTGCTCTGTGTCCACTACCTCGTCTGTGATTGGCTGAGGCTCCACTTCTTCTACATTCTCATTGCCTGGAGACTGAAACCCACTGTCATCATGATGAAGAGGGCTGGAGTTTGTAGAGGTTTGAGCGAATTCCCCATCAGAGTCAATGGCGCCTTCGCTCATGTTCTCGCTGGGGTCTTCCTGGATGGCGATCTCGATCTGTTGAATGGCGCTTTCAATGGCGGATACGCAGCGCTCCTCTTCTAAAGACTGTACGATCTGGGTGGTATCCAATTCTTCGTCAGCCTTTTTTGGTGACTCCCTTGGCATGATCTCTGTTACCGTTGTGATGTGCAACATCTCATCGCCTTCTTCCAAAGGCAACACCCCATTGGTCAACTGTGAGCCGTCTTTTTCGACAACTTCCAGCATGGGGTTTATGAGGTCTCGGATCTCATTGATGCTGTCAGGAGAACCTGGTTCTTTCTCGATGGGTACGTACTGTATTGGGTTCACAGGCTTTTCTGTTTCAAGATCTTGTTCTGTCTGCCCTTCGCTCTCCTCTGGGATGCCGTCCACTCCTGGTACTTCCTGGCAGGACTCGTATGGCAGAGGCATCCCGTCCAGGTGGATCATGGAGACGATCTGTTTGCGTTTCCTGTTGGTCACTTCACCACCTTGCCTCTCTCCCTTAACTCCTCCGAACTGGCCAGCCCAGTCGATGGTGTCCTCTCCCAGTAGGTGCAGGTTGGGGTCGCTGTTGGTCAGGACCATGCTGTCTCTGTACAGGTTGTGCCTTCGCTGGACCGCAGCTTCCTTTACAGCTGCAGAATGAAAAGGAATGTTTGAAAACACATTGCAACACTATTTTTAAGCAGTAAGGTATGGAGGCTGTGCTATATTGTGCAAACACTCACCCATCATGATGTCCTTGCTGACTGACTGCAGGACCACTTCCTCAAAGATGTTTTCTACAAGTATGAATCTAGAGAAGTCCTCAAAGATGAGCTCCTTGAACTTGGGCAGATCCTAAATGTCAAAGACAATTAGGGTTTTTTTCCCCATAAAACACTAACTCTCACCATGTTTCCTGTAGCTCAAATACTAGAGCATGGCGCTTGCAACGCCAAGATCATGGGTTTGATTCCCAGGGAAAAGCAAGAGCTGATAAAATGTAGAAACTGTAACTTAAATGCAATGTAAGTCGCTTTGGATAAAAGCGTCTGCTAAATGCATAAATGTAAATGTTTCCTAATTTTGTGCAAAATATGTATATTTATCATTTAAAATAAATTATATCAAAATAAATAAATCAAACTCATTGTATGGAATTAATTATCTGGTTACAAATAACAACAATAATAAACTATTATTATCAGCAACAAGATATAAATGTATAAATTTTAATAATGAATGATCTGGTTACAAATAATAATGATGATGATGATAGTAGTAGTATTTGTAACCAGATCATTTATTATATATATATATATATATATATATATATATATATATATATATATATATATATATATATATATATATATATATATATATATATATCATATCATCTCATCACTAACAATAACAATAAACTACAACAACAGTAATATTTTTTATTATCTGGTTACAAATACTTCTATCATCAACAGCATCAATTATTATTATTATTATTAGCAACAATTCAATAAATCTGAATAAATTAATAATAAATTACCCAGTTAATAAATAAATAAATAAATATTTACTTTTTTGTCACCAGTTAAATTTTTAGGTCATTTTGAGCTCCCATTAATATCAGAGAAATATTAAGCGACACAGTAGTACAAATGACCTGTTTTTTTCTTACAAGGGGATGTGTAGCATAAAATTCATTAAAAAAAAAGACAGAACAACGGCACTTCCTAATGTCACAGAGAGGGGCTGATTCCTCGTACCAACCGGAGAACAGGACGGGGAGAGCTGTTTCAGCATGTACGGTATGATGATTTGAAGCAAAGCCTCCCTGAAGAACTTCTTCCTCACGGTGCTGCTGTCATAGTCATATTTCTGCAGGTCATAATCAAATACAATTAAAATGAAGAAATGAAGGTGATCTTCAAAAATGTTCTAATACAGCCATGACCCCAGGAGCTGTTTCAGCTTTGCAGAGTAAAGACCCAACTAACACACTTACTTTGAGTACTCTGTCCTGACAGCGCTGGATGCTCTTGCAGAGATCCTCCCCACTGTGGCCGTCTACACTCTGATGGACCAGCTGCTCAAATGTGTGCACTGCGTTGTCCATTTGCTACATACATCAATAGAGGAAATTTAGGAAGGATCATCATCAACTTTGATGATTTATTTGTAAAAATTCTATAATTCTAAAGGACAAAAGCTATTTTGGAATAACATACCACAAAGTAAAAGTAATCAGTATGCACATTTTCTGCATGCATATAATAGTAAATGACCATGGGATATTATATACCAAAACTGAATAGATAGATTGATTGATAGACTGCAATAAGAGGCATTACCTCAGGGTGGCGCTCATTAACAATAAACTGCTTCTCTTTAATATGCTTTTGCCATTTTTCTCATTGATTCATGCTCTTGGCCTCAGTGCTAAATCGATGTGAATGCTTGTTTTTTATTTTGTTGGTAGGCACCAGAAAAATGAATGCAGGCTATGGAATGATTAATATCAAATAAATTTCAAGTGGAGTTTTTTTTTCAAAGAAGTTTTAGATATTTAAATGGAATATTTAAAAAAAATGAGGAAAGAAACCTGTCTCATGAGGATCTGAGCTCTCTGGATGAACACAGAGGGACTGGACACGTCACATCTCTGCTGGAGGCCTTCAAGGTTCAATGCCTCCATCTTCTCATAACAGCTCTGCATCTTCACTGGATGGAAGGCCAACATGGAAACCTTGTCCATATGCTACGAAGAGAGGATTTTGAGTTCCCTATCGCTTAAAAAGGGTCTGCTAACATTATTAATCAAAGTCCTGCCTCACCTCTCCCAGTTTCTCACTGCTGCTATCGTTCATTGTGTTCTTGCTGACCTCCACCAGCTCACGGAAGAGGATGTCCCTCACTTCAGAGAATCCTCTGCTGGTGGGCTCCATGAGGGCCTCCAGGATGGAGTGGATGTAGGGCTGAACCTTGCTTCTCATAAGCTGTTCGACATGGGGCAACACCAACGCTTCAAGAAGAGGATTAGACAAATATTAGTGCACTAGAAGAACGCCCCTTATAGAGGAAAAAAAAATAAAAATTACAGTTGATTGCATGAAAACTGAAGCTTGAAATTCATGTGAAATGTTCAGCGCATATGTGAAATTCCACATGTGTTTGTTTTCAGGTTGTGAGAGACATCCTGACCTACAAGGGACTTTTACGTTTAAGTGTTGTCTCACAGACTCCTCAAATTGTGTGTGAAAACAAAGAACGCTTTAGAAAATAATCAATTATGAAAGCTTAAGACTAATCACAATTACACATAATAGGCCCTTGTATCTGTGAACGAGTGATTGTAGGAAAGCACCCGTCCTACGTGTCAAAACAACCACTATTATTCCATTAGAATAAAGGAGCTATCACAAACACAGATGGACTCTAAAAGTAATTTAGAGATATGTATAAATACTCAAAAACATGCTGTCAAGATCATTTTGCTCGTGTTATTTGAAATGTGCTATGGGCGGAACACAATCCTAGCCACAAATGACAAGAAAAATGTAGTACTCTTGCCAAACCTACATTATGGCAGGACGGTCAGAGCATTTTAGGTTAAAGCCAAACTATGTTGATTGAGACTGAATTCCAATGAAAGAAGGAGCATGTGGAAGAATGCGAGACTGAAATAGTGCAGCTAAGAATAGGGCAAGTTAAAATAAATTGAGGCATAATCTGTGTATTAAATTAAGTCACAATCATTAAGTGTAGATTCAGAAGTATCTGTAATACTGAATCATCAGAACACAACAAAAAGACTGATGATAAAGCAGTACACATATTATACATACACAATTATTGTCATGAATCAGGCAAACATTTTTTGAGAGAGTTTTTTTTAAAAGCAACACCAGAAGCGTGTGGTCATGTATGACACATTAGTAATCTCCACAGAGAAGGTTGATTGGTTTTTCTCTTACCACGGATCTTTCCAGAAACGTGCTCTTTGGATGTGATCATCTGATCCATATCTGTGCGCAGAGCAGAGTCCAGACGGGGGCACTCCACCTCACACACTTGAGCCAGAGCTTCATGTTGAGTTTTTGTCTGTAACAGCACCTGTCTATATACTGCATCTGAGATCTGACAAGGCAAACAAACAGATGATAAACAAACCTCAAAGAAATTGCAGCAGATACTGTACTGTCAAAACTGTGAGAGTTGTGAGTCATGGAAGCCTCAAAAAGAGTTATACCAATTGGTAAATGTTACACACATATATATATATATATATATATATATATATATATATATATATATACACATACACACACACACACATACACACACACACGTAATCTAATTTTTTTTTATCCATTATAAATTAATACATCTATTTCCAAGAGAACCACTATGCAATCATGAAAATGGTTTGCAAATACTTCACAGCTTCAGAATTTACATATGAGAACCAACCAGCATCCAGTCTCTCTGTCTCTGTTGTAGTTTTCCTTTCAGCCGAGGCACGATCAGATTCTTCAGTTCAGGGTGCAAAGTCTCCATCACCAGGTTAGCAAGAATCTAGACACACAAACACAACGATGTAGATGAAAAAAGCCATTGGTTACACAGCAACTGGAAGTATCGTTTAAATAATGATGACAGAATTTGAATAGTGCTTAAGAAACTGATAAGGCATCATTAACTTCATGCTAACAGCTCAGTGGTTTTGCATGCATATCTTCAGTAACTAGACTGCAGACTGTACAATCAATTCCTGAAACACAATGCTTTATCGGTCAAGTCCACAACTTAGACGCACACCACAGATGGTTGCTTTGTTCATGCTCACTGTATTTCATGCAATGACAGCCAAAACAGAAACAACCTTTGATGATGAGAAACGTGTCTGCAAGAATAAGCCCGCTCTTTTCATGTGTGTTTTTAGGGATGGGACAATTGGTTTATCATAAATAACACACCAAACATGACACGTTCACTGTCTAAATATTAGGATTAGCTCACACTTTAATATTGCCTGATATCAAATAATGTGTTTGTTGAAGAGAAAGAGAGAGAGAGGGAGAGAGGGAGAGGTTGTAATGAAGTCAGCAAAAGGGGCTTCTTTATGACCTGACAGTGATTGACTGACATTTATTTGAGGTGTATTAGCTGGTCACCTGTAAGGCATCCGGCCACACCATGCACATAAAATGGAGCAATGAGTAATAGCTAATTGAACTCAAATTACTGCTATAGGCTTGGCTGAACAAACTGGTGTCAGTAACTATACGATGAACTTCATGTAAAGATGTTTGGGTGAGCCGCTTGATTTCAAGTTCCTCTTAAATCCATGAGCTTCTGAAAATTTAATCCGACAGTAAATAGTACAGAATCGCTCTCCCGCCCCTCGCCCAGTTTCCATAGCAATGCAGGGGCCAGGTGGGCAGTAACACCATGCAGACCCCCTGACAGAAAAACAAAAAACAGACGGCCCACACCCAGCAGTAATAACAGCCCACGCAGCTGTTTCCAGAGTGGTGTCACATCCAGGCTGACCGTGACGTCCTGTAACACCGCTGAGGGTGGGATGAAGAGAAATGACCATGTTTCTTGCACACGGACAAATGTCAATACTTTCTTTATATACAACTCGTAGTACTTTTCCTTGGTTAAAGTGTAATAACAGAGGCATTAATTGGCTTCATACACGCACAAAAAGCTCATTCATAAGAAACATTTTCTGGGTGTGTTCCGGAAGGAAGCAAAAAAAAAAAAAAAAAAAAAGCATTTAAAGTCCAAAACAGACTATTTCTTAGGAAGGTACGAGTGTGCTTTTGAAGAAATATTCCAAGCACAACCAAATACAACCTAAGCTATAAAACTTATGCTGTTGACTATCCCAGAAAATACATTTAATGTCATCTCTCATTTGGTAAAAACAAACTCTTCAATAATGCACAAAAAGTGACATCTTGACTAACAGTGACACACCAGACTTGAATGTGCAGAAAATAAAAAAGGGATTTTAAAGCTATAGTAGAAGGAGAAGATATTCAATGGCAATTTAACTTAAATTCTGGACAGTTTGTCACTGAAAGCTATCAAAAGGTTATTTAATTGAAATTGAAAAAAACTAAACATTTTATGTAGGGATGCCAAAAAAAAAAAAAAGCGCTAACCTTAAATACAGTTTAACTGACACCAAACATCACATGCAGTGGAAAAATTAAGAATATTAATTTAATAAAAATTAGTATGAGAACTAAATATTTAATACTTAACATACTTTGATACTCCAAATTTCAACAGAAGAACTATGGAAAAAATAACAGTTTAAGATACCATGAGATAAAAAAAAAAAGAATCACATTCTCAGCAGTCTCTCTGCTCTGCGGTTTGGACATTATTGAGGGTTTGTGCTGCTCCAGCACAGTAGAGAACTTAAATACAGAGTGATCAGTCTGATTTATCAAGATAAAGCTTTAAAAGAGCTAGTATTTTATAGATGGGCTTCAGGTCAGATGGAAAGATGTAAAACGTTGTATTTGGTGTTTGTGTGTTTAAATGAGTTTGGGAGGGATAAATGGGTCCTTCAAAAAGATTCATTATGATGTCACAAATAATACTTACTTAAGAAACTTACTTAAACTCATGGAGATTAGCCAGCCATAATGGATCATTTACATATATAGTCTTAAAGGAACAGTACAGCATGAGTTTCTAAGGGTCATACAGCATGGAAAATATCAATCGAAAAGTAAATACATTTTTTTGGGTGCATAAAACCATGACTAACATTACACATAAGAGAAAAATGGTACAATATGGTCTCTTGCCCCTGTCTTTACCTTCTAAAAAAACAGCTTAAATCAACACCTGATGGAAGTTGGTTTGGCATGGATTCTAGCTGGTCTGAGATGATCATTTATGGTCATTAGTTGGTTTAGATGGTCAGTTGCCAAATCACCAGGGCTAGAGGCAATTACAAGCTGGTGGGTCAAGTTTAACTTTGCAAACCATCTTGGTCAGGCTGGTAAATCACCTAAAGCGTGTAGATCTAATTTTATCAACCTAGATTCTCTCAAATTATCCACTGCTGAAGTTCTCAGTGAAATTAATATTGTACATTTAAGAGTGTTAGCCAGCCTGAGCCAAAGTTTGGGTGCCCTCCTACCTGTCTGGGACAGAGGATAAAGCCTGGATTGAGGACATGTAGAGGAAATTCTATCCGAATGATCCAAGGAAAACAAGTGCACAGGGATAAATGCTGTCTGAACTGTTTTTTCCTCCTCTCTGTCTCGTTCTTTTTTAGGGAAGCTTTGATTTCACCTACATTCTTATGTCCAAGACATTGTCTAAGGCCCATTAGATAGCATCAGGAGCACCTTAAACTCACTAAACATACTGTATGAAATGCAACAATCAATGGAACGATGCATTTTATATGCAAAGCATCCTGTTTTGTATAAAGGATGATTTATTTATGACATCTGCCAGATGTTCCAAACGAATATGAATCAATGATCTTCACCAACCTGTGCTTGGTTTCCACACATCAAGTCCCAAGTGCCATAGTGACCCTTGGCCTGCCTGAAGAGCCGCAGGGCATCCGTGAAAGCTGGTGTCGCAACCTTACACTCTTCTGACAGTCCTAGAGAGATCAAGAAACATGACGTTAAAGAAGCATGTCATATGATTACCTATGGCCAAATCACAGCCATGCTGATATAAAGCAATAAATCACACAACTACTCTTGTGCTATTGTTCATATATTCAACAAAGTTGTCAACATCCTTCTAGACATTTACTTAATTTTTTACAAAACCATCTAAGATTTTCACTAACAATATTAATTTAAACAGTTTAGTTTGGTTGGCCTCAAGATTTTTTGAATGCAAGTCTGAACAGTCCTAACCAGTTTTGAATTGTTGGTTTTTTTTTGCTGGTCCACACTGGTGACGGCTGGCAGACCAACCTGGACCAGCTATAAATCATGTTAAGCTGGTACAGCCTGGTTTTTCCAGCAAGGAAAAGGAATAGATTACCATTTTAATAAGAAGTTGTGCTCAAGAAAAGGAGCTGCACTAAAAAGACCTCATCTTCACTTGGAGACCTTTACATTCACTAAGAGTCTGTGGATGGAAACTACAGCTACCACCACTCAAGCAGAGAATCCACAAGACCTAACGTGACAAGACTTATTGGAAAAACACTTAAATGGAGATATAATTATACAGTACTGTAGTGAATATGGATAACGTGCTCGATGTAGGACTGTTTGCATAAAAGCTGCACATCAGAGGTGATGAAAGAATTCCAATTTGCCATGAAGACGATGATCAAACAATACCAAACACTCACATTCATGCCATTACTAAAAGTCTATCTGAACAGCTGTTATTTGGGAAGATTTGAGTCTTTTGGGATAAAGATAACCTTTTAATTAGAGTTGCTTTCCTGTTAGCAGCGGTAAGTGATTGTGATCCATAAAGTAACACAGATGGACATGAGCAATGGCAAGCTGCACAAACACTCATAAGACTAGAGTTGGTGATAGGGAGCGTGTATATCTGCGTGCTGCAGTAAGTTTCAGATTGCCTGACACAAAGACAGGAAGCCACCAGTGAGAGATGGAGGGATGGAGTGTGTAACAGTCTGTCAGGAACAGGAAATCCACTCAGCATCCATTTTCCAGGACTCCGAGAAAGAGAGGGAGGCCGAGACAGAAAGAGAGACACACACACACAGAATGGTGGAAAGTAGAAAATAACTAGCTTTTCTTGGCATGAGTCCCATGAGAAAACACTAGATGCGTTTGTCAGCAGTCTGCTTGTAGAAAGTCCCTAGAGTTCTGTGCTCGATAAAACACAATAACCCCAAATCAGTATTAAACCCCCCCTCGTCCCAAACATGTCCACCGTTAATACAACTAGCAGTCCTAACAAACTGGAGACACCTTACATCAAAAGTTAATTTGAATGTGGCTCACTGTGTGTGTGTTCAGTGTCAGGTGGAGAAAAAAAAAAAACTGGAAAAAAAAAAAAAGCTGCACTCTTTTTCTCTGGCAAGCTGGCAGGCCTGAGAAACTCAACGCGAGAGTCTTGAGCAAAAAATAGTACATATGGTAGAGTTTAGCTTGGGCTGCCTCTGGCATGGGGCTGCACGGTGGTTAGCCGAGACTCCTGGGATGGCTGGTTCCCAGGGTTCCTATGCCACCGCATGTGTGCACTCTTACCATTACTGTTCCGTTCACTGGAGCATTTCCCATTTGGGCTAAAAGCACAGAAACTAGATGAGTTTCAACAAAAACGTCTTATCACTGAATCAATAATGAGAACCAAGGAAAACATTTCAGCTTTTTAAATGACATCTTTCCAAATCTCGAGGAAAGCTATGTCTAGACTCTAGAGCAAACAAACATAAATCTTACCATGGACTGACTTTTACAAGTACATACTAATTATATTTTAATTAATAGTCACATTTTTAGTTTCAGTATAAACAAAAACATGTGAATGTACACACAATAGAATGTTTCTTTTTAATTTAAAGGGGCCATAAAATGTATAAATCTAATTTTCAAAATGAATTTCAGTGAATAAATTTCAGTGCACTGTGAAAACAGTACTTGTCGATTGTAAAATTTCCACCCCAGTAAAAGAAACCTATTAAAACTAAGCAGAAAAAGAGAGAGAGGAAAAACGTGACTGCCCACATCACTACACCGAGAGCTATTTAAGTTAATAAATTATTAATAAAAACTAAATCAAAATTAAATTGTGAAATAAATAAGCAAACAAATAGATTTTTTATTTTAATTTTTCAGTCTTAACTCTTACAATAATAACTACTCTGTAGTAATAACTGAGTGTACAAATTAAATTAATTAATAGATTTTTTTTTAAGTTAGTTTCTTTCAATTAAAATAATGGTTTGCTATTTAAACAATTTTTTTTTTAAATTCAAGAAATATATTAGCTTTTATGGGAAGGTGGGGTTGGGGTTAGTGGTCGAACGATATTGGTTTTCTGACAGCCAATGCCGATGCCGATATCTTGGAAAGCAGGGTGGACAATAGCCGATATAAAGCCAATATAATTTGATTTATTTTAATTAATATTTAAGAAATTTGAAATAATTTGGATTAAAAATAAATGTGTGAAATAAACAATTATACTTTAGATGACAATGTATTTTTCACAATTAAATATTTAATAAAAATACAGTTAAAAAGAAAGTAAACACTGTAACCAACAGGGCACTCAGTATTCTGGGAAGTTTGTGTGCATTGGGAATCATATTTTTTTCAAATAAAGCCAAGGTATCAGTCATTTTACATACAGCACACAGTTAAAATGACATGAATATGGCAGTGGGCAAATGCATAAAGTGCAGCATAATTTGAAATCACGAGTTTACAGTTTGTCGATCGCGTGTCTCCAGTGAAGCTGAACTCTCCTGTCAGCATTCAATTTGCATGGACCGACCATCACGCAGAGAACACACGATCGTGCAGGACACAAATGCACACTTCACAAGATCTCACAACTGGATTCAAAGTTTGCAAGGTTTGTGAAATTAAGTGTTCATTAAACATTCAAAGATTTGTTTAAATGATATAAATGTGTATTTGCTGAATGCTGACGGCAAACGAGAAAGTATTATAATGTTTGCTTTTCTATTACTAATAATATAAAAGCAATCGTTATCATTTTTGTATATATTTTAATTCCTTTGTTTAATTGTTATATATGATTATTGCACAGACTTCTATCCGTATTAGACAGAACTGTTAACGACGACAGTGAACAAGAGGGAGAATGTGTGCTCAGGTGCTGCCGTTCTTAGAGGCGTCAAAATAAAAGTCCTGCCTCGAACGCATTAAAAAAACGCCAAATATCGGCCGATATATTGGTCGACCACTAGTTGGGGTGATTTAAAAATAAATGCATAATCTATTTAAAAGACACATCTGAGATACATAAAGACAAAACAACAACACTGGCATCACATCTAAATCACTGCTCTTCAGGTTCACATGTGGGCTTTACCCAAATAGACGGTCACAGTGTGTCTATTACTTAGCGCAAAGGGCTGTTATTAAATTTCAGCTGAATTCAAAGCATGGTGTTTGACTGTGTCTATATATGAAACTGACATTCACCTCTACTTTAATTTTAAAACCTGTTTGTTTTCTTTCTGCCATTGGTCTCCACACTATGATGTCATAATGGGTGTGATGATATGATTGATTACCAACTATCCCCGTTGCCAATGAGACGGGTACGACTACAACAAAACAAATGACTAACCACCACCACAGGCTGTCAGAACAATGACTAGAACACAATTACTAGATGAACAAAAATGTTCAGAATGCAACATTTGCATAGAATCCCCAATGTTTGTAACTCTCCACTGGTTTAGTCCCATACCTGAAGGCTAGACAGATCAATAAAAAAAAGTTCATACACAGCCTGAGTTCAAATTCAAACTGCTTAAAATAGAGTGTTTCTGCGGTTAGCTTTATCTTAGGCTCTTTGAAAGGCCTTTGTGTATAATTCATCTTGATTTCTTTCCAATGCTGTAATAATACCCAAGCACTTTGAGCACCTGCTGTAATACCACAGCTTTGCATGTGGTTGATCTTCTCTTCCCTCTGGTAACCCTCTAGCAAAAACACTGAGCTGTGTTCTCACGTATGTGGAGCAACTACCTGAAGTCATTCAGCCCTCGGCTACAGGCAGGTCTCAGGGATTTTGCAGAGCCCTTCCCTAATGGCTCAAAGGCAAATTATATTTCCCATGTAGGGCCCTATGAAATTTTTTCCCAAAATTCCATTTTATGTTTTCCCAAATTCAATTTTTCTGGATTTTTTTTTTTTCCCCATTTTAATTTTTTTTTCACTCTGTTTTAATGGTTAAATTTAATGTTATTTAACAAAAAGCATGTCAAATTATTTGAAATCACAAAACTTATTTAACAGCATTACAGCAATTTATTAAAAGTTTAACAAAAATTACATTAAAGGCAATATAAAATATTTTTTTGTTTTTCTCAAATTCAGCTTTATTTTATTTTTTTTACAAATTTCAATGTTCCATTAATTTCACAGATTCCATTTTAATTGTTTCATTAAATTTTAATAATCAAAGCAATCTCCAATTAATTGATTTTATAGTTAATTAATTTATTCAGAATAATTGTGAATTTAAATTTCTGTTAAATTAATTCTGGTAACTATTTATCTGGTATATATTCCTTTAAAAATGTTTTAATTATAATTGTATTTTAGTAGTAGTAGTACTACTATCATTACATTAAGCAATATATTTCTGTCACAGTTTCATTAAGTTAAACCAAACTTTTATTTTAACTGGTTGCTGTGAAGTTTTTGATTGTATATGATATGACGATAGTTTTTCTCAAAAGAAAATGGTAAAATGCTAATGAAGTGACTCTCAGAGTAGTTCTAGAGATTATGTTCATGTGTTCATGTACTCATATATTGAGGCGGCCGAGGCTGAAATCACAGTGAACGTCACCCATGCTTCAGAATTTGTGTAGTAAACAAAGCCGCGCTTCTGCATCATTCATTCACAAAGAGAAATGCAGAACATGCACAATTCATATTTAAATAGTATTTTGAAACTTAGTCGTCACAGACACTACTCCATATCGCATTTTGATGTAAGTTTACTAAACCTACTTTTGATTTATCCAAAATTTGCCAAATTCTGTGACATTCTGCGTTATACAGTAAATTCCATTTTTATGACTGAATCCGCAATTCTATCATAGGGCCTTCAGGACCTTCAGGATCTTAAAAAGCCTGGAGGCAAGCTAGAGATCTCGCAATGTTTGCTGTACATATTGATCTGGCATGAAGTCCCTTGTTACATGTTAATTTAAAAATCAATATGCGAAACGGGCTGAGGAACAACACTTCTTTTAAGACGTCTTATGAAAGTCAACATTTATCTTAAAACACATTACTCATCTTATTCTTCATGAGTTATAGTCTAAGTTATTCAAAATAAAATAATAGCTTAATCTTTCATCAAAATGCACTCGATTCACCTCTGCTATTGTTTTTGGTGATGTCACAAGACGATTGGTTAACATGAAGCAACAGTGAAACTGCCATTTATGCTTTCATACACAGTTGAGTTTTAGTTTCAAATATTGCTAACAGGTGAAATGCTGCTCCGTTTGAAAACAGGTGATGGAGATTTATTAAAAATCACAGAACCGGCTTTACTGACGATGTGCATGACAATCGCATGCAATACATCACGCAGCCCTAGTCTTCAGTATCACTTGATACTTCAGAAATCCTTCTAATATGTTTATTTGATGTTCAAGAAACATTTCTTATTATTATAAATGTTTAAAATGGTTGTGCTGCTTAATATTTTTGTGGAAACCATGATACATTTTTCAGGATTAATGTATAGAGTGTTCAAATGAACAGCATTTATTTGAAACAGATTTCTTTTGTAAAAACATTATACATGTCTTTACTGTGAATAATGTAAAAAATATATATAAATTAAAACTATAAATTCTTTAAAAAAACATTTGAACAGTAAAACAAAATAGTACCTACTATTAAATTTAAGACATTTTGGAATTGGATTTCCACGTAGAAATTCCTAGAAGATAATATCAATGCATTCTAATGATTAATTTTAAAAAAATGACACGTCATAAACAAAGAGCATTAAAAGTTCATTGTTCTTACATGGGATATTTAGCATCAGTTAAAATGACAAAAGGAAAATCCTCCACACCTTAAAGTAATTTCAAAAGGATTCAACATTTCAAGCTGAGACAAACACTTCTTCCCCTCACAAACACAGGCATAGACACACACCCTGCTGTGTGATTTGAAATATGACAATAAGCCAGAAGACAGGTGATTTGTGAGGGTGGAGTTGAAGGCAATGTAATATGAATTTTTACAAAGGCATGCAGATATTTCTGAACATATTTAGCTAGAAATGCTCTATAGACTATGTTTGAATTTTTGAAATTTTGCTGTTAATTCATCTCTCACTGTGACGCAAGTCAGAAAGAAATGATTATGCAGCAAATGCTCTGGTATGGAGATGCATTTTAAGGTTAAAGCAGATACACTGCTTTGCTTTGTTTGTGACCGTGACTCACCGTTGTTGCTGTGTCTCACACAGTCCTGGAAGACAGCGTGCCACTTCTTCTGTTCTTTCTCCGTCATGACACAGAAGTAGTGATGGCGGGCGTATGGATGCCACAGGATGAGGGGAAACTGTGTGGGACATTTCAGAAACGGGGCACTGGCAGCTTTGGCCTTTGTATCTAAAACAACAGATCACACAATACAAGACCATGACTATAAATGATTTAAAATTACACTGATTAGACATAATAGATTATATAGCACTGTATACAGAGTATTAAAAGAACTCATCCTGAATGTATTCTAAAAAAAAATTTTATTTAAAAAAAATAAAAGATAAAATAAAATGCATAAATAATTATATTATGAGATCAAATAAGAACTCTTAAATAAATAAATATCCTACTACATAAACTGAAATTTGAACATTTAAATATTACTATATTAATATTTTTAAATGACTATTGGATATAGAGTGTTCATACTTCAGATTTTAAATAATATTGTGCTACATGTCCATTAGGATCTTTTAGAATTCTGATAGTATTTTCTGACAATGCTACTTTTCTATCCGTTTATTTAATTATTATTGTATTAATTCATTTCTCACCACTCAGGCTATTGTTGAGAAGCCCCAGGTATTCCTCCATCGAGGTCAGGGCTCTGTACCCGGCACAGTTAATGACCCCTTTGGAGTGGAGACCTCGATCATGTGCCTGTAGAGGAAACAGATAGCTCAGCATCACTCTGCAGCTGACGAAATGACAAACATGTCCACTAACCGCAGTACACTTGATATTCACTATAGGTCCAGTAATGCAAGATTAACATTCATATCATTTTCCTTTTGTTTACATTTAATTATCTGAGCTTGGCATGTTTGTGGTGAAAGTTTACACTCACTGCTTTGCTCTCATACAAGCTGATGTTGTAGGAGTCGCCCACATACAAAAAGCGGCTCCTCCATTTCTTGCTCTCTTCCAGATACTGAAACAAACTTCCAGAGAAGATGGACTTGTTCTTAAGAGGGTCCTGTGGTGGGAACAAACGCATTTGAAATGAATGCAAATCAAAATCATTTTACTAGATGAAAGCATGACTAAAAACAATGAATGGTGTTTAGAAGACCAATGTGAAACACTCCCAGCAGTCTGAAATAACAAAAGACCAGCTTGAGACGTGTTTATATAACATAGATCGGAGTGATTCAGTCCAAAATTAGAAATGGGCGGAGCAACTGGTACATAAAAGACATTCAAGCTTGTGTTATGTCTACAATCAAAACCACTGCTTTCTGTTAATGGATGCTGAATTTACCACTGGTGGGTGCACATGCCTTTGAACACGGTTAATCAGTTAATCTTTGGAACTAAATACAAATAAATGCAGACATATTTTTCAAGTCCAGATGTCCTGGCTCATAACATCTGAGGGACTTCAAATATGAGAGTGCACAAGCGTTTTTCTTGGCCATGGTCTAGATTTCTGTGTTGAGTAGAGATCCAATGACTTCATGGACAATTGATAATTGGGGAGGCCAGGAAAGTTTGGAGACCAATAAGAAAGGAGGAGTGTTCATAATTGAGGGCTGATGAGTTTTTATCTTTCTACAAATTTGTTGAGATAAAGATCTCAGAGCATCCCTCAAACCTAATGCATTCAAACCATTTCAGCCAACAATGTGTTGGTGACTGATCTTGAACTGTTTGACAGATTTTTCTACTGCAGAAAAGCTGGTTTCAGCTCCTTTGATGTGCTCGTCTCAACCCAGAAACAATTAATATCAGAGGTCTGGGGTAGAAAGTTTTCAAAACAATAACTTAAGCCCGGAACACACCAAGCCGACGGTCGGCCGTCGGGCAGTTTTTGAAGTTTGTCCTTGTCGGCTTTTTTTTCGGCTGATTTGACATGCTGAATCGCCATCGGAGCTCGTTGATCAGTCGGGCCATCAGATCATTCTGATTGGCTGTTCAGCTGGCGAACTAGTGCACGAGAAAAAAACAACAACAAAAAAACACTTCTTACGCAGGCGCAGAACGGACGTGCTACTTGGCCGTCGAGTGTCGAGCATCGGCTCGGTGTGTCAGGACAACTCTGGACCCAGACACTGCCGACGTGAGCTGACCCCGCAGTCTGCTTTAGTCGCCACTAGTTCATCATCCACATCGGCTTGGTGTGTTCCGTTCATTAGTCTGGCAAAACCAAGTAGATCATTCCCATTATAATCAAAGTCTTCTAAACTGGGAGCACCCGGGGGGATGTGCATTCAGTTGATGGATGCAAAGTTCCCATGCACTGGACAGCAGCTCCAGTCACTTCCATTTTTCATGTTTATCTAAACATAATTATGGTTATATGAATTGTTGACTGTGAATTGTATGCGTCAAAACCTTTGGCAGTTGCATCAAAACAAATTCCATAAGTAATACTCGTAAACAAAGACAGTAATGCTCCAAGTTCATCTGTGGGCAGGTTATGTTGTCAATTACATCATCCTTAGACTCCGTGGAAATGTGGGCTGGCACCAGCACCAGCATAATTTTGGTGAAAAATGGCATTAGAAAGCAAGGTCTACCCAAGGTCCTTTGATGCTACAGTTGGTTGAATGGCGTCTGAAGTCTTTATGTGCTTGTGTGTGTGTGTATTTGCTATTCAGGCCTTTGTTACAATTATTTAAGTCGTGTGAAATCTGCTCCACTTCCTCTTCGCTGACTTCATGCCGATAAGCACGACCACAGAGCCTTCATAATGAGGGAAAAGGTACAGCAGAGCCAAGGGGGAGGGGGGTGATTGAAGCAGGAAAGCTTACTTCTGATCTAATTTGAACGTATAGTGGGCAATATTCTTTGCCATTATTTTTCCATTCTTTGACAATCTTTCCCCATCCGACTGGGATGTACATGACTGGACTGAAAGAGGTGAAATATTGGGGGTTTTACCTTTCTGTGTAGCAGTTGTGTCTGGGTATTCCCGCCTCCTTCGATCTCATAGCGTACACTGTTGAACAAAGCCACAGCGTACTGCTGCTCATAAAACCTCCCAAACTCTGCCATCACAGCGTTGGTGCGGGCTAAGTTGGAACAGAGATACAGAAATGTTAGATTTAAAAAAGTACCGCAGCACAGGAAAGAAATGATTACTTTACAGCTGCAGAGTGCACTGCAAATTGCAGGTTGCATTTGCTAGAGGTTACTTTAGGTCATATGGCAATATAAACATTTAATCACCATCACTAAACATTATTAACCTGTTTAGTTAGTTTTAGTCTTTTAGTTGAGAATTGTTCCCAAAAGCAATTAGGCAAGATAACAACAAAGATGCAAACACAGAGGAAAAACCCAGCCTCTTACAGCACCAAACAAAACAGCTGTAACTTGATCCAAGATTTTTGTTGACTAAAACTACAGTGTGAAATACAACAAGTGAGACTCCACTGTCAAACGCACATCATCAGCCCATGTCTGCGAGTGTGAGTTTGAAAATGTTCAAATGGGAATCATCATTATATTGCCCTGTTCGATTATTAAACCACAAAATACTGAAGTTTATTTAAATAAAAAGTCTGCATGCCTAATAGTCTAATATAGTAATAAAACATTGTTATCATAAAATGTATAATAATTATTAATATGAATTTTAAATGCACAATCTATTTTCATAAAATAGTAATTGAATAATTTAAATAATAAATTAATAAAATAATTTAAAAAAATAATACATTACCATATTAGTTGCGGGGGGGGGGGGGGGGGGGGGGGGGGGGGTAACCAAAATAACAACATTATGATTTTTGGCCCATTTTATGCAGCCCTCACTGTGTATTCTAGTACAACATTATAACAGTTATAATTAAATACATCTTATATGTGAAAATGCTGATCCTGAAATTCAATAGGGTTACAACACAAAAGGTGATCAACAATAAATGGGAATTCCTGATAAAGAGAGAAACAGTTGCAAAAACAGTCAAGTGTGGAAACACATGGACACAGTATGAAAATAAACATTAAAAATTAAAAGACCAGAGCCTGCAGGCTTATCGAAGCTTTATGAAAAGAAGATAGTGCTATTAAGATGAATTTGCTTATATAAAGAGGCCAATAAATGGAAAAAGTGATGCATGATCAAAGGCGATCACATTTGAATGCCATATTCAAAGCATAGTGGTCTAGTTTTAAAGCAAATAATATCTTTGGCATTTAATATTAACATGACGAGAGCCTTAGTGTTTGGATGCTGACGAAAGTTGGCACATATTTGAATGTATGTGAAAGGACATACTTCCATGAAAAACAGGAAGGAACAACCTGACAGGAACGGAAAAGGAAGAAGGGCCACATCTGATGTCAACTGAAGTTACAGTACAACACTCTAAATACACATGGCCTTCTGGGTATTCCGGTTTACTGTACCATGACCTAGAGTAGGTCTCCACAGGAAGGAATCTCTTCACTTACACATCAATTCTCAAGCACTCCATCAGATTAGAAGCTTCTTGTTACAGGACATTTTAATGAAAAGCATGTTGTTGTGTTTGCATGAATGCCCCAGCCAGTGTGTCTGTGAGGGAAGACCGTTCTCTAGCAGACCCACTATTGTATTAAACTAGAATAACTTGTAGACTCCGTTTACTTTGGCTTAGTGTTGACTATTCCACAGTATTCATTCACATGTATATTTGCAGAGAGTGTTTCTAGATGCTCAGTTGGCACAGGTGCTGGCGACGATTCGCTAGAAAATTTTTATCAACATAAACCCTGAAATGCAATGCTGTTGTGAACACTGCACATCACGTCACTTGTCGCATTTTAAGATGGGTTTCACTATGAGTGTGTTAAATTAGATTAGATTAGGGGTTTTCAATCTTGGAACCCCAGGTGGCTGCAAGAGAATGCTATGGAAAAACGAAGGAAAAATTCTATTAAAAAAATTAACTAAGAGGAAACTAAATAAAATGTAAGAAAATTTACATTTTAATAAATTTTATTTAATATTTTCAAATAAGAAAATATTAATAAATAAAATAAATCAGTACTTAACCCTAACAGCACAGTACTAGAAGTAGAAAAAAATTAATAATGTAACATAATAGAAAGTATTAAGTATTTCCCAAATAAAATTTACACTTTCAAATTATTCATGTTATTGTATGAACTGGGTCTATGTACATAAAAAAAAACAAAAAAAACGTCTGTCTTTGAAAATGTTAAATGTTAGGACGTAAAACAAAGCATTATGCACCAATGACACTATAAGGACAAAAGTGTTGGGACACCCCTTCTTTAGAACAGAAAAAGGCACTAACAAAACTGTGACAAAGATGGAAACATAATTCATGTATTTTAAAAAATTGTATTTCCATCTCTGTTGCAGTGTTCATTTTGACAGCAAATTTTGATTTAGTTTTAGTCATAGCCTTTTGACTAAAATGCCATTTAGTTTTAGTCATATTTTAGTAATCTGAATTGTTTTTAGGTTTAGTCTAATTTTAGTCGACTGAATATATAGTAAATTTAGTCGGCTAAAACCTAATGGGTTTAGTTACAGTGCATTTATTATGCATTTCTCTAAAATGTTCAAACTCATTATATAGGTTTGATATTAAGGTTTTATCATGATAGACTGCAGTTTAACTGCAGTGAAACACAGCATGCCTTTGTTAAAATGAATTAAAACCGATTCTCATAAAGAACAAGAACATGGTCTTCTTTTTAATGAAATACCAAAGGTTATATAGCCTAATTATGCCTTCTTTATAACAACGTTTTTACCATATTCTTCATTCTTTCAAGCAGACATATTTATATAAATCAATTTAGATTAATCTTTAGGGCTACTAAAGTTTTTCAGTCAAGAGCAGTGAGTGATTGTATGTCTTTCTTTTGTTGCTTGATTAACATCAATGACTCGGACAATAGCAATTAAATTAGGCTGCTATCCCTTTAAAACCGAATGCACGGATGCAATGTACTGATATGTTCTCTATACCGTTTACGTTCACTTAAAGACATAATCAGCTGTGTTTACGTGAATACTCGTCAAAACTGATATTTCGGTGTGCATGATTTTGTGTGCATTTCTCAGTTCATGCGACGTGAAAGAGTACTCACGTGCTGCGAGACGCGCTTTCTGTGTCTGTGTGCTTCAGTGTCTGTGTGCTTCAGTGTCTGTGTGCTTCAGTGTCTGTGTGCTTCAGTGTCTGTGTGCTTCAGTGTCTCTGTGCTTCAGTGTCTCTGTGCTTCAGTGTCTCTGTGCTTCAGTGTCTCTGTGCTTCAGTGTCTCTGTGCTTCAGTGTCTCTGTGCTTCAGTGTCTGTGTGCTTCAGTGTCTGTGTGCTTCAGTGTCTGTGTGCTTCAGTGTCTGTGTGCTTCAGTGTCTGTGTGCTTCAGTGTCTGTGTGCTTCAGTGTCTGTGTGCTTCAGTGTCTGTTCATATATCCGCATCTAAACTTCTATGCAGCAGATTCGTTCTCAATTAATCTCTTCCCAAATCGTCCCTCCCTAACATTTCATCTCGTTTTTATTAGTTGACTAAAATGTCAATAGATTTACGTCATCATTTTTGTCATTCAAAAAGAGTTTTTGTTCGTTATCGTCGGTGAAAAAAAAGTGTCGTTAACGAAAATTATGATGAAATTTATTTGTCAACAAAATTAACACTGCTCTGTTGCAACAGTTTTGGACGTGTCTAAAATGACTGTACCCATATGTACAAGTCATTGGTGTTTGGTGATGAGTTTTTGGCTCAAGGTCTGCATATAAAGTCACACCAGAGGTGTTCAGCTGGGATCAGGACTCGGCTTTCTGCAGACCAGTCAAGTTCTTCCACACTGACTCAATCAATCATGTCTTTTTGAACCGTGCCTTATACACAGAGGCACTGTCATGTTAGAATAGAAAAGGGTCCTGTCCAAACTCTTGCTATAAAATTAGAAGCACACAATTCCCTAGAATATCATTATATGCTTTAACATCATTAAGATTTGTACTCATAGAAATACGAAAGTGTTCATACATACATATATATATATATATATATATATATATATGTGTGTGTGTGTGTGTGTGTGTGTGTGTGTATAATTTAATCTTTAAAATTTGAAAAATTATATCTAGTTTACATATTTTTAATTAATATATTTTTATTCGATTTTTTTTTCCATCCAAGGTTTATTTTTCTTTACAAAGAAAATTCGCAATAATGTATAAATAACTCAAGACACTAAGAAAGTAATTTATCATACTTCAGACACTTTTAATAATAAACAATCATACCAACACTTCCCTAAGACTTTCTTGCCATTTCAACAATTTTATTTTACCTTAGTGACAAATTTAAAAAGTTGAATTCCACAAGTCAAAACCATCTATCCATTGACCATAGAGACTGTAAAAGATTAAAAGCTGACAAACATCCCCTCCCACATGCACAGTCAGCAGATGAACCCTTCACTGTCTATGAAACAGCAGGGGAGGGAAAGATATGGGGGAGACAGATAAAACAAAAGTCTGAGAGCATGATGACACCTTGAGAGGATCCTCCCCATTACTCCAAGACATGTTCATACTTGCTCTCACTCTCTCAGAAAACATCCAGCCCTATTAGTCAAATAGTTCACAAGGGAGGTCTAGAGATCCCTAGAGGAATTTCATGTGTTCAAACCTCCCTTCAACCTCCTGACCTCCTGTCCATCTACCACAAACATCTTCATAACTATTCCAGGCTTCAAAAAGGGAGAGTCTATGAGGGCAGCCTTCTCTTGTGAAGACCAAACATCTTCCCACAGTTCATTACTACACAGTGGTGGAATTTCAAAAGGGCTGATTCAGCAGACACACTCAGCATTTTATGACATCAACACACACGTCGGCATGAAATCCACCTGCATTCATCTGACAGAAATTAAATATTTCTCTGAAATGACCTCAGAACAAGACGATCACTTCACTAAGTGCCAGCTCACCAAGTGACTCAAACCTATCATCAGTGAAAGATCCGGACTGGTACTTCAAACACACACACACACAATGAAACCTATACTTCTTAACCAGTCCTGACTTGTTCTTAGTGTGTGTGTGTGTGTGTGTGTGTGTGTGTGAACATACAAGGTTGCAGTGATCCAAACTTTCCAGTCAAAGCCAAAAGAGCTTTTATTTGCCAACACTAGAAAATTATCTCACACTACGTTCGTTTCACTCAAACTGGTTTTTCAACAGTTTTCCACAAATGAAGATTGTTCTAAATGAACACTTAGGCTATATTTAATCAAGTCGGTTTTCATCCAGAGATATTTTCTATGATTGACACGAGGGAAAAAGACAAGAAGTAGATCCAAAACACCAGTAACCACTACTGACTTCACAAATTATGGACTGGTAACATTTAATTTCCCATGTGTCAGGTTGGTCACACTGGATAGCTATGAAATGGTAGTTTCTAGGAAAACTCAAAAAGCAAATGTTGTAAACATAATTGTGGTATTCCACACCTTAAAGCACTTTAATTGCAAAAGCATGTTTTTTAAAGGAACGTGGTTATTTCTCATGTTTTTGGAGCGGAACTAATATATAGTTATGAAGGGTGTCTTTACAGGTAGAGGATATAACCAGTTCTCCAAACCAACTAGACTAGAGGAAGCATAATGCAACAAAAATACTTAGTAGAAGCTTCATGGGCACACAATGGAAGGACATTTTTCCATTTTATCATTAGAGTTAAAGCAGAATATACTATTTGTGGACACAAAAGTAGGCCTATATTAAACATGCCAAGGATACACAAAAAAGTAGTTTTTGCAAAAACGTTAAACGCCTAAAAAAATTATACAGTAGAAAAACCAATTCAAAACAGGATTAGCAATATCAAAAATGCTTTAATACAAATACGTATTACTCAATGTTGCCTGCCTCAAAACGTGTATAGGCGTTTAAACGCGATGAGTTCCAGTCCGTATTACTTTTAATTACTGGTTACTGAAGACATGCGGGCGTCTGTGTTGCGTCGCGTTTTTTAGGACGCCGCTTCAAATACATTTGTCGTGTTACTCAACCTAATGAACTTGTATAAACCTATATGACTTTATTCTTTCAGTGGAACATAAGAAGCAGTTAGGAAGAAAATTACGAAATGACAGTCTGGGTAAATGATGACATTTTGATTTTTGTGAGTGAAAAACGCATCTCGACTGTTTTTGAGTGCGCGAACGCGTCCAGGTGCGGCTGGTGTATCCACTTTAACTAAACCCATCTCAGCCCTCGTTTAAAGTACGCTAGCTCTATTGTACAGAAAATGACTTTTTCCATTTTGAAAAGTGACACAAACGCGTTTTACCTGTAATCATCTCCCGTTTGCCTTCGTCCAGGTTGGTAGAAATCACATCACCCATGGTGGCGATTTAAATGACAGTCACAGATATTGAAGAAAGTTACTTTGAATCTGAAAACTAGGAAACACTATAGAAATGTGTCGTTTGGGTCTTCCAAATAAAACATCCCTGGTTACTTCAGAGCGTTGCGTTCATTTTAGCATTGACGTCCCTTCACTGTCCGACTGCGTGACGCCCTTCTGTGAGAGAAACAAGACTCATTTAAACTCCAGTCAAATGAGTGACATTCAGAGGGTGTGGTTTACACCGCCTGACACACCCAACTTCACAACAAACCTTCTGTTGTATTTTAATCACAGTCTGATATGATCAGGGATTTGCTTTTGTTATATGGGCTTAATTTGATTTATTTATTTTGTAGAAAATGAACACGTTTTGGTCTCGAAATCTTTCATTAAGAAATTATTATTTTCTTGAAGTAATGAATTAATGAATTATTATTTTTCAGTCTTACAAGAATTATAGAGTTTGCAAATTCCGTCCCACAAATATCTTTGAAACTGAATAACAAATCTGATATTTTTTAAGGGGAGAAAATGCAAAATTGTATTTTAGATTTTTTTTTTTTTAAATAAATAATAGTAATTAGACAGACAGAGAGAGAGAGATTAAATATTGTAATTTCCTAAAAGCAAGTTTAAAATGCTATTATTAAAAAACACACTTTTAGTAAAAAAAATAAATAAATAATAATATTGAATAATAATGATATGTTATCGATAATATTGTTTTATAGTCTGGCATGGCAGATAAATAAAATTATATATAATTTCCTAAAACATTTTAAATTATTATCAATAAAAAGATTTTCCTAAAATATTGTTTTAATATGAATAAATTATAAATAATATTTATAATTTTATAATATTATATAAAAAACTAAGTTTAAAAATCTAATTATATTTTATGAAAACACAAGCTGGATGAAATAATGTAATTTTTTTTAATCAAACAATTGTAATATTATAGGCCTATGTATGGTAAAATTATATAATTTTCTAAAGATGAATGTTTAAATAATAATAAAAAAAGGGTTTACGTTTAGTAGACGTTTATCGCCTTCATGCGGTCAAAATGAGTAATGCTGCACTAGAGCCAGGAAAATGATCAAATGATCACACTGTAGATGACAACAACTTGTAAATTATTACAGTATATCTTTATTATATTTAATTTTTATTCGTATTTTAACAATTTATGTTGCTAATTTGACAAAATAAACTAAAACTGCTTTGTTTGGTAGACAGTGAAATTAAAATTCAGTGTAAAATATTGAACCTTTAGTTGCTTCTCTAACTGTGACCTGCTATTTTTGTCACGTAACGGCCAATTGCGGTGGAAACAGTTGCAAGGGTATTTTAAAACTTCCACTGATCATGGCATGAACAATCAGCGTGAAATCAAGGATGCCCCCTCAGCGTTTGGCAAACGCGCAGCATATAACTGCGCCCGGTAGCACGAGCGCATTTGAGGGAGGGGCGGTTACGCAGTGACCAATCTCCGCAGTCAGCTGCTGTGAGTGCGCAAGCACCGCTCTGCCAGAGACAGCAAGAGGAGGAGAGTGAGGAGAAGATACAGCACACGGGCGAACACTCAGGAGCATCATGGCACCAATTGGATTAAAGGCGGTCGTTGGAGAAAGTAAGACCATAATGTTAATCCTCGGCTACTGAGGTTTAATATTCAACCATAGACTATATGCGTGCTATTTTATGGTACCTTCCCGTTGCATGTGTCATTAGTGTTCCTCAGCGTTCGGTTCCCCCTGGATGCGGCTGGTTGTTTCCCTGCCATTGTACTGAACGGGGAAGACATTACTCTTGGGATGTTGCGGATGCGCATTGTGCATCATGACATGAATAGGTTTTACTCTCATTGTATGTTTTTTAAATTATTAATATGTGGCACGAGAACCAGACTAGCACCAAAAACCCTTGACGCACAAGTGTAAAGATGGTCTATCACACAGGAACGCCCTTATTCTGCACGGACGTTTGAGGAATTACGCAGGGTTCTGTCGACAGACCTCTACGTTTTTGTTTTATTTTGCTCGATTTGTTATTTATAGTCATAATGAGGATAGAATTTAGGGGATGTTTGCATAACTCTATTTTCTGGTTCTAGAGATGAGCTTAATATATGCATTTTGGCAAAGCCTCACCCCTGTGATTGATCACTAGTGCATTATATTCCATTGCATAAAGCTCCAGCTGGTGAACTGATCTGCCCAGGAAGTGCCCGTGCTTTTAACATGAATGCAGCTGCCTCGCATCTTCAAATGGATCGTTAAATGGCGGAATGGTTCGTGTTTGGTTGAATAAGGGAAAATGAGAGCACCAAATGCGCATCCTTCAGAGCTGTAGCTGTTTCTGTCATGTGTACATCCTAGCTGAGAGAGCGTTCAGGAACAGAATGGCGTTTAGTACAGACAGATTGATGGCGGTTGTAGGTGCTTTCGTTTTAGAGAAATATTTTGCTTATGCAGCAGGATATGGAGAAAATCGTTTTTAAAATAGCTTCTGAAAAAGTCAATGCAATATATTACAAATATAACTCACTCTTTTTGACATTAGGCACTGCATTTTCAGTCAGAAATTGCTAGTAAATTTCACAAATGATAAAGAAATGGCAAGTAAATAGTATTTTTTTGTAAGACGTAAGCTACTCTAATCATCTCACTTCAATCGCTACATTCACAAATTCGTGAATATGAACTTTGCCATGATCAAACGCCTATTTATTTTTTAATTTGAAATGCTTTTTTAGAAACATTTAATGTATTTTATTTGTAGCTTGATACAGTTAAATAAAATTGGCATTGCTATTTAACACAAATATCTTTTTAATTGATGTATAGGAGTAATTTTTAATCCTGTTCAAAAAAATATGTAAATAGATAAAAATGCAATTCATAAAAAATGTATGGCTGGGGGAAAACAAATATGCCAAACTACTTTTACCAGCATTATTTTCATAATTATTATAAAATTATATATAATATTGCTTTAAATAAATAATGACGAATGAGGCAATTTTGTTTTAAAATATTAATATTTCAAAAACTTTTTTGTTCTCCGAATCAAAGTCAGTTTGGATGCAGAAAGTCATTAATTTTGTAGACATGTGACAAAAAACCTAAAAAAACAGTTTTCAAAAAGGACCCATTTTGGTTATTAAGTCAATTTTATTAATCATATATTTTGACCTTTTATGAAAAGGGCCATTTTGTTCAGGTCAAATGGGGTAAAATATTTTACCTGGAAAAATAAAGATTTTTTTTTAAATCAAATAAAATTCAGTTGAAAATTTTAAACTAAAATATTTTAAATTTTTCAAAAAACATTGAACATTTTCGTAATCTTGGACATCCTTATTTGTCATTGACTCTGATATTATTATGCCCACATCATTCACCACAACCGCATTAAACATTTTGAGTTTGTTTTGTTTGTAATATATCAGTTAATGTTGCTGAAACACCTTATGCTAACTTCAAACTGAAAGCACAGAAAATACGACACAATAGTGAAAATGCAATTGCATTGTCCAGTCCATATGGAAGGCTCACGCACATAATCAATATTGACTGAAACCTGATCATTAAAAGCCATAAACGCTCCGGACACCTGCGCTGGATTCTGTCACGGGATGATGGATTGGTTTTCCTGAGGTTTGATGTGCCGTGGGTGTGTGTGTGTGTGTGTGTGTTGGATTCACTGTCTTCACCAGGGACATGAGATCCAGTACACATAATAAAGATCAGACACCGGGTCAGATAGAGAGCAAAGCCATGAGCGGAAGACTGACCACATGCACATACGTCCTTGCTTAGATTGTCATTGTCTGTTATGATTTGTTTTTGATTTTGTTGACTTTTAAAATGTGCAATGTTGACAGGGAGCTGTATATGTGCACTGTAGGATGTAATGTAAGGGACAGCAGCCGTACACATAGACAGCATCTGTGTGAATGACTCACAGTATTTGTCTAAAGGGTCTTTCATCAGCATTAGTCTAGCTCTGAATGAACCAGTTCTTTTGTTAGCCTGCCTATTTGTTGATCCATTTTCATGAATTGAGCTTATACTATGCCCTACTTACCAGATTTAGCCAAATTACACATTCAGCATTCAGGGAAATATATGATATTAGTGCTGTCAAATGATTAATCGCGATTAATTGCATCCAAAATTAAAGTTTTTGTTTACACAATATAGGCCTATTTGTGTGTACTGTGTATATTTATTATGCATATATAAATACACATACAAGAAAATATTAACACGGATTTACATGTATATATTTATATTATTTTTATTTATATTATTAAGAAATACATTCAACATATAAACATAACATATTTTTCTTAAATATATATATATATGCATTTGTGTGTATTTATATATACATAAATACACACAGTACTCACATATATATTATGTAAACAAAAACTTTTATTTCAGATGCGATTAATCACGATTAGTCACTTGACAGCGCTAGATTTCTTATATACAACCATTAATATGTATACTACGAGTCATAAAGACCACCTAGAGGGAATCTCAGATTTATATCCAAAAACACAAAGCCTATGTGAGGGGTATGTGACATCCCTTTAGATGACAATGTTTTAACATAACAAGCTGAACTGAAATGAGAGTCCTAGATCACAATGTGCATACTTGTGCATGGCAAGTGAAGAGAGGACAGTCAATGTGCCTTGCGGCAAACTGATTCATGCTTCACTTGTACGGAGGACATTTATAACTCCTTTAAATCTCAAAAGAGAACTCCATGCCTTTCACGTCAGCATATATAACGTGGTATGTATTAAGAAGCATCTGTGACAATAGACATTGTTTATTGTTTTCCATTACCAGAGCTGGGGAGTATGGATCCAGTATGTGGTTCTTTATTGTTTCAGAATTGCATTCAATAGCAACTCATCAAGGTTTCTCCTCCAATTCAATACACAAGCAAACCATATCTTCACACCGTGCATAAAGAACACATCGACCAGACATACACCAGGATAAAAATAGCAGTTAATGATGATTAATTCTAGTGTGGATGAAAAAATGAGGGGTTAAATGAAGCTAGATTTTACATATTCTGAGAACAGTGTGAGCTGTACCAAAAACACAGCTTAAACCAGCTCAAGGTTGATTTTAGAGGGGTTCTGAGCAATTTTCAGGAAGTCAAGACCATCTTAAACCAACTTAGACTGGCAAACCATCTTAGGTTGGTTAGGCTGCTTAAAAATACTCTTCAGATGCTCTATTCGGATACAATAAAAAAAAAAATTTCCCCTCCCGTTTCATCATCTGTCATGGAATAATTGCACCTTCTCTCTTAGAAAAGTATTATTCCATTGCTTGCATTATTAAGCACTATTAGCAACAAACCAACCAGAGAGAAGGATCATTTACATAGGCTTCTGTAGTATTCTAGATAGTTTAGATGTTTGTTGACAACAGCTCATATTTTTAATTCCAAAGACCAATTCTGGCAAGCCGTGAACTGTGTTAAAGACGCTGCTGAATAAATCACACTGTCTATTAGTTTACTGTACACCGGCATGGCTGTCTCCATGTCTGAAATGCACCACTAGCCTGTCATTATCCATGATTGCACTCGCCCTGACATTTGGGTGTTGCATTAGCTTTGTGCAAGGGTGCACAGACCAGTGTAACATCTCCAGTCTCTGCAGGATGCATAGTATACCAACAGTCGAAATGAATTATAGATTTCTGTTCAGATCAGCCATGAGCCGCAAATTATTCGTGCAGTTTTATATAATTTCTCCCTGGTGGTTACTATTGGCATGATCTGGTTTAGGATGCTTTTTATATTTAAGTTAATGGTAAAGATAATGTTCAG